>NC_092334.1:709589166-710288750 GCF_046630445.1 Rutidosis leptorrhynchoides | reverse complement strand
AATGAAAAGAAAATAATTATTCACATGGAATATTATAGATGTAGTGTATATTTACAGTACATTATAGCTTATTAATAATATGAACCAGGTATTATTATAAAAGCCTTTTCTTCTTATTAGCGTTTTATAATTATATCTAGGGTAGTACCTACCCGTTAATGTCCATACTTAATAGCTTAGTACAGAATCAATTACTACCATCTAAATAATACTTAACCATGGAAAATTATTGCATTTCACACTTCACTATTTTACATATGCTTATCTTACATCGAACATTAAACAAACCACACTAATAATATTATACAAAACATTATATGATCCCATGGCTTAATACGGCAGCGCATCGTTTGGTCTATTTTCTAGGACGTTTAGGTTCAAAGAATCGCTTAACGATTGATGTTAAAGCTAAGGGGTATAAAATACTATTAAATTTTATTAGAAAACACTATTAAATACGATACAATTTTACACAAGATATTTATTTATTTATAGAATGGATATACTTAAACCTTGCTACAACACTTATAGGCAGTGTACCTAATCGTACAGTAGTGTAGTTTTTAGTAAGTCCGGTTCGTTCCACAGGGAAATCTTTAAACAAAGCTCAACGCTATATTAGTTTACTTTTATAAAAATACAAATATATATATAGGTAATATTATTATTATAAAGGGGGGTTTTTACCGTTTAATGACCGGTTTGTCGATTTTAAGACTTTAGTCGCAGTTAAAACCTAATGTAAAATATAAAATAAATACAAGACTTAAATTAAAGCGTAAAGTAAATAACGATAATGAAATTGCGAATAATAAAAATGCGATAAAATAAAATTGCGATAATTAAAAAGTACGATAATTAAAAGTGCGATTAAATAACAAATAATAAAAGTGCGATAATTAGAAGTGCAATTAAATATAAAATAAAGGAAATTAAATATGAAATAAAAGAATTATGCTTATTTAAACTTCCGTAATCATGATGTTTGACGTGTTGATTTTAGTTTTATGCCCATGGGTTAATTGTCCTTTGTCCTGGATTATTCAATATGTCCGTCTGGTTTTTGTCCATAACAGTCCATCAGTCATAAATATAAATTGCAAGTGTCCTTGTCAAATTATTATTATACCCGAAGTTAAATATTCCAACTAATTGGGGATTCGAATTGTAACAAGGTTTTAATACTTTGTTTAATGAATACACCAGGTTATCGACTGCGTGTAAACCAAGGTTTTACTACTTTGTTAACAATTACACCAATTACCCTTGAATGTAATTTCACCCCTGTTTTAATTATTCTAGTGGCTATTAATCCATTCCCGTGTCCGGTTAAATGAACGATTATTCGTACATATAAATACCCCGCCCATCGTGTCCGATCGAGTGTATATGGTAATTTATAGGGACGCCCAATTGTAAATCTTTATATTAACATTAACAAACTTTCATTTAGTTAAACAAATATAAAGCCCATTAATAGCCCATAGTCTAATTTCCACAAGTGTCGTTCTTTTGTCCAAACCCCAATTATGGTACAAAGCCCAATTACCCAATTTTAGTAATTAGCCCAACATCATGATTACTTCGTTTTAAATAAGCATAATAATAACTTAGCTACGAGACATTAATGTAAAAAGGTTGAACATAACTTACAATGATTAAAAATAGCGTAGCGTTACACGGACAGAATTTCGACTTACACCCTTACAACATTCGCTAACATACCCTTATTATTAGGATTTAAAATTAAAATTAAAATTAAAATATAAATTATATATATATATATATTACGTATATATTGAGAGAGAGATGAAATAAGATATGAAATTTGATCAGAATTCGGTTTGCTTTATAGCCAAAAGTGAAATTTGGGGCTCCGCGACTCGCGGCAAAAACCCCTTCAATCTCCGCGAGTCGCGGAGATAGTATTTACAGCTCAGTCCTTGGAGTTTTCTCTGCCGACGGTTTTTTATATATAAATATAATATATATATAATTAATATAATTAATTATATATTATATTATATTTATATACATAGTTAACTTGTAATTTTTAGTCCGTTGCGTCGAGCGTTAAGAGTTGACTCTGGTCCCGGTTCCGGATTTTCGAACGTCCTTGCGTACAATTTTATATTTTGTACTTTGTGTTTTGAATCTTGTACTTTTGTAATTTCGAGACGTTTCTTATCAACAATTGGAACCTTTTTGATTGTCTTTTGTACTTTTGAGCTTTTTGGTCGTTTGCGTCTTCAATTCGTCGAATCTGTCTTTTGTCTTCACCTTTTATTATTTAAACGAATATCACTTGTAAATAGAACAATTGCAACTAAAAGCTTGTCTTTCTTGAGGAATAATGCTATGAAATATATGTTCGTTTTTAGCATTATCAAATATTCCCACACTTGAGCGTTGCTTGTCCTCAAGCAATATCGTCTTGAAATACTAGAATCACTTCTTTATTCTTCACACTTTGTACATCAGTGATTTCTATACGGCGGTATAAACAATGGTAGTAACGATATGGTTTACAGTCCCACATGACTATAAAAATTTAGATCCATTAAGGAAATTGGATCTTTATGAAAATATTTGATCTTTTGGAATCTAGTTTTTACCCTCGATAAGTTTTCCGGAATAACCCTTTACCGGTGTTTGCAAAATATTTTTGTGGGTTTGGTGGGTTTCAGATTTGAAAATTTTAGCTCAAAACCTGCGGTTTTGTGTCACCCACTTGCTAACCTTGTATTTGGAAGGCAACACGTCCAGTTTACTTGTTCCGTATATTACCTTTCGGCAAACTACCGTCCGGTTGTAAAGGAAAGCGTTGAACAAGCAACTGTTAAGGCAATGTCTCCTGACATGCTTTTAATTATGGTTTATAACGTGTCGGATGCAATTACTATCCTTGGTAGGAGCAATAGTAAAGCTCACCCTTATAATTTTTCGGTCTGGCACAAGGTCCTGTCTTTGACCATGCTATGCAACCACCGTTCTTACGGTTGACACCCGATTTAGTTCAGGTGACCTAATGAATTCCAGGTGAATTCCTAGGATTTTACGTTCAATGGTAATGAACGCATTGAAAATAGGGTTTTCAGAAAACAAATCGGTTTGTAATTTTTGATCAAAATATTTTCTCGTTCAAGCTCGAGTTTAGATATCATTGAATTCCATGAGTTTGAATTCTCAATCTTTAAGGTCAATCTCTAGGATTGAGTAATATCAGTCTTAAAAGCTGATTTTTAATCTTTAAGGAGATTATCCTTTCTGGGGATCTGATTCATTAGTCTTATCCAGCTAATTTGCATGGTGCCCCCCATTGTACGAGATAAATCCTTCTCATGGTTAGGATAAATCTGACCACTTGGCGACCCTGTTTAATGCTGAGGTCCGTGGATTTCCTGCTGATTTTAGTGATGACTTTTCTAGATTTTTCGTCAACCTACAGCTGGTCTGGACGACAACTTCATGACCTAAATCAAGAAGCGCGTTTCTTTTTAGGAAGACTTTACTTCCTTTTAATGATGGAATTGATTCATCGTGTAGATTCATCTCTTCTTTTCTTTCATTGGGTAAAACAGTTTAGTTTAGTCCAAAGCAAAAGTATTTTCAGTTATTTGTTACAGATATATGTGACATATGTTTAAGATAACTTGGTAAATTTTCCCACACTTGGCTTTTATTTTCCTTTTTATCGTCCTCTATTCCATTTTAAATGAATTTTAACATTTTAGTTTGTTTCTCAATTTATGTCCTTTCCGAGGTAACAATAATTTCGGTGTTAAAACCTAGTTTTATCGTTCATAAATATGTATAAACATGATTTGAATTCATTTAATTGAAAATTTTTACTAGAATTGGGTAGTCAGTATATAAGACTAGGGCTGTTCTTTTTTATCAGAGAGCACTAGATTCTAATACAACTACTGCTTTACTAGTATTTTTAATGGTAACCAAATGTATAAAGTAAAAAATTTTAAAATTCGAAAGAATTTAACCCCTTCCCACACTTAAGATCTTGCAATGCCCTCATTTGCAAGAAATCAGTAACAATTTAAATTATTGAGGGTGATTTGTGTGAAAATGATTAAATTTTTACCAAAGTTTCCAAATATATTGGCGTTTGTTTGCTGAATGATAAATGGTGCACATCATTTGTTCATTCCGTCTTGTTGTTATTTCACATATATTTTGCATCTTGTCGTCAAAATTACTTGCTTTTGCTGAACTTAATGCCAGTCTTTGAAAATGCGTTGTTTTACCCTGTTGTGTACATAAGATAAACTGCAAACATATATACATATTTTTGAAGTTTGGTATATTACCCCACATTCAAAAATTATTAAAATCTAAGAATAAAAGTTAGACAATTATAAAAATGATTACAATATTAACAAAAGTATTAAACATATCAATAATTACAAATTACAAAATAAAAAAAATAATAAGTAAACTAAGGATGATATTGGTACCAATAGGGGTTCCACGCATAACCATAAGTGCTATAGAATGCTTCGGCAGGGTCATACGTAGGATATGGTGGCTGCATCTCTATCGACCAAGGAGGGAAGACGGGTTTCGGTGTAGGAATATAGTTTCTACCTATATGTTGGCAATGCGCTATGATCTGGTTCTGATGAACTTGCCAATCTTCAAATGCTCTCTGTCTAGCATTTTCGTATTCCTGAGAAGCTATAAACCTATGCATTTCTTGCATCTCATTCCCCCCTCCTACATTACCTTGTTCCTGGTTTCTCTCCACCTGTGGATGTCTACCATGGTATCGTACTGCGGCGTTATTTCGCCGCTTCAAAACTTTCGCACCATGGTATACATTTAAACCTATAGTGTCGCGGGGTTCTGGTTCTTCTACTAATAATCCCCCCCGACTTATATCCACACCGAGATATTCACCAATCAAAGTAATAAAAATACCACCTCCTATTATGCTATGTGGACGCATCCCCCGAACCATAGCTGATAAATAATAACCCACACAATATGGTATACTTACAGCACTCTGTGGGTCTCGAATACACATATGGTAAAACAAATCTTGTTCATTTACCTTTTCTTTGTTTTTACCCCTTTGTGTAATCGAATTAGCTAAAAACCTATGTATTACTCTTAATTCGGCTCTATCTATATCCAAATAAGAGTAGTTTCTCCCTTTGAAACGGTGATGGCTTGTCATTTGACTCCACACACCGTGTGTATCAAAATTCTCATCTATCTTTCTACCGTTTAGTATCAATCCTCTACAATCGACAGATGCTAACTCCTCAGGCGTATATATACGTAAAGCCTGAGCCATGTCCAGTAAAGACATGTGGCGCATCGAACCGCCTAACAAAAATCTAATAAAAGAACGATCGGTTAAACTAGCTACCCGATCATTCAACTCTATACTACATAACAACTCTTCACACCATACTTTATATACAGGTCGGCGTATGGTGAATAAACATATCCAGTCATTAAAAGAAGAATTACCATACCTCTGTACAAGTAATTCCCTAATTGGCCCGGCCAATTCTACAGCTTCTAAGGGTCCCCATTCTATGACCCTCGGTACCTCAACAACCTTAGAGTGAAGAGTATGCAAACCCCGTTGATATTTTGGATAATCTATCCAAAGTCTGTCAAATCTCAGGTTCGGGTGCAACTCTTCCAAATGCATATCGGAAAAGGTCATGACTGGATGAGGTACATCCTGCTTGTAGTAGTTATCTACCTCCTGTTGTTCCAAATTCTCGGCAGGAGCATTGCGGGCTTGGGATGAAGATTCACCCCTTTTATTCTGCAAAACACATCAAACACAAATTTTGTACATCCAAATATGCATTAGTGTCAGCAAAATCATCAATCAAAATAATTACAATGACATTATCAATTTATATCAAACTTAAGCTTATTTTCACATTTTTATCAAATCTACACTTTTTCAAATAAGCATATACGAAAATTTTCGCCAAGTTCATAAGCATTCAACTCAAATAACATGTCAAAATAATCATTACTAGCAATTAAACAAGTCTCAAATGGCATTATCTTTCAAAAATCAAGTTCATGAATTTTAGACTTGAAAAAGTCCACTTTAATTCTCAAAATCATGTTTAGGCTCAAAGTTTTGATCATTTAACTACCTAGACATGTTACACTACTCAATTTAGCAACAATTCATGACAAAAATCGGCCATAACCTGTTTATATCAAAAAGCCCCAAATTGCTCAAGAACACAAACCCTAGATTATTCAAAATTTGAAGTTTAAGGCTTCTAATCATGTTAAACAGCATCAATATAGGTTATACAAGCATAATACATAAACAATTTAAGTCTAATTACACTAAAAAGCATCAAAATCAAATTGGGAAAAAATAGCTCAAGAACACTAAAATTCGAATTAAATGGTGTTTAGGTGTAGAAATTTACCGTTTTTCTTGAGAAATTCTTAGATAGCATCCTTCTTAACATGATTTTAGCAAAAAAATTGGTGATTAACGGTTAAAAATTGGGATTTTTGGGGGTGATTTTCGGGTTTTTTCGGGTCTGTTTTCGCAGTATTTTTGCTGTGTTTTGTGTGGGAGAGTGAACTGATCGTGCAGCTCTTATTTTTTTTTCTGTAATCCGGTCTCTCCGCGAGTCGCGGGGATTTACCCTCCAAACTCCGCGACTCGCGGAGTTTGGTATTTTTTTTTTTTTTTTTTTTTATATAATCTTTAACTTATTAAAACAATTTAGTAATTAATTTTAAAATTTTGTTTCCCTTGTTATTTAGGACGAGGTCGTTTCGGATCGATGTCCTAGTCCGTCCTTCGACAAAATTTTAAAATTTGTCTTTTTGTAGCGATTGTTTTAAAAGCTAAGATTTTTGGGTTTTTTCAATGTTTTTGGCATACTTTAAATCAATAAGATTAAAAATAATGATAATAAAAGTTCTCGTCCCTCCCTCGGGTAAAGCAATTTCGGTTCAAAGACCTAGTCTTCAACTTACGATGAATTTTAAAAATCATATTCTTAACTTAATGAGATAAAGTAAATTTTTGTTTTTAAATTCACACAACATAAATATAAAATTCAAAATTATTATTAAAAATTCACACCAAACTCAAAATTTAAAATGCATAAAATTAAAAATTCATATTTTAAAAATTATAAATTCACACCAACTTAATAAATTCATATCAAACTTATATTAATTTTTCAAATATTTATAATTTTAAATATATTGTTTTTACAAAGTTTACAATATTAATTTAAGATTTAAATATTAATTTTTTAAAATATGGTAAAAATAAAATTAAAAATCTTTTTGTCTTTTTATCCCACTTTAATCAATCAAATATTATCAAAAATATGCGCCCCTCTTTTCGGTAAAGTAATTTTGGTTCGAAGACCTAATTTAACTCATGACGAATTTTTGAAATATTTTGGGTTGATTGTTTAAAGATATTTATACCTTAAAAATAAACGTTAAATTTCGCAGTGATGTAATAAATTTTTGAATGATATCAATAATTTCGGTCGCCAAACCTAATTTTATTCAATACCAATTTTAATACTTTTTAGCGAACAAATTAGCGTTTATTATTAAAAGGTTAAAAATAAAAATAAAAATAAAAACTGTACAGACATACCTGTGAAATAGATTTCTTAGTTATATGATCTATTCCATTCATAAGATAGTCGGTTTAATTGGTTTTCCATGGCTCCAAAGGCGTAACCTCGAGCATTCAGTGTCTTTTCTTCTAAACATATGAACGGTCCGTCTCTGCATAAAGTAACAAATTCGGTATTTGAATAGGTTTGATTATTTGAACATTTACCTCCATGTGACCATTTTCCGCATTTGTGACATCGTTCTAAGTGTCGTGCTCTTCTTTTCGCTGCGGATTTTGATTTTCCTTTACCAAATTGTAACTTATTATCTTCGCATCTGGATTCTTTTCTAACTCCGTCCATTCTTTCTCTGATTACTGATACTAATTCACTCGGTAGTATGTCATTATTACGTTTAGTGATCAAAGCGTGTAGCATTAGACCATGGTTTAGTTCACAGGCAGTCTTCATTTCGTAAAAACCTAAAAAAAATAAAAATTCAGAATGGGGGGAGAAGACTAGTTCTTTAGGGTCTGCTAGGGAAAGACCATACGTGTTCCATTTTCGAGAACTACACGAAAACAGACAATCTAACTCTAACAGAAATACATATTATCCTTTAAAGACTTGATTCTCCCCACACTTAGTTAGCTGTGGTGTCGAAATTGTGATTAACTTCGTTGTCGACTTCCATCGGACCATGTATGTAATGTTTAACTCTGTGACCATTAACTTTAAATTCAATCCCATTTGAATTTATCAATTCTATCGTTCCGTATGGGAAAACTCTTTTGACTATGAATGGTCCAGACCATCTTGATTTCAATTTTCCAGGAAATAGCTTGAATCGTGAATTGAAAAGAAGAACTCTGTCTCCTTCTTTAAATTCTTTTGAACTTCTGATTCTTTTATCATGCCATTTCTTCGCTCTTTCTTTATAGATTAACGAATTTTCGTATGCTTCATGTCTTAATTCTTCTAATTCGTTTAGTTGACTTAATCGTAGACGTCCGGCTTCATGTAAATCAAGATTACATGTCTTCAAAGCCCAAAATGCTTTGTGTTCAATTTCTACTGGAAGGTGACATGCTTTTCCATAAACAAGTCTAAAAGGTGTGGTTCCAATTGGAGTTTTGTAGGCTGTTCTAAAAGCCCAGAGTGCATCCTCCAATTTAATGGACCATTCCTTCGGATTTGATCCTACGGTTTTCTCTAGAATACGTTTTAAAGCTCGGTTGGTATTTTCAACTTGTCCACTTGTTTGTGGATGATATGCGGTGGAGATTTTATGAGTTACTCCATATCTTTTAAGAACTTTCTCAAGTTGATTATTACAGAAATGAGTACCCCGATCACTTATTAAAGCTTTCGGTGTTCCAAACCTTGCAAAAAGACGTTTTAAAAAGTTGACTACAACTCGTGCATCGTTAGTTGGGAGAGCTTGTGCTTCCGCCCATTTAGATACATAATCAATGGCTACGAGTATATATAGATTATTATGAGATTTTGGAAATGGACCCATAAATTCAATACCCCAAATGTCAAATACTTCACATACTTGGATGACATTTTGTGGCATTTCATCACGTTGACTTATTTTTCCGGCCCTTTGACATGCATCACAGGATTTGCAAAGAAGGTGTGCGTCTTTGTAAATTGTAGGCCAATAGAATCCAGCTTCATAAACTTTTCTTGCTGTTAGTTGAGGCCCATAATGCCCTCCTGTTGGTCCTGTGTGACAATGGTTTAAAATTTTACTAGCTTCATCTCCAAATACACATCGGCGTATTATTCCATCGGGACAACTTTTAAACAAATGTGGATCTTCCCAGAAATAGTGTTTTATGTCACTGAAGAATTTCTTTCGTCTTTGGTACGATAATCCTTTTTCAAGGAATCCACAAACTAAGTAGTTTGCATAGTCTGCAAACCATGGGATTTCTTTATAATCTATCTTCAATAGATATTCATCAGGAAAGTTGTCTTGTATGGCCGATTCATTCAGAACTTCTAATTCGGGATTTTCAAGACGAGAAAGATGATCAACGGCGAGATTTTCTGCTCCTCTTTTATCTCGGATTTCAATATCAAACTCTTGTAAGAGTAAGATCCAACGGATTAATCTTGGTTTAGCATCTTGTTTTGAAAATAGGTATCTAAGAGCAGAATGGTCGGTATAGACCACCGTTTTTGCTAGAACGAGATATGATCGAAATTTGTCAAAAGCAAAGACAATAGCAAGGAGTTCTTTTTCAGTAGTTGTATAGTTCGTTTGTACTCCTTGTAACGTCTTACTAGCATAGTATATAGGTTGAAATCGTTTTTCAATCCTTTGTCCTAAAACGGCTCCCATTGCAAAATCACTTGCATCGCACATTAGTTCAAATGGTAGATTCCAATTTGGTGTTATCATGATTGGTGCATTAGTGAGTTTTTCTTTAAGAATATTAAAAGATTTGATACATTCATCTGAAAAGATGAATGGCGCATCCTTTTCTAGGAGTTTATTCATAGGAGTGGCAATTTTAGAAAAATCTTTTATGAAACGTCGGTAAAAACCGGCATGCCCTAGAAAACTCCTAACTCCTCTAACATTGGTGGGATGTGGAAGTTTAGCAATTACATCTACTTTAGCTCTATCCACTTCAATTCCTTCTTTTGAAATTTTATGTCCAAGAACGATGCCTTCTTTAACCATGAAATGGCATTTCTCCCAATTAAGTACTAGATTTGATTTTTCGCATCTAATTAGCATTCGTTCCAGATTAACTAGACATGATTTAAATGTATCACCGAAGACTGAAAAGTCATCCATGAAAACTTCCATGCATTCTTCTATCATGTCATGAAAAATCGCCATCATACACCTTTGAAAGGTTGCAGGGGCGTTACAAAGTCCAAATGGCATGCGTTTGTAAGCAAAAGTACCATAAGGGCACGTGAATGTGGTTTTCTCTTGATCTTCGGGTGCTATTGGAATTTGAAAATATCCGGAAAATCCATCTAGAAAACAATAGTAACTATTTTCGGCTAATCTTTCCAACATTTGATCTATGAAAGGTAAGGGAAAGTGATCTTTTCTGGTGGCGTCATTTAATTTTCTATAATCAATACATACACGCCATCCTGTTACAGTCCTAGTAGGAATAAGCTCATTTTTCTTATTTATAATGACAGTCATGCCACCCTTCTTAGGTACGCATTGAACTGGGCTTACCCATGGACTATCAGAAATTGGATATATCAAACCTGCATCTAGCAGTTTAATAATCTCTTTCTTAACTACATCTTGCATATTAGGATTTAGTCTTCGTTGGCGTTGCACATACGTTTTATGACCTTCTTCCATAAGGATTTTATGTGTGCAATACGAAGGACTTATTCCTTTAATATCATGAATCTTCCATGCAATGGCTGGTTTATGAGCTTTCAACACAGAAATGAGTTGTGATTTTTCATTTTCAGTAAGAGAAGACGATATTATTACAGGTAATTCAGATTCACCATGTAAATAAGCGTATTCCAAATGGTTTGGAAGTGGCTTTAACTCTAATTTCGGAGGTTCTTCTATCGATGATTTATATCGATATCTGTCTTCTTCTTTTAGCATTTGAATTTCTTCTGTTGTTGGTTCATATCCATTAGCTATAAGTGTAGCTAACATTTCAGCTTCATCAATTGGTTCATTACCTTCTCCTAAAGAACATTCTCCTGTTCCTTGTAATTCTGGAAATTCTTCTAATAATTCTGCATGTGCATCTATATTTTGAATATAATAACATGTATCATCTGCAGATTGTGGTTGTTGCATTGCTCTATCAACTGAAAAGGTAACACTCTCATCCTCTATACTTAGGGTCAGTTTCTTACCGAACACGTCTATCATTGCTTTAGCCGTGTTTAAGAATGGTCTTCCTAATATGAGAGGAACTTGAGAATCTTCTTCCATGTCCAAAACAACAAAATCTACTGGAAATACTAAAGTACCAACTTTAACTAGCATGTTCTCCATTATCCCTCTAGGATATTTTATTGATCTATCGGCTAGTTGTATGCTTATTCTGGTTGGTTTCAATTCTCCAAGGTCTAGTTTAGCGTATAGTGAATACGGCATTAGATTTATACTAGCACCTAAGTCTGCCAATGCTTCTATTGAACTAAGACTACCCAGAAAACATGGAATTGTGAAACTTCCTGGATCAGATAGTTTTTCTGGTATCTTATTCAACAGCACTGCTGAACAATTAGCATTCATAGTAACAGCCGAGAGTTCTTCCATTTTCTTTCTATTCGTGATTAGATCTTTCAAGAATTTAGCATATCTTGGCATTCCTGAAATCACATCAATGAAAGGAAGATTTACATTTATCTATTTAAACATATCCAAGAATTTGGATTGCTCGGCTTCAAGTTTTTCTTTCTTCATTTTACTCGGGTAAGGAAGTGGTGGTTGGTATGGTTTAACATAAGGTTTATCCTTAACTGTGTTATCTTCATTAACCTTTTCAACTACCGGTTCTTTTTCCTTATCTTGATCAGGTTGTGGTTCTTGTGGAGTAGGAATAGTTTCATCAGAAGTTACAGGTATTTCAGGTGGTTTAAGTGTTGTACCACTTCTTGTGGTAATGGCTTTAGCTGTTTCATTCCGGGGGTTAGCGTTTGTATCACTAGGTAGACTTCCCGGTTTTCTTTCACCTATTAACCTTGCTAGGTTACTTACTTCTTGTTCCAGATTTTGAATAGAAGCTTGTTGATTTCTAAATGCTTGAGCATTTTGTTCATTAGTTTGTTTTTGAGATGTGAAAAACTGCGTTTGAGTTTCAACTAGCTTCGTCATCATATCTTCTAAATTCGGCTTTTTATCATCGGTTTGTTGTGGTGGTTTGTTTTGAAAATTAGGTCTTTGCTGATTATAAGTATTATTGGATACTTGTTGATTGCTAGGACCTTGTTGGTTGTTGTATGGAATATTTCGGTTATAATTCTGGTTTTGATTGTAAATCGGTCTTGGCGGTTGATAATTATTCTGATAATTATTTCCAGGCCTTTGGTTTATGTATGAAATATTCTCTCTTTGTTCCATTGTTAATTCAATACTGAGACAATCTTTTGTCAAATGTGGTCCTCCACACTGCTCACAACTAATTCGTATTGAGTGAATATCCTTAGTCATCTTTTCCATTCGTCTCTCCACAGCATCTATCTTTGCGGAAATGGAATCTAAGTCATGGCTAGAATCGGCTCTAGCTGCTTTAGATGATCTAATGATATCTTTTTCTTGGTGCCACTCATGTGAGTGGGAAGCAGTGTTATCAATAATTTTGTAAGCATCAGTTTCGGTTTTCTTCATAATAGAACCACCAGCTGCTATATCTATGTCTTTTCTTGTAGTGATGTCGCATCCTTGGTAGAATATTTGTACTATTTGACAGGTGTCTAAAACATGTTGCGGACATCCTCTTAACAACTTTCCATATCTTGTCCACGCCTCATATAGAGTTTCATTTGGCTTCTGTGTGAACGTAACAATTTCTGCTTGAAGTCTTACGGCTTTAGATGCAGGAAAGAATTGTTTAAGAAATTTGTCAATTAAAACATCCCATGTATCAATCACTCCTTCAGGTAACGATTCCAACCAATCTTTGGCTTCTCCCTTTAAAGTCCAGGGAAATAACATGAGATATATCTGTTCATCCTCCACTTCTCGTATTTTAAATAGTGTGCAGATCCTATTAAAGGTACGTAGATGTTCATTTGGATCTTCCTTCGGCGCACCACTAAATTGGCATTGATTAGTCACCATGTGTAGAATTTGTCCTTTGATTTCATAATCTGGCGCATTAATGTCTGGATGAGTAATTGCGTGACCTTGGCCAGTGCGTTTAGCTCTCATTCGGTCTTCCATACTTAAAGGTTCCAGATTCTCCATAATTGAATTTGTTGACTCGGTATCACTAGATGATTCTGATTTAATGGTTCGTTCCTCAACAATCTCTGTTTGAATGATTGGTGGTTCCGGAGGAAAGTTTAATGGTTCAGGATCTACGAACCGTTCCTGAATATTCTCTGGATTCTCAATTGTGAGGTTGGGTTCAAAAAATGGATTATCGGAAATTTGAACTGAAGTACTTGGTCGACTGGATGACGATTCTAAAGAAAAATCAACGGCGGTTATATTTGTTAAACGATGTCTTGATCGAGTTACAGGTGGTGAACGTACAAAAGGTGATGAACGTCTTGCTCGGTGCATTCACAGAATATCCTATTAGTTTTTAAAAGGAAAGAGAAATTATAATAAGTTATCCAATCAATAGACTTTTCTGATTTTGCCCACGTTTCGAATAGCCAAAAGATGCAGCAGAGGGGCAGGATTCGTTTGGTCTCAATATAATTGAGGACTGTTTGGCTCCAATAACCCGGTCCACGTACAAATCCAACTATTACTACGAACCAGAAAATTTTGATGTCTATTAATTTAACCACTCAAAATAAATTTTCGTAATTTTAAGAAATTTAGATAAGAAGTAGAAAAAATTCTAAGTCCTAAAAACTAGAATAGCGAGAAATAAGAGAGAAAAAGAGTTCGTCGCAAAAGGTCGAAAAAAGAAAAATGGTTGAAAAATAAAAGGTGACGGAAAAATAAAAGAAACTTATAAAAACTTAAAAATACTTTACTAACCTAACTTTATTACTACAACTAACTTAAAATTATAATCGCAAATTGAAATTACTAATTGGAATGATAATTGGTACATAGTAAAAGGTCTAAAAATATTAAAGCTTACAGGAAAAACTAAATCCCAAATAGAAATATCTTAAAAAGAAACTAAAACTTAAAAAGGCGTCGCAAAATTCTAAAGCACCTAAATCTTAGTCTAAAGAAAAAGTACTTAAGGAATTCTACGGCAAAGCCTAAAAATCTAGGAGTAAAAATAACTATAGCAAAAACTAAGTTTAAAATTAAATATGAGCTAAAAATACAAAAATTACGCTTCAACGATTAAAAAGGGACAAAATATAAAAATATACAAAAAGTTGTAAAAAGTACAATTTTTATAAAAATATTATTTTTATATTATTTATTTTATAAAACTATTAATTTTATAATTTAATAAAACTAATTTAACTAAAATATATAAATAAAAAGTAAAAATAAAACTAAAACTAATAATAATAATAATAATAATTAGGTTAAATAATAATAATAATAATTAATAACTCGTAATTAATGCAGTTTTAGGGCTTCTGTTCGCGTGTCAGATGATCTCCGCGAGTTGCGGTGATTAATGAGGAAAACCCCGCGAGTCGCGGGGTTCAGAAATTCTGTTGACAGCTTTCAATTTTTACGCGTTTTTCTTTATTTATTTTTTATTTATTTTATGTTTTCTGTTTTTAATTTTTATATAAATGAAAGATGTTTAATAGAATTTATATTATTATAAACTAAAATAAAGATAAAGAAACTTATAAAACTTAAATATTTAACAAAATCTTAAAAATGCTTATATTTTTGTTTTTCTTTTTATATTTTTCAATAATTAAAACGTATTTTTACAAAAACGAATTTTAATAAAAGTAGATAAAAATCTTTTTTTTTTTCTTTTTATATTAGCGTTGCGCTTCCGGCTTTTAAGATAGTTCCCCGGCAGCGGCGCCAAAAATACTTGATGTTAAAGCTAAGGGGTGTAAAATACTATTAAATTTTATTAGAAAACACTATTAAATACGATACAATTTTACACAAGATATTTATTTATTTATAGAATGGATATACTTAAACCTTGCTACAACACTTATAGGCAGTGTACCTAATCGTACAGTAGTGTAGTTTTTAGTAAGTCCGGTTCGTTCCACAGGGAAATCTTTAAACAAAGCTCAACGCTATATTAGTTTACTTTTATAAAAATACAAATATATATATAGGTAATATTATTATTATAAAGGGGGGTTTTTACCGTTTAATGACCGGTTTGTCGATTTTAAGACTTTAGTCGCAGTTAAAACCTAATGTAAAATATAAAATAAATACAAGACTTAAATTAAAGCGTAAAGTAAATAACGATAATGAAATTGCGAATAATAAAAATGCGATAAAATAAAATTGCGATAATTAAAAAGTACGATAATTAAAAGTGCGATTAAATAACAAATAATAAAAGTGCGATAATTAGAAGTGCAATTAAATATAAAATAAAGGAAATTAAATATGAAATAAAAGAATTATGCTTATTTAAACTTCCGTAATCATGATGTTTGACGTGTTGATTTTAGTTTTATGCCCATGGGTTAATTGTCCTTTGTCCTGGATTATTCAATATGTCCGTCTGGTTTTTGTCCATAACAGTCCATCAGTCATAAATATAAATTGCAAGTGTCCTTGTCAAATTATTATTATACCCGAAGTTAAATATTCCAACTAATTGGGGATTCGAATTGTAACAAGGTTTTAATACTTTGTTTAATGAATACACCAGGTTATCGACTGCGTGTAAACCAAGGTTTTACTACTTTGTTAACAATTACACCAATTACCCTTGAATGTAATTTCACCCCTGTTTTAATTATTCTAGTGGCTATTAATCCATTCCCGTGTCCGGTTAAATGAACGATTATTCGTACATATAAATACCCCGCCCATCGTGTCCGATCGAGTGTATATGGTAATTTATAGGGACGCCCAATTGTAAATCTTTATATTAACATTAACAAACTTTCATTTAGTTAAACAAATATAAAGCCCATTAATAGCCCATAGTCTAATTTCCACAAGTGTCGTTCTTTTGTCCAAACCCCAATTATGGTACAAAGCCCAATTACCCAATTTTAGTAATTAGCCCAACATCATGATTACTTCGTTTTAAATAAGCATAATAATAACTTAGCTACGAGACATTAATGTAAAAAGGTTGAACATAACTTACAATGATTAAAAATAGCGTAGCGTTACACGGACAGAATTTCGACTTACACCCTTACAACATTCGCTAACATACCCTTATTATTAGGATTTAAAATTAAAATTAAAATTAAAATATAAATTATATATATATATTACGTATATATTGAGAGAGAGATGAAATAAGATATGAAATTTGATCAGAATTCGGTTTGCTTTATAGCCAGAAGTGAAATTTGGGGCTCCGCGACTCGCGGCAAAAACCCCTTCAATCTCCGCGAGTCGCGGAGATAGTATTTACAGCTCAGTCCTTGGAGTTTTCTCTGCCGACGGTTTTTTATATATAAATATAATATATATATAATTAATATAATTAATTATATATTATATTATATTTATATACATAGTTAACTTGTAATTTTTAGTCCGTTGCGTCGAGCGTTAAGAGTTGACTCTGGTCCCGGTTCCGGATTTTCGAACGTCCTTGCGTACAATTTTATATTTTGTACTTTGTGTTTTGAATCTTGTACTTTTGTAATTTCGAGACGTTTCTTATCAACAATTGGAACCTTTTTGATTGTCTTTTGTACTTTTGAGCTTTTTGGTCGTTTGCGTCTTCAATTCGTCGAATCTGTCTTTTGTCTTCACCTTTTATTATTTAAACGAATATCACTTGTAAATAGAACAATTGCAACTAAAAACTTGTCTTTCTTGAGGAATAATGCTATGAAATATATGTTCGTTTTTAGCATTATCAACGATTATCCTGGCTGTCTGCCTATATTTTGGCTGTGGGGCTGAAGAACTGGATGCCGGGATAGAACGAATAGGAATAGCGGGAATAGGGGTGGTAGTGTCTAGTGGAGTTGGTGCCACATCATCCTTACTAAACTCGGGATTTGAATTTTCTAATTCATTAGCCTTTCGTTTCTTTCCTAGTTCGAACTCGTCTTTTGTAATTTCCTGTATTTCTTCCTCGGGTTCACTTTCCTCCTCGGGTTCACTTTCCTCCTCGGGTTCACTTTCCGGGTTCTCTATAGTCGGTTCATCCGGAATTTGTGAGTCTTCCCCAAAGATATTATTTTCGTCATCGGATAGGTTAATGACTGGAACACCATCTGAAGATTCTGGTTCGGAGTCGCTGAATGTGATGACAAGTTTTGAGCCCGACATCTATCACACAACAACTAACCCATTAGTACTACATAATATTTACATATAAATTTTAACCAACAATGATAAGCAATGGTTTTTAAATCAGATCCGGTCAAAGTCCAGACTTACTAATATATCCTAACGACTTATCGGTTAGACACACTAATGCAAACCTGGTTCGCTAAGACCACCGCTCTGATACCACATGTCATAACCCGTCCTTAACCATAAGAACGTGTTAGATAACGTATGATTTCATTGCGAGGTATTGACCTCTATATGCGACATTTTTTTAAAGAAAAACTGCATATATTATACATTACAAACCATGATCCTTATTTTTGATACAAGCTTTGGACAAAATAAAGATGATTATCGTTTAGCGATAATCTTCGACTTACAAACTTTACAAATGATAATAACAACCCGATTTCTAGCATATTTTACAACACAAGTTCTTGGATATGCAGTCTTATTTTTGACACAAATATGCGTACGCAAGATCCTGCTTAGATTCAACATGATGCAGCGGAAGCTTCTAATTATCACCTGAGAATAGACATGTTTAAAACGTCAACATAAAGTTGGTGAGATATAGGTTTAATGCCGGCAGCGATATAAATATAGACCACAAGATTTCATATATAAACATTTTAATAAAAATATTCTAAGTGGTTGAGCACTTGGTAACCATACTTAACATTTAATCACGTCGCATATTCCCTTTATTATGAAATCTTACTACACCGTACCAAGTGTAGTCACGAAACGAAGTACTGTGCAACCGTTGAATACTGGTCGTCCAGTCCGGTTGGGGTTGTCAGGCCCGATAGATCTATCAACAGGATTCGCGTTTACAATACCGCTGTAAATAACAGTTACCAAGCTACAGGGAAGTATGCCAGTGGTACAACTCAACGTAGAATATATTTTTCAGTTACTTGTGTCCATATCGTAAAACATAAAATACATGTATTCTCATCCCGAAATATTTAGAGTTTAAAAGTGGGACTATATACTCACTGTTGTCTTGAAGATATATATAATTTGACTTGGTCTCCGGTTGATATCACGAACCTATCCATATATAATATATCAATACCTTTTCTTTTTAAACAAACGTCACATATATATACTTGTTATACTTTTAATACTTTGAATAATTCCTTAGTCCGTAGTTAGCAGTTCGTTGTTAGTAATTCAATTTTAATGGTTCATTTTTAGATGTTTAATATACCCGCAATGAAATAAATAAAACCCCCTAACGAAATAAATAAAACCCCATCGTATATGTATTGGTCGAGATTAATCTTGACCCACGGTACCGGTGTTGTCAAATGACGTGTTGCGTACATAAAGTACCGGTGTTGTCAAATGACGTGTTGCGTACAAACATGGGATCTTATGATTAATCTTCTCGTGTTGTTTGCGGGTGATCCTGAACCATATAAAATTGAATTATAAGTACATATATATAAAATATCATGTTATCTTAGAAATATGTGATTTTATTTAATTTTTCCCAATTAATCCCGAAGTTAAACAAGTCTTAGATATCCGATCTCGTTTTGGTCATAGTTTCTTCGTTACAACTCCGTTTTCGTTGATTCAACTTGTCACTTCCTTGGATCGAGTCCCTATTTAAGACTATGAACTGTAAATACCTTAGTTTGTATTCGAAATCACAGGTCATAGGTCAAACTTTAGTGAAACTTATGAAGTTGATCATTTTCCATCATGTAAACAACCTTAAATGATTATTTTTCTAAAAATACTTATACTTTGAGTTAAATCATGAAATTTTTATGTGTTAACATATTCATAGTAAATATCAATTTTCCAGAAAATAAGCCTCCAATTCAAAGTTCAAAATAGTTTTTAATTATCCAACCCAAAACAGCCCCCGGTTACACTCCGACACCGTAGATTCAGTTTTAAGGTGTTCTTTGAAAAACCAAGTTATACCTTGTTAAATTAGCATATATTTAAGTTATATTACAGGTCTTGAAGTATTTTAAAAGTTAAGTTAGAAGGATCTATTTAGTTTTCAAACAAGTTTGAAAACATTCAAACTATGTTCTTGTTGTTAAAATTTTATACCATAAAATAAGATAGCTATATATATATGAATCGAATAAGGTTATGAACAAAGTTACTACCTCAAGTTACTTGGACAAGATTGCTGTAAAAGAGGAGTGAGAACCTAGAACCAAAAGAGTGATGGAATTGGATGAAAGATTGGAAGTAAACTTGTGTTCTTGAAAGGATTCTTGAAGTGTTCTTGTATGGTTTTTCTTATGATGATTAAGGGTTGTTTTTGAAGCTAAATGATGGGGAAAATGCTTGGAGATGATCAAGTATGAAGTTAAGAGTATTTTGAGAGAGAAATGGGAGTGTAAGTATGAGAAAATGGGGTGAAGAAATGGTGTGCATGCATAAAAACGTTTTTAGGTTATAAAGGAAAAAAAAGATACCTAACTTTGTTTTCTTGCTAAATAATTCATGCTACTTGACAAATGGTTGGTTCCACATGTTTCTTAATCATTTAAGGCTGCTAAGGAGCAGATTTTTATTGGTATATACCAGTAGTAAATACATCTAGAAGCTGCGTATGATACGGGTACATATACTCTAGGTATACGTATAGAAATCTTTGAGGAAACGGAACGAGGATTCAAATATAGCTATCTTTTGTAAATATACTTATATTGTTTTATGTATGTAAGCCCTTTAAAAGTGATAAAATACATATCTATACGATGCATGTATAAGTAATATAGGTTATAAGTATTTACGTCGAAAAACATTACGTATAGTTATCGTTTTGAAAACTTAAGTTAGTAGTTTTAAAATATACTTATAACTTATTGTTATTAATACAAAATGAGATATTAAAACATTCTTAGATCATGTTAAATATGTATATATACATATATATACACAAACGTATAATTATCATATGTTATATAGTTCGTGATATCATCGGTCAAACTAGACGGTCAAATGTTGTGTAAACTCTTTTCGGAAATATAAATCTCGATAATTTGGATTGCTTATCATGTTGGTAAGGTTTAATTTATGTAAATATCAATCTTATAAGTATAGAACGATTGAAAAAGTGCGGGTCGTTACACTTTTGAGCTTAATTCTAAACTTGCATTACATATTTTGGATTTAATACACTGTGATTTATGGGGACCTTCCCTGGTTATATCTGTTGATGGTTTTCGTTATTATGTTGTGTTTATTGATGATCATTCCAGGTTTACGTGGTTCTATCTGATGAAGGCTAAATCAGATTTTTATTCTGTTTTTGTTACCTTTATTGCCTTGGTACAAACGAAATTCTCATGTAAAATTAAAACCTTTCAGTCGGATGGTGGTACCAAATTTACAAATAACCAGGTTCGCTCTCTTTTAGCAACTAATGGAACGCATCATCGTTTCTCTTGTACATACACTCCACAACAAAATGGACGTGCATAACGAAAACATCGTCACATTGTTAAGACCGGGTTGGCTATTATGTTCAATGCTCATGTTCCATCTGTTTATTGGGTGCATGCATTTAGTTCAGCCGTTCATATAATGAATCGGCTCCCATCTAAACTTCTGGGCAAAATATCTCCATACGAGTTGGTATTTTCCACCGCACCTAATTATGCCAACTTTCGGGTGTTTGGTTGTTGTGTTTACCCATATCTCCGGGACTACTCATCGCATAAGCTTGCGCCAAGAAGTGTTCCGTGTGTTTTCATTGGTTATAGTTCACATCACAAAGGATATAAGTGCGTTGACTTGTCCACAAAACGCATTTACACTACTCGTCATGCTCAATTTGATGAGCAATTTTTCCCGTTCCAAGGACAACAGTCGGGATCTATTCCTCACATCTCCACCTTGTCAACTTCTTGTGATGATTATTCGCTTGACACTACCATGCCTGCTGTTTCTTCCACACCGCCATTTGCTGTGTCTGATTCTGCTACTCCATGTGATCTTTGCGATGATCCACCCACTGCTACTGTCTCTGACTTGCCACCGACTGCCACTACCCGTCACCAGCTCCGACGCCACCACCAACCCCACCTGCTGCCACATCTTCTACATCCGGTCATCCTATGATATCACGTGGTAAAGCGGGTATTTTCAAGCCACGTCATTTTGCTGATCTCACTCATGTTTCCAGATCCGCTTTACACCATGCATTATTCACGGCCAAAGAACCTAAAGGATTCAAATCATCTGCTAAGGTTCCAAAGTGGTATGCGGCAATGTGTGATGAAATGCGAGCACTAAAACTTAATAATACTTGGGACCTCGTTCCTCGTCCTCTTAACACTAATGTTGTTGGATCAAAATGGGTGTTTCGTACGAAGTTTCTGGCTAATGGTTCCATTGATAAGTTCAAAGCCCGTCTTGTTGCTCAGGGTTTCACTCAAGTTCCGGGCATTGATTATTCTGCCACCTTCAGTCATGTTGTTAAAGCTTCCACTGTTCGCATTATCTTATCACTTGCGGTTCTTAATAAATGGAATCTTTATTAACTTGATGTTAAAAATGCTTTCCTGCATGGTATTCTTACTGATACAGTCTACATGGAACATCCCCCGGGTTTTCTAAACTCGACATATCCGAACCATGTTTGCCGTTTAAAGAAAGCTCTTTACGGACTTAAACAAGCACCGCGAGCAAGGTTTCAACGCTTGAGTTCATTTCTCATTTGTCTCAGGTTTGTTTGTAGTCGAGCGGACACCTCCTTGTTTGTTTTCAAAAACGCATCTGATATCTTATATCTATTGGTTTATGTTGATGACATTATTCTTACGGGAAATAATACCTCTCTTATGCGCTACTTTATTACTCGCCTCAACAAGGAGTTTTCTATCTCTGATCTTGGCAAGTTAAATTATTTTCTTGGGTTGGAAGTCTCTTATCATGATTCTGGATTATTCTTTTGTCAATCCAAATATGCTTATGACATACTTGCCCGCGCTAAGTTGTTGGATGTTAAGCCGATTTCCACCCCTCTTTCTACGTCCGCCTACTTTACTTCTCAAGGTTCTCCTTTTCCGGATCCCACACTTTATCGCTCTCTCGTTGGTGCTCTCCAATATCTTACTATTACACGGCCCGACATTTCTTATGCCGTGAATCAAGTCATTCAGTTTCTTCATGCTCCTATGCTGGAACATTTTCAGGCAATCAAACGTATCTTGAGATACATTAAAGGCACGATCTCTTATGGATTATCCTTTCTTCATTCACGTTCTCCAGATATCTTGGGATATTCTGACGCTGACTGGGCTAGGTGTATAGAGACTCGTCGGTCCACCTATGGCTATTCTATCTTTTCAGGTGGAAATCTTGTTTCATGGAGTGCAAAGAAGCAACCGACGATTTCTCGTTCTAGCTGTGAATCTGAGTACCGCACACTTGCTAACACTGCTTCTGAGATTATCTGGATTACTCATCTTCTTATGGAGCTTCATGTTCTACCTTCCGGACGTCCCACGATTCTTTGTGATAATCGAAGTGCACTATTTTTGAGTCAAAATCCTATCTCTCATAAACATGCTAAACACATAGATATTGATTATCACTTTGTTCGTGAATCCGTGCTTTCAGGTCGACTTCACACCAAGTATGTCTTCACGCATCTTCAGTTGGCTGACATCTTTACTAAAAGTCTCCCACGTCCTCTTTTTGAAGATTTTCGCTCCAAGCTTCGTGTTGGTTCTCCCCCATCTGCGCTTGCGGGGGGTAATGGAATATATCTCCCCAAAATAGATTGATTCTAGAATATTTTATGTAATCTTTTATTTATAGTCAATATTGTATGTTTCATATGTATCTTCTATCATTGTATCTATTTATACAGATGAATACGATCACCTCTCAAGTCAAGTGAGAGTTTTGTGAAATCCTAATAGTATGCATGGATATGTAAATTATTAAATTAATACTGTAATGGTGACAGCTATTTTTATTTTTAGGTGGAAGCCACAATTTGTTGCATGCATCTCTGATGGCAAAGGATAGAAAGCTGCGTACGTACGTCAGTAATCTAACCATTTTCCCTTTTGGATATTATATATATATATATATATATATATATATATATATATATATATATATATATATATATATATATATATATATATATATATATATATATATATATATATATATATCGATCTGTTATGTTAACCGTATCTTTCTTATCTCCCTTACAAAACATTAAAACAACAAGTACATATTATAAGTTTGTACACATAATAATACAAATTATACTTCCGTAAAGCATTTCTCTACCGAAAACATTCCCATCACATGGAAACTTGATGTCATTCATGTGTTACTACTACTACTACTACTATCATTTTGCTAGCTACCTGCAACTGAAATTTCTCAATTTGGTAAACATATTTGTTAATGGCTTCTCTCAGGAATTTACTTGGTATATATCTTCATCCTCTACTTTTTGCCTTCTATACTTTATAAAGATAATATGATTTAATTTGAGTGTTAGTTGCTGATAGTTGATGCTTATTACTCCTATATTGTAATTTTAATTGAATTTGTAATTTCTAAACTAACATATATAATACGGAGTAATGTTTACGCTTTCAAAAAGTTAGCGAGAATATTATTATACGAGTGTAACGTGTATGAAGATATTACTACTCCATTAATTAACCAGTGAATAAACTGGTTCATATGTTTGGTTTCGGACTTCCTCAGTTTATTTGATTAGTTTTGTTTGCTTATTAATTTTTTGAAAGAAAAATCGAAACCAAACTGAAAATTGAATTGAATTCAATTTAGTTTATTTAAAAGCTAAAAAAATACGGAGTATCACAATTACTCATATTAGTCATAACTAGTTATGGAGCCCTCGCTTCGCGCCGGGAGCTCCGTTTTGAATGCGAGTTAAAAAAAAAGTCTTGATCTATTTTGTAAAAAAAAAAAAAATTCGACATAACATTGAAGGGTTGTTCCTTTTGTGAAAGTTGCTTCTTTTAGCGTTCGGGTTTTAATTTAAAAAAAAAAAGTTAGTAAAGCGGGGGTTCGATTTGTATTTTAATAAAAGTTAGTGGGTTAAGTTTGTGAAATTTGAAAAAACTTTACGTATAAAGTGGGGGTTCGATTTGTATTTTAATAAAAGTTAGGGGGTTAAGTTTGTGAAAATTGAATATTAGTAAAAAAAAATAAGTTAGTAAAGTGGGGGTTCGATTTGTATTTTAATAAAAGTTAGGGGGTTAAGATTGTGAAATTTGAGGGAAAATAAGTATAAAGTGGGGGGTTCGATTTGTATTTTAATGAAAGTTAGGGGGTAAGTTTGCGAGAAGTGGAGAAATGAATAGTACTATTCATTTCCACTTTACCTTTTATATATAGGGGATGATTCTCACACACACTTTTTTGATCCTCACACACCAATTTAAAGAAATGGAGTATTATTAGAAGAGTAAAAGGTTAAAATAGGTGTGTGAGGATCAAAAAAGGTGTGTTAGAATCATCCCCTTTAGATATAGGTATATAATATATAATAAATCGATTAGATAATCATAAATAAAAAAGAAAAAAATGGAAATCAAATTATAATAACCTTGTGTTTGTGTTGTAACTCAATTGGTAAGGGTCAGACATTACGTATTTGTTAGAGGTCAGGAGTTCGACTACTAGGGGCTACAAGATTGCATACAAGGTTATTCCCTGACTTTGAAATCCACTAAAGGTCGTCTTTCAGACATTGAGTTGCGGGGGCGGCGGGAAGGGGGTTTTACCGGCCATGCCCTCGGATTGGTTTGTGTTTCCTCTATGACAGCAGTTGGGGCGGGGTATGCAACTGCGGGAGATGATCGCGTGGATGATTTAGTTCCCGAGTGATCACAAACTGCTGTTAAAAAAATTGAAAAGTAATTTCAAATATGTAAACGGAATTGGTTTTTTTTTTTTTTTTTAATCAATTTTCATTCGCTATGATTTCCGGATTAAATATTTTGAAAGTGAATATTAAACACCTCTGCCCTGCATTTTGGAATTCATTATTTTGTAAAGGAACTTGACTACCCAAGAAGTTGAAGATGACAAGAATCGAACCTTTATTTTAAGAATCTGAAGCGTTCACGCTCACCCTCACACTCACCCAACGCTATGGGATCCAAATACAGTTGACGATAATGGAAGGATCCATATGGAAGTGAATACTTTCATAAGAAATACTGAAGGAACAATTTTTACATCTAATTATATATATTGATGAATTATTGATGAAAATTAAAAAATATATATATATATGTATATAGAAAAGTAGGAGATCTTCCGGAATTTTGCATACATAAAATATTCACTTCACCGTGGATCCTTTACGTTAAATGTAATCTCCCTGTCGGTGCATTTATCAAGCGCGAGACTGAGTATTGTTGTGGTTGTCCGTGCATTTATCAAATCAACAAAACCCTTAGAGGGAGATAGAGCAATGTTCTTAGTTTAGGATTACATACATATTGTTCTGTATTTATGATTACATCATAGTGTTGAAAGTTCTTAAATCATCAAGTGAGATTGTATAAAGCTATAGGTAGTTATCAGTACAAAACAAATTTTAAGTCGTACACATGTTTCGTAGGATACAACACAAAAGTGGTTGTGTACATATTATCACCAGTTGGTTATCGATCATTATCAAAGTACAAAAGCAGCATGTTTGGTACATATCTGCACTCCAACAAGATGTTCTTAGTTTATAATTACATTGTTTTGTCTTCTTTAAATTAAGATGATAACGATTATGATCATGACTAAAAAATAACACCAGTGTTCTTATTTTACACCATGCTTACTACTTGTTAATGCTAAACCAAAGAATAAGGATGCCAATACTATTATTTGTTCTGATACTAATTTACTGTGTGCAGGGGGTGTCGTTATGGTCTATGAGGGTGATTATGATATGAATTCACCAATCACACAAATAAGTGTTCTAGACATCTTCAACTTACTGTTTGTTGTTTTCTTCTATTTACTGCTACTCGTAAGTTATGTTAGGACAAGTAACAATGACAGATACAGGAGAAGCAAAGACCGTATATCGCTGTCAGTTGCATTTTGCTGTTTTCTGGCTTCAGTTGCATATCTTATTGCTGGTTTATGGGATGCAACCGCCAAAACCCCTCATTCGAATTGGTGGGTGTTCGTCATTAAATCACTATTTTGGTTAACCATAACATTTTCATTGCTTGTAGAACGATTTACTTCAGTGAAGATTCTAGCTTCCGTTTGGTGGGTTTACATTTTTGCGTCGACTTCTATTATGAACATCACAAGTTTATCAAAGACACACAACGTTACGGTCTTGGGTTTGATAGAATGGGCTGCTAGCTTTTTCCTTCTCTTCTTTTCAATAAGAATTTTTAAAAATATCATCACACGATACACACAAAACGGGACGTTATCTGAGCCTTTATTAGTTAACGAAACACGAGAAGGGATAGTAATTAGCCAATTAGAAGAGCCTAGTTTCCTAAGTAAACTAACGTTTTCGTGGGTGAACCCATTGCTTGCGTTAGGTTATCGAAAACCATTAGTTTTAGACGAAATCCCATCTCTAGCGTCCGTAGACCAAGCTTCCATTGCCCACGAGAAATTCAAAAAGGCGTGGGATTCACTTAATAGGGAAAAGAACTCACATAACGCTAATATGGTTCCGAAAGCGTTAGCCAAAGTTTATCTACGGGAGATGGTTTTATCAGGACTATGTGTCTTTCTTAGGACTATATCAGTAATTGTTAGCCCGTTGTTACTCTACGCATTTGTTGACTATTCTAACGATGAAGTTAAGGATTTACATCAAGGACTGTTATTAGTAGGATGTTTGATTTTAATCAAGATAACGGAATCATTATCTCATAGACAGTTTTTCTTTAATGCACGAAGAACGGGTATGAGGATGAGATCGGCGTTAATGGTGGCAGTGTACGAAAAGCAACTTAAGCTTTCTAATTTAGGAAAGAAAAGACATTCAACTGGGGAAGTTGTGAATTACATAGCAATTGATGCGTACAGAATGGGCGACTTTCCTATGTGGTTTCATGTATGTTGGTCATCTTTTGTTCAGTTATTTTTAGCAACAGGTGTTTTGTTTTCGGTTGTCGGATTAGGTGTTTTACCTGGTTTAGTCCCTTTAATCTTATGCACACTTCTTAATATACCATTTGCAAAAGTTATGCAAAACTGTCAATTAGAGATAATGGTGGCTCAAGATAAGAGATTAAGATCCACTTCCGAGGTCCTCAACAACATGAAAGTCATCAAGTTACAATCTTGGGAAGAAAAGTTTCAAAATTTGATTAAATCGTGTCGAGATATCGAATTTCATTGGCTGCGTGAATCTCAGTTTAAGAGGGCTTATAGCACAGTTTTGTATTGGATGTCACCAACGCTCGTTTCTTCATTTGTGTTTTTCGGATGTGTTCTTTTGAAAAGTGCTCCGTTAAATTCTGCCACTATTTTCACCATATTAGCTGCGCTACGAAGTATGGCTGAACCCGTACGGATGTTGCCCGATGCACTTTCTGCATTGATTCAAGTCAAAGTATCCTTTGACCGGATCAATACTTTCTTGGTTGACCATGAACTAGATGATTATAGGATGAAAAGTAATCAAGAACTTGAAAATGTAAAGGCGCGTATCAAAATCCACGATGGGAATTTCACTTGGGATCCTGAATTACTCATCCCGACACTTAAGAATGTAAATCTTGAAGTGAACTGCGGGGAAAAAGTTGCAGTTTGCGGGTCCGTTGGTGCTGGAAAATCATCTTTGCTATATGCACTACTGGGAGAAATGTCAAAAACTTCTGGAACGGTAAGTTCACACGACCATAGCATGTATTTTCAAAACGTTACACAAATTTGCAACTTATATCAAAAATTTTGTTATGTTTTGGTTGTTTGCCTTCAGGTGGGTGTTTTTGGATCAATTGATTATGTTAGCCAAACATCTTGGATACAAAGTGGGACGATTCAAGATAACATATTGTTTGGGAAGCCAATGGATAGAAGTAAATACGAAAAGGCGATAAAGGCTTGTGCTTTGGATAAGGATATTGAAGTATTTAAACATGGAGATTTAACTGAAATAGGTCAAAGAGGGCTTAACATGAGTGGGGGACAGAAACAAAGGATTCAACTTGCTCGAGCAGTCTACAATGATGCTGACATTTATCTTCTCGATGACCCTTTTAGCGCGGTAGATGCACATACTGCAGCAACTCTCTTTAACGTAAGATTTCAAAATCTTGAAATGAAATTTATGATATAACTGTCTTTCTTGAATGCTCTGTTTACATTTTTGGTTATTAAAATTGTGAATCTTGTGCTTCAGGATTGTGTGATGACGTGTTTAGAGAAGAAAACCGTGATTCTTGTGACTCATCAAGTGGAGTTTCTCTCATCGGTTGACAATATTCTGGTAATCAGGGTTATAAATGGGTCAACATTGCCACCTTTTAAAGTTTTTTCAGTGATCTTATACGGGTTGGTGTTATATGAGAAGTTATGTCAGTCTAATTTTTAGTATTCATTTTTCAAGGTTATGCAAGGTGGTCAAATTACACAATCAGGAAACTATGAGGATCTGTTAATGGCAGGGACAACATTTGAGCAACTTGTAAATGCTCATAAAGATTCTGTTATAGGTTTAGAACCTTCTGGTAATACGCATCAAATAAACGAGGATACCGATAAAAATTTCATCGCTAAAGCAAACAGTGAAGGACAATTGATGAAGGGTCTACCGGGAGTGCAGTTGACCGAAGAAGAAGAAAAAGAGCTCGGGAATGTTGGATGGAAGCCTTTCTTTGATTACGTTGTTATCTCGGAAGGATTATGTTACTTGTGGTCTTGTGTCATAAGTCAAACATGTTTTGTCGCTCTTCAGGCAGCAGCAAGTTATTGGCTAGCATTTGGTATTCAAATTCCTAAAATTACCACCATTATGCTGATCGGAGTTTATGCTTTTCTTTCAACCGTAAGCACCGTTTTTGTGTTTTTTCGATCATTTTTTGCTACCCTCATGGGATTAAAAGCCTCCAAAGCGTTCTTTATTAAGTTCATGGATACAATTTTTCGTGCTCCCATGGTCTTCTTTGACTCTACTCCAGTTGGACGAATACTGACAAGAGTAAGAATTTGCATCGAAGTCTGTTTTATGTATTTATTCAATTTGCTTTGTATGAAAAAGGTGTTGTATTATATGTTCGGTTGCTAATTGAACGAATCGTGCAGGCTTCATCCGATCTTAGCGTCATTGATTTTGACATACCTTATTCGTTCGCCTATGTGAGTGCTTCTGGTATTGAACTAATTGCTATGATTATCATCATGGCTTCTGTGACCTGGCAAGTTCTCATTGTAGCTGTCTTTGGATTAGTGGCTTCAAAATATGTTCAGGTAAATTCTGATTATCTTTTAAGAGGTGGCAAAATGGGCGGGTCATACAGGTTGGGTAGCTTATCAATATTTGTCCCACAAACTCTTCTTTTTGCCCTCTTATAATTTTCTTCAATGTTTAATGTGTTAATCTTATCTTATTATGAATCATAGCGATATTATCAACCAACTGCAAGGGAACTAATGAGAATAAACGGAACGACAAAAGCACCTGTGATGAATTATGCATCTGAAACGTCACTTGGAGTGGCAACAATACGGGCATTCGAGATGCAAGACAGATTTTTCAAAGGATACCTAAAACTGGCTGATACAGATGCAAGCACATTTATTTTTTCGAACGCAACATTGGAATGGTTGGTTTCGAGAATAGAAGCCTTTTCAAACCTGACTTTGTTCACTGCTAGTTTTCTCCTGGTCTTGTTACCAAAGGGTTTTGTGCCATCGGGTACGTGAAGTATCTATAGTTTTAACTTCTCACTACAGTTAAATGTTACAACTTCAATCCATTTACTTACGATGGGTAAATTTGGATCAAGTTTTATATCTACTAGGCAGGGAAGGGTTGGAAACAGCCAGAGATTAATCTTGATTGGCTGCGTATAGTATAGTATGGGGTTGGATTACTCAATCTCGCGGGTAACCCGTACAGGGTATACCTTACAACTTTTGTACAATTTTTAAGAAATTTTGACTGCAAATGAGACTTCTGATTCAACTCGGCCTGACCCGTATACAGTTACACAACATTTAAATTTTTAACCCATCCACCATGCAAAATTTTCTATCTTTTACTATAGTCAATATTACTGCAGTAAATTTAATCTTTGTGCAGGATTGGTTGGGCTATCTCTTTCATATGCGCTGACGCTGACGGGTACCCAAGTGTTTATGACTAGATGGTATTGTAGCTTAGCAAATTTCGTCATTTCAGTCGAACGCATCAAACAATTCATGCACATTTCACCCGAGCCACCACCGATTGTGGAGAATAACAGACCACCACCATCTTGGCCTTCCAAAGGAAGGATACAGTTCCAGAATCTTAAGGTAAATGACTAGTTTCTAGGTCAATTTAACCGATCAAGTTCTCACCATTAGATCTTACCTAATATTGGTTGCAGTTGAGATATCGTCCGAATGCACCTCTAGTTCTTAAAGGGATCACTTGTACATTCAATGAAGGGACTCGAGTAGGGATCGTCGGAAGGACAGGAAGTGGAAAGACGACACTGATAACAGCCCTGTTTCGTTTGGTAGAACCTGACAGTGGAAGAATACTTATAGATGGACTAGACATTTGTCATATCGGTCTTAAAGATCTCAGAATGAAACTAAGTGTCATCCCTCAAGAACCAACCCTTTTCAAGGGCAGCATTCGAACAAATCTGGACCCTCTAGGACTACATTCTGATGATGAGATATGGAAGGTAAATAATCATAAACATTGACAGTCATTTAATCTGTACCACTTTTGACCCATTTGCATATGAATGGGTTGATTTTGGGTCATATATTATTTTAAAAGTGAAAGAAGACATCTTAAAAAGGAAATGTGTCAAATGGATTGGGTTGATAGTAGGTTACCAAGTTATTTTTCACTAAAATAGTATCATTGTTGGTGAACAATAATAGACACACTAAAAATGTCATCAAGAAAATGAATCCACATACTGTTACTATCCATATGAACAATTTTCGGTACCTAACCCGGAAGTTTCTGCTTCCAACCTAGTATATAATTTAAATTCAATAACATTCATTGTTCTAAATGATTTGCAGGCATTAGAGAAGTGTCAGCTTAAAGATACCATCAGAAGTCTTCCAAATTTGCTTGATTCTTCAGGTAAGTCATCTTTAAAGGATGAAAATTTCAATCAAATTAACTACAAAATGCTAACTAGAGGTAGTAAATTGGGTAGGTCGGATGGGTCGGGTAACTTGAACCATTAAAAAAGTCTAGTTATTTTTCATCCTTTTTGATCGACAGTGAGTGACGAAGGAGAGAACTGGAGTGCTGGACAAAGACAGCTATTCTGTCTTGGAAGAGTATTACTCAGGAGAAACAAAATTCTAGTACTCGATGAAGCGACTGCATCCATCGATTCAGCCACCGATGCCATTTTACAAAGAATCATAAGGGAGGAATTTTCGAATTGCACCGTCATAACCGTCGCTCACAGAGTTCCAACAGTTGTTGACAGTGACAAGCTCATGGTTCTCTCTTTTGGTACGCTGCAGTTCCTAGTCTCCTACATAGTTAGAAATAAACAGTTTTAGTTTAGAAAGGAACAAAATAGGTGGGGCAGGTAACGGGTAAAAGCGGATTCGGGTTGAAACGAATAACTTTATGATATGGGTCAAACAGTTAACACTTTGGGTCTACCCAAAGCAAAAGTACGAAACTACATTTTTACCTTATTTCAATATACACATTGGTCGACTTTCAACTCATTTTTACCTGTTTGATCCATTTAGTAGTACATTTGACCTATACAACCCAATTGGTTAGTTTATTTTTAAGTTGATTATTTGAGTTTTACACGTTTGATTTAGATGAGATAAGTAGTGATTCATAACCCGATTGACTTGATATATTCATACATAAATGGGTAGAGAAAGTGTTTTAGATGTAATGTTGGTTGATGCATAATAAAATGGGTTGTGTTGATTTACAGGAAAAATGGTGGAGTATGATGAACCTTCGAAGCTAATGGAGCGTGATTCTTTCTTCTCTAAGCTTGTAGCCGAATACTGGTCAACCTCCACAAGGAAATCCTCCTCCTCCTCCTCCTCCTCACATATTCGATGAATTTCAGTGACCGCAAAAGAATATTATGATATCACGAAGAACACGTCCCTTTTCAAGATGGGGTTAACTTCTCGAACCAGATCAAATGTGAAAATTTTTAGTCATTGTTTAAATGAATATGTTACATTTAATTCGGGCATTGCTCATTAAGTGATCCGATTATTAAAAAAAAAAAAGTTATGATTATCAAATAGTCTTTTATATCAAAATGTTGCAAGGAGTGTAGGAATAAACTATGTCAAGTTTGGCAGTAAAAACAAGATCATTCTTTTAGTACTACATATACATATACATATACATATACACAAGTATGTTTCTACAGAATCCAAAAATAGAACTTGAGATTAATTGTTTCAATAACAAACAATACATCTCACAACGAACTGGGGAGTCCAAAAAATATATCGACAGGCAGGCGAAGGTTTTAGATGATTTGTGTTGGTACGATTTACCGTATAGCGGGTGTAAGGTACCAGTACAGAACAATTTCCGCCTAGCGTAGAGTGATGTTATGTTGATTGATGTTTGCCCTCGGGAAATAATCCATGCAGACTCGGAACACGGATGAGAGATCTGTGGGGTGGCCTCAATCAATCTGAGGATCAATCTGTAATTGATCCGTGTAGTGTTCTGCTGCTAAGCGGTTAATGTGCTTTTAGAGTGAGAAAGAACTGTGTGAGAGAGAAAGTGTACTTCTCTCTAACTGAAGTTCAGATGTGAAATGTGGTGACCCAGAGGGTCTATTTATAGGCGTAGAATGTCCGAAATTCTCGGGAACACGTGTCAAACGCTGATTAATTCAGTAATGCGATATATTCGAAACCGCCTTTGGCGTGTGCTGACATGGATGCGTGCCGCTCACGCGCTTAATCAAAGGGCTTAAGCATACAAGCTGTCTGCAGGGCTTACGCATGACGCTGGCGGCCTGCTGTACGCTGAACGGCAATTACTAGAAACCGCCAAATATTGTTATCTTATGTGCTCTTTGAAACTATTTTTCTGTATAAAAATGATGTTTTTATGCATGTATCCCCTAGGATACACCATTAAGTCCCCCAGTTTAATGTCTTTATTTTTGCAAAAAATAAAGTCATTAAACTAAAAAATAAAAGATGTCTTTTTTTCTCGAAGACACAAAACTGCTATAGCCGTCTGTTTCTCTGTGCTGATGTCACTCTTCCAATTATGAATTTGCCCCCAAAACATTTTTGATTTATTTTCGAAATTTAAATTGTTTACCCAATTAATCTGGTTCGTACACGTGGCACGATCATATCCTTTCATCTTCTACCAATTTGATTACAAATAATCCGTTTCCATTTCATTTTTTCTTTTCCAAAATTGATCATTTGCTTTGAAGAATATCTGTGATTGCTTTCTAAGGTTCATAGCGATTAATTTGTTCAAAGTCAGTTCTCGATTTTCCCTCTTCTCTGTGTGTATTATTTTGTTTTTATTTCTACCATGGCTGAATTGTCATAACCCGTCCTTAACCATAAGAACGAGTTAGATAACGTATGATTTCATTGCGAGGTATTGATCTCTATATGCGACATTTTTAAAAGAACAACTGCATTTATTTTACATTACAAACCATAACTCTTATTTTAATACAAGCATTAGACAATAAAAAGATGATTATTGTTTAGCGATAATCTTAGACTTACAAACTTTACATGTGATGATAACAATACGATTTCTAGCATATTTTACATTACAATTCCTCGGATATGCAGTTTTGTTTTTGACACAAATATGCGTACACATGATCTTGCTTAAATTCAACATGTTGCAGCGGAAGCTTTTAGTTATCACCTGAGAATAGACATGTTTAAAACGTCAACATAAAGTTGGTGAGATATAGGTTTAATGCCGGCAGCAATATATAAATATATAGACTACAAGATTTCATATATAAACATTTTAATAAAAATATTCTAAGTGGTTGAGCACTTGGTAACCATACTTAACATTTAATCACGTCGCATATTCCCTTTATTATGAAATCTTACTACACCGTACCAAGTGTAGTCACGAAACGAAGTACTGTGCAACCGTTGAATACTGGTCGTCCAGTCCGGTTGGGGTTGTCAAGCCCGATAGATCTATCAACAGGATTCGCGTTTACAATACCGCTGTAAATAGTAGTTACCAAGCTACAGGGAAGTATGCCAGTGGTACAACTCAACGTAGAATATATTTTTCAGTTACTTGTGTCCATATCGTAAAACATAAAATACATGTATTCTCATCCCGAAATATTTAGAGTTTAAAAGTGGGACTATATACTCACTTTTGCCTTGAAGATTGTAGTGACCCGAACTTTTCCATGTTTATATATATTAATTGAGATTGATATTTACATGATTAAATGTTTCCAACATGTTAAGCAATCAAACTTGTTAAGACTTGATTAATTGAAATAGGTTTCATATAGACAATTGACCACCCAAGTTGACCGGTGATTCACGAACGTTAAAACTTGTAAAAAAACTATATGATGACATATATATGGTTATATATATAGTTAACATGATATTATGATAAGTAAACATATCATTAATTATATTAACAATGAACTACATATGTAAAAACAAGACTACTAACTTAATGATTTTGAAACGAGACATATATGTAACGTTTATCGTTGTAACAACATTTAATGTATATATATCATATTAAGAGATATTCGTACATCATAATATCATGATAATATAATAATTTAAAATCTCTTTTGATATTATAAACATTGGGTTAACAACATTTAACAAGATCGTTAACCTAAAGGTTTCAAAACAACATTTACATGTAACGACTAACGATGACTTAACGACTCAGTTAAAATGTATATACATGTAGTGTTTTAATATATATTCATACACTTTTGAAAGACTTCAAGACACTTATCAAAATACTTCTACTTAACAAAAATGTTTACAATTACATCCTCGTTCAGTTTCATCAACAATTCTACTCGTATGCACCCGTATTCGTACTCGTACAATACACAGCTTTTAGATGTATGTACTATTACTATATACACTCCAATTATCAGCTCTTAGCAGCCCATGTGAGTCACCTAACACATGTGGGAACCATCATTTGGCAACTAGCATGAAATATCTCATAAAATTACAAAAATATGAGTAATCATTCATGACTTATTTACATGAAAACAAAATAACATATCCTTTATATCTAATCCATACACCAACGACCAAAAACACCTACAAACACTTTCATTCTTCAATTTTCTTCATCTAATTGATCTCTCTCAAGTTCTATCTTCAAGTTCTAAGTGTTCTTCATAAATTCCAAAAGTTCTAGTTTCATAAAATCAAGAATACTTTCAAGTTTGCTAGCTCACTTCCAATCTTGTAAGGTGATCATCCAACCTCAAGAAATCTTTGTTTCTTACAGTAGGTTATCATTCTAATACAAGGTAATAATCATATTCAAACTTTGGTTCAATTTCTATAACTATAACAATCTTATTTCAAGTGATGATCTTACTTGAACTTGTTTTCGTGTCATGATTCTGCTTCAAGAACTTCGAGCCATCCAAGGATCCATTGAAGCTAGATCCATTTTTCTCTTTTCCAGTAGGTTTATCCAAGGAACTTAAGGTAGTAATGATGTTCATAACATCATTCGATTCATACATATAAAGCTATCTTATTCGAAGGTTTAAACTTGTAATCACTAGAACATAGTTTAGTTAATTCTAAACTTGTTCGCAAACAAAAGTTAATCCTTCTAACTTGACTTTTAAAATCAACTAAACACATGTTCTATATCTATATGATATGCTAACTTAATGATTTAAAACCTGGAAACACGAAAAACACCGTAAAACCGGATTTACGCCGTCGTAGTAACACCGCGGGCTGTTTTGGGTTAGTTAATTAAAAACTATGATAAACTTTGATTTAAAAGTTGTTATTCTGAGAAAATGATTTTTATTATGAACATGAAACTATATCCAAAAATTATGGTTAAACTCAAAGTGGAAGTATGTTTTCTAAAATGGTCATCTAGACGTCGTTCTTTCGACTGAAATGACTACCTTTACAAAAACGACTTGTAACTTATTTTTCCGACTATAAACCTATACTTTTCTGTTTAGATTCATAAAATATAGTTCAATATGAAACCATAGCAATTTGATTCACTCAAAACGGATTTAAAATGAAGAAGTTATGGGTAAAACAAAATTGGATAATTTTTCTCATTTTAGCTACGTGAAAATTGGTAACAAATCTATTCCAACCATAACTTAATCAACTTGTATTGTATATTATATAATCTTGAGATACCATAGACACGTATACAATGTTTCGACCTATCATGTCGACACATCTATATATATTTCGAAACAACCATAGACACTCTATATGTGAATGTTGGAGTTAGCTATACAGGGTTGAGGTTGATTCCAAAATATATATAGTTTGAGTTGTGATCAATACTGAGATACGTATACACTGGGTCGTGGATTGATTCAAGATAATATTTATCGATTTATTTCTGTACATCTAAACTGTGGACAACTAGTTGTAGGTTACTAACGAGGACAGCTGACTTAATAAACTTAAAACATCAAAATATACTAAAAGTGTTGTAAATATATTTTGAACATACTTTGATATATATGTATATATTGTTATAGGTTCGTGAATCAACCAGTGGCCAAGTCTTACTTCCCGACGAAGTAAAAATCTGTGAAAGTGAGTTATAGTCCCACTTTTAAAATCTAATATTTTTGGGATGAGAATACATGCAGGTTTTATAAATGATTTACAAAATAGACACAAGTACGTGAAACTACATTCTATGGTTGAATTATCGAAATCGAATATGCCCCTTTTTATTAAGTCTGGTAATCTATGAATTAGGGAACAGACACCCTAATTGACGCGAATCCTAAAGATAGATCTATTGGGCCTAACAAACCCCATCCAAAGTACTGGATGCTTTAGTACTTCGAAATTTATATCATATCCGAAGGGTGTCCCGGAATGATGGGGATATTCTTATATATGCATCTTGTTAATGTCGGTTACCAGGTGTTCACCATATGAATGATTTTTATCTCTATGTATGGGATGTGTTTTGAAATATGAAATCTTGTGGTCTATTATTATGATTTGATATATATATATAGGTTAAACCTATAACTCACCAACATTTTTGTTGACGTTTTAAGCATGTTTATTCTCAGGTGATTATTAAGAGCTTCCGCTGTCGCATACTTAAATAAGGACGAGAATTGGAGTCCATGCTTGTATGATATTGTGTAAAAACTGCATTCAAGAAACTTATTTTGTTGTAACATATTTGTATTGTAAACCATTATGTAATGGTCGTGTGTAAACAGGATATTTTAGATTATCATTATTTGATAATCTACGTAAAGCTTTTTAAACCTTTATTGATGAAATAAAGGTTATGGTTTGTTTTAAAATGAATGAAGTCTTTGAAAAACGTCTCATATAGAGGTCAAAACCTCGCAACGAAATCAATTAATATGGAACGTTTTTAATCAATAAGAACGGGACATTTCAAAGATATATATATTTTGACTTGGTCTCCGGTTGATATCACGAACCTATCCATATATAATTTATCAATATATTTTCATTTTAAACAATCGTCACATATATATACTTATAATACTTTTAATGTCTTCTTAGTCCGTAGTTAGCAATTCAATTTTTAATGGTTCATATTTAGGTGTTTAATAAATAAATAAAACCCCCATAGAAATAAATAAAACCCCCATCGTATTCGTATTGGTCGGGATTAATCTTGACCCACGGTACCGTGTTGTCAAATGACGTGTTGCGTACATAAAGTACCGGTGTTGTCAAATGACGTGTTGCGTACGTACATGAGGTCTTATGATTAATCTTCTCGTGTTGTTTACGGGTGATCCTAAAATATATAAAATTAAATTATGAGTACATATATATAAAATATCATGTTATTTTAGAAAGATGTGATTTATTTAATTTTTCTCCAATTATTTTCGTGGCTAAACTAGTTTTGGATATCCGATCTTGTTTTAGTCGTAGTTTCTTCGTTACAACTCCGTTTTCGTTGGTTCAACTTGCCACTTCCTTGGATCGAGTCCTTCTTTAAGAATATGAACTGTAAATACCTTAGTTTGTATTCGAAATCACAGGTCATAGGTCAAACTTTAGTGAAACTCATGAAGTTAATCATTTTCCCTTATGTAAACAACATTAAATGATTATTTTTCTAAAAATACTTATACTTTGAGTTAAATCATGAAATTTTTATGTGTTAACATATTCATAAGAAATATCATTTTTCCAGAATATAAACCTCCAATTCAAAGTTCAAGATGGTTTTTAATTATCCAACCCAAAACAGCCCCCGGTTGCACTCCGACGTCGTAATTTCAGTTTTTAAGGTGTTCTTTGAAAAACCAAGTTATACCTTGTTAAATTAGCATATATTTATGATATATTACAGGTATTGAAGTATTTTAAAAATTAAGTTAGAAGGATCTATTTAGTTTGCAAACAAGTTTGAAATCATTCAAACTATGTTCTTGTTGTTAAAATTGTATACCATAAAATAAGATAGCTATATATATATGAATCGAATAAGGTTATGAACAAAGTTACTACCTCAAGTTACTTGGACAAGATTGCTGTGAAAGAGGAGTAAAAACCTAGAACCAAAAGAGTGATGGAATTGGATGAAAGTTTGGAAGCAACTTAAGACATAAACTTGAATTGAAAGTTGTATTTTTGTAGTGTTTTTGTTTGATCTTGTTATGGTGGTGTTTAAGGTGATTCTTGAGAGGTTTTTTGCTGGAGTTCTTAGAGATACATGAGGCTAATAAGTGTGTGTGTTTAGCTAGAGAAATGATGTATCAAAAATTGAAAATGGATGCATGTATAAATGATGGTGGTGGCGTGATTTATGATGAACAAAGACAAGATTTTAGGTTGTTTTCTTGTATAATTAGTCATACTAGATAACAAAGTAGTTACCTTATACATAAGGCATGAACAAGAGCTGGTTGGTGGTGATTTGATGTGTATATACCAATAGTAAATATGTATAGAAGCTAGGTATGATACGAGTACATATACTCTAGATATACGTATAGAAATCTTGTGAAAACGGAACGAGGATTCAAATATAGCTATCTTTTGTGAATACACTTATATTGTTTTATGTATTTAAGTCCTTAAAAGTGATTAAATACATTACATATACGATATATGTATAAACATTATAGGTCATAAGTATTTATGTCAAATAACGTTACGTATGGTTATTGTTTTGAAAACTTAAGTTAGTAGTTTCAAAATATACTTATAACTTATTGTTATTAATACAAAATGAGATATTAAAACATCCATAAATCATGTTAAATATGTATATATACATATATATACACAAACGTATAATTATCATATGTTATATAGTTCGTGATATCATCAGTCAACTAGACGGTCAAACGTTGTGTAAAACTCTTTTCAAAAACATAAATCTCAACAATTTGGATTGCTTATCATGTTGGTAAGGTTTAATTTATGTAAATATTAATCTTATAAGTATATATTGATCGAAAAAGTCCGGGTCATTACAGTACCTACCCGTTAAATAAATTTCGTCCCGAAATTTTAAAATTGTACCTATTTTGCGTCATCGAGAAACAAGTGTGGATACTTTTGTTTCATCTGATCCTCTCGTTCCCAAGTAAACTCAGGACCTCTTCGAGCATTCCAACGAACTTTAACGATCGGTATGTTGCTCTGCTTGAGCCGTTTAACTTCACGGTCCATGATCTCGATTGGTTCTTCCATGAATTGTAGTTTCTCGTCAACTTGAATTTCTTCAAGAGGAATGGTGAGGTCTTCCTTTGCAAGACACTTTTTAAGGTTCGAGACGTGAAATGTATTATGTACTCCGGCGAGTTGTTGCGGTAACTCGAGTCGATAAGCTACCGGTCCAATGCGTTCGATGATCTTGAACGGGCCTACATATCTTGGGTTCAGTTTACCTCTTTTACCGAAACGTATTACACCTTTCCAAGGTGACACCTTTAGCATAACCATGTCACCGATCTGAAACTCTAATGGTTTCCTTCGGACATCGGCGTAGCTCTTTTGGCGACTACGGGCTGTTTTCAATCTCTCCTTGATTTGTACTATCTTCTCAGTCGTTTCGTGTATGATCTCGGGACCAGTTAATTGTCGATCTCCTACTTCATTCCAACAAATAGGAGATCTACACTTCCTTCCGTACAATGCTTCGAATGGCGCAGCTTTAATGCTCGCATGATAACTATTATTATACGAGAATTCTGCTAATGGTAGATATTTATCCCATCCGTTTCCAAAATCGATCACACATGCCCTGAGCATGTCTTCAAGAGTCTGAATTGTTCTTTCACTCTGCCCGTCGGTTTGCGGATGATATGCGGTACTCATATCCAAACGAGTTCCTAGTGCCTCCTGTAGTGATTGCCAGAACTTTGAGGTAAATCTACTATCACGATCAGATATAATGGAAATAGGTATTCCATGCCTTGAAACTATTTCCTTTATATATAATCGTAATAATTTCTCCATTATATCCGTTTCCTTTATAGGCAAGAAATGTGCAGATTTGGTAAGACGATCAACAATTACCCAAATGGTGTCGTATCCCCAGGCAGTCTTTGGTAACTTCGTGATGAAATCCATGGTAATACCGTCTCATTTCCATTCTGGGATTTCTGGTTGTTGAAGTAATCCTGACGGCTTCTGGTGTTCTGCTTTGACTTTGGAACAAGTTAAGCACTCCCCAACATATGTTGCAACGTCTGTCTTTAAATTAGGCCACCAATAATGTGTCTTAAGATCTTGGTACATTTTTCCAACTCCAGGATGTATCGAATATCTTGTCTTATGTGCCTCGTTCAATATCAACTTCCTTAATCCACCCAACTTCGGTACCCAAATACGATTTGCAAAATATCGAATTCCATCTTCCCGTATAACGAGTTGCTTCTCATACTTCTTCATTATTTCATTTCCTATATTTTCTTTAGTAAGTGCTTCTCGTTGAACTTCTTTGATTTGTGAGTTGAGGTTCATGCGAATTTTTATGTTCATTGCTCGTACTCGAATTGGTTCTCGTTCCTTTCTACTTAGTGCGTCAGCCACCACATTCGCTTTCCTGGGATGATAACGAATTTCACAATCATAGTCGTTTATTAACTCGACCCACCTACGTTGCCTCATGTTCAGCTGTTTCTGATCAAAAATATGTTGAAGGCTTTTATGATCAGTAAACACAGTGCATTTAACCCCATACAAGTAGTGTCTCCATATCTTCAATACAAACACGACTGCTCCCAGTTCTAGATCATGCGTCGTATAATTCCGCTCGTGAATCTTCAATTGTCGGGATGCGTATGCAATAACTTTCTTCCGTTGCATAAGAACGCAACCAAAACCTTGTCGCGAAGCGTCACAATATATTTCAAAATCATCGTTCCCTTCTGGTAACGATAAAATAGGCGCCGTAGTCAACTTCTTTTTCAGTAATTGAAATGCACTCTCCTGCTCAGAAGTCCATTCGTACTTCTTCCCTTTTTGTGTTAACGCTGTTAATGGTTTAGCTATTCGGGAAAAATCTTGAATAAACCTTCTATAATAACCAGCTAAACCCAAAAATTGGCGTATCTGCGTTGGTGTCTTAGGAGTCTCCCATTTTTCAATGGCCTGAATTTTAGCTGGGTCAACCTGAATTCCTTTGCTACTAACAACATGACCAAGAAATTGCACTTCTTTCAACCAAAACGCACACTTAGAAAATTCGGCGTATAATTGTTCTTTTCTTAACAATTCTAATACCAATCTTAAATGCTGCTCATGCTCTTGCTCACTCTTGGAATAGATAAGAATATCGTCAATGAAAACGATAACAAACTTATCTAAATACGGACTACAAACTCGATTCATGAGGTCCATGAATACGGCTGGCGCATTCGTTAATCCAAACGGCATGACCAAAAATTCATAATGACTGTAGCGTGTCTGAAAAGCAGTTTTCGGAATGTCCTCTTCTTTGACACGTAATTGATGATAACCCGATCTTAGGTCGATTTTCGAATAAACACATGATCCTTGCAGTTGATCAAATAAGTCATCAATTCTCGGTAGTGGATACCGATTCTTGATAGTTAACTTATTTAATTCACGATAATCTATACACATCCTAAAAGATCCATCTTTCTTTTTAACAAATAGAATCGGAGCTCCCCACGGTGAAGTACTTGGTCGTATGAATCCACGATCCAGTAATTCTTTTAACTGACTCTGAAGTTCTTTTAACTCGGACGGTGCAAGTCTATATGGAGCACGGGCAACTGGTGCAGCTCCTGGTACTAAATCTATTTGAAATTCTACAGATCTAAATGGAGGTAATCCCGGCAACTCTTCCGGAAAAACTTCAGGAAAATCTCTTGCCACAGGCACGTCGTTGATGCTCTTCACTTTTTCCTTCGTTTTGACTTTATTAACATATGCTAAGATAGCATAGCACCCTTTCTTCAAGCACTTTTGAGCTTTCAAATAACTAATGAGTTTTAGCTTTGAGTTACCCTTCTCTCCATAAATCATTACTGGCGTTTTATCCTTACGAGGAATGCGAATTGCTTTCTTGGCGCACACAACTTCAGCTCCTATTTTGGACATCCAGTCCATGCCGACTATTACATCAAAACTTCCTAATTCTACGGGTATCAAATCAATTTTAAACGTTTCTCTGGCTAAATTTATTTTACAATCACGACAAATTTTATCGGCTTTAATTAGTTTACCATTAGCTAACTCAATCATGTACTTAGCATCTAGAGGTAATGATGAACAATTCAATTTAGCGTAAAAGTCTCTACTCACGTAACTTCTATCGGCACCAGTATCAAATATAATAGATGCGGATAAGTTATTAATGGTAAACGTACCCGTAACAAGCTCCGGGTCTTCACACGCCTCTCTAGCATTAATAACAAATGCTCTTCCACGTGCAGATCCATTATTCTTCTCTGGATTCGGACACTGGCTCTTATAATGACCTTGTTTTCCACACCCATAACAAGTAATGGTAGCCAAAGCAGTTCTATTTGCATTGGTGGCAGGAGTCTTGATACCATTTGTATTTGTAACGAGAGCCCTACAATCTTCAGCAAGATGACCCTTTCGATTACATTTGTTGCATACCACATTACAGTAACCAGAGTGATGTTTGTGGCATCGGTTGCATAAAGGATTTTGTCCTTTATAACCAAAGCTTAAACCACTACCCGCACCTCACGTGATTTCTTGTTTCTTAAAAGATTGTTGTTGGTTACCTCGATCATAATTTCCATTCCACTTTCTTTTGTTACCTGATACCTTCACATCAGTATTGGATGCCTTCTTATCCATGATGACCTGATCCATTAGCTCGTTTGCCATGGTTATAGCTTCATGAATTGTCTTAGGTTTCGATGCTGTAATGTTTGCCTTGACCTTTTTGGGCAAACCATCTTTGTACATTTCAATCTTCCGTTCTTCGGTTGGAACCAATTCAGGACATAGCAAAACTAATTCCATGAATCGCTGATTGTAGTTGGTGATTTCAGTACCAACAACCTTCAGACTTCGTAATTCATCTTCCAACTTCCTAACCTCGTTCCTTGGACAATATTCGTTGATTAACATTGTTTTGAATTCTTCCCATGGAGTATCATAAGCTACATCTCCTCCTACAGCCTTCACATAATTTTTCCACCACGTGAGTGCACTATCTTGTAAAGTGCACGATGCATACTTGGTCATGTCCTTTTCAACACAACCACTGATTTTAAACACAGTCTCCATCTTTTCTATCCACCGGGTTAAACCGATCGGTCCTTCTGTTCCACTGAATGATGAGGGCTTGCAAGCTTGAAAAGTTTTGTAGGTGCATCCTACACGAGGATTTGGGTTAACTGCAGCAGCTCTTGCAGCCTCGACCCATAACATTCTGTCGTTCACTCGCTGGTTGATGAATTCCTCGACTTCTTGTTCCGTCATTCGATTCAATCGTGCCATATTCTTATATAAGAATGAAAAGAAAATAATTATTCACATGGAATATTATAGATGTAGTGTATATTTACAGTACATTATAGCTTATTAATAATATGAACCAGGTATTATTATAAAAGCCTTTTCTTCTTATTAGCGTTTTATAATTATATCTAGGGTAGTACCTACCCGTTAATGTCCATACTTAATAGCTTAGTACAGAACCAATTACTACCATCTAAATAATACTTAACCATGGAAAATTATTGCATTTCATACTTCACTATTTTACATATGCTTATCTTACATCGAACATTTAGCAAACCACACTAATAATATTATACAAAACATTATATGATCCCATGGTTTAATACGGCAGCGCATCGTTTGGTCTATTTTCTAGGACGTTTAGGTTCAAAGAATCGCTTAACGCTTATCCTGGCTGTCTGCCTATATTTTGGCTGTGGGGCTGAAGAACTGGATGCCGGGATAGAACGAATAGGAATAGCGGGAATAGGGGTGGTAGTGTCTAGTGGAGTTGGTGCCACATCATCCTTACTAAACTCGGGATTTGAATTTTCTAATTCATTAGCCTTTCGTTTCTTTCCTAGTTCGAACTTGTCTTTTGTAATTTCCTGTATTTCTTCCTCGGGTTCACTTTCCTCCTCGGGTTCACTTTCCGGGTTCTCTATAGTCGGTTCATCCGAAATTTGTGAGTCTTCCCCAAAGATATTATTTTCGTCATCGGATAGGTTAATGACTGGAACACCATCTGAAGATTCTGGTTCGGAGTCGCTGAATGTGATAACAAGTTTTGAGCCCGACATCTATCACACAACAACTAACCCATTAGTACTACATAATATTTACATATAAATTTTAACCAACAATGATAAGCAATGGTTTTTAAATCAGACCCGGTCAAAGTCCAGACTTACTAATGTATCCTAACGACTTATCAGTTAGACACACTAATGCAAACCTGGTTCGCTAAGACCACCGCTCTGATACCACATGTCATAACCCGTCCTTAACCATAAGAACGAGTTAGATAACGTATGATTTCATTGCGAGGTATTGATCTCTATATGCGACATTTTTAAAAGAACAACTGCATTTATTTTACATTACAAACCATAACTCTTATTTTAATACAAGCTTTAGACAATAAAAAGATGATTATCGTTTAGCGATAATCTTAGACTTACAAACTTTACATGTGATGATAACAATACGATTTCTAGCATATTTTACATTACAATTCCTCGGATATGCAGTTTTGTTTTTGACACAAATATGCGTACACATGATCTTGCTTAAATTCAACATGTTGCAGCGGAAGCTTTTAGTTATCACCTGAGAATAGACATGTTTAAAACGTCAACATAAAGTTGGTGAGATATAGGTTTAATGCCGGCAGCAATATATAAATATATAGACCACAAGATTTCATATATAAACATTTTAATAAAAATATTCTAAGTGGTTGAGCACTTGGTAACCATACTTAACATTTAATCACGTCGCATATTCCCTTTATTATGAAATCTTACTACACCGTACCAAGTGTAGTCACGAAACGAAGTACTGTGCAACCGTTGAATACTGTGTAGTGACCCGAACTTTTCCATGTTTATATATATTAATTGAGATTGATATTTACATGATTAAATGTTTCTAACATGTTAAGCAATCAAACTTGTTAAGACTTGATTAATTGAAATAGGTTTCATATAGACAATTGACCACCCAAGTTGACCGGTGATTCACGAACGTTAAAACTTGTAAAAAAACTATATGATGACATATATATGGTTATATATATAGTTAACATGATATTATGATAAGTAAACATATCATTAATTATATTAACAATGAACTACATATGTAAAAACAAGACTACTAACTTAATGATTTTGAAACGAGACATATATGTAACGTTTATCGTTGTAACAACATTTAATGTATATATATCATATTAAGAGATATTCGTACATCATAATATCATGATAATATAATAATTTAAAATCTCTTTTGATATTATAAACATTGGGTTAACAACATTTAACAAGATCGTTAACCTAAAGGTTTCAAAACAACATTTACATGTAACGACTAACGATGACTTAACGACTCAGTTAAAATGTATATACATGTAGTGTTTTAATATGTATTCATACACTTTTGAAAGACTTCAAGACACTTATCAAAATACTTCTACTTAACAAAAATGCTTACAATTACATCCTCGTTCAGTTTCATCAACAATTCTACTCATATGCACCCGTATTCGTACTCGTACAATACACAGCTTTTAGATGTATGTACTATTGGTATATACACTCCAATGATCAGCTCTTAGCAGCCCATGTGAGTCACCTAACACATGTGGGAACCATCATTTGGCAACTAGCATGAAATATCTCATAAAATTACAAAAATATGAGTAATCATTCATGACTTATTTACATGAAAACAAAATAACATATCCTTTATATCTAATCCATACACCAACGACCAAAAACACCTAAAAACACTTTCATTCTTCAATTTTCTTCATCTAATTGATCTCTCTCAAGTTCTATCTTCAAGTTCTAAGTGTTCTTCATAAATTCCAAAAGTTCTAGTTTCATAAAATCAAGAATACTTTCAAGTTTTCTAGCTCACTTCCAATCTTGTAAGGTGATCATCCAACCTCAAGAAATCTTTGTTTCTTACAGTAGGTTATCATTCTAATACAAGGTAATAATCATATTCAAACTTTGGTTCAATTTCTATAACTATAACAATCTTATTTCAAGTGATGATCTTACTTGAACTTGTTTTCGTGTCATGATTCTGCTTCAAGAACTTCGAGCCATCCAAGGATCCATTGAAGCTAGATCCATTTTTCTCTTTTCCAGTAGGTTTATCCAAGGAACTTAAGGTAGTAATGATGTTCATAACATCATTCGATTCATACATATAAAGCTATCTTATTCGAAGGTTTAAACTTGTAATCACTAGAACATAGTTTAGTTAATTCTAAACTTGTTCGCAAACAAAAGTTAATCCTTCTAACTTGACTTTTAAAATCAACTAAACACATGTTCTATATCTATATGATATGCTAACTTAATGATTTAAAACCTGGAAACACGAAAAACACCGTAAAACCGGATTTACGCCGTCGTAGTAACACCGCGGGCTGTTTTGGGTTAGTTAATTAAAAACTATGATAAACTTTGATTTAAAAGTTGTTATTCTGAGAAAATGATTTTTATTATGAACATGAAACTATATCCAAAAATTATGGTTAAACTCAAAGTGGAAGTATGTTTTCTAAAATGGTCATCTAGACGTCGTTCTTTCGACTGAAATGACTACCTTTACAAAAACGACTTGTAACTTATTTTTCCGACTATAAACCTATACTTTTCTGTTTAGATTCATAAAATATAGTTCAATATGAAACCATAGAAATTTGATTCACTCAAAACGGATTTAAAATGAAGAAGTTATGGGTAAAACAAAATTGGATAATTTTTCTCATTTTAGCTACGTGAAAATTGGTAACAAATCTATTCCAACCATAACTTAATCAACTTGTATTGTATATTATGTAATCTTGAGATACCATAGACACGTATACAATGTTTCGACCTATCATGTCGACACATCTATATATATTTCGGAACAACCATAGACACTCTATATGTGAATGTTGGAGTTAGCTATACAGGGTTGAGGTTGATTCCAAAATATATATAGTTTGAGTTGTGATCAATACTGAGATACGTATACACTGGGTCGTGGATTGATTCAAGATAATATTTATCGATTTATTTCTGTACATCTAAACTGTGGACAACTAGTTGTAGGTTACTAATGAGGAGAGCTGACTTAATAAACTTAAAACATCAAAATATACTAAAAGTGTTGTAAATATATTTTGAACATACTTTGATATATATGTATATATTGTTATAGGTTCGTGAATCAACCAGTGGCCAAGTCTTACTTCCCGACGAAGTAAAAATCTGTGAAAGTGAGTTATAGTCCCACTTTTAAAATCTAATATTTTTGGGATGAGAATACATGCAGGTTTTATAAATGATTTACAAAATAGACACAAGTACGTGAAACTACATTCTATGGTTGAATTATCGAAATCGAATATGCCCCTTTTTATTAAGTCTGGTAATCTATGAATTAGGGAACAGACACCCTAATTGACGCGAATCCTAAAGATAGATCTATTGGGCCTAACAAACCCCATCCAAAGTACTGGATGCTTTAGTACTTCAAAATTTATATCATATCCGAAGGGTGTCCCGGAATGATGGGGATATTCTTATATATGCATCTTGTTAATGTCGGTTACCAGGTGTTCACCATATGAATGATTTTTATCTCTATGTATGGGATGTGTATTGAAATATAAAATCTTGTGGTCTATTATTATGATTTGATATATATAGGTTAAACCTATAACTCACCAACATTTTTGTTGACGTTTTAAGCATGTTTATTCTCAGGTGATTATTAAGAGCTTCCGCTGTCGCATACTTAAATAAGGACGAGAATTGGAGTCCATGCTTGTATGATATTGTGTAAAAACTGCATTCAAGAAACTTATTTTGTTGTAACATATTTGTATTGTAAACCATTATGTAATGGTCGTGTGTAAACAGGATATTTTAGATTATCATTATTTGATAATCTACGTAAAGCTTTTTAAACCTTTATTGATGAAATAAAGGTTATGGTTTGTTTTAAAATGAATGCAGTCTTTGAAAAACGTCTCATATAGAGGTCAAAACCTCGCAACGAAATCAATTAATATGGAACGTTTTTAATCAATAAGAACGGGACATTTCAGTTGGTATCCGAGCGTTGGTCTTAGAGAACCAGAAAATTTGCATTAGTGTGTCTTATCGAGTTTGTTAGGATGCATTAGTGAGTCTGGACTTCGACCGTGTTTTCTTTAAAAATGATTGCTTAACATTTTTGTTGGAAACTATATATTTTTAACATATGAATATTATGTGATATATTAATCTCTTATCGTGTTTGATATTATGTGATAGATGTCTACCTTTAGAACAAGTCCCATTGACTCACCTAATAATAATGAAGAGTCAAATGTAAATTGGAATGATTCGTGGACTGATTCACAAGTTCCCGAAGAGGAACCGGAAGAAGAGTCGGAACCGGAAGAAGAATCGGAACCGGAAGAAGAATCGGAACCGGAAGAAGAAATAGAATCGGTGGGGGAAATAATAAAACGGTTAAGTAAAAGAGAATCCTCAACCAACCGACCAAGGTTAATCATGGTCAATGGTGTTTCCGCCAAGGAAGCAAAATATTGGGAGGATTACCAATTCTCCGATGAATCGGATTCCGACGAGAATTCCGATGATGTTATAGAAATTACCCCAACTGAATTTAAAAAGGCAAAAGAAAATAATAAGGGAAAGGGCATTATAGAGAAATCTAATTCCAACCCCGATGAACTTTATATGTATCGTCAACCCCCGAAGTCCTTAAGTTGTAACAATGACCCGGGAACCTCTAAACCTCCAGGTTTTTCTAAACCAATGTGGATAACGACGGCTCGTATTAGGGGAACATCATATATCCCTAGAAACTTGGCAAAACGAACCAAAACCGAACAAGAAGAAACGAGCGAGTCGGAATAAGATAGTTATATTCGTGTGGTGTAATATATGTAATATAGTGTGCTTATGCTTTATGATATATGTAAAAATTGCTTGTATTAATAAGTATTTTTTTTATGAATCTAACTCTTGTCTATTTTACAGTATAAAAACACAAAATGGATAGACAACCCAATATTTTAAGAGACCTACCCGGAGACATGATTGATGAAATCTTGTCTAGAGTCGGTCAGAATTCCTCGGCACAACTATTTAAGGCAAGATCAGTTTGTAAGACATTCGAAGAACGTTCCAAGAATGCCTTGGTTTATAAAAGGCTTTCGTTCGGAAGATGGGGAATATCACATTGGGAAATCCATAAGTTACGATGTGTTTACTTTGACGCATATATTGCGGGGAACCCAAATGCTATTTTACGCAACGGGTTAAGAAATTATTTTGACTCAGTATATCCGAATATAGGACTTCGTGATTTAGAAAAAGCGGCTAACATGCAACATAAAGAAGCATGTTATGCTTACGGGTTAGTAATGTTCGCTTCTCACCAAAGTGAGAACAAGAACATCGGGCTACAACTATTAAACAAAAAGTTCCCACAAGTGACGGAGTCGGTAATTGGGGTAAGAAATGAGGTTTTTAGGTTATTACGAGACTGTTGGTCATTACGTAACCCTCGTCCCTTTGATGACGTTACAACACGCTATCTTATCAACGGCCATAACGGTTATGTTCCACAAGACCAAGGATGAGAAGTAGTCCTAGTAAAACCAGAATGCATGACTTGTTTCTGGACGTATGAATTACGTGTCTTTATTGCCTTTGCTGAACGACTTGTGTACTAGCTAGAATTATCTTCACAACTATCTTGTATCAAAGTTATTGTGTGCTATATTTCATGCTTTATGTAAAATAAGCGGTATTGTAAGTTTGTAAAATATTGTATAAAAGTTTGAACGCGAAATATTATTATAATCAGTTTTTCATATAGAATTGTAGTAGTTGAATTGTATATTAGCTACTAAGTATGAACTTAACGGGTAGGTACTACCCGAATTTAAACTTATAAAACGCTAATATGAAGAAAAAGCTTTTATAAATGAGTTCATATTATGCTACGAAATACTATTAACTACTCTTAATATTCTGTATGATTAACTTGTTCCATTTGACTATTTTGAAGGAAATGGCACCGACTACTCGACACACCGTGAATATGAATGAAGAGGAATTTCGTACTTTTCTAGCTTCAAACATAGCTGCAGTACAGGCTGCGCTACATACCAACAATAACCTTGGATCTAGCAGTACAGGAAATCGTGTAGGATGCACCTACAAAGAATTCACTGCCTGCAAACCTTTGGAATTTGATGGAACCGAAGGACCGATCGGATTGAAACGGTGGACCGAGAAGGTCGAATCGGTGTTTGCCATAAGTAAGTGTACTGAAGAGGACAAAGTGAAGTACGCTACGCATACCTTCACAGGTTCTGCGTTAACATGGTGGAATACCTATCTAGAGCAAGTGGGACAAGACGATGCGTACGCACTACCGTGGTCAGCATTCAAGCACTTGATGAACGAGAAGTACCGTCCCAGAACCGAGGTCAATAAGCTCAAGACAGAACTTAGAGGGTTACGAACCCAAGGATTTGATATTACCACGTACGAAAGACGATTCACAGAATTGTGCCTATTGTGTCCGGGAGCATTCGAAGATGAGGAAGAGAAGATCGACGCGTTTGTGAAAGGATTACCGGAAAGAATCCAAGAAGATATAAGTTCACACGAGCCCGCCTCCATACAACAGGCATGTAGAATGGCTCACAAACTAGTGAACCAGATTGAAGAAAGAATTAAAGAACAGACTGCTGAAGAGGCCAATGTGAAGCAAGTCAAAAGAAAGTGGGAGGAAAACGGTGATAAGAATCACCAATACAACAACAACAGCAATTACAACAATAATCGCAACAATTATCCCAACAATCGCAACATCAATCGCAACTACAACAAACGGCCCAACAACAACAACAACAACAACAACAACAGCAACTACAACAATCGTCCCAACAACAATAATAACCGCAACAACAACAACAATCAGAAGCAGCTATGCCAAAGGTGTGAAAAGAATCACTCGGGGTTCTGCACCAAATTTTGCAACAAGTGTAAAAGAAATGGTCATAGCGCGGCGAAGTGTGAGGTCTACGGACCAGGGGTTAATAGAACGAAAGGAACAAATGGTGTCGGAACGAGTAATGGCGGAGCAAGTAGTGTCGGAGCAAGTTATGCCAATGTAGTTTGTTATAAATGTGGAAAACCGGGCCACATTATTAGAAATTGCCCGAACCAGGAGAACACGAATGGACAAGGCCGCGGAAGAGTTTTCAATATTAATGCGGCAGAGGCACAGGAAGACCCGGAGCTTGTTACGGGTACGTTTCTTATTGACAATAAATCTGCTTACGTTTTATTTGATTCGGGTGCGGATAGAAGCTATATGAGTAGAGATTTTTGTGCTAAATTAAATTGTCCATTGACGCCTTTGGATAGTAAATTTTTACTCGAATTAGCAAATGGTAAATTAATTTCAGCAGATAATATATGTCGGAATCGAGAAATTAAACTGGTTAGCGAAACATTTAAGATTGATTTGATACCAGTAGAGTTAGGGAGTTTTGATGTGATAATCGGTATGGACTGGTTGAAAGAAGTGAAAGCAGAGATCGTCTGTTACAAAAATGCAATTCGTATTATACGAGAAAAAGGAAAACCCTTAATGGTGTACGGAGAAAAGGGCAACACGAAGCTACATCTTATTAGTAATTTGAAGGCACAAAAACTAATAAGAAAAGGTTGCTATGCTGTTCTAGCACACGTCGAGAAAGTACAAACTGAAGAAAAGAGCATCAATGATGTTCCCATTGCAAAAGAATTTCCCGATGTATTTTCGAAAGAATTACCGGGATTACCCCCACATCGATCCGTTGAATTTCAAATAGATCTTGTACCAGGAGCTGCACCAATAGCTCGTGCTCCTTACAGACTCGCACCCAGCGAGATGAAAGAACTGCAAAGCCAATTACAAGAACTTTTAGAGCGTGGTTTCATTAGACCAAGCACATCACCGTGGGGAGCTCCTGTTTTGTTTGTCAAGAAGAAAGATGGTACATTCAGGTTGTGTATCGACTACCGAGAGTTGAACAAACTTACCATCAAGAACCGCTACCCACTACCGAGAATCGACGACTTATTTGATCAACTACAAGGCTCGTCTGTTTATTCAAAGATTGACTTACGTTCCGGGTATCATCAAATGCGGGTGAAAGAAGATGATATTCCAAAGACTGCTTTCAGAACACGTTACGGTCATTACAAGTTTATAGTCATGCCGTTTGGTTTAACTAATGCACCAGCTGTGTTCATGGACCTTATGAACTGAGTGTGTGGACCATACCTTGACAAGTTTGTCATTGTTTTCATTGATGACATACTTATTTACTCAAAGAATGACCAAGAACACGGTGAACATTTGAGAAAGGTGTTAGAAGTATTGAGGAAGGAAAAATTGTACGCTAAGTTTTCAAAGTGTGCATTTTGGTTGGAAGAAGTTCAATTCCTCGGTCACATAGTGAACAAAGAAGGTATTAAGGTGGATCCGGCAAAGATAGAAATTGTTGAAAAGTGGGAAACCCCGAAAACTCCGAAACACATACGCCAGTTTTTAGGACTAGCTGGTTACTACAGAAGGTTCATCCAAGACTTTTCCAGAATAGCAAAACCCTTGACTGCATTAACGCATAAAGGAAAGAAATTTGAATGGAATGATGAACAAGAGAAAGCGTTTCAGTTATTGAAGAAAAAGCTAACTACGGCACCTATATTGTCATTGCCTGAAGGGAATGATGATTTTGTGATTTATTGTGACGCATCAAAGCAAGGTCTCGGTTGTGTATTAATGCAACGAACGAAGGTGATTGCTTATGCGTCTAGACAATTGAAGATTCACGAACAAAATTATACGACGCATGATTTGGAATTAGGCGCGGTTGTTTTTGCATTAAAGACTTGGAGGCACTACTTATATAGGGTCAAGAGTATTATATATACCGACCACAAAAGTCTTCAACACATATTTAATCAGAAACAACTGAATATGAGGCAGCGTAGGTGGATTGAATTATTGAATGATTACGACTTTGAGATTCGTTACCACCCGGGGAAGGCAAATGTGGTAGCCGATGCCTTGAGCAGGAAGGACAGAGAACCCATTCGAGTAAAATCTATGAATATAATGATTCATAATAACCTTACTACTCAAATAAAGGAGGCGCAACAAGGAGTTTTAAAAGAGGGAAATTTAAAGGATGAAATACCCAAAGGATCGGAGAAACATCTTAATATTCGGGAAGACGGAACCCGGTATAGGGCTGAAAGGATTTGGGTACCAAAATTTGGAGATATGAGAGAAATGGTACTTAGAGAAGCTCATAAAACCAGATACTCAATACATCCTGGAACAGGAAAGATGTACAAGGATCTCAAGAAACATTTTTGGTGGCCGGGTATGAAAGCCGATGTTGCTAAATACGTAGGAGAATGTTTGACGTGTTCTAAAGTCAAAGCTGAGCATCAGAAACCATCAGGTCTACTTCAACAACCCGAAATCCCAGAATGGAAATGGGAAAACATAACCATGGATTTCATCACTAAATTGCCAAGGACTGCAAGTAGTTTTGATACTATTTGGGTAATAGTTGATCGTCTCACCAAATCAGCACACTTCCTGCCAATAAGAGAAGATGACAAGATGGAGAAGTTAGCACGACTGTATTTGAAGGAAGTCGTCTCCAGACATGGAATACCAATCTCTATTATCTCTGATAGGGATGGTAGATTTATTTCAAGATTCTGGCAGACATTACAGCAAGCATTAGGAACTCGTCTAGACATGAGTACTGCCTATCATCCACAAACTGATGGGCAGAGCGAAAGGACGATACAAACGCTTGAAGACATGCTACGAGCATGTGTTATTGATTTCGGAAACAGTTGGGATCGACATCTACCATTAGCAGAATTTTCCTACAACAACAGCTACCATTCAAGCATTGAGATGGCGCCGTTTGAAGCACTTTATGGTAGAAAGTGCAGGTCTCCAATTTGTTGGAGTGAAGTGGGGGATAGACAGATTACGGGTCCGGAGATTATACAAGAAACTACCGAGAAGATCATCCAAATTCAATAACGGTTGAAAACCGCCCAAAGTCGACAAAAGAGCTACGCTGACATTAAAAGAAAAGATATAGAATTTGAAATTGGAGAGATGGTCATGCTTAAAGTTGCACCTTGGAAAGGCGTTGTTCGATTTGGTAAACGAGGGAAATTAAATCCAAGGTATATTGGACCATTCAAGATTATTGATCGTGTCGGACCAGTAGCTTACCGACTTGAGTTACCTCAACAACTCGCGGCTGTACATAACACTTTCCACGTCTCGAATTTGAAGAAATGTTTTGCTAAAGAAGATCTCACTATTCCGTTAGATGAAATCCAAATCAACGAAAAACTTCAATTCATCGAAGAACCCGTCGAAATAATGGATCGTGAGGTTAAAAGACTTAAGCAAAACAAGATACCAATTGTTAAGGTTCGATGGAATGCTCGTAGAGGACCCGAGTTCACCTGGGAGCGGGAAGATCAGATGAAGAAGAAATACCCGCATCTATTTCCAGAAGATTCGTCAACACCTTCAACAGCTTAAAATTTCGGGACGAAATTTATTTAACGGGTAGGTACTGTAGTGACCCGAACTTTTCCATGTTTATATATATTAATTGAGATTGATATTTACATGATTAAATGTTTCCAACATGTTAAGCAATCAAACTTGTTAAGACTTGATTAATTGAAATAGGTTTCATATAGACAATTGACCACCCAAGTTGACCGGTGATTCACGAACGTTAAAACTTGTAAAAAAACTATATGATGACATATATATGGTTATATATATAGTTAACATGATATTATGATAAGTAAACATATCATTAATTATATTAACAATGAACTACATATGTAAAAACAAGACTACTAACTTAATGATTTTGAAACGAGACATATATGTAACGTTTATCGTTGTAACAACATTTAATGTATATATATCATATTAAGAGATATTCGTACATCATAATATCATGATAATATAATAATTTAAAATCTCTTTTGATATTATAAACATTGGGTTAACAACATTTAACAAGATCGTTAACCTAAAGGTTTCAAAACAACATTTACATGTAACGACTAACGATGACTTAACGACTCAGTTAAAATGTATATACATGTAGTGTTTTAATATGTATTCATACACTTTTGAAAGACTTCAAGACACTTATCAAAATACTTCTACTTAACAAAAATGCTTACAATTACATCCTCGTTCAGTTTCATCAACAATTCTACTCGTATGCACCCGTATTCGTACTCGTACAATACACAGCTTTTAGATGTATGTACTATTGGTATATACACTCCAATGATCAGCTCTTAGCAGCCCATGTGAGTCACCTAACACATGTGGGAACCATCATTTGGCAACTAGCATGAAATATCTCATAAAATTACAAAAATATGAGTAATCATTCATGACTTATTTACATGAAAACAAAATAACATATCCTTTATATCTAATCCATACACCAACGACCAAAAACACCTACAAACACTTTCATTCTTCAATTTTCTTCATCTAATTGATCTCTCTCAAGTTCTATCTTCAAGTTCTAAGTGTTCTTCATAAATTCCAAAAGTTCTAGTTTCATAAAATCAAGAATACTTTCAAGTTTGCTAGCTCACTTCCAATCTTGTAAGGTGATCATCCAACCTCAAGAAATCTTTGTTTCTTACAGTAGGTTATCATTCTAATACAAGGTAATAATCATATTCAAACTTTGGTTCAATTTCTATAACTATAACAATCTTATTTCAAGTGATGATCTTACTTGAACTTGTTTTCGTGTCATGATTCTGCTTCAAGAACTTCGAGCCATCCAAGGATCCATTGAAGCTAGATCTATTTTTCTCTTTTCCAGTAGGTTTATCCAAGGAACTTAAGGTAGTAATGATGTTCATAACATCATTCTATTCATACATATAAAGCTATCTTATTCGAAGGTTTAAACTTGTAATCACTAGAACATAGTTTAGTTAATTCTAAACTTGTTCGCAAACAAAAGTTAATCCTTCTAACTTGACTTTTAAAATCAACTAAACACATGTTCTATATCTATATGATATGCTAACTTAATGATTTAAAACCTGGAAACACGAAAAACACCGTAAAATCGGATTTACGCCGTCGTAGTAACACCGCGGGCTGTTTTGGGTTAGTTAATTAAAAACTATGATAAACTTTGATTTAAAAGTTGTTATTCTGAGAAAATGATTTTTATTATGAACATGAAACTATATCCAAAAATTATGGTTAAACTCAAAGTGGAAGTATGTTTTCTAAAATGGTCATCTAGACGTCGTTCTTTCGACTGAAATGACTACCTTTACAAAAATGACTTGTAACTTATTTTTTCGACTATAAACCTATACTTTTCTGTTTAGATTCATAAAATATAGTTCAATATGAAACCATAGCAATTTGATTCACTCAAAACGGATTTAAAATGAAGAAGTTATGGGTAAAACAAAATTGGATAATTTTTCTCATTTTAGCTACGTGAAAATTGGTAACAAATCTATTCCAACCATAACTTAATCAACTTGTATTGTATATTATGTAATCTTGAGATACCATAGACACGTATACAATGTTTCGACCTATCATGTCGACACATCTATATATATTTCGGAACAACCATAGACACTCTATATGTGAATGTTGGAGTTAGCTATACAGGGTTGAGGTTGATTCCAAAATATATATAGTTTGAGTTGTGATCAATACTGAGATACGTATACACTGGGTCGTGGATTGATTCAAGATAATATTTATCGATTTATTTCTGTACATCTAAACTGTGGACAACTAGTTGTAGGTTACTAACGAGGACAGCTGACTTAATAAACTTAAAACATCAAAATATACTAAAAGTGTTGTAAATATATTTTGAACATACTTTGATATATATGTATATATTGTTATAGGTTCGTGAATCAACCAGTGGCCAAGTCTTACTTCCCGACGAAGTAAAAATCTGTGAAAGTGAGTTATAGTCCCACTTTTAAAATCTAATATTTTTGGGATGAGAATACATGCAGGTTTTATAAATGATTTACAAAATAGACACAAGTACGTGAAACTACATTCTATGGTTGAATTATCGAAATCGAATATGCCCCTTTTTATTAAGTCTGGTAATCTATGAATTAGGGAACAGACACCCTAATTGACGCGAATCCTAAAGATAGATCTATTGGGCCTAACAAACCCCATCCAAAGTACTGGATGCTTTAGTACTTCGAAATTTATATCATATCCGAAGGGTGTCCCGGAATGATGGGGATATTCTTATATATGCATCTTGTTAATGTCGGTTACCAGGTGTTCACCATATGAATGATTTTTATCTCTATGTATGGGATGTGTATTGAAATATGAAATCTTGTGGTCTATTATTATGATTTGATATATATAGGTTAAACCTATAACTCACCAACATTTTTGTTGACGTTTTAAGCATGTTTATTCTCAGGTGATTATTAAGAGCTTCCGCTGTCGCATACTTAAATAAGGACGAGAATTGGAGTCCATGCTTGTATGATATTGTGTAAAAACTGCATTCAAGAAACTTATTTTGTTGTAACATATTTGTATTGTAAACCATTATGTAATGGTCGTGTGTAAACAGGATATTTTAGATTATCATTATTTGATAATCTACGTAAAGCTTTTTAAACCTTTATTGATGAAATAAAGGTTATGGTTTGTTTTAAAATGAATGCAGTCTTTGAAAAATGTCTCATATAGAGGTCAAAACCTCGCAACGAAATCAATTAATATGGAACGTTTTTAATCAATAAGAACGGGACATTTCATACTGGTCGTCCAGTCCGGTTGGGGTTGTCAAGCCCGATAGATCTATCAACAGGATTCGCGTTTACAATACCGCTGTAAATAGTAGTTACCAAGCTACAGGGAAGTATGCCAGTGGTACAACTCAACGTAGAATATATTTTTCAGTTACTTGTGTCCATATCGTAAAACATAAAATACATGTATTCTCATCCCGAAATATTTAGAGTTTAAAAGTGGGACTATATACTCACTTTTGCCTTGAAGATATATATATTTTGACTTGGTCTCCGGTTGATATCACGAACCTATCCATATATAATTTATCAATATATTTTCATTTTAAACAATCGTCACATATATATACTTATAATACTTTTAATGTCTTCTTAGTCCGTAGTTAGCAATTCAATTTTTAATGGTTCATATTTAGGTGTTTAATAAATAAATAAAACCCCCATCGAAATAAATAAAACCCCCATCGTATTCGTATTGGTCGGGATTAATCTTGACCCACGGTACCGTGTTGTCAAATGACGTGTTGCGTACATAAAGTACCGGTGTTGTCAAATGACGTGTTGCGTACGTACATGAGGTCTTATGATTAATCTTCTCGTGTTGTTTACGGGTGATCCTGAAATATATAAAATTAAATTATGAGTACATATATATAAAATATCATGTTATTTTAGAAAGATGTGATTTATTTAATTTTTCTCCAATTATTTTCGTGGCTAAACTAGTTTTGGATATCCGATCTTGTTTTAGTCGTAGTTTCTTCGTTACAACTCCGTTTTCGTTGGTTCAACTTGCCACTTCCTTGGATCGAGTCCTTCTTTAAGAATATGAACTGTAAATACCTTAGTTTGTATTCGAAATCATAGGTCATAGGTCAAACTTTAGTGAAACTCATGAAGTTAATCATTTTCCCTTATGTAAACAACATTAAATGATTATTTTTCTAAAAATACTTATACTTTGAGTTAAATCATGAAATTTTTATGTGTTAACATATTCATAAGAAATATCATTTTTCCAGAATATAAACCTCCAATTCAAAGTTCAAGATGGTTTTTAATTATCCAACCCAAAACAGCCCCCGGTTGCACTCCGACGTCGTAATTTCAGTTTTTAAGGTGTTCTTTGAAAAACCAAGTTATACCTTGTTAAATTAGCATATATTTATGATATATTACAGGTCTTGAAGTATTTTAAAAATTAAGTTAGAAGGATCTATTTAGTTTGCAAACAAGTTTGAAATCATTCAAACTATGTTCTTGTTGTTAAAATTGTATACCATAAAATAAGATAGCTATATATATATGAATCGAATAAGGTTATGAACAAAGTTACTACCTCAAGTTACTTGGACAAGATTGCTGTGAAAGAGGAGTAAAAACCTAGAACCAAAAGAGTGATGGAATTGGATGAAAGTTTGGAAGCAACTTAAGACATAAACTTGAATTGAAAGTTGTATTTTTGTAGTGTTTTTGTTTGATCTTGTTATGGTGGTGTTTAAGGTGATTCTTGAGAGGATTTTTGCTGGAGTTCTTAGAGATACATGAGGCTAATAAGTGTGTGTGTTTAGCTAGAGAAATGATGTATCAAAAATTGAAAATGGATGCATGTATAAATGATGGTGGTGGCGTGATTTATGATGAACAAAGATAAGATTTTAGGTTGTTTTCTTGTATAATTAGTCATACTAGATAACAAAGTAGTTACCTTATACATAAGGCATGAACAAGGGCTGGTTGGTGGTGATTTGATGTGTATATACCAATAGTAAATATGTATAGAAGCTAGGTATGATACGAGTACATATACTCTAGATATACGTATAGAAATCTTGTGAAAACGGAACGAGGATTCAAATATAGCTATCTTTTGTGAATACACTTATATTGTTTTATGTATTTAAGTCCTTAAAAGTGATTAAATACATTACATATACGATATATGTATAAACATTATAGGTCATAAGTATTTATGTCAAATAACGTTACGTATGGTTATTGTTTTGAAAACTTAAGTTAGTAGTTTCAAAATATACTTATAACTTATTGTTATTAATACAAAATGAGATATTAAAACATCCATAAATCATGTTAAATATGTATATATACATATATATACACAAACGTATAATTATCATATGTTATATAGTTCGTGATATCATCGGTCAACTAGACGGTCAAACGTTGTGTAAAACTCTTTTCAAAAACATAAATCTCAACAATTTGGATTGCTTATCATGTTGGTAAGGTTTAATTTATGTAAATATTAATCTTATAAGTATAGATTGATCGAAAAATTCCGGGTCATTACATGAATCCAGTAGCACATCTTCACAGAAAGATACAGCCGACGTTAGTACGATTCCTTCCAGCATAACCGAAGCGGAGATAGACCAAATATGTAGAGATCACAGAAATCTTAGATTATTAAACCCCATGATTCCTTCATCTAGCGATAGAGCCAACAAACCCTGAGAAGATGATTACCCTATACAAACTTCAGTTAACTGTAAGAAACCTCCGTATTCCTCTCTCCACTTTTCTTCAAGAAATTTTTTCCCACTACGGGATTGGTCTTAGCCACGTTCATCCTCTTGGGTTGCAAAAAATCATTCTGTTTGAAATGTATTGTAATGCTGTTGATAGAGTACCGAGTGTGAATATTTTCCACGAGTTATTTATGACTCGATTAGTGAGTAAATGCTGGTATACGTTTGACTGTAAGCCAAATAAGGTTTTTACTGGTGAAAAGGAAACCTCTTTAAAGAACTGGAAAGAGTCCTACTTTTTTGTTAATGAATGGGTTGTTCAAGATTCATGGGCATGTGTTCGCGAATGGAGGAAAACTAAGATAGGGGTGAGTAAGTCCATCACTTTGTCTGATGATGAAAGAGCAAACATTGAAACCTGGAAGACACTGCAGCTTCCACAATGGTCGTATGCTGATTATGAAGCCATCTTAGTCCTTTGCAAAATGAGTGACAACTGGCGTGCTAGACATATGCCAGTGCTACACTGGAAAGGCCATGGTAGACACTTTTACTAATATGCCATGCGTAAATTATGTTAACATGAATTATATGCATCCTTATGTGCTTTTTCTGTTGTATGTGTTTTCATCTGTTGTAAATGAAGAGATGCAGGTTTACAGGACTTTTAAGAAAGCTAACTTGGACCCCCTTACTGTATTTGAAAGACAAAAAACTCCTGCTGAGGTTGAGGCTGATAAGGCAAAGGATGCAGAGTTTGAACAACAACTAAAGAGCCCTAAATGGCCTACAGAGGGTGAAGGTGGTGATGCTTTACATGCCTTTTCAGATGTTGAAATTATTGAAAACACCCCTGAACCGTCAAGCGCGAAGAAATCCAGCCAGCGCTCAAAGCGTTCAGGGAAGCGTCCAGTTACTGAAACTGTTGAAAAACCAAGGAAAAGAAGTATGATTTACACTCATGCTCTTTCAATAATGCTCATAATATGTTTTGATGTTATTTTTTATGTTCATTTATCTGTTTATTTCATAGGAATGACTCTGCAAGAGGAGAATGATGACACCACTGCTAGTGGTGATGAGAATGACAAGAATAAGGCTGTTGATGTTGAAGATGATGATGATGATGAAGAAACAGACGATGATGACACACATGATGATGACACATTTGAGACACCACCTTTCAATAATCCGCTTATCTCTAAAGGAACTGGTACAACACAATCTTCATCATCTACCCAACCATCTTCCGTCGTGCCGCTAGCCGGTTTGTGAACTTTTCTTGACGACCCTGTTAATAAATCTGACAGTTTTATTGAGTTTCTTAAGGTAACCCTTAAAAAATTTGAAGTCCAATGCCATTACTTCATTCCTAATAGTATACTTATTATAACTATGTGTATCCGATACAGGCAAACACAATTGCTGATCTGTCTTCTTCTTTGTCCACCATGACTCATAAACAAAGTTGTCAATCCACTGCTGCAGCTTTGGTGCTTCTTAATCAACATGTGATTCATGATCTTAAGATGCAAGAAGCTCAGAAGGCCATTATTTCCAATGCTGCTCATAATGCAACCAGATTAAAGAAACTGGAAATTGACTTGCAAGATGCCAATTTGAAATTGAAAACTGCAATAGATGTAGCAAAGAAAAAAGATGAGATGATGCGGCTGGTGGAGAGTAAGTGTGTTACAAAGAGAGTTGAGAAAGAGAAGGTGATTGAAGAGAAAGAAGCTTTGTTGAAGGAGAATGAAGAGTTGAGGAAGATGTTGGAAGCAGAATAGCGTGTTGCTGAAGAGAATACTACTGCTGCTGCTGCTTCTGAAAAGAACTTTATTGATTTAAAGGTTGGCCTTCCTGCTCTTGTGCAGAGAATACTAAGTTCTGAACTTGTTGGTCATACCTTTAACAAATATCTTGTAGCTTTAACTGAGAAGGAAATTTCTGATGTTGTCGAAGAGATTTTGAATGTTCTTCCTGACAAGCCTGACCCATTACCAACTGTGATTTCGAAACACATCAAACCTAATGCTGAGGTGAAGCTACTGACAACGATCGAAGAAGTTTCTACCTTGAAGATTGTTGTATTAGAGGAAGTGTGTGGTAGAGGCTGATGTTTCTGTTAAGGATATCCTAGGGGTTCCTATTTGAAATTATTTTATGATTTGTCTGTAATAAGAATTTATGATCTGACTGTATGTTAACTTTATGCATATTTTGATTTCTTACTCATAGAGTTGTCATGTTTCTTTATGCTTAGCATATGCTTGATATTGTATGTGTGTAACTTTTGTTAGTAATAGGCAACTTGAATGCCATATACCATACTCAAAATAAATTGCCTTAAACTAATTTTGACATGGCATATGTATTAAATTTTTATCCTTTATCCGCTCTGCGCCAGATATTTTTGAATATCTACTAAGGTTACACTGACAGATTTTAACGCTCTTAAACGAAATATTTTTTTTATTTTTTTTCTAAGGGTTGACCACCCAGCCCAGGGAAATGTCGCGGCGCGGCTATACATGGGCGCGGCGCGGACAGACAAAGGAATGCAGGTCAGTTTTTCATTTCCCCTGTTACCAAAACACGCTAAAGGGAGTGGCGCGTCGAAGGGGCTCACGGCGCGGCCCTGTGCTGTCGCTGGTGCTGAACTTAACTTGCTTTAAAAATCACACTTTCACAACTTATAACATCATAAAACATCCTTTTTAACATCGCAATACATTAATAAACTTAGCTAAACAGTTTCAACTTCGTTAAGTGTTACAAAAATCATTTAGTCATGCACGACCCATTTACATATCTCCAACATAACACTTTGACCCAAATTTCAAGATAAACATATTTTATGAGTACAAAAGATTTTAGAGCTAGGTTCAAAATACGAACTTGCACTAACACTTACTATATGACCGATGCTCCACTATCTTCTAATAGGCTCCTTACCTTCACGGTGTCCTTTCGTTCCTATTATAACATGAACATAACACAGGGGTAAGCTTTCATGCTTAGTGAGTTATAGGCGAATAAAAGAACGCATATCATTAAACATAAACAATGCATCACTTAACCTTTCCAACCCGAAGGTTGCTTACTTACTATCGGATCCAATTCCATTTCTTACCATAGATACAACTTACTAAGGTCAATCCTAGTAATTGTGCCTAAGCTAAACATGACCATAGGCATACACATATGCCAAAGCTAACCTTAATTACAATGCATACATACATAGACACCCAAAGTGTCTAAGCTAAGTCATACCATAGACAAGATCATTAAGCAGGCTTAATGACCTTGCCTAAGCTAATCATCAACCATAGATACAATTATTAGGCATGCCTAATAATCCTATCTAAGCTAACCATCTAGTGCACTTAGTCATCGCCCTTTTGCACGGATGCAATCCGGGAACACTAAGCCACTCTTGACCTGCCCAATTTACCCCCTATAAACTCACCTTGGTTAAATGAGATTCCTTGGTCACTTGAAGTTCCTTTGTCTTGATTAGCACCTATACATGAGCTAATCTCGTCATTAACATAATTCAAACGAATTTACATCTTTCAAATGCTTACAACACTTTCATATACTTACACATTTGAACTTAATCTTTCTTAATCCCCTTCTTAACTTATCATAATACATGAACATTCATAAAGTATCATTTTTCCTCAATACTCAAGTTCTCTAATTTAATCCATACAATTAAGAACTTATCATTCTTAACAACAATTACTTATAACAATTTAAAACATAAACTCTCTTTTTCACAATTTAGCTAAATCTCATATTCACCTTCATTGAGGCATTTCATCAAACACCTAGTGTGCATAACTTGATTCTTGACTACTAACAACATCAAATTCACCATTTTCATTTCACACTTTCAAATAGCAAGTTCATACATGAACTTACATCTAAACATCATTTCAATTTCATTTTTAATCATACAAATGTGCACAATCACAATAATAACAACTTATAAACATGATATTCACATAAAACACCCAATTTTAGTGATACATAAGACTTAGAAGTTCATACCTTGTCCATTGAGATTTAAGAACCCTAATTGTGCACAAATGGGGAAGAAATTGAAGAATTACGACTTGCTATGATGATCAAGCACACTTGATTACATAAATTCCTACTTGCATGTGCTTAAATCTTTCAATTAAGGATTTCTCCTCTCCTCTAGGTGCTAGTCGACACACACACACACACACACACACACACACACTAATTTCTGGACTTTTTTGCAACTGATACAATTTCTAACATTTTACAAGTTTTAATTTAATTATCTTTGCCTTATTTTCACTTTCTACCCTCCCCACCAAAACCATAATATGGGAGGTCCATAAACTAACTTTGCACACTTAGTCCCTCTCATCATTAATTAACAAGTTTTAAATATTATCCTTTTATAATACAAAAATAATCCATAAAATGTACCAATAATTTACATAAAATATTACCTTATTTAGTTGGGGTGATACAACTCTCCCCCCGTTAGATTGTTCGAGTCCTCGCGTACCAATCTTGGTGCAACGATGGATAATACTTCATAAGCCATTCTTCGGGTTCCCATGTACATTCGGAACCCTTTCTAAATTGCCATAGAACTTTCAACAATGTCACCGAATTATTTCTTAGTTGCTTAACCTTTTGATCCAAAATCTTTATTGGCTTTTGATATCGGTTAAAAATTCATGTTTTCACCCCGGTATTAAGACCCAAAAACAAGAAAGATTCAAACTTTGTCGAAAAAATACCCACTTCATCGGTTAGAATTGAAGAGCAAGTAATTACGAAGACGGTGCAAAAAGAATCAAGAGAATCGGAGCTAAAACAAAGATTCTAGAGCAAAAAAGGTGAAAGACAAGAAATCAAGTTACGATCCAGGAAAATCAGGCTGACCAGGCCAGCAAACGGCCTGCCATACGGCTTGCCAAATGGAATGCCAGTATGGCAAACGGCCTGCCAAACGGGCAGATCAAACGGGCTCCATAAACGGCTTGCCTTAGCAAACGGCCTCCAAAAACGGCCTGCCAACCGTTTGCAGGTAAAAATCTTGTTTATTTAAAGGGTCTTTGTCATTCATTCCAACACACACTTCAATTCACTTCTTTCTCTCTCTTGTACAATATTAGTCATACTCTCAAGGCCTTCGACTCCGTGCGGGAAACCTAGTACTCGGAGAAGAACGCTAAAGATTGTATTAGGAGCGATATGGAGTCTTGAAGTTGTCACTTTTGTATTCGAAACTCATTTAATCTACTGGTACTTCTGTCCCTTATCTTTATGTCTTCTATCATTATGTTATGTGATATTGTTGCCATGATTAGCGAGTAGTTATCTTCAGTGTATGCTATAATGTAAGCAGTTATAATGCCGAAATAATATTATGGTCTGTATATGCTGTTAAAATGCAATCCGATTATGCTTTAAACTAAATCGCTTTTCCAACTAATAGAACGTAGTTATTAGCTCTGTTATTGGGAAGTCGCGAACCCCGATTCAGAGTACACTATCTGTGTCACCCCTTAGTAAGAGAAGTCTATCAGATACAACTTAAGATCGACTGAGGCACACCGGTTGTAGTAAGTCTATCAAGCCTTGGATTCCGACTGAGGACTCTTTCGTAGTGAAACATCTGACTAAACCCTTAGTACATTGTCGGTCCCAGACCATGCTAGTGTAGTCACCAAGCATATAAACTTCGTACATGTACGCTGAAGCACAACAGTTGTTGTAAGTTGTACCTCTGCTAAGTAAGGCCATGGAACCAGGCCAGTGTTGATTAGTACACTGCACCATAACGCGGTCTCAAGCATTGCACCCTGCTTGAGGGATTCTTAGTTAATTAAAGAATTATTTGTTTAGACACATAAAGGATTGGACCGTTAGGATAACCGAACGTGTTCATGAAAGTCAGCTTGACTTGGCCATGGTGTTCTTCATGGTTGAACTCTTTTTAAAGGCCTAACTATCTTTTAAACCCAATCATTAACGAAAGCATTGAAACACATCATGTCTCTCGGATATGGTAAACCATGTATTCTATTATACTTAAGAAAGTTTAGACCATTGTGGAATGTTAATACGTCACCCACCCGAGTCACTCAATTGGATGAGCCGTCTGAACGTGTATGCCTGTAGTCAGATTGCACGGGCGTCGGGGGTAAGGGACGTTGCTGTCTATTCAGAATCTTCAAGCCTAACGCAGTACCCAGTGACATGTCTTATGACAGGGGCGTTTAGGACCAGTGTAATGAATACAAGGCCTCTGCCTATTCATGAGCCAGCATTCCATAATCTCGGCAGAATAACTGATGAAGTGATAGTATGCACTCACTTTAACCATATCTGAATTACAAATTTTATCACATTTACTTTATCTGTCTTATAAATTAGAAAATCCCAAAATTAAGTAACCACTACTCCTTCCTAACTATCTTAGGCTTAAATATAGGTTCGATTCTACTGATATCTCAAAAATACGACTCTAGGTCATACTTCCCTTATTCATACTAAGGAGTAGTACGATTTAGGCCCCGCTAAATATAAATTTAAAACAGTACCTCCCCGTTGGGTGGCTGATCCTGGCGCGCTGCGGCCCGACGACACTACACGAATAAAATCGTCTGTTTCGACCATATCACGGGGGAGTCTAGTTTTTGGCGCCGCTGCCGGGGAACTGGTATCAGGCAATACTGCTCTCTATCAAACTTATTCGCAAACATTTAGTGGTGTCTAAGAAAGACAATTATACACGGACTTGGTTGTTGGATTTTGCCGAACAGTCGCCAATTATATTGGGACCAAAAGGATCTTGCCTCTCCGTAGTCGGCCTGGCCACTTGGTTTGTTGAATAGTTCGTGTGGAGCTCTGTTACCGAAATACCAGGGAATCAATAGCCAGAACCAAAAACACATTCAACCATAGGATAGTTAGTTAATTAAATTAGAATTAGATTACCTTAAAATTAGATTACATTAGATTACTTTAGAATTAGACTACCTTAGACTAGTTTAGCTTACCTTAGATTACTTTAGAAATTTAGTTTATTTGCTAAAAATTAAAAACAGAAAGGCATACTCAGTGTATGACTCAAACCCGATCTAGACCAGGACCGTTGTTATTCGTACCTGATCCAGACGCAATAATCTCTAAAGTACGCAAGGAAGCACGAATCAGAAATCAAATGGCGTTGCGCGTTACTTTAGCAGAAAATACCAAACCCTCGATTGAAGGTCTAGGAGGACCGATTAGATTTCCAGCGATTTAAGGACACTCGTTCGAGTTAAAACATCACATCATCCAGCTCATTCAGAATAGCTGTCAATTTCATGGATTACCGAATGACGATCCTAATTCTCACCTTGATAAATTCATATCTCTTTCGAACTCCTACAAACAGCCAGGGATAGGACAAGATATAGTCCGGCTATACTTGTTTCCCTATTCTCTCACTCATCATGCTCAAACTTGGTTCGAAGGACTGGAAAAAGATTCCATCACGTCATGGACGGAGATGGCTACTAAATTTCTAACCAAATATTTCCCTCCTTCTAAACAAACCAAACTAAAGAATGGCATCATTAACTTCAAACAAAGTTATGATGAATCTCTTTACACTGTATGGGAGCGATTCAAAACCCTGCTGAAGAAATGCCCTAATCACCAGCTAGAACGGTCAGCCCAAATCTGTACCTTTTACAATGGTCTTACGGTAAATCATAGGACGACGATCGATGTAGCAGCTCAAGGGAATCTGATAAACCAAACCGCAGACGAAGCATGAGAGTTGCTCGAGAACATGACAATGCATCATCATGACTGGAACAGTGGTGAAACAACTTCATCATCTGCCCCACTCTCTGCACTCAACAATCAAATGGAGGCCATCAAATCCCTCACGGATAAGATGGAATCTCTTGCTAAATAACTCGGAGAATTGAAGACGCAACCGCAGCAGGTCAACCAAGCTCAGGCTTGTGTTAATTGTACCAACCCGCAACTTACTGAAGAATATCAAGTTGAGTACGAAAACCCTGACGGTTCAGTCTGTTACGTCCAATACCCAGCTCTTCCACCAAATCCCGGATTCAATCAACAACCTAGGGTTAATCAATTTCAGCGAAGCAATCAACCTTTTCGCTATCGCTATCCACCTTATCCAGCCCAACAATCTCAATTGACCTACGATTAACCACTTCCACTCACTGGTACACCAGTTGAGGAAAATTCCCCTACCACCCAGATTACAAAAGCAACTAACCCTACTCTCGGAGCTGATGATCAGTTGACTCAGTTTATTCAAGGACAACAACAGCTAAATCAGAGATGTAAAGACCCGTCCTAATCCATAAGAACGAATACAATAACATATGATTACATCGCGAGGTACTTGACCTCTATATGATACATTTTACAAACATTGCATTCGTTTTAAAAGACAATCTTTCATTACATCGAAAGTTGACAGGCATGCATACCATTTCATAATATATCCAACTATAATTGATTTAGTAATAATCTTGATGAACTCGACGACTCGAATGTAACGTCTTTTGAAATATGTCATGAATGACTCCAAGTAATATCTCTAATATGATCAAATGCACAGCGGAAGATTTCTTTCATACCTGAGAATAAACATGCTTTAAAGTGTCAACCAAAAGGTTGGTGAGTTCATAGGTTTATCATAAAACAATAAAATTCATCATTTTGATAGACCACAAGATTTAAATCCTGCATGGTACAAATGGGCCCGAATCCTATACCCACCTGTAATGTACATGCGATATCTTTTAAATACAATACACCTTTCTCGTGTACGAAATCATCTTTCATAAATCTTAGTAACCGTACACATATCTCGTGCACAAAAATATCATTCACATAACCTGTGTATAAAATCATTCTCTCGATACATAACATTCACTTTTCATTGCTTTCATAGCTTGGCTTGGTAACCGACCTTAACATATAATGCGCATAATAATATCCCCAAAACATAACATCTCGTCTGTATAATAATCATATAAACTTCGAAGTACTAAACACCACGCCCACTAGCCCTTCCGTCTAGTGAACATTCTGGGTGGAGGTGTTAAACCCGGTAGCTACCTTTAGGATTCGCGTCAATTAGGCGTGCACTAATTCTCAAAATTAGTGATGTTCCCTAATTCTTAGGTTACCAAGTAATAATAATCAGGGGGAAAATATTCATATCAATTGTGGCAATTATCACGTCCACATAATTCAATGGTGGCAATTATCACGTCCACATAATTCATTCGAGGAATGTTTTGCTTGTGTCTATCTCGTCAAACATTTATAAAAGCATTTCATGTATTCGCAGTTCAAAATGTATTTCAAAAGCATTTAATAAAGCAGTTGTAAAAGTAGCGCATATATTCTCAGTCCCAAAAATGTAAAGAGTAACATGGAATCAAATGAACTCACTATATTGTATTTTGTAGTAAAAATACATATGACGATACTGAACAATGCAGGGTTGGCCTCGGATTCACGAACCTAAATTCAATTATGTATATTAACATATGTAATGGAAATCGAACAACATTATATATTATTATCAATGATAAATCTGTTATTTTGATGATTTATGTATTCCATTTATAACTTAAATATATTTATTTTATATATCTTACTTATTAAAAAAGTAGATGGAGGTTATATGTATTAGATATATTTTTTTTATGTAACTAATATTTATTTGGTAAAATAATACTGATAAATGAAAAGTTGTAATATCTTTATAACGATAATAATAACAATAACTAATAATCATTTTAAAAATAGTAATAATAGAAATAATGATATTAGTAGTAAAAATGATAATGATAATAATAATAATAAAACTAATATTAATGATAATATTAATGATAAAACTAATATTAATAATGATAAAAATAAAAATAATGATAATATTAGTAATAAAAATTAATAAATATTGTATGTTAATAAAAATAATAATATTTGTGATAATAATAATGTTAATAATATTAATAATACTTTTACTTAATAACAATACTAGCAACGAAAATAATAATAATAATAATAATAATAATAATAATAATAATAATAATAATAATAATAATAATAATAGTAATAATAGTAATAATAATAATAATAATAATAATAATAATAATAATAATAATAATAAGACTACCTTAGAAGGAAAAGCTCCAAAAAGAAAATAAACTGCATCAGTCTGGGCTCGAACCCCTGACCTCTCGTTCCACACAAACGCTCCTAACCATCAATCCATATCCGTTTTTCTTATTATTATCACGACCCAGATATATATATAAGTTGTTTTTTTCTGTTTTCAATCCGAAAACCCATACACATTTGGCCTAACAGACTCGTTGTTTAAGTTTGATAAGCTTGTTTATTAGGCCCATTGAATGGAACCCATCTAAAATAACTCGATTAACAAAGTCCATTTATCACTTTCATTAATTTAATGGCAGCCGTCTTGTATCTTTAATCGACTTAAACGATTTATCAATAAAACTCTATACTCTATTCATCATCATCTTGAATTTTCCTAAAACATCATCAACATAATCGTTTACATCGAGCAGTAACCTCGTTATCAACATCATTATCACATCGTATAACGTATCAACATCTTTCCCGTTAATTATCTCTAATCATCGTCATCTTCGTGGTCATCACCATTCCTGATCATCATTATCATATCCTAAATCCATCTTCATTAAACATCCTATTCCTCTAACTTTTCATGTATTAATCTCCCTTACCTCATCACCATAGTGTCATGTATTATCATCTTAATAATACACCGTATATTATTATTGATGTATCATCAATAACATCGCATATCATCATTATCATTAATTTATTCATAATCCTAAACTTAATCCTAATCATAATTATATCATAATTAACTAGACCGATTCCCATGGATTTAATAATAAAGGTTCCATTTAATTATCATTGTTATGTTATGATCGTTTCATTCAATAAAAGAAGAGAGGACGTCCCACAACTATATTCTTTGTCAGCCACCTAGTTGTAATCCCACTTTCAAGATTTATTCAACATATTCTAATTCAGCTACAGACCCATCGATATAGTGTCCAGGTGTAAAAACAAATGGGGTTTTAATCATAAAATAAACTTTACCTAATCCTTCCAAGAAAAAGGCACGACCCTTTATTCTTACCCCTTTGTTTTTTGTCGGCCATCAAGAAGAACCACCAAATAAATCTTTAGCTTATATTTTATCACCTAACTTCATTAACCATCTCTTCCCATCTTTGTTTTTAAAGAAGAAACTCGTAGGTTCGAACAGTGGTATAAATAACAGCAACGACAGAAGCAGGAGCAAAAATAGTTAACAAAGAAAAGAAAAAAAATGATAATGGTGATGGTGGTCTGTTTGAGTGATTGTCGATGGTTGACAGATGGTGAGGTGTAACGTATGGTGACTGTAATCAGATCCATAACAGTATCAAACCTCAAGTGATTGGGTGATTTGGGTTTTGTCGAATCTTTTGGTTTGTAACAGGAATAGATGTAACAGATACCGGTTTGTTCAAGGCAGAAATAGTAAGTAAACGTTCATTAGTAATCGATGATGATAGTTTGTTTATGTTTATATGGGTTTCTTGATGTGGGTTTTGTTTAACCGTAATGAGTAAGGGCATCAATAGTGATTGCAAAAGCATCGAGAACCAAACAGTAGCCATAGCAGGTTTTCGATCGTAATGGTGTTAGTGGTTGTTGAATCCAAAACAGAAAAATACAAAAGTTGTTAATGGTGGCGTGGGTGTTGGTGGTGGTTTTGTGAGTTACTTAGAAACCAAAGTGACGTGCGTTTGAACTCGACAACAAGAAAACAGAAAACGTGTAGTTGTTTGGTTTGAGTAAAATTGAAAGAGAGAAAAAGGAAGATAGGTGCGACGGGTTCAAACAGAAACAGTTCAATTCTTGTGCAGTTTTAATGGGGTTCGTTGATGTTTGTTAATGGGTTTGAGGTTTTGATACAAAGTTGCAGGTAACAGAGGTGCCGAGCTTTATTTTCTATTTTCTCTGTTTTGATTCCCATTTGCATTGTGAAGATCGAATTAGATATAGATAGTAATTGAATAATTAAAGTAGTACATATGATATGATTGTGGTTTGTTTTGTATTGACAATTGAGGTCAACCTTTACTCACGCAGACATGAAGGACAGAAAGAAATATATATAAACTAGAAAGCAGAAATTGATATGGAATTAATTAGTACTATATTTTGTTTTGTAGTTGAGAAGGACAGTGTCATAATCGAATGGGTTTGTCTAACATCATACGTTAATTGATTAATTTATAAAAGGATAGGTCGATATGTGCTGGACAGAAAACAAAAACGAAGAAAAAGATGAATAAGACATGAAGGACAGAAAGAAATATATATAAACTAGAAAGCAGAAATTGATATGGAATTAATTAGTACTATATTTTGTTTTGTAATTGAGAAGGACAGTGTCATAATCGAATGGGTTTGTCTAACATCATACGTTAATTGATTAATTTATAAAAGGATAGGTCGATATGTGCTGGACAGAAAACAAAAACGAAGAAAAAGATGAATAAAATCGAATGGGATGGCTAACTGAATTGTACGTATGATAAGGATGGTTAATAATTTGCAGACCAAAACAAAAGCTTAAATAGAATTGATGGAAACATAAAACAGATTTGTACGATATCAATTTTATATAATTTATATAATTAATATTAATAATTAATAATTATATTAAAAATAATTATTATTATATTACTAGTAAAAATAAATAATAATGATATAAAAATGATAATAATTATATTTATTAATGATAAGAATAATAGATGGTATTATTTTCCAATAACTATAATAATAATGATAATAATAATAATTTATAATAATAATAACAATAAGCCTTAATGATAATGGTAATAATTGTTATAATTCAGTAGGCTTATAACTACCTTTAATGGTTATAAGAACAAAGAGAGAAAAAGAGAGAAGAAGGAGAGAAGAAATATTGATATTGATATTTCAAGAGAAATGGTGCACCTTAAATGGTTACCATACATGTCTATTTATAGTATAAAATATTACTATGCAAGAAATATAATAATAATAAAATTAACATCCAATCTAGATATTTTATAACACAATCTAGATATTTTATAACACTCCCCCTTGGATGACAATTTTATTAGAGAATAACTAGTACTGCCTCGTTAAAAACCTTGCTAAAAAAAACTCATTGGGATAAAACTTTAGCTAAGGGAAAAAGAGTGCAGCATAAAGTTGACTCCCCCTCAAGTAGGCAACGCCTGAGTTGTTACATCTTTTGAACATGCCTCATGCCAATATTATGAACGTGTGTTCTGAAAATAGCAGTTAGCAGTGCTTTGGTATAAAGATCAGCAGAGTTGTTGATTGAACGTATCTCATTTTAATCTGGTTGTCTTTTACGATATCTTGAGTATATGAGAAAAATCTGAGGTTTTCATCTGAAACTGTATCATCTAAATCTTTTATGTACAAGTTTGGCCCTCGTGATTTGTCTACAGTCTCCTTCATGGTTTGTTCAAACCGTTGTTTCAGTTCCTATTCCCTTTCAGTCTTTTTCTGAGCCTTACCAATATACCATTCTTTTCCATCAAACTTATGACCGTTAAGACCGTTTATAGCTTTAGCGCCTCGTCAGCATTTATGTTTTGTTCTATCATTTTTGATACTCTTCTTTCATTTGTATTATGTAAGCTGTATTATCTTCATAGATAGTTGTTACGCTTTTATAGCGTTCTAGTCCACAAGAATCAATAATGATTTGTATCATTGATCTTAACTAAAATCATTCCCGAGTAGCTTCATGTAATGCAATCACTTCGGCATGATTTGATGATGTTGCAACAAGTGTTTGTTTTGAGAACGTCATGATATTGCGGTTCCTCCATTTAGGAATACATATCCAGTTTGAGATTTAGCTTTATGTAGATCGGATAAATAATCTGCATCTGTATAACCAAACAAATCTTGTTTCGAGTTGTTAGAATAAAATAATTATAAATCAGTAGTTCCCCGAAGGTATCAAACTATTTGTTTGATCCCATTTCAATGTCTTTTGGTAGGGGCTGAGCTGAACCTTGTCAACAAATTAACTGCAAAAGAAATGTCAGATCTTGTATAATCTATAAGATACATAAGAACCTCAATTGCACTAAAATATAGAACTTCCGATCTGTTAAAATTTTCATGATCTTCGCAGGGATGAAATAGATCAGTGTCAATATTGAGTGATCTAACAACAATGAGTTTGTCTTTAAAAAAAATGTTTTAAAATCTTTTCGGTATAAGTTGTTTGATGTACAAGTAAACCATTAGGCATATGCTCAATTTGCAATCCAAGGTAATACTTGGTTTTTTCAAGATCTTTCATTTCAAAATAATTCTTTAGAAGTTGAATGATTTCATAGATCTCTTTATTTGTTCATATGATGTTAAGAACATTGACATAAACAACTACGATCTCATATCCGAACATTGTTTTTATAAAACATACGTGCAAAATAAGTTTATATTTATACCCTTTTTTTTATCAAGTAGTCATTTAATCGGTTATACCACATACGTCCCGTTTGTATAAACCCACTTAGAAATCTTTGTGATTTAATGGAATATATTCCCTTGGGGTTTACATTAGATGCTTATGATACCTTAACCCTTTAGGTATATTCATATATATCACTATTAAGTGATCCATACAGATAAGTAGTAACAACATTCATGAGATGCATTTAAATAACTACCAGGTTGATTAAGTATCTAATAAGTAATTGTATCCATTACAGGAGGATAATTTTTCCTCCTAATTCATTTCTGGTCTTTGTGGGAAATATTGAGTTACAAGTCTAGTTTTGCCTTGTAACTTCATTTGCACATTTCTTTTCAGATAAAAATTCATTTGTATCCCATACGTTTCACATCTTTAAAAGTGATAACGATTGATCCGAAAACTTTTCTTTTATCGAGCGATTCTAATTCAGCTCTTATTGCTCCTTTCCATTGAGCTCAATCATGTCCATTTTGTATATTCAATGACAGATTTTAGTTCCAGATCATCATCTTTATTCATGATGTCATTGTAACATTATATGAAAATATCTCATAGAGATTTTAGTTTCATTTCGGTTCCATAATATTGCATAATTTATCGCAATTTTAGTATTTACATTTATCAATATCCTCTGCAGAAGGAATATTGATTTGTGGTTCTTCTTGAACACTTTCTCTTACCTCATTATCAGCTGATTTTCTTTTTCGAGGATTTTTATCTTCGGAACCAATTGATCTTCCACGTTTGATGCGTGGCAAAGACTCAACAGTGACATTATTGCCAGCTTTTGGAATTTCAGTTCGAGCTGGAGCATTTATCGCTGGTATATATGATTTAGTCACTTTTTTATATCTGTAAATGCATAAAGTAATTAATTTGCAAGTTCTTGCATATGCATTATTTTTGAACTTTCGTTTCACATTCTTTTGTGCGAGTTCAATATACCTTAATTGATGTTCACATCATGAAGCATCATTTTATTTTTTATTTTTATTTCTCCCCCTAATCTAGGGAACAATGTTTTATTAAAATGACAATCAGCAAAACGTGCTGTAAAAACATCACCCATCATGGGTTCAATATATCTTATGATTGAAGATGTTTTATATCCAAAATATATTATCATCTTTCTTTGAAGAACCATTTTATTGTGTTGTGGTGATACAATTGGAACATACACTGCACAACCAATGTTTTAAGGTAGAAAATATTTGGCTCTTGGCCAAAATCAAGTATTAAGTGAAAATATTTACGACTTCCACATGGTATAATGCGAATTAATGTCGCAGCATGTAAATTTACATGTCCACATATAAATATTGAGAGATTTGTACTCATTATCAATTGTCTAGTTATTAGCTGTAAGCGTTTATCTATTGATTCAGCTAAACCAATTTTGTGTATGCACATGAGCAACTGGATGTTCAACAACAATCCCTGTAGATATATAATGATCATTAAATGCTTGAGATGTTAACTCACCAGCATTATCAAGTCTCATCCTTTTAATGGTGTAATCAGAATAATGTGTTCTCAATTTAATAATTTGTGCAAGAAACTTTGCAAATGCCATATTACGGCTTGATAACATACAAATATGAGACCATCCGCTAGATGCGTCTATTAGAACCATGAAATATCAAAATGGTTCACATGATGGATGAATTGGTTCATATATCTTACCTTGAATTCTTTCAAGAAACATTTGTGATTCTTTTTCACAATATACTTTTCATTAATCACCATATGTGCTTTCCATTAATCACCATATGTGTTTTTTTTTTTTTTTTTTTATAAATCACCATATGTGTTTTTTTTTATCATATATCCTTTTCACCATATACGCTTTTAATCATATGCGCTGTGTTTTTCACCATATGCGCTTTTAATCATATGCGATTTTCATCATATGCGTTGTGCTTTTCATCATATTCGCTTTTTATCATATGCGCTTATCATATGCGATGCGCTTTTTATCATATGCGCTTTTTTATGTGAATAGTAAATTAATTAATTTCGTTTTACTATTCATATGAATTAATTTAGATTTACTATTTTGTTAATTGAGTAATATATATATACATCATATACTTGTGACTCCGAAGGCTCAAATGAATTTGACCATATAGTTATACGTTGTACCTTGCACATTAATTTTCAGTAGAAGCTTTAGATGCATATTATTTTCAGTAAAAGCTTTAGATGCACTTTTTTTTTTAATCACCAAATACCACAAACACTTTGTTTGCGTTTGTTCATAGTCATCAATGAAAACCATTTTCTTTAATTTTATTTTATACAATAAAATTAACGCATCATTATTCTTTTCAAAAACAATAATCTATTGTTATTGTTCACTTGTGCCATGTTTAACAACAAAAGTCAACAACCTCTGTCTTGTTTGTTGTGGCAACCAAAAACAACCTTTGCTTTTGTTACCGAGAATCCAAGACCAAAAAATAATTAATTTTTAATTAATCTTTTATCAAAACCATAAATGATTTTATTGATCTACGTTGATATGGCCATAAAGAATTGACGGCTGACCTACTTTTGTAAGTGTATTTCGGCTATCATCCCGAAAACGCACAACGACCTTTTTTTTTTATTTATGAACTATTTGTTTCATATCTAGCTTAGGCAATTATTGTGAATATTTGGTCCCTATAAGAGCATTTATTTTTTAGACTTTTAGTTGCTTTGTACTTGTCACAATTAGGGATAGCACCCGCGGGTCGTGGATGCGGATCCATTGGATCCATCACCCGTACCCGCGGATTTTTTTTAAGAGACATCCAATTGAACCCTTGTTCGTTGAAACAATTTGACTATATTTTTACTCCCCATTATTAAACGGGCCATTTTGATGCACACTCTTAAAAAAATAATTTGTTTTTTAAGTTTTATTATTCAACCTCCTTTTTTCAACGGTCACGTTTTTAACAAAACATTTGACAAGTTTGGAAAAAAGTTTTTTTATTGATTATCATCAAAAGTTTTCTATTGTCACTCTACTGGATGGAATTATGGCATACAACCAAAATTGCAACCCAACACTACATAAGAACAAAAAGGTTGTTTTTAATTAACATATGTATATGTGTTAAACTCGGAATAATAATAACTTATTTTAGAAAATTAACATAAGACATGTTGAAATATTTTTGTCACATTTAGCTCATCAAGTCTAATACTTATCATTGATAGATTTTTATCACGTCTAGGAGATGTTTACTTTTTTCTTGTATTAAGTCCTACTTTCATTTACCTTTGTTTGGAAATTTTTTTTTTTTTACTTTGTTTTCCCCCTTTCTGTAAAACTCATTTAAACACTTTCTTTGTTTTTTTTTTTTTTAAAAAACTTCCTTTTTTTTACGTTACCCGTAAATTATAAATATATAAAAAAAAACTTTTTGTTTAAATTTTTTTTCTAGTTTTTAAAAGGCCACTTGACCAATTTTTTAATTCTTTCACAACACCTGATATCGTGATCGTGACCTTTCACCAAAGCAAGAGATATTCTTGATAAACTAAACACGGACTAGTGTTTGAAATTGTCGGCCACAAAAAAATTCATTTGATAAAAGTATATATATTTTTTTTAGTTATAGAAGGAGACCACTTCATTTTCAATACTTCATTTTTGACAAAAAACTATTCCATTTTACCATCCCCTTTTTTTTCTTACTTTAACTTTTAAGATATACTTTTAATAAAAATACAAACTACTTTTTCTTATTTTAACTTTTAAGATTTACTTTTAATAAAAATACAAACTACTTTTTGTATTTTAACTTTTAAGATTTACTTTTAATAAAAGTACAAAATACTTTTTCTTATTTTAACTTTTAAGATTTACTTTTAATAAAAATATAAACTATTTTTTTATTTTAACTTTTAAAATTATAAATTTAAGAATAAACATTAGTATGCATGAAATAAATAATGATTAATTGCATAAGTAATCATAAATGTTAGATAACATATAAAGACCCCGTCGTATTCGTATTGATCGGAATTAATCTCGACCCATGGTACCGTGTTGTCAAATGACGTGTTGCGTACATAAAGTACCGTGTTGTCAAATGACGTGTTGCGTACAATCATGAGGTCTTATTAACATAAATATAAATGTTAGTGAAGTTAATAAGAGTTAGATTACAGAAAATATAATTCAGGTGGTATAACCGACCATATATAACTTAAATAACATAAATATAAATGTTAGTGAAGTTAGTAAAAGTTAGATTACAGAAATATAATTCAGGAGGTATAACCGACCATATATAACTTAAATAACATAAATATAAATGTTAGTAGTCCAAAATTTGATATATTCGAGTCTGAAAATTATTAATAATTTCATACATTGATTAGTGATTCGTGATCGTTTGAGATATTTTTTAATTACACTAAGCTTTTCGTGCTGATAACGTGTTATAATTCAGTAGGCTTATAACTACCTTTAATGGTTATAAGAACAAAGAGAGAAAAAGAGAGAAGAAGGAGAGAAGAAATATTGATATTGATATTTCAAGAGAAATGGTGCACCTTAAATGGTTACCATACATGTCTATTTATAGTATAAAATATTACTATGCAAGAAATATAATAATAATAAAATTAACATCCAATCTAGATATTTTATAACAATAATAATATTTAACAATACTAATATTATTCATAATAACTAACGTTATAAGTGTACTACTAATAATAATGATGTTAATAATGATAACAATATTAACTATAACAGATTAAATGTATCAAATTTCGCAGTATAATTTAATTAATAATACTGATATCAATATTTATAATAATAAGATAATATCTGTAATTAAACTTTTAATTACATTTAATATATTAATATTACAATTTATCAATTACATAATATTTAACATTTATTGAATATTGAATATTTATATATTTTAGACAAAATTTCATTCCTCGTCCCTGAACTTTACATCGACTTTGACTCCCGGTCCTTTTTCTTTTTTTTGTGCATTCCGCGTCCCTAAACTATGAAAAGAGTACATCCCTCGTCCCCCGTCTACTTTCTGTCAAAACCTGCCGTTTCCCCTTATCACGTGCACATCATGTGAGGGTATTTTTGTCATTGTCTTTTCTTCTTCTCTTCTATGATATAAACCACCAATTCTTAACCAGATCAATTAGGGTTTTCTCCCTTTTTCACCCCCAATTCTTTCTATGAAAATCTCTTGTCATCTGATCTACTTTGACGAATAGAAGAAACCTATAAAATATAGCACAAACAAATCTCAGTCATTAATTTGACCAATATGCACAATCAAAAGATTTACTCGCATTTGAATTGGCAACCAGAGTTAATATGCAAAACATAATATAATATAAAATTATCTATTTACCTATATGAATGAATTCAGATTACAATATGAGAAAAAAAATGACCTTGAGATGAACTTCACCAACTGGCTTCCTATGAGAATTATTACTACTACTAAAACTAGAAACATTTCGATGTCTGGACAATAATTTTATCAGGTCCATGAACTTTATAATAAGAAAACACTCCATCTTGTAACACAAACCATCTAGATCTCCAACCTTTACCATAATTAACCCATTTATGTAAAATTCCAAAAATTCCACTTCCTACAATATCATTAATCTTCACATCTCTTTGCTCACTAGCTGTTAATCTCAACATCCCGTGTAACATCAAACACCGATAAATTGATAAAGCTGGTGGTGGTAATTAATTAATTAACTGATAAATTGATTGAATAATTGATTGAATAAGTAATTAATTAACTGATAAATTGATTGAATAATTGGAAATAGAAAAGGAATTGAAGAAAGTAAGAGTAAGGGTGATGATCGGAAGTGGAAATGGATCGATTGGAATGGATCGTGTGAAGTGGCGTGAAAAAGGGAGAAAACCCTAAATTGATCTGGGTTAAGAATTGGGGGTTATATCATAGTAGAAGAAAAGACAATGACAAAAATACCCTCACATGACATGCACGTGATAAGGGGTAACGGCAGGTTTTGACAGAAAGTAGATGGGGGGACGAGGGATGTACTCTTTTCATAGTTTAGGGACGCGGAATGCACAAAAAAAAGAAAAAGGACCGGGAGTCAAAGTCGATGTAAAGTTCAGGGACGAGGAATGAAATTTTGTCTACATTTTACATATATTACAATATAATTGTTAACAGCAATTATATATCATAATAATTTCATATATATATTTATATATAAATAATTAATTGTTTATTATTTTATATGTTTAATTCCAATTGATTAAAGTTTATTTTATTAACTCAAAATATCATATATACATTTTTATCCTTATATATATATATATATATTTATTTATATACTTACCTACACACAATGGTTCGTGAATCGTCGGAAATAGTCACAGGTTAAATGATTCCATATAAACAGTTCAAGATTCTGAGACTTAACATTATAGACTTTGCTTATCGTTTCGAAATTATATAAAGATGAAGTTTAAATTTGGTCAGAAATTTCCGGGTTGTCACAAGAGAACTGCAGCCAGGCAAGATCAGATGGAGATACTAATAAGAAATCAATTGGCTCTGCGCAAAAGTCTGGAAACACAGATCGTACAGTTATTACAACACCTTGAAACCCGACCGCAAGGAAGGTTACCAAGTAAAACTATCCAAAATCCTCACATAGAAGAAGCAAAGCAAATGGATTCCGTAATCCTGGAGGAAGAACCACGGAGAAGGTCAGCCAGGCTCAAGAACAAATCAACATATACTCAGAAGCTGACCCCGGAAACTCTAGTTCGTGTACCCTATCCTGGAAGGCTACAAGAAGAACCATCCAAGCTTGATTCCTTCAAACTTGACGGAAGATTCCTGGACACTATGCCTTCCCAACAAGGAGAGATACATCCGAAGGCTTCTTTCTACAAAGGAAAGGATACCAGATTCTAAAAAAATTCCACTGAGTGAAGAATGCTCTGCATTACTCAGGAACTCTCTACCAACAAAGCTAGGAGATACGGGCCGATTCGTTTTCTCGTGTTCAATCTACCAATCTGGAACCATTCATGCGCTAGCAGATTTAGGAGCAAATATCAACCTAATCCCCTACTCTCTCTACAAGAGATTAGAGTTAGGAGACTTGTCACCAACTAAAATGACAATCCAACTTGCCGATCACACAATTCGATATCCTAAGGGTATAGTTAAGAACGTCTTGGTGAAAGTTGACAAATTCTTGTATCCTACGGATTTCGTAGTAATGGATATTAAGGAAGACCTACACACGCCAGTAGTGTTAGGAAGACCTTTCATGAATACGGCTAGGACTGTCATTGATGTTTACAATCAAACCTTGATCTTACGATCACATGGGGAGAGCGTTACCTTCAAAATTGACCGACCAATCGATCTTTCTGGACATGCAGAGATGCTTTCTATTTCCACCAGATGGATCACTTCTGATGATGAGTCTTCACCACCAGCCGATGATATCGAGATGGGTGTCGAATCACAGTCTGTAGACGATCCAGAAATGAAAGAAGAGGATCCCAGCGAAGAAATAGAGGAAGAGGAGGAATCTGAAGAGGAAGAGGAAATGGAAGACGTAAAAGAAACTGCGACAATACCCGCTCCAAGCATTAAGCGTCATGAAGAAATAATGAGGCTTGAGACGGAAGATCACAGTTTAATCATACACTTCAAGAAGAAGACCGACAAGGCTGAGGTTAAGGATATAGAAATTGATCCTGCAAGTATCAAACTAGAGAATCGGAATACTGAAGAAACCCGTTCATCAGACGCATCCTCAGAAGAACAATACACCGATGATGACGAGGTAGAGCAACATGAAGACATTCTGAATAACTCACACTCTCCAACCGAACCAGATCAAGGGGAGCCGGACTCTTCTTCAGATCGGATTATGGTTATATCTACACATGCATACATGATAACCTTCATCAATGATACCGATGAATTTGAAGATATTCTCGAAGCCATCCGAAGATCAACCATTGATTTTTCGCTACGCTTAACAGAACGAATTATGGCTATCCGAGAAGAACACAACCTCTATCTCCAAAGAGAAGACAATGATGTTGAAATCCTAGAAGAACGCATTCAAGACTTTATCAATTCTCTTCACGATCATATCTACCAGGAAGAAAGGCAACGAGAGCACAATTCAGTGGTTCGCACTATTCTTGAGACAAGATTCTGTCGAGATCAGAAGATCATTTACTCTAAGGTTTATAACATCTTCGCCGGATCTGCACTTCCGTTCTCACGAAACCAAAGAGCACTACTGACTCTCATCCGGAAGCATATGGATCTTTCCATCGGACGCCCGACTTATCACTCTGATTTGCAAATGATCAAGGATATTCACAGCCTTTTCGCTCTCTTGGAAAGAGATAATTTCGAAAGCACACCAGACAGACTAGTGATTTACGTAACAATTGATCACCATGCTGATCTGATTATCAAAGAGTTACGAGACGCTGTTACAGAGGAAGTAAGGTGAAACAATCCGTTCTCTCATCTTGAACCAGATCGAGTCAATGATATTGCTTTAAACATACATATATTTCGACGCAATATCATTTATATTTCATCGGCTTTTACCAAAACGAAGACACTCAAATGCATAATTCATGAGAAAAACGGCAAAAGTAAATGCGAGCTTGAAGTTTAAAGAAACGACGATAAAACAACGATAAAACGACAGATTTAAACCAAATATATATCAAGATAATGTTTACTCGAATGCAAGTCCAAGATGATCGAAGAGAAAGAGTTCAAATGAAAAGTTCCAAGTCAATATACGTCAACACGGGATCAACAAAGAACAAACGAAAAAATAAAATTAAATAAACTGTCGATTACTCCTACGCGGATCGTGTGGTGTTCTACGCAAAACGCGTAGTATTTTAACCTTACGCGGATCGTGTGATGTCTTACGCGAAACGCGTATTGTTGAGTCCAGATTTAGATCTAATTGCAAATGGGACGGTCACTTTTTGGATTAAATATTACCAACTTTACAAAAAGAGGAATATTACAGTGGGTACTTTTGATCAACTCTTCAATAAATATAATACGGAGCATTAGTCCAAGAGATATAGAAGAGAACACAATTTACACAGTACACAAATCCATATACAACAACATTTACATCAATCAATTATTTTAGCTACTGTATTTTATTTTCAAGTACTCCGTATTAATTTCAGTTTCAAGATTCAATTTTTAGGATAGTTTCAGATTTAAGGGTGTATTGTTCGTGATTAAGGGTATTATTGTACGAGTGCAAGGGGTGTTGTTATTGTAATTTTCTATCGGTTAAAGTAAATGAAAGTGAAGATTTTCGTAAGTATATCCTATTAAAATTATCGTTATCAATTTTATCGTTATTATTATGTTTGTATATTTATATGTTTACCTTAGTATAATGAGTAGCTAATTTCCCTAGTGTTTGCTTAGATGTAGAGCCCATAGTGAAATGGATTGTTATCATTTGTAAAAATTAAAATGTAACTTAAGTATTTTTAACATTGAGCCTAATTAAAGGAACCATTATTATGTACTTGGATATTTAACCCTTGTCACTTAATTTATTAGATTCAAATAACGAAAGTTATTTTTATCTATATAAATTAAGCTTCAACATTAAAAGTGATCTAGACGAACTTATGAATAATTTACTAACACTAAATTAGAAATAAAGTTCGGTGGTTTGGGTAATATCACTAGTCATATAATAGTGAAATTGTAAAAAGGGAAACCGTTATGATTTAGTTTTTGGCGAAGGTCAAAATTGGGTTGGGTCTTAATTTAAATACTTAAGGACTAGTAACTATCTAAATAGAATCCAATGAAAATTAGATTTAATTTAGTTAGTCATAACTTTATATTTATTCGAAAGAAAAATATAAAGTTTTATACTGATACATTTTAATAGGGCTTAAACTCAAAACCATCCATAGATCTATAGGTGACACATTTAAGTAAACACTCCCATTTATTTATATATTGTAAAATACTTATTATTATTATTATTATTATTTACGTATTATTATTATTCACTTAAAATAAAAATATACATCAAAATATTCGAATTTGTACCAGTACTGTTTGTCACATCGTATACAACTTACGCTTATCGTGTATACATCACACGAAACGCGTACATTCAAAACTATACGCGGAACGCGTATACATGTACGCGAATCGCGTACGTATAATTTCAGCACTGTTCCGTATTTTATTTATTTTCTAAAGTTAAAATTAAATATTTCATTATTATATTAATTAATTTATAATTAGAATTAATTATTATAAGTTCCGTTAATACATGTTTTTAATCTTACTAAAATTTATTATTTAGTAATTTAAATAAATTTGTATTATAATTTATTGTTCAAAACAAAATTCTAATCAATTAGTTTTATTAAAAGTTATTATTTTATTAATTATCATTTAGTAATAAACTTGTTTTATCACAATTAGTATAGTTTCAATTAATTCACTTTTAAGTTAATAATTGTAAATCATGAAATCTTGTAATTTTAATTAATAAGTAGTTCAATTAAATATAAGAATAAGTTATATTTTATTATTATGTTATGCTAAATATAAATTCCTAATCCAAAACCCCCTTTAAATAATTTTAACTTCAAAGACTATTAAAAACCATTAAACACTGTCTCCCTGTGGAACGAACCGGATTTACCAAAAAACTGAACTACGTGGATATGACTAGTTGCCTATATGTGTGAAATCAACCTGAATTCATTAAAACACCATATATACAATAAAATAATTCGTGTAACAAAATAACTCAAATCCGTTCATAAAATAAAGGTACTGTTACAATGCATCAACTTTTTAGCGCCGCTGCCGGGGAGCGGTTTCGTTTAAAATTTTTTTATAGACTTTAGGTTATTCGATCCTTTTATAGGAATTCAAAACTAGAAAAGCCTTTGGTGTTATGATTTCATAATAGAAATTAATGCATAAATTTACGTTCCTCCAACACTGAATTAACTCCTCCATATCCTGAACCCGAAAGAGAATTTCAAAAACGTTTAAGAGCTCAAGAAGTAGAATCTCTTGCTGAGGATTTAGAATCACTTTCATTAGATTCTAACTCTGAACTAGATATTCAACCAATCATAGAGCCAGTTATTAAAGAAGAAGAAGAAGAAGAAGAGATGGCTGTTACAAATCAAACGATGGAAGCATTAATGAAGGCGACAAGAACAGGTCAAGGCCACGCAATTATCTAACCTACGATGACTGACGGCTTTGAAATAAAAGGTCAGTTCCTTCACATGGTGACTAATACATGCCAATTCGGTGGAGCTCCAAATGAGGATGCTAACGAGCATCTTAGTAAGTTTGTAAGCATTTGCAAGCTATTCAAAATTAAGGATGTCTCCGATGAAGTCGCATGTTTGAAAATCTTTCCATGGTCCCTAAAGAATGATGCAAGAGATTGGTTAGACTCATTACCAGAAGGTTATATCGAAGACTGGAATGATATGATGGACAAGTTTTTGTCAGAATTCTTCCCTGCGTCAAAAGCAGCAAAATTGCAAAGTGATATAAATCACTTCAAACAAAAGTTTAATGAGACTCTTTATGAAGCTTGGACCCGATTCAACAAAATGCTTAGGGTATGTCCTCAACACGGGTTGAATACATTCCAAAAAGTCCAAATATTCTATAAAGGAGTCAATGTGGCTACTAGAAAAGATATAGATGTTGAAGCTGGAGGTTCGATCATGAAGAAAACACCGGAAGATGCTCACACAATCATTGCCGATATAGCAGCACATTCTCATAATTGGCATCAAGAGATAGAATTCTCTAGATCATCAACCGTTGCTAATATCGAAAGCAATGATGAAATTGCTTTTTAAAAGTTCGAATGGCAAATCAAGCAAGGCAAATTGAGAAAGTAACCAAGGAAATGCATGCTATCAGGGTAGGATGTGAACTGTGCCAAGGTCCCCATCTTACTAGAGATTGTGATAAAACAACGATGGAAGAGCAAGCGAATTTGTAACGACCCGGAAAATTCCGACTAATTTTAAACGAAACTCTCGATACGATTTAATTTTCTTGACACGATAAGAAAAATCTGTTAGGTTGGATCTTAAAAATTTTGAACTGTTTCATATATTCATTGACCTTCGATCATTCTCGACGATTCACGAACCATTATTTGTAAATAAATGTGTATACATATAAAAATAAATATAAATATATGCATAGAGTATATTAAAAATAATTATTTAATGATTGTAATAATCGTTGGACGTTTTGTTTATTATTTAGAGAAATTTAATTCAAACTTATTTTTAAAAATAAACGTAAGATCATTAATAGACTACGTAAATTTTAGAGTGGTTAAAAGTATTTTTACTTTGGAAGAATTGAGTTTTAATACTCCGTGCATACTACTAGTAACTGAAAATAAATAATAAGACGAGCCCTTTTGATCAGGTTTCAAACATTTAATGATCAGAATAAATAAATGGAGTCAATTTAAAAATATGAAAATTTTCTGGAGACTTTTATTCACCCATGATTATCAACGGACAACGATATCCTATTCGAATTAAAACTGTCGGCATATATTTACAAATTAGATTTATGTAGAACACGTTATATTTTATATATTATTATTATAATAAATATTATATTATTAATATTATTAAAATATATCTTTCTGTCAGGAATTAGCGCCCGTGAATTGGAGTTAATCAATCACAAAACTGTATGTAATTGAGAGATTCATTGAATTCACTGTTTCTCTTTTGTTTTCTTTTCCCTTAAAATTTCAGAGTATATTTGTTCATATATATGTTTACATCTCTTGAAGAAAGGAGATACACATACACACATATACAAATCCCTTTCTCTTTTCTTCTTTCATGAAACCATCGAGACCACCACAATTATCCATCATCGCCTATCATCTTAGTCACCACCATAACAAACCATCTACACCCGATAACCACTTCACCATCATCACCACCACCGCCACCTACACAGCTTCAAAAACTATCACCTTTATTTTTATTTCCCTTCTTCTCTGCAAACTCACTAGATCACAGGTTATCTATATATATACATACATATAACCATGTACGTATTTAACCACCATCATTCTATTATCAAGCATCATAACCCGTCACCACAATCCACCTCAAACCCATTTGTTTTATGCAACCATCATAACCTCCACCCCAAAATTACCTGCAACCACCTTTCGGCTTCATTATACAACCGAGAACCCAATCTGCCACTCTCACCTTCTCAACAGCCACCACCTTCAACCCTAGTAACCACCTTTCAACACCACCGTGATCATCTCTATCACCTCCTTCTCTCTCTCTCTCTCTCTCTCTCTCTCTCTCTTTATATATATATATATATATATATATATATATATATTTTTTCTCTCTCACTTGTTGCTACAATATATTTCTGTTTCATAGCCTATATCGAACATTAAACAACCACCATAGATGCAAGTACAGCGATTGTTATTTTTTTTAAACCCGTTCGATCAAACCCTCAACAAACCCTATCAAACGAGTTATATTTTTTTTATCTGTTTCAAACTCATGTCGTGAAGAACCCTTACCACAACCATTAAAATTACCTGCAACATCTATCTTTTTAATTACTGCTGTAATTAATTTCTATTTTTGTTTCGCTAGTCACAAACCCATCGAACTTCCACTTGCTTGATTACTAGTACTACACAACAAAGTATTATAAACTAATGCAACTTGTGTAGGTCTTTTTCCTAAATCATCGACAGCCTTTAAACCAAAAACCCCACCACTATTGTTGGTCGATTAATACATGTTCTTGGAAGGTTACAAAAGCATTGAAGTGGACAGCTGTACAGAAATCTTTATAGGCCACAAGTTATTTATTTTCTTTTCATTGGGCCGAATACAAATTACTTATACTATAGTTGGGCTGTAAAAATTGTTTTCAGTTGGGCCATGTTTTGATTGGGCCTTATATCTTCCTTGTGTCAGTGAACCGAGATCCAATCACATATAGTTTCGGTTGAACTGTTGCTATACACGTTCTATGTTTAAACCACCAAGTTGCGATGATGAATAGGATGATGGTGATGAAATGACATGATTCGATGATGATGAGATGATGTAAGATAGTAAATGATATATGATATATAATAATGAAAAATGATGTACGAGATGATGATAGTGCGAGGTCACAATGATGAAATGATTAGGAGTTTCAATTTTGATTATGATCATGATAGTAACACGATAACATTTGGTGATGAGGCTAATGGATTATGGGGATGATAATAATCGAATGACATAATAGTTTATGATGATTAGAATGATGAGATTATGATTATGATGATATTATGATTAGGATCAAGATGATTTAGATGATGATATATATGAAGAGATGTTATAATGATATTGATGAGGATTATAATAATAATTAGATTATGATTATGATTATACAGATGGTGATGAAATGATGATAATAAAGAAATGATGATTATGTTTATGAATGATGGAGATGACAGTTATAGTGGTGACATGGATTTAATCCATAAGTTAAAATAGAAAATTAATAGACAGAGCATTGGTATGGAATGTTGTCGGGTTAACGGGATGTCGCGGGTTCAAACCCGGACTTGGGCATTTTTAAGGGCTACTCCCTTGAGGTAGTTATTTATCTATTATTATTATTATTATTATTATTATTATTATTATTATTATTATTATTATTATTATTATTATTATTATTATTATTATTATTATTATTATTATTATTATTATTATTATTATTATTATTATTATTATTATTATTATTATTATTATTATTATTATTGTTATTATTATTATTATTAACATTACTAAAAAAATTTATTAATAATATCATCAATATTATTATTCGTATCATTTTTATTAAAAACTATCATTTATATTAAAAGTATCATTATTATTATTATTATTATTATTATTATTATTATTATTATTATTATTATTATTATTATTATTATTATTATCATTATTAGAAAGATTATTATTTTTATTAAAATTTTATTATTATTATTATTATTATTATTATTATTATTATTATTATTATTATTATTATTATTATTATTATTATTATTATTATTATTATTATTATTATTATTTTGACATAAATATTATTATTTTCATATTATCAATATTATTATCATAATAACTATTATTATTATTATTATTATTATAAAATAAAACAACTTTTAGTTATTATTATTATCAAAATTATTTTGTCAAATAACTATTAGTTATATAAAGATATATTTACTACATATAACATAACTATATTGATATTTTAAAAATAAATATTAATGAATGTAACTTATTAGGGTTTTAATGAAACACTTAATTAAGATAACAATTATATCATTATTAATATGTAAATTCGTTCGATTACAATTATATGTGTTAATATATATGAATGATATAGGTTCGTGAATCCGAGACCAACCCTATACCTGTTCAGTGTCGTTCTATGTATTTTTACTACAAAATACAGTATGGTGAGTTTCATTTGCTCCCTTTTTAATTGCTTTTGCAATATATTTTTGGGCTGAGAATACATGCGCTGCTTTTATAAATGTTTACGAAATAGACACAAGTACTTAAAAATATATTCTACGTTGAGTTATACCACTGGCATATTTCCCTGAGCTTGGTAACTACTATTTATATGGGGTAGTGTAAACGCGAATCCTGTTGATAGATCTATCGGGCTTGACAACCCCAACCGGTCTGGACGACCAGTATTCAACGGTTGCACAGTACTTCATTTCGGTGACTACACTTGGTACGGTGTAGGGAGATTTCATAATAAAGGGAATATGCGACGTTGATTAAGTGTTAAGTATGGTTACCAAGTGCTCAACCACTTAGAATGCTTTACATACACTTGTGAGTGTATTATGTTTATGATAACGGAAATCTTGTGGTCTATTAATATATTGAAATGATTATCATGATAAACCTATGAACTCACCAACCTTTTGGTTGACACTTTTAAGCATGTTTATTCTCAGGTACGAATTAAGTCTTTCGCTGTGCATTTGCTCAATTTAAGGACATTACTTGGAGTCGATCATCGCAATGGGACCAAATGTTGATGACTTCGTCCAGGTGGATAAGGACGGGTTGTTACATGTGGTATCAGAGCGGTGGTCTTAGCGAACCAGGTCTTGCATCAGTGTGACTAACTGATAGTTGTTAGAATGCATTAGCGAGTCTGGACTTCGACCTTAGCTGCATATTATAAGTATTGTTTATCATTCCTAGTGGAAAAATTACCTGCTTATTATTCCCAAGTCTAGACATGACTTCCTGCACTTATTTGATAGATAGTGTACAGATAAAATTCATATCTTAGCGTATCTGTTACTATAGACTTTATCTGACACGTTTCCTTATTTTTCTTCGGAATCTACGGGATCTTCTATCCTAAAAATAGGTATTCTATGTAATTAGAATAGCATCCGATATCCGAAAATCATTTCATATCGAAAAACCCTTTATCTAATCGTACGAAATGGAACTCACCACTAGTTCAAGTCCCTCGGATTCCGATATGGATTTTCACTCGATCTCTGAAGACAGCGTCACTAGAATGAATCAACCAATCATCTATCCCCAATTTATCTGATAGGTTCGTAGTCGACTTAATCAATGGAGACGCGAAGAAGGCGATCCCTTCCACCAACCGAATTCACCTCTTGGCGAAGAACCTGACGCACTTACCGGTTAACCTATCTGAAACACCATTTTTAGCCTCATCTCCAGGGTAGCTCGTCACGATTATCTTATATCTAAAATTCTAAACCTTATTCATCCGCTCGTTCCAACCGACAATCATCCCGGAATAATAGAAGAAGTCAACGAACTTCGCGCTCGAGTCGTATCTTTGGAAAATATGGTGCAAAACCTACCAACTTCATCAATATCACCGACACAACAGTACCACCAACAACCTAAGTTTCAACATCACATGCCTCAACATCTCATTCTGTACCTCGAGCATAATCATCGTTCTACGTATAGTTCTATCTACTTTATCTTCGTTCTACATATCATTCTACATCGAATATCTTCGCTCGACATGGCAATTATGTAATTTCTAAAGTTTTAGAGATTATGTAATCTGGTATTAACGATAAAGCAAATGAGTTTAATATCTTATTGACTCATTAAATCCATGATTACATCTGAAGAAAATATATATGTATGTATATCTTCATAAAGATTGTAATTAAAAATTCTTTCGTACAAACTGTTAATGATGAAAATATTTTAACGAGTAGGTAGTAGCCGAGGAATATTTAGATTTCACATTAATAAGTACATCCTTCAAATATGATTCAACAATCATTTACTATCCTACTTACATCCACAAAGATACGAATCCGTTCACCGTAAAATAACCATTTTCATTCAATTTCATATTTGGATTTTGACCTATCAAAATTCAACAAGTGGCATAATGAAGAAAACATCGGACAAAATAAAATTTGTTAGAAACAAACAAATTAATTATAAAGAATTTTGTTAAGAATCCACGCTAACTGTTCCTAGCTAACTGTTCCTAGCTAACTGGTTACATTTTATTTATCGCAATTTAATTATCGCAAATTACATTCTCGCAATTTACATTCTCGCAATTTTATTTATCGTCATTTAATTTCTGTATTTATTTTTCGCACTTTAAATAACGGGACACGTATACAAGGTTTCGACATATCATATTGACCTATCTATATATTTATCTTGGAACAACCATAGACACTCTATATGCAAATGACGGAGTTAGCTATACAGGGTTGAGGTTGATTCCAAAATATATATATAGTTTGAGTTGTGATCAATACTGAGACCGGTACACGGGTCACGATACGTATTAATTAATTTGAATGTTATATATTAAACTATATATGAACTATTGGACTATTGGACTACTAACTTTGGACAATTAAAATGAATTAAAATATTGATTATAATATATGAAACTAAATAATTCTTCAAGTTTTCCACTTGATTTCATCTTAAACCTCATTTGCATCTTGACGATTGCAATCTGCGATTCAAACCTTTCAAAATTCTTGAAAACACCTCGATCGAGAGGATGAACCAGCCGCACTTCATCTACGGAAGAAAAGATTGATGCACCTGAAAACTCTCGTAACCTGAGTGAACGTTTATCACGTAGCTGTATTAATTTCTTCGACGTTGTTACTACTGAAAATAACTTTGCAATCCCTTTTCAAAGTAGCCAATTTTGTCACAGCTCCAGCAAGTTAACCTCGACTTTTCATTCAAAACAACCATATTGTAACTTTGATATATATACGTGCTTATTTATTGTTACCAGATAACCTTTTATATTTCACCATACTACCATCAGCGTTTAATCATCTCAAAATGCAATTCTCCTGAAAACACCTCGGTTTGATAACCGATGACCCATATCCATTAACTTTGAAAATGCTGACGAAGCAGCATGTAGTAAATGGTCTTAATGGCCAAAAGTGATAATAAAAGAATGGAGTGTTGGGAACGCTCGATAGAAAATTTGGTAATGAAAAACAGATTCAGCTAACCATGAAGGAGACCAAGAACAAATACAAGGACCAACCCCTATATTCAAAGAATCCAGGTAATTCTGGATCCAATGAAATCTTTAGAGAATATCTTACTCTGAAGTCATGTTAAAATCTTGCGGAAAATCTTTCTTCATCAACCTTCGAACTTAGAAATTCCAAAATATCATCATAAATATCTTCGATATTTCTGAGGATATTTTCATAAATATTCTTGTCCGAAATTATCTACCTCTTCGTGTTTTCTGTATTCCATTATATTGGAAACTTCTGTAAAATCTAAGTATAAATTATGAATGAATTGTGGAGAAGTGTTGGGAATTGATGCATGAGTTAGTATAATATAATGCGCTTGGCCAACGTGATTATATTACAGTAAGTCATGCTGAGTTTCTAATGGAACGTGATAATGGTTCACAGATCTTACCCTCATCATGTGCCATGTTACATGACTCTTTCATTCTACTTAATCTCTAAGCATATCACGGAATTATTTCCTTGATAATTCTGTTCTTTCATAATTCCAACAGTTGCTAATAAATCGTGCTATCACATTTTCTTTCTGATTAGAAGATTTCCTTAAATTCCTTGAATTTCGGGAATCCACCGTGACTACGTCAAAAGTTAAGACAAAACTTTTCACTCTTTTGTGGTAGCTTCACTCGTACGCTTCGTATGATCGAATTGTTTTATCTATATTACTCAATGATGATAAAACTTCATTATCACCTCATATTCAGCATAGAAACAATTTTATTGTTAGCCATGACGACCTCACTCAAATTTCGGGGACGAAATTTCTTTAACGGGTGGGTACTGTAACGACCCGGAAAATTCTGACTAATTTTAAACGAAACTCTCGATACGATTTAATTTTCTTGACACGATAAGAAAAATCTGTTAGGTTGGATCTTAAAAATTTTGAACTGTTTCATATATTCATTGACCTTCGATCATTCTCGACGATTCACGAACCATTATTTGTAAATAAATGTGTATACATATAAAAATAAATATAAATATATGCATAGAGTATATTAAAAATAATTATTTAATGATTGTAATAATCGTTGGACGTTTTGTTTATTATTTAGAGAAATTTAATTCAAACTTATTTTTAAAAATAAACGTAAGATCATTAATAGACTACGTAAATTTTAGAGTGGTTAAAAGTATTTTTACTTTGGAAGAATTGAGTTTTAATACTCCGTGCATACTACTAGTAACTGAAAATAAATAATAAGACGAGCCCTTTTGATCAGGTTTCAAACATTTAATGATCAAAATAAATAAATGGAGTCAATTTAAAAATATGAAAATTTTCTGGAGACTTTTATTCACCCATGATTATCAACGGACAACGATATCCTATTCGAATTAAAACTGTCGGCATATATTTACAAATTAGATTTATGTAGAACACGTTATATTTTATATATTATTATTATAATAAATATTATATTATTAATATTATTAAAATATATCTTTCTGTCAGGAATTAGCGCCCGTGAATTGGAGTTAATCAATCACAAAACTGTATGTAATTGAGAGATTCATTGAATTCACTGTTTCTCTTTTGTTTTCTTTTCCCTTAACATTTCAGAGTATATTTGTTCATATATATGTTTACATCTCTTGAAGAAAGGAGATACACATACACACATATACAAATCCCTTTCTCTTTTCTTCTTTCATGAAACCATCGAGACCACCACAATTATCCATCATCGCCTATCATCTTAGTCACCACCATAACAAACCATCTACACCCGATAACCACTTCACCATCATCACCACCACCGCCACCTACACAGCTTCAAAAACTATCACCTTTATTTTTATTTCCCTTCTTCTCTGCAAACTCACTAGATCACAGGTTATCTATATATATACATACATATAACCATGTACGTATTTAACCACCATCATTCTATTATCAAGCATCATAACCCGTCACCACAATCCACCTCAAACCCATTTGTTTTATGCAACCATCATAACCTCCACCCCACAATTACCTGCAACCACCTTTCGGCTTCATTATACAACCGAGAACCCAATCTGCCACTCTCACCTTCTCAACAGCCACCACCTTTAACCCTAGTAACCACCTTTAAACACCACCGTGATCATCTCTATCACCTCCTTCTCTCTCTCTCTCTCTCTCTCTCTCTCTCTCTATATATATATATATATATATATATATATATATTTCTGTTTAATAGCCTATATCGAACATTAAATAACCACCATAGATGCAAGTACAGCGATTGTTATTTTTTTTAAACCCGTTCGATCAAACCCTCAACAAACCCTATCAAACGAGTTATATTTTTTTTTATCTGTTTCAAACTCATGTCGTGAAGAACCCTTACCACAACCATTAAAATTACCTGCAACATCTATCTTTTTAATTACTGCTGTAATTAATTTCTATTTTTGTTTCGCTAGTCACAAACCCATCGAACTTCCACTTGCTTGATTACTAGTACTATACAACAAAGTATTATAAACTAATGCAACTTGTGTAGGTCTTTTTCCTAAATCATCGACAGCCTTTAAACTAAAAACCCCACCACTATTGTTGGTCGATTAATACATGTTCTTGGAAGATTACAAAAGCATTGAAGTGGACAGCTGTACAGAAATCTTTATAGGCCACAAGTTATTTATTTTCTTTTCATTGGGCCGAATACAAATTACTTATACTATAGTTGGGCTGTAAAAATTGTTTTCAGTTGGGCCATGTTTTGATTGGGCCTTATATCTTCCTTGTGTCAGTGAACCGAGATCCAATCACATATAGTTTCGGTTGAACTGTTGCTATACACGTTCTATGTTTAAACCACCAAGTTGCGATGATGAATAGGATGATGGTGATGAAATGACATGATTCGATGATGATGAGATGATGTAAGATAGTAAATGATATATGATATATAATAATGAAAAATGATGTACGAGATGATGATAGTGCGAGGTCACAATGATGAAATGATTAGGAGTTTCAATTTTGATTATGATCATGATAGTAACACGATAACATTTGGTGATGAGGCTAATGGATTATGGGGATGATAATAATCGAATGACATAATAGTTTATGATGATTAGAATGATGAGATTATGATTATGATGATATTATGATTAGGATCAAGATGATTTAGATGATGATATATATGAAGAGATGTTATAATGATATTGATGAGGATTATAATAATAATTAGATTATGATTATGATTATACAGATGGTGATGAAATGATGATAATAAAGAAATGATGATTATGTTTATGAATGATGGAGATGATAGTTATAGTGGTGACATGGATTTAATCCATAAGTTAAAATAGAAAATTAATAGACAGAGCATTGCTATGGAATGTTGTCGGGTTAACGGGATGTCGCGGGTTCAAACCCGGACTTGGGCATTTTTTAAGGGCTACTCCCTTGAGGTAGTTATTTATCTATTATTATTATTATTATTATTATTATTATTATTATTATTATTATTATTATTATTATTATTATTATTATTATTATTATTATTATTATTATTATTATTATTATTGTTATTATTATTATTAACATTACTAAAAAAATTTATTAATAATATCATCAATATTATTATTCGTATCATTTTTATTAAAAACTATCATTTATATTAAAAGTATCATTATTATTATTATTATTATTATTATTATTATTATTATTATTATTATTATTATTATCATTATTAGAAAGATTATTATTTTTATTAAAATTTTATTATTACTATTATTATTATTATTATTATTATTATTATTATTATTATTATTATTATTATTATTATTATTATTTTGACATAAATATTATTATTTTCATATTATCAATATTATTATCATAATAACTATTATTATTATTATTATAAAATAAAACAACTTTTAGTTATTATTATTATCAAAATTATTTTTTCAAATAACTATTAGTTATATAAAGATATATTTACTACATATAACATAACTATATTGATATTTTAAAAATAAATATTAATGAATGTAACTTATTAGGGTTTTAATGAAACACTTAATTAAGATAACAATTATATCACTATTAATATGTAAATTCGTTCGATTACAATTATATGTGTTAATATATATGAATGATATAGGTTCGTGAATCCGAGACCAACCCTATACCTGTTCAGTGTCGTTCTATGTATTTTTACTACAAAATACAGTATGGTGAGTTTCATTTGCTCCCTTTTTAATTGCTTTTGCAATATATTTTTGGGCTGAGAATACATGCGCTGCTTTTATAAATGTTTACGAAATAGACACAAGTACTTAAAAATATATTCTACGTTGAGTTGTACCACTGGCATATTTCCCTGAGCTTGGTAACTACTATTTACATGGGGTAGTGTAAACGCGAATCCTGTTGATAGATCTATCGGGCTTGACAACCCCAACCGGACTGGACGACCAGTATTCAACGGTTGCACAGTACTTCGTTTCGGTGACTACACTTGGTACGGTGTAGGGAGATTTCATAATAAAGGGAATATGCGACGTTGATTAAGTGTTAAGTATGGTTACCAAGTGCTCAACCACTTAGAATGCTTTACATACACTTGCGAGTGTATTATGTTTATGATAACGGAAATCTTGTGGTCTATTAATATATTGAAATGATTATCATGATAAACCTATGAACTCACGAACCTTTTGGTTGACACTTTTAAGCATGTTTATTCTCAGGTACGAATTAAGTCTTCCGCTGTGCATTTGCTCAATTTAAGGACATTACTTGGAGTCGATCATCGCAATGGAACCAAATGTTGATGACTTCGTCCAGGTGGATAAGGACGGGTTGTTACATTTTGTATCAGAGCGGTGGTCTTAGCGAACCAGGTCTTGCATCAGTGTGACTAACTGATAGTTGTTAGAATGCATTAGCGAGTCTGGACTTCGACCTTAGCTGCATATTATAAGTATTGTTTATCATTCCTAGTGGAAAAATTACCTGCTTATTATTCCCAAGTCTAGACATGACTTCCTGCACTTATTTGATAGATAGTGTACAGATAAAATTCATATCTTAGCGTATCTGTTACTCTAGACTTTATCTGACACGTTTCCTTATTTTTCTTCGTAATCTACGGGATCTTCTATCCTAAAAATAGGTATTCTATGTAATTAGAATAGCATCCGATATCCGAAAATCATTTCATATCGAAAAACCCTTTATCTAATCGTACGAAATGGAACTCACCACTAGTTCAAGTCCCTCGGATTCCGATATGGATTTTCACTCGATCTCTGAAGACAGCGTCACTAGAATGAATCAACCAATCATCTATCCCCAATTTATCTGATAGGTTCGTAGTCGACTTAATCAATGGAGACGCGAAGAAGGCGATCCCTTCCACCAACCGAATTCACCTCTTGGCGAAGAATCTGACGCACTTACCGGCGAACCTATCTGAAACACCATTTTTAGCCTCATCTCCAGGGTAGCTCATCACGATTATCTTATATCTAAAATTCTAAACCTTATTCATCCGCTCGTTCCAACCGACAATCATCCCGGAATAATAGAAGAAGTCAACGAACTTCGCGCTCGAGTCGTATCTTTGAAAAATATGGTGCAAAACCTACCAACTTCATCAATATCACCGACACAACAGTACCACCAACAACCTAAGTTTCAACATCACATGCCTCAACATCTCATTCTGTACCTCGAGCATAATCATCGTTCTACGTATAGTTCTATCTACTTTATCTTCGTTCTACATATCATTCTACATCGAATATCTTCGCTCGACATGGCAATTATGTAATTTCTAAAGTTTTAGAGATTATGTAATCTGGTATTAACGATAAAGCAAATGAGTTTAATATCTTATTGACTCATTAAATCCATGATTACATCTGAAGAAAATATATATGTATGTATATTTTCATAAAGATTGTAATTAAAAATTCTTTCGTACAAACTGTTAATGATGAAAATATTTTAACGAGTAGGTAGTACCCGAGGAATATTTAGATTTCACATTAATAAGTACATCCTTCAAATATGATTCAACAATCATTTACTATCCTACTTACATCCACAAAGATACGAATCCGTTCACCGCAAAATAACCATTTTCATTCAATTTCATATTTGGATTTTGACCTATCAAAATTCAACAAGTGGCATAATGAAGAAAACATCGGACAAAATAAAATTTGTTAGAAACAAACAAATTAATTATAAAGAATTTTGTTAAGAATCCACGCTAACTGTTCCTAGCTAACTGTTCCTAGCTAACTGGTTACATTTTATTTATCGCAATTTATTTATCGCAAATTACATTCTCGCAATTTTATTTATCGTCATTTAATTTCTGTATTTATTTTTCGCACTTTAAATAACGGGACACGTATACAAGGTTTCGACATATCATATTGACCTATCTATATATTTATCTTGGAACAACCATAGACACTCTATATGCAAATGACGGAGTTAGCTATACAGGGTTGAGGTTGATTCCAAAATATATATATAGTTTGAGTTGTGATCAATACTGAGACCGGTACACGGGTCACGATACATATTAATTAATTTGAATGTTATATATTAAACTATATATGAACTATTGGACTATTGGACTACTAACTTTGGACAATTAAAGTGAATTAAAATATTGATTATAATATATGAAACTAAATAATTCTTCAAGTTTGCCACTTGATTTCATCTTAAACCTCATTTGCATCTTGACGATTGCAATCTGCGATTCAAACCTTTCAAAATTCTTGAAAACACCTCGATCGAGAGGATGAACTAGCCGCACTTCATCTACGGAAGAAAAGATTGATGCACCTGAAAACTCTCGTAACCTGAGTGAACGTTTATCACGTAGCTGTATTAATTTCTTCGACGTTGTTACTACTGAAAATAACTTTGCAATCCCTTTTCAAAGTAGCCAATTTTGTCACAGCTCCAGCAAGTTAACCTCGACTTTTCATTCAAAACAACCATATTGTAACTTTGATATATATACGTGCTTATTTATTGTTACCAGAGAACCTTTTATATTTCACCATACTACCATCAGCGTTTAATCATCTCAAAATGCAATTCTCCTGAAAACACCTCGGTTTGATAACCGATGACCCATATCCGTTAACTTTGAAAATGCTGACGAAGCAGCATGTAGTAAATGGTCTTAATGGCCAAAAGTGATAACAAAAGAATGGAGTGTTGGGAACGCTCGATAGAAAATTTGGTAATGAAAAACAGATTCAGCTAACCATGAAGGAGACCAAGAACAAATACAAGGACCAAACCCTATATTCAAAGAATCCAGGTAATTCTGGATCCAATAAAATCTTTAGAGAATATCTTACTCTGAAGTCATGTTAAAATCTTGCGGAAAATCTTTCTTCATCAACCTTCGAACTTAGAAATTCCAAAATATCATCATAAATATCTTCGATATTTCTGAGGATATTTTCATAAATATTCTTGTCCGAAATTATCTACCTCTTCGTGTTTTCTGTATTCCATTATATTGGAAACTTCTGTAAAATCTAAGTATAAATTATGAATGAATTGTGGAGAAGTGTTGGGAATTGATGCATGAGTTAGTATAATATAATGCGCTTGGCCAACGTGATTATATTACAGTAAGTCATGCTGAGTTTCTAATGGAACGTGATAATGGTTCACAGATCTTACCCTCATCATGTGCCATGTTACATGACTCTTTCATTCTACTTAATCTCTAAGCATATCACGGAATTATTTCCTTGATAATTCTGTTCTTTCATAATTCCAACAGTTGCTAATAAATCGTGCTATCACATTTTCTTTCTGATTAGAAGATTTCCTTAAATTCCTTGAATTTCGGGAATCCACCATGACTACGTCAAAAGTTAAGATAAAACTTTTCACTCTTTTGTGGTAGCTTCACTCGTACGCTTCGTATGATCGAATTGTTTTATCTATATTACTCAATGATGATAAAACTTCATTATCACCTCATATTCAGCATAGAAACAATTTTATTGTTAGCCATGACGACCTCACTCAAATTTCGGGGACGAAATTTCTTTAACGGGTGGGTACTGTAACGACCCGGAAAATTCCGACTAATTTTAAACGAAACTCTCGATACGATTTAATTTTCTTGACACGATAAGAAAAATCTGTTAGGTTGGATCTTAAAAATTTTGAACTGTTTCATATATTCATTGACCTTCGATCATTCTCGACGATTCACGAACCATTATTTGTAAATAAATGTGTATACATATAAAAATAAATATAAATATATGCATAGAGTATATTAAAAATAATTATTTAATGATTGTAATAATCATTGGACGTTTTGTTATTATTTAGAGAAATTTAATTCAAACTTATTTTTAAAAATAAACGTAAGATCATTAATAGACTACGTAAATTTTAGAGTGGTTAAAAGTATTTTTACTTTTGAAGAATTGAGTTTTAATACTCCGTGCATACTACTAGTAACTGAAAATAAATAATAAGACGAGCCCTTTTGATCAGGTTTCAAACATTTAATGATCAGAATAAATAAATGGAGTCAATTTAAAAATATGAAAATTTTCTGGAGACTTTTATTCACCCATGATTATCAACGGACAACGATATCCTATTCGAATTAAAACTGTCGGCATATATTTACAAATTAGATTTATGTAGAACACGTTATATTTTATATATTATTATTATAATAAATATTATATTATTAATATTATTAAAATATATCTTTCTGTCAGGAATTAGCGCCCGTGAATTGGAGTTAATCAATCACAAAACTGTATGTAATTGAGAGATTCATTGAATTCACTGTTTCTCTTTTGTTTTCTTTTCCCTTAAAATTTCAGAGTATATTTGTTCATATATATGTTTACATCTCTTGAAGAAAGGAGATACACATACACACATATACAAATCCCTTTCTCTTTTCTTCTTTCATGAAACCATCGAGACCACCACAATTATCCATCATCGCCTATCATCTTATTCACCACCATAACAAACCATCTACACCCGATAACCACTTCACCATCATCACCACCACCGCCACCTACACAGCTTCAAAAACTATCACCTTTATTTTTATTTCCCTTCTTCTCTGCAAACTCACTAGATCACAGGTTATCTATATATATACATACATATAACCATGTACGTATTTAACCACCATCATTCTATTATCAAGCATCATAACCCGTCACCACAATCCACCTCAAACCCATTTGTTTTATGCAACCATCATAACCTCCACCCCACAATTACCTGCAACCACCTTTCGGCTTCATTATACAACCGAGAACCCAATCTGCCACTCTCACCTTCTCAACAGCCACCACCTTTAACCCTAGTAACCACCTTTCAACACCACCGTGATCATCTCTATCACCTCCTTCTCTCTCTCTCTCTCTATATATATATATATATATATATATATATATATATATATATATATATATATATATATATATATATATATATATATATATATTTTCTCTCTCTCACTTGTTGCTATAATATATTTCTGTTTAATAGCCTATATCGAACATTAAATAACCACCATAGATGCAAGTACAGCGATTGTTATTTTTTTTAAACCCGTTCGATCAAACCCTCAACAAACCCTATCAAACGAGTTATATTTTTTTTTATCTGTTTCAAACTCATGTCGTGAAGAACCCTTACCACAACCATTAAAATTACCTGCAACATCTATCTTTTTAATTACTGCTGTAATTAATTTCTATTTTTGTTTCGCTAGTCACAAACCCATCGAACTTCCATTTGCTTGATTACTAGTACTACACAACAAAGTATTATAAACTAATGCAACTTGTGTAGGTCTTTTTCCTAAATCATCGACAGCCTTTAAACCAAAAACCCCACCACTATTGTTGGTCGATTAATACATGTTCTTGGAAGATTACAAAAGCATTGAAGTGGACAGCTGTACAGAAATCTTTATAGGCCACAAGTTATTTATTTTCTTTTCATTGGGCCGAATACAAATTACTTATACTATAGTTGGGCTGTAAAAATTGTTTTCAGTTGGGCCATGTTTTGATTGGGCCTTATATCTTCCTTGTGTCAGTGAACCGAGATCCAATCACATATAGTTTCGGTTGAACTGTTGCTATACACGTTCTATGTTTAAACCACCAAGTTGAGATGATGAATAGGATGATGGTGATGAAATGACATGATTCGATGATGATGAGATGATGTAAGATAGTAAATGATATATGATATATAATAATGAAAAATGATGTACGAGATGATGATAGTGCGAGGTCACAATGATGAAATGATTAGGAGTTTCAATTTTGATTATGATCATGATAGTAACACGATAACATTTGGTGATGAGGCTAATGGATTATGGGGATGATAATAATCGAATGACATAATAGTTTATGATGATTAGAATGATGAGATTATGATTATGATGATATTATGATTAGGATCAAGATGATTTAGATGATGATATATATGAAGAGATGTTATAATGATATTGATGAGGATTATAATAATAATAATTAGATTATGATTATGATTATACAGATGGTGATGAAATGATGATAATAAAGAAATGATGATTATGTTTATGAATGATGGAGATGACAGTTATAGTGGTGACATGGATTTAATCCATAAGTTAAAATAGAAAATTAATAGACAAGGCATTGGTATGGAATGTTGTCGGGTTAACGGGATGTCGCGGGTTCAAACCCGGACTTGGGCATTTTTTAAGGGCTACTCCCTTGAGGTAGTTATTTATCTATTATTATTATTATTATTATTATTATTATTATTATTATTATTATTATTATTATTATTATTATTATTATTATTATTATTATTATTATTATTATTATTATTGTTATTATTATTATTAACATTACTAAAAAAATTTATTAATAATATCATCAATATTATTATTCGTATCATTTTTATTAAAAACTATCATTTATATTAAAAGTATCATTATTATTATTATTATTATTATTATTATTATTATTATTATTATTATTATTATTATTATTATCATTATTAGAAAGATTATTATTTTTATTAAAATTTTATTATTACTATTATTATTATTATTATTATTATTATTATTATTATTATTATTATTATTATTATTTTGACATAAATATTATTATTTTCATATTATCAATATTATTATCATAATAACTATTATTATTATTATTATAAAATAAAACAACTTTTAGTTATTATTATTATCAAAATTATTTTGTCAAATAACTATTAGTTATATAAAGATATATTTACTACATATAACATAACTATATTGATATTTTAAAAATAAATATTAATGAATGTAACTTATTAGGGTTTTAATGAAACACTTAATTAAGATAACAATTATATCACTATTAATATGTAAATTCGTTCGATTACAATTATATGTGTTAATATATATGAATGATATAGGTTCGTGAATCCGAGACCAACCCTATACCTGTTCAGTGTCGTTCTATGTATTTTTACTACAAAATACAGTATGGTGAGTTTCATTTGCTCCCTTTTTAATTGCTTTTGCAATATATTTTTGGGCTGAGAATACATGCGCTGCTTTTATAAATGTTTACGAAATAGACACAAGTACTTAAAAATATATTCTACGTTGAGTTGTACCACTGGTATATTTCCCTGAGCTTGGTATCTACTATTTACATGGGGTAGTGTAAACGCGAATCCTGTTGATAGATCTATCGGGCTTGACAACCCCAACCGGACTAGACGACCAGTATTCAACGGTTGCACAGTACTTCGTTTCGGTGACTACACTTGGTACGGTGTAGGGAGATTTCATAATAAAGGGAATATGCGACGTTGATTAAGTGTTAAGTATGGTTACCAAGTGCTCAACCACTTAGAATGCTTTACATACACTTGCGAGTGTATTATGTTTATGATAACGGAAATCTTGTGGTCTATTAATATATTGAAATGATTATCATGATAAACCTATGAACTCACCAACCTTTTGGTTGACACTTTTAAGCATGTTTATTCTCAGGTACGAATTAAGTCTTCCGCTGTGCATTTGCTCAATTTAAGGACATTACTTGTCGTCGATCATCGCAATGAGACCAAATGTTGATGACTTCGTCCAGGTGGATAAGGACGGGTTGTTACAGAATTTCTTAGGTTACTTACGAAAAGGTGAAATGAATTTCAACGTTTTTCCAGCAATAGAAGCAAATAACCAAAAATATCCTCCAATTAACAACTACCAAGTAGGAGGACCTTCAGGTTTAAACAATAATTACCAAGGAGGAAATCCGGTTTATCAAAATAACCGGAATTTCCCAAATCAAAATCAAAGAAATGCACCACCAGGTTACAATAACCTAAACAACCGAAATCAATCTCAACGAATTTATCAAAATAATTTCCAACACAATCAACCACAACCACGAGCACTTATACAACCACAACCCGAGAAGAAATCCAGTTTAGAAGATCTCTTAAGAGATTTTATGGTTAAGCACGAGCAAACTGCGGAAATTCAAACTCAACAAATTCGAAATCAACAAGCTACGATTCAGAATTTAGAAAGAGATGTTGGAAGGATCTCACAGTGACTATCAGAGAGGCCACCATGCGCTCTCCCCTCAAATACTCAAGTGAATCCCAACAACAATCAAACAAGGAATGAGCATGTAAATGCTATAACTACTAGAAGTGGTTTAACTGTTAACCCAGAAACTAGTAAGACCTCAGAAGTTCCTTTATCTTCTTCTAGTTTACAAGAACCTGTTAATATAGATGAGCATGTTAAGAAAGAACAAGAGAAAAATGATCCACCCGAGATCATATCAAAGAATGGTGAAAAACCACCAGTGAAGGTGCACAAGGCACCTATTCCATACCCAAAGGCATTAAAGAAAGACAAACTCGCGAGCCAATATCAGAGATTTGCAGATATGATCAAGCAAATTAGCATTAACATGCCACTCGCAGAAGTTCTTAGGGGTATGCCAAATTATGGAAGGTTTATCAAGGATCTCATAGCCGATAAAGGTAAATATGAAGAAGTTTCAACCACATTCCTCAATGAGTAATGCTCAGCAATTTTGCAAAAGCAAAAGATGCCACCGAAACTTGGAGATCCTGGTAGTTTTATTATTCCGTGTCTGATGGGAGATTCAGTAATGTACGATGCATTAGCTGACTTAGGCGCAAGTATCAATCTTATGCCACACTCCTTGTACTTAAAACTAAACCTAGGTGATCTAAAACCAACTAGGATGTGTATACGCCTAACCGATAGAACTTTTAACTATCCTATTGGTATTGCCGAAAACCTACCAGTTAAAGTCAATCATTTAATATTTCCTACCGACTTCGTTGTCCTTGAAATGGAAGAAGATAGCAAGGTTCCCCTAATTCTAGGGCGACCTTTTCTAAATACCGCTGACGCAATTGTGCGTGTTAAAGATAAAAAGCTTAGTCTAGGTGTAGGGGAAGATAGATTTACCTTAAACATAGACAAAGCTATGAAACAACCTATCTCCTCCGATGACGAATGTTATAAGTTAGACATTGTTGATTGTTGTGTCCAAAAAGAATTGCAAGAATTACTAAATATAGACACCTTGAACTTCACCCCAATGAGTGAAAGTGATGAATTCGATGTAGAGCTTAAACTTGACGAATTGTTGAAAGTAGTCATCGATGAAGATTGCTGTGAGGAAGAAATTCCCAAGGAAGATGAACCCTTTGAAGAAATTACCGATGGTAACAGGTTCCGAATAAAATCTTCCTTGGAAGACCCACTAACCTTGGAACTTAAAGAACTCCCGGAACATTTGGAGTATGCTTATCTCCAAGGTACGTCACAATTACCTGTTATAATTTCATCAAAACTCTCCGATAACGAAAAGAGTAGGTTAATGTCCGTTCTAAAAACTCATAAGAAAGCAATTGCTTGGAAAACAACCGATATTCCAGGGATTAACCCCGCTTATTGTACTCATAAGATTCTAATGGAAGAAGATTTTAAACCCGTGGTACAAAGACAACGAAGGTTAAACCCTAACATGAAAGAAGTTGTCAAAAAGGAGGTTATCAAGTTACTTGATGCCGGGTTAATATACCCTATATCCGATAGCCCATGGGTTAGTCATGTTCAAGTGGTACCTAAGAAAGGGGGTACAACTGTTATTCTTAATGATAAAAATGAACTCGTTCCTACAAGAACAGTCACTGGTTGGAGAGTCTATATAGACTACCGTCGTTTAAACGACGCCACAAGGAAAGATCATTTCCCACTTCCTTATATTCACCAAATGCTAGAACGTTTAGCGGGAAAAGAGTACTATTGTTTCCTTGATGGATTCTCCGGTTATTTTCAAATTCCCATTGATCCAAAAGACCAAGACAAGACAACTTTTACTTGTCCATTTGGTACATTCGCATACCGATGAATGCCATTCGGATTATGCAACGCGCCAGGCACCTTTCAAAGGTGTATGATGGAAATATTTCATGACATGATAGAAGGAAGTATGGAAGTCTTTATGGACAATTTCTCTATTTTTGGAGACTCCTTCGATTCATGCCTTTCAAACCTCGAGCGAATGTTAATTCGTTGTGAGGAATCAAATCTTATTTTAAATTGGGAAAAATGCCACTTCATGGTGAAGGAAGGCATTGTTTTAGGACACAAGATTTCTCGAGATGGAATGAAAGTAGACAAAGCTAAGATCGATGTAATCTCAAAGCTTCCTCCTCCAACTAACGTTAAAGGAATTCGTAGTTTCTTAAGTCATGCGGGATTCTATCGATGATTCATAAAGTATTTTTCCAAAATCGCTAAACCCATGACTAACTTCTCGAGAAAGATAGTAAATTCGATTTCAATAACGAATGCTTACAAGCTTTCTCCATTCTAAAAGATAAACTTACAAATGCACCCATTATGGTATCACCCGACTGGTCCAAACCCTTCGAGCTAATGTGTGATGCTAGTGATTTCGCGATGGGAGCTGTTTTAGGTCAACGTCAAGATAACAAATTTCAACCAATCTACTACGCAAGTAAAACACTTACAGGAGCTCAGTTGAATTACACAACTACTGAGAAGGAGCTTCTTGCAGTAGTTTTTGCTTTCGATAAGTTTAGATCTTACTTAGTGTTATCTAAAACAATTGTTTATACCGATCATTCAGCCCTAAAGTACTTATTCAAAAAGCAAGACGCTGAACCTAGACTAATTCGTTGGATTCTTCTCCTACAAGAATTCGACATTGAAATTAAGGATAAAAAAGGAGCTGAAAATCTCGCTGCAGATCACTTATCCCGTCTTGAAAATTCTAACTTAGAAACACTCGACGAATCTGTTATTCACGATACTTTTCCGGACGAGTTCCTTATGAGAATTGAAACAGAAGAAAAAATTCCATGGTTTGCGGGCTATGCTAATTATCTAGCCGCAGGAATTCTTGTTAAAAATCAAACTTATCAGCAAAAGAAGAAATTCTTTGCTGATCTGAAGTTTTACTTCTGGGAAAGCCCTAACCTCTTTCGTATAGGGGCTGATCAAGTTATTCGTCGATGTGTATACGACAAATAAGCGCAACAAATTCTAGAGCACTATCATGAAGGACCGGCTGGTGGACATTTTGGACCAAGCTATACAGTCAAAAAGGTTTTTGACTCAGGTTTTTACTGGCCTACAATTTTTAAATATGCATACAATATGGTAAAAACTTGTGATGCTTGTCAAAGATCTGGAAATATCTCCAAGAGAGACGAAATGCCACAACAAAGCATCCTAGTATGCGAAGTATTCAACATTTGGGGTATTGACTTCATGGGTCCATTCTCAGCTTCCAACAAATGCAAATACATTCTCGTGGCAGTCGATTACGTTTCTAAATGGGCTGAAGCAAAAGCCCTACCCACTAACGATGCTCGAGTTGTTGTCAGCTTTCTTAAAAATCTTTTCTTGCTTTTTGGGATTCTAAAAGCATTAATCAGTGATCGTGGAACTCATTTTACAAATCAACTACTCGAGAAAGTGCATAAAAAGTACGAAGTTAATCATCGTTTCTCAACTTCTTACCACCCTCAAACGAGTGGCCAAGTTGAAAACATAAACAGAGGTCTTAAACGAATTTTAGAAAGAACGGTTAAAAATAATCCAAAAATCTGGCATCAAAAGCTAGATGATGCACTTTGGGCATTTAGAACCGCATTTAAAACACCCATTGGTACTACATCTTTCTGATTAATTTATGGTAAGGCGTGTCATCTACCTGTCGAAGTTGAACACATTGGTACCACTTCTTTTTGATGTGCGATAAAATTTTACCAAGAGATGTGGTTTTAGATATAAAGAGAAGATGCGATCAGGCGAGTAAAGAAATAAGACAAAAACTTAACGAGAAAAATTATGCCAAAGGAAAATCAAAATCAGCTAAGAAACGTCGAGCGCGTCATTTGGGCAAGTGTGTAAAATGTGGAAAACCAGCTCATTACGAAAATTGCCCAAAGAACCAGACGGACTCTAATTACGAGTACGTAACCTTGTGCCGAGAAGGGCCTTTTAAATGTTCAAAGGAAAACCTCTTAAACTAACGAGGTTACGCCTACGAAGCCATGGGGGCGAAATGGTACGACTCCACTATGAGGCAAGTCGACGCGGTTTCACAATCTAATTCTTTTTCTCGCCAATTGTGTTTTTGTGCATTTTTGTGTATTTGTGAATTTTTGTGTGCTAATGTTTTGGTGTGTTTAGTTTGTATTTATTTGTTGTGTTTTTATTAAAAAGGGTCTACCATTTAAAATTGATAAACCTTGAGTTTAACCTGTTTTCATTAAAAACGATAATGTTAAGTGTAACAACTGAATTGTCGTTCTTCAAATTGCACGAAATTAATTGTTGGATTCATAATATATCTTTTAAATACTAAACCACAAAAACAAAAGAAAAATTAAAACTATTAAAAATATACTTTTTTATCAATAACCGTAAAGATATATAACTTGTAAACTTTTGTCGTGGGTAATGATAGGTGTAAAAACCGAGATTGTCTCTACCTAGTTGATAGAAAACAAAGTTTTAAGTTTGAAAATTAGTTGGTTCGAAAGTATATAATTATATATATAAAAAATAGAGTGTATTTTAAATTCATTTAATTTTTATTTTTCATGTACTTATTTTTAATTTTAAAATATTAATTTTCTTTTAATTTAAAATTTTTTTTAAAAAAATAGAGTGTTTTGTTTTTAAGTTGTTTTTGAAAAATATTAAAACTTTAACTTTTAAAGTATTAAATTTTATAAATTGAAATTAAAATTTATAAACGGATAAAGACTAGGTATAACAACCAAAATTTCCGTAACAACAAATATAAATTTAAAATTGATATTTTGAAATTTAAGTACTTATAAAGTTGAAAAAAAAAAAATAAATAAATAAATAGAATGTTTTGTTTTATTTTTGATTTTCGTAAAAAAATAAAAAAAAAAGGGCAGAACACTTACGCGGACCGTGTGGCTATCCACGCGGAACGCGTACAATCAAAATCTATGCGAAACGCGTAAAGTTTAAAATCAGATAGGATAACTGGTCGACCAACAGCTTCTTCTTCACACTTTATTCTTATTTTTTTTTTACTGTGAACGAGAAGAAGAAGAAAAAAAAACCGAAAATCACACCCAAAAACTAAATTAACACTCTCAATCTCCTCCAATTCGTCTATCTTTCAACATGCCGAGATTGATAAGGGTCCTAAACCCAATTTACCCCTTGTTCTTCAAATTTTTCATTATTTATTTGTTTAGCTTTAATCCGAATTTAGAGCTTGTTATTGTTAAATTTTGCTTGATTATTGCTATGGCTATGTTGTTAGTATGATAATAAACCCGATTAGCATGAAAATTTGATGTTTAATTGATTATTGAAAAGTTAGGGTTTGTAGAAATTGGGGAAATTGAGGAATTGCTACTGAAATGTGTTATTTTGGGTCTAATTAAATGTTTTTAAAAGTTTTGATAGCAGTAGAACCTTTGAATATAAGTTTGATTGTTTAATTTTGTGATTTTAATTTTCGTCTAAATTTCATAATTTTTGTAATTGTCATGAATCAAGTATGGATTGTAATGATGATTAGGAGCTGGAATATACGCAATGTGATTGAATTGGATTATATATGCTTAGCTAATTGCGCGTCTCCACTTGTGAATTAAACTTTGTTTTTGAAACTTGATTATGAATTTTTGATTTATTGTTTTTTTGTTTTAAATTTTAGAAGTAAACTGTTTTTGAAATATTGGTTCCTGTGGTGTTGAAACAAGCTTGTATGTCAAGGATGAATTCTTTGCTAACATTAACATACACAATTGGGACGATTCTCTTGTTTTAAAATGTTATGCAGGGATTATTTAGAATGAGAGCTGTAAACCAACAGCAAGGGGAAGAACAAGTAACACCGGAAATGGAACAACAACTTCAGAACCTGCACCCGAACCTAAGATTTCCTTATGATTTACCTAACCGATTACAAAAGGTTAAGGACTTACTTTCTCTGGTCAATAGAAACATCTCTCCAGTATACGTTGTAGATTGGGCTCCCTTAGGACACCCAGTCAACTTAGATGAACAAATAAGGGGAATTTTAAACCAAAGTTTCACAAACGAATTTGGAATGACTTTGGTTTTTAATGATTTTGAGAGGCTGTTTAATTTAAATAGCCCTGTATATAGAGAATGATGTTTAGAGTTCTATTCTACCGTTAGAATGAGTTTACACCCAGAAACTATCAATGACCCTAATTTTCTACAATTTCGTCTGGGTGGGGTAGATAGAAGTATGTCCCTAAGCAACGTGACTGACGCATTAGGGATTTACACCGTTGAGGAGATGTTGGCTCCCAGTTTTAGGGAGTATATTTTTACAGGGGCTAGATATACAGGAAATTATGATTCTTCGAGAGTCTGGCAATCTTTTACTCGAAGGAATACATATGAGCCAGGCCAAGAATCATACCTAAAGATCACTGATGTTCGCTTTAGAATAATTCATAAATTTATAGCGAACACAATAAACCAAAGGTCATTTAGTAATACAGATAAAATTAATTATATCGACCTTTGGTATTTAGATGCGATCAGAGATAGGGATACATTTGTTAGTATACCCTATGGAGTTGCTTACTTTTTGGCCCATGTTGGTAAAGGTGCTAGAGGGATAAGTGACATGTCGGGGGGTCACTACATCACGTGTCTAGGAAACTGGTTCGAACTCGACCCAAGTGAATCAGAACCTCCAATCCAATCGGTAGATCAAGCTGTTAAAACTTTAGAATTGGATGTGTATAAGACGGCAAAGGCTATACACGTGAGGGGCGGGGTAATTAGTTTAAACGACAAGAAGTTGTTGCTTCCACTCCTATGGAGGAGGTTGAGGAACCCGCGAGGGAAACTAGGAGGAGACGAAGACAGCCAGATCAGGCTAGTTCATCTAGTGCAGGTATTTCTGATTTCGATATGCTACAAAATTCGTTTGATTCATTGAGTTTACACGTAAGAAACTCATATGAAACATGGGGACAGAGATCAGAAAACCAATACACTAGTTTATCTCGACAGTTAGTGGATGTAAGGGCAACCTAATTAGATCAGGGTAATATTCTAGAAAACATCCGCTACGATCAGAGGGGCCAGGGAGCACAGTTAGAGTGGGCGCATCATCAGGCATATTTATACGTAGCTAACCCACAAGCTTACACACCCTCAGCCTTTCCTTCATACCCCCAATGGCAAGCACACGGTGACCCTCTACCTCCACCTTATGACCCCAACGCTGCCCTAGCTGCAAGTCAGGAAGCCTATAGGCGTTTTTATGAGGAACAACGCCTAAATGAATAGCGGCAGCAACAGCAACGGGAACAGGAAGATCAGGGAGGCCCTGCGTGGTCATTTTTCTAGTTTTCTTTTTAGTTTTAGAACAATTTATTTTGTATTTGTTTTTGTAAAATAATTTTTATGGTGTGTTAATTTAATTTTACTTTTATATATTTTATACAAAAACTTTTAGTGTGGGGCAAATTTTTTTTTGTACTACTAAAGTACAACCCCATCTCATTTGCGATTGACATATTTGTTGACAGGTACTTACGATGATGAGATTCGACATAGCGAAACATGAAAGAATTATTGTGATAAAAAGGATTGGCTATGTTCATACAATAAGCATTTTACAATCTCCAATTGCTCAACAAAGGAAGTTCTAAATACTTTACACTTCTTGTCCTCTCAAATTTATACATTTTAATCTGATTTTATGTAATGAGGGCATTACATAATCTTAAGTGTGGGGTGGGAGTATATAAATTCTCGAGAACTTATAATTTAGTGGTTTTTATGAAAATTTTTACAATTTTTAAACAAATATAACTAATCAATTTTTAAAGTAATTACGAGCAATTAAAGATTAGGTGTCAAAAACCGAAATTATTGTCTCCATACATTGAAAAATACATAAGTTTATTTGATTAAAATATTTAAAAGAAAACCAAGTATAAAGGAATTTATAAACCCATATGTTTAGAACCATTTATCACATGTTTTTATGAAGTTTATTGCAGATATCATTGCTTTGGAATGTATAAACCTGAATATCCCATTAAGGAAGTAAAGTCTTCCAAAATGACACACTTGCTAACTTATGTTAGAAGATGTAGTCCAGAACAGCTGTAGGTTGACGAAAAATCTTGAAAAGTCATCTCTATCATCGGCTGGAAATCCACCTCACCTCAGCATCAAACAGGCTTTTTGGTGGTCAGACTTATCCTAACCATGAGATGGATATGTCTCGTACAATGGGGGCACATTGAAAATTAGCTTTTAAGACTAATGAATCTAATCCCCAGATGGATGATCTCCGTAAAGATCAACCGCATCTATGTTTGACCGCGGTCAACATACATATGCCATAACAAATTGAGGTGTGCAAACTCATGGTTTACCGATGATATTTGGACACGATATAATTTTATTCTAAAACTTATGCTATTTTATGAATTATATTGTGTACAACCATTTTTTGGACATTCGGTTTCAAGTTCCATGATACTTCAATTATGGGGGCGGATAGCTTGCTAATCGCCGACTGAGACTACGGTTTTCAGTTACCCTCAACCGGAATTTGAGGTTAAAACCGAAAAACGTGTCTAGTGTAAAAACTAGCATGCCATTTTATAAAATCATAAAACGTTTTCACAAGGTCTAATTTTCCCTAAGGATCCAAATTTTTAAACCCTAATCACGAGTTTCTACTTTGTTTCTGTTGTCAGAATTTCATTTCGTGTGGTGTGCGTGTGATCCAATAAATATTGTGTAGTGTTTCCAACTTATTCCATATAGCGTATGTTTTCATTTCGTGTAGCGTGTGTTGTGTGATTTAATGTTCGATATGGAAAAATATGTAATGTTCCGATTCTATTTAGAAGATGTAATTGCTTGAGGACAAGCAACGTTCAAGTGTGGGGTATTTTGATATTGCTTTAAACATACATATATTTTGACGCAATATCATTTATATTTCATCAGCTTTTACCAAAACGAAGACACTCAAATGCATAATTCACGAGAAAAAGGGCAAAAGTAAATGCGAGCTTGAAGTTTGAAGAAACGACGATAAAACAACGATAAAACGACGAATTTAAACCAAATATATATCAAGATAATGTTTACTCGAATGCAAGTCCAAGATGATCGAAGATAAAGAGTTCAAATGAAAAGTTCCAAGTTAATATACGTCAACACGGGATCAACAAAGAACAAACGAAAAATAAAATTAAATAAACTGTCGATTACTCCTACGCGGATCGTGTGGTGTTCTACGCGAAACGCGTAGTATTTTAACCTTACGCGGATCGTGTGATGTCTTACGCGAAACGCGTATTGTTGAGTCCAGATTCAGTATAACAACCCTCACTTTTCCATTTTGAATTTATCAGATTTCCTTTAGGGTTTCATTTCCTGATCATGTGTATTGTCATTAGGGTTTTTATCCAGATAATAAAGTGCTCTATAAATGCATGTCATTAATAACTTCAAACCCTAAAATCAAATAATAATTAAAACCCTAATCTTGTAAACTCTAAACCTAACCCTAAAAATTAAATACTAAACCCTAACCCTAATATAAAATTTATAATATAAACTATATGTAATAAATTAAATGTGACTTTTATATGAATTAAACTAAATTGGAACTAAAGTAACTTAATAAAAGACATGGACTAATAATGTAAATAAATAAATAAAACTATTATTAAATGAGATTAACATTTTAAATATATATATATATATATATATATATATATATATATATATATATACACACACACAAACATTAATGCCGATATTTTTTATAAAAAAATAAAATAAAATATATATTAATATAGATATCGGCTAGGAAAGTAAATAGGAATTTAACTTGATCTAAGCTAATCACAATTCCTAATCCTAGACTAATTCTTTCACCTCAAGTAAACCTTGTTCATTAAGTTATTTCCTAAACTATCCTAGTGTGATTAGGAAACTAAAAGTCATCTATAAAGGGCTACATGATCTCTCAAAATTAGCATCATAAAATTTGTCACAATCCCTCTCTTTTTGGCTGCACTAGTCGACAGAGTTCCCCAGCCTTTTCCTTCTTTTTGTGTCGATTAAACAGCCCTCCTTCAGCCCTTTTTTTAGTCGACAATTTACAGCTTCTTTCCCTCTATTTTTATTCGACTAAACAGCCTTCCACAACCAATCCTGCATCGACCATAAATCCCACCAAACAACCTGCTGTTCAGCCTTCTAATCGCCACCCATTCAGCCTCCTATCCGCCACCTTTGTGCAGTCCAAAATAGCTACTAGTTCTTGTTTTTCTGCCGTCTTTTTCGAGCCATAACAGCTGTTAATAGCAGCTGTAATAGTCGCCACTCAATAGCCCTTTTAATCTCCTATTTGCCTGCTGCAAATTCGTGATCAAACAAGCCAAGAAACCTGTAAAGTTGCTGTGGGTTGCTGCTGTTTCTGTTGGGATCAAACGAGTCAAGAAAACCCTTGTATTGGGTCGTGATTTCCTGCTGAACCTACTGCTGTAACCTCCTGGTTTCCTGCTACTGTAAACGTGATCAAGCAGTCTCAAAGGTGTCAAATTGTTGCTGCGTTTTCTGGTGATTGTTGCTGCTGCTCCTGCGAATTTAAAACAGTCCAAGAAACCCTTTTGGGTCGTGTTTGCTGCTGCTTGGCTTCTGTTTTCTGTCGTCTATTTAGTCCACGTCCATCATCATTCTTGATCATTTAACCCTAAGGTATACCTAATAACCCTAGTTTAATTATGTGATTAAATAAATTACTTTTAAGATGTTAATAAGATTAAGTATTATGGTTAAGATGATAATGAACTAATTAATTGTTATGAATAAGGTGTTATGAATATAAACTATAAATAATTAAGGAGGTCATAAAACTAGATTAATAAGTTAGAGATTATGAATATGAAGTATTGATTAGGTTAGGATAAAAGAATATAGTTAGGGTTGAAAGGTGATAATTGTAATAAGATTTATTATGATTATGAAGTACTAATAAATTGTTAAGAATAAGGATGATGGTTAATGATAGAAGTCTATGAATAGGGTTAGAGATGATAATTGAAATAGATAAAGATTTTGATTAAAAAGTTTAGGTTAATAAATATGGTTAGATGGAATGTTAAAAAGTTATGATTTTATGTGATTAAAAGATAATAAAGGATATGATTATAAGGTTTTATGCAAGTGAATAACTAGGAGATTAATTAGATATAATGAAAGATTAGTGTTTTGATTAAAAAGCTAGATAGTGATAATAGTTGTAAGATTATGATTAATAGTAATAAAGATAATGGTGGTGACAAAAGGGTAAGAATTAGTTAAAGATTATGGTTAAGGTTGATTGAATGATTATGATATAGATTATGAAAAAGAATTGTTTATGAATATTAAGATTAGGGTTGATGAATAAGGTATGATTTTACGTGCATGAGGGTAATTAGAAAGTAATAATAATAATGATACACGTGGATGCATGCATGCATACGTACGTATGTACATGTATACATTGTAGATATATGTGTGTGTATATGTGAATATATACATAGGTGTATATGTATATGTATATATGTATGTATATGTACGTATGTATGTATGTATGAGTGTGTATATGTATTAGGTAAATATTATAAGAAATTACAAAGATGATAAGTAGTTATATGTATATATATGTATCACCTTTACACTAATATATATGTAACACATACATAAAAGATATACATACATAGTATGGCTATAAATATATACATAATATAATAATAAAGATTATATGTATATGTAACATGTAGGTATGGATATATATATATATATATATATATATAACACTTGTATTAATGAGACTACTTAATACTTGATTAATTAAAGAATAATACTACTATTATTATTATAACTCATACACTTATCTATATAGTAACACTTAAGTACACTAAGTATATTATCACTTATATAAATATAACTTTTCTCGAGAACGGTCACTGTTAATATAGTTTACTATATTAATAAACAAGCTTTATGTCTATTAGACATTAATTAATTGAATATTATATCTCTAGGTTGAAATCTCCGATTACACACTCCATTCATACTACTTACGTGGATTTTCCTGCTTGCTATTAAGGTGAACTTCATAGCCCCTCTTTTTACTATTTCATAACTGTTTTATAACTTTGGGGTGAGACACATGCTTGTTTTTAAACTGTTTTACATTTAGACACAAGTACTCAAACTTTATTTTGATCAGTTCAAACTGTTGCTAACATGCTTTGATTCATGCTAAATCCCTGCCATGATATCGTTAATTACTGAAATAATGGTAAGCTTAGTTATTGTGAATAGCGCTATTGAGAGTGACGTCTCTATCCGGATGATCGCTGGTCAATGGATACATAATAATGATTCAACGACACGAACGTGATGTGTTTAGGGTAACTTTTGGTTATTTCGATATCATATACACCAGCACTACTACCGAACTGATTAAACCTCATAATTAAATCTTGTGGTCTAAAAACTTGTTATAATTATTAAACCTATGTTTTTCACTCAACCATTTTGGTTGACACTTTAAGCATATTTTGTCTCAGGTACTTATATATATTGCTTCCGCTGTAGAACTCTGCTGTTACTTAGAAGTCAAGCCGAGCACTGGGACCAGAATTAACATCCGCATCAATGACGATTTTAATGGGGTGTTACAGTTGGTATCAGAGCTCTGGTTATAGGGAACTAGGTTACATTAGTGTGACTAACATGAATAGTTATGATGCATTAGTTAGTCTAGTCTATAACCGAGTTGTTCATTTGCATTGATTATTTGTATTACATTCTAGATTATGTGCATTAAGTTCACTTATATTTGTTATGCCTAGAAATCCTATACCATTCAAATCTTTAGAAACACTTTGCTATAGGAACTATACTTACACATCTGACTCTTAGAATAAGAGCCATGACTTACTTGTATTCCAACAATAGAATGCCACCATACCTATCTCATTATGTAATTTAGGAGAGCCAAGGCTAGTTATAGAGAACCAGGATTGCATTCTACGTATGCCTTATGTGGGTGCCTTAGCAATCTTTAGGACTATAACCTTTCCTGCCTTAGTTTTAAGTGCTTTCCCTTAATCTTTATACTGCCAATCCAACTTACTACATGCTTTTACCTCTTCTGACATTATGTATCCTTTCTTAAGGATGTCAAGCCAAAACCCTATCATCTTGCATGATCCCGACTCTGAAGGATCAGCTAATATGTGATTGTTATCATATCCAAACATATCCTATGACCTGACTTCGCCATTGTGATTCAAAGTACTCTTTGACTCACACGAAGGGATGCCACTCATGACTCAACATTCCCACGTCAACTATCTAAGTTTGATCACGTGTCCTGACCTTATGGAGTGACCTTGGAATGGAAGTATGAATTAGTGAAATATAATGACGCTTGGCCGACGTGATTATATTACAGTAATTCATATAGAAATTCCAATATCATAACATATGGAATAGAAAGTGAATCAAAGAAAAATTTCCAAGCCATTCATTCGAAAATCTTAATGTTATTACATGAAGGGTAATTATCATCTGATTTATAGATATACGAAGAGATCGTTACGATCAAACTATCTATCTCATACCCATGAGTAGATTAACAAATTCTCCTATGCCATAAAAGCTGTAAAGCTTTGCATTCTTTCTTTCTTAAACAACTTATCTCTTTATCTTTGACGCCTAATTATCACATCCCCGCTGGAGGGAAGGATGCATGTTCTTAAGTGAACTGAAGTGACACCCCCGAAACTTCTTGAAGCATGCCTCCTGTTATTTGCAATTACGCTCCTAGTGTAGATTTTCATAAAACCCATTAGGAAATCCGTCGAAGATAAGCGACAACCACTCGCAAGATTTTCATTTGAAAATTTAAACGAAGATATTATAAACACCACATTCACTATCACGTTCTCATACTCTACCATTCATATCTCACTTGTCAGCAACAGCTTCACACATGAACGTTTTGAATTCCAAGAACTTGAACCACATTTAAATTCAATGGTTTTCATTAACTCGTAACATTTTTGCTTAAATATCCTCGAAGTTTTCAAAAATCATTCACTTGATCTTCATCGATCATTTTCCAACTTGAAAATTTTGCTTATCAAAATTTTACACACACTATTTTACTTTGCGATCCTCTCGAATTTTTATAAATTTATTTACCGCCATTCATGCAAATTTTATAAATTGTATATATTTAAGCAAAATTTACCTTTATTTATTTTAACTAGTATATATAAAATTTTACTCTCACTTTTACAAATCCATTTAAAAGATATTTCACTTAAAATAGTACATGTTGAACATAACTAAGAACTTCGTTTCCTTTTTAAATTGTCACCTTAAACGACTCGAACTTCTATAAAATTTTCATTTGTGACGATCGCTCCAAATCCATTTGGCCGAATATTTCATTGCGAGGTATTTGACCTCTATATGATACGTTTTATAAACATTGCATTCTTTTGAAAAGGCACACCATAAATGAATATTAAATCAAAGGTTTTCGACATCTGATGATTTCTACATATAAACAATCACCTTATATAATAGTTTACAATAGTACTTCCGTTGACAATGCAGTCTAAATAAGGTACATGGTGATGAATTGGTGAATGCAACGTTTTCTTGAAAAATATGCCATGTAAGATTCCATGCACATAGCTTGTCTATCATATAAGCAAACAGCGGAAGACTTCTAGGAAACCTGAGAATAAACATGCTTCAAGTGTCAACACAAAGGTTGGTGAGTTCATAGTTTTAATATTACACATAATCCGTATATCAATGTGGATTACAAAAGTTCAGTTGTTTTATTCAAAACGTTTATCAATAGGTTTTACATAAAAGGGAGATCACAAGATTTTAGTTGTTTCATCCGAAACGTTTATCAATCGGTTCTACAAAGAATGAGCACCCTGGTAACCAAGCCTTAACGTCTATAATAAGTACCCCTTGTTTAACATGCAACCAACATGTACAATACACGCAATCCAATGTGTACTAACTTCAAATAGCATACGTCTGTTTTATAGTTCAGGCTAGAGTTTCTTTCTATACCTGGAACAGACGGGGATGTCAAACCCTATGGATCCATATATCTCTATTCGCGCTCATCGATTCTTATAACTGACAGTTACTAGTTACCAAAGCTAAGGGATTTTCGGTTCAAACTCGGTGTCGAATTTAGTATGTACTTGTATCCATTGCGTTTAAAATAAATTGCATGTATTCTCAGCCCAAAAATATATATTGCAAAAGCAATTAAAAAGGGATCAATGAAACTCACACAAAATCAGTTTTAGTATTTGTATCCATTTAGTAAAACAGTTTATAAAACTGCGCATGTATTCTCAGCCCAAAAATGTAAAGAGAAAAAGGGATCATATGAAACTCACACAAAATCAGTTTTAGTATTTGTATCCATTTAGTAAAACAGTTTATAAAACTGCGCATGTATTCTCAGCCCAAAAATGTAAAGAGAAAAAGGGATCATATGAAACTCACAGTTAAATATTGATATACAATATTGTAGGAAAGCACGTAGACGCATCGGAGATGATAAACACGAGGTTTTCTTCACAAAAATACCCCCGAACATTACCCATAACCTCCTTGGTAATAACCCATATTTTCCTTAGCTCTAACTCGCTCGGAAACTCGTTTTGAAAGTGACACGCTCAAGACCTCATCGTAGTATTTTATGTATAATATTAATACTACTAATAATAATAATAAGATTAATAATAATATTAATCTTAATAATAATAATAATAATAATAATAATAATAATAATAATAATAATAATAATAATAATAATAATAATAATAATAATAATAATAATAATAATAATAATAATAATAATAATAATAATAATAATAATAATAATAATAATAATAATAATAATAATAATAATAATAATAATAATAATAATAATAAATACGGAGTAATATATGTGTAAAAAAAATGGAAGAATTCGACTGAATTTATAGAGGTTGCCTGCCCAGCCTTCCCATGCGATCGCATGGGTCTGAGGCACAATGGCCATGCGATCGCATGGCCTCTTTTTCCAGCTCACAATCATTTTGTATTTTAGTTTGTCGACATATTTAAATATAATATATATTATATTTAATTTATATAATTATTTATATATTATATTATATTTACGTGCATAGTTAACTTGTAACTTTTGTTCCGATAAGTCGTACGTTGTTACTTGACTTATGTCCCGGTTCCGGTTTCTCGAATGTCCTTTCGTACGCTGAGAAAACTTGCATTTTACATTTCGTGACTCGTACCTTTGTTAAAATATAGCCTTAAATTATTCCTAAACTATACCACTCAAAGTATATCTTAAACTTTCGAGTATTTTGGTCATTTACTTCTATAAATCATCGTCTCACTATTTGTTAAAATACATTTTTAAAATAGTGGTTTACTGTAGCAAAGTTACTGTAGCAAAGTTAATTTTACTGTAGCAATTCACTGTAGCAAAGTCAATTTTACTGTAGCAAATAGTGATTTTCGAAAACACTGTAGCATTTTGGGTACTGTAGCAATTTGAAAATACTTTATCAAATTAGTGTTTTACTGGTTCATCTTAAACGTTTTAGTTAACTTATCTAAATATCAATCAAATCAATAATCGAATGTTACTATCGTTTACTAAATAACTTGAAATCATATATATTCAATTAGATATATAAACCAATAAGTTTAATGTACGGTATTATGCAATGAAAACTTTGTTACGTTTTCAAGTTATAGTATATATATGTATCTATTTACATATAATTGTTCGCGAATCGTTGAGAAAATCGAAGGGTAATTGAATAGTTCAAAATTTTGAGATTCAACTTCATAGGCTTTGCTTATCGTGTCGAAGTCATTAATCATTTAAGATTAAGTTTAAATTTAGTCAAAATTTCCGGGTCATCACATCATTGCTTGTTTATATAAAAATTTTCGTATTATTCTACACCACGTATTCATCACAATTCCTCATGTCCTTTGAAACTTATCATTTAGTTCATCATTCAAAACTCTATGTTCTCGTCAACTTTTCCCCTTTTGAGGTTAACCGTTGAGAGGATTTTACTTCTAATATCTCACGGTTAAACCACAACCCCCTCGTGAACATCAATTCTATATCTTGTGGTACAAGAAATCATTTTTGGAGATTTTCTCACCTAGTGAAAACTATTCTTATACCCAATGATTCCCATTTCTTCTCATCCGCACTTAAACTCATAAGTGAATGATAGATCGACTTGCCATAGGTGCGAGAACGTCTAACTTGATCAGAGATCACACCTCCCATACGGTTTCCTTTTAGTAATAGGAATCTATAATCCTCGCTATCTTCTCTAAAGGAGTTACCTTAAATGTATATGACATTTATTTGTTTACTCCAAATATCTCTCTTCGTTGGTTGCAACTAGATGATTATCCTAGATAAAGGTTCGACCTCTGTTTTGACCTAACAGAAATCATAATCATAAAGTTACATTCGACAGTGTGCCTCTAAAATTTCTTCCAAGGATAAATTCACATGTATTGTAATATATTGGACAGTATCTTTTCCACAAGACCATTTTTGAGGGCATCTTAGTAATCATGGCTTTCTTTGCATATAAGCCAGATTAATGACCCCTCGGCTGGCATCTCGTTTCGCATTCCTTGAAAATCATAGGCATTATGCCTATGGTTAATTTTCCAAAATTAAAATCTAAACACCAACTATATCAAACACAAGTCATGCATCAAACTACATGGCTGTGATCTCCAAGTACTTCACTCTGATTGTCTACCCTAATGGTGACATAAACGCTTAAGGTTTCAAATAAACTTAGTAATGTTCGTTGCACATTTCAGGTGTCCAACTTACCGAAATGTTTGTACGACCAAAATATCACAATCCCTTTTGAGAAAATTTAGTCAGGTGACACTCATATTATTCCTTTGAACGACCTCCGCATTGATAATAAAATGCACTACATAGAAGAACCTGTATAAGATATGGGTCATAAGATTCAAACGCTTAGTACAGGGAAATATCCCTATTGTTAAAGTCCGTTGGAAATTACGTAAAGGCCCCGAGTATACCTGGGAACGCGAAGACCAAATGAAACGGAAATATCAACATCTATTCTCAACTGTTGATGCATTCGAGAAGTCTTACTAAAAACTTCGGGACGAAGTTTAAATTAACAGGGAGGTACTATAACAACCCTCACTTTTCCATTTTGAATTTATCAGATTTCCTTTAGGGTTTCATTTCCTGATCATGTGTATTGTCATTAGGGTTGTTATCCAGATAATAAAGTGCTCTATAAATGCATGTCATTAATAACTTCAAACCCTAACATCAAATAATAATTAAAACCCTAATCTTGTAAACTCTAAACCTAACCCTAAAAATTAAATACTAAACCCTAACCCTAATATAAAATTTATAATATAAACTATATGTAATAAATTAAATGTGACTTTTATATGAATTAAACTAAATTGGAACTAAAGTAACTTAATAAAAGACATGGACTAATAATGTAAATAAATAAATAAAACTATTATTAAATGAGATTAACATTTTAAATATATATATATATATATATATATATATATATATATATATATATATATATATATATATATATATATATATATATATATATATATATATATATATATATATATATATATATATATATATATATATATATATATATATAAACATTAATGTCGATATTTTTTATAAAAAAATAAAATAAAATATATATTAATATAGATATCGGCTAGGAAAGTAAATAGGAATTTAACTTGATCTAAGCTAATCACAATTCCTAATCCTAGACTAATTCTTTCACCTCAAGTAAATCTTGTTCATTAAGTTATTTCCTAAACTATCCTAGTGTGATTAGGAAACTAAAAGTCATCTATAAAAGGCTACATGATCTCTCAAAATTAGCATCATAAAATTTGTCACAATCCCTCTCTTTTTGGCTGTACTAGTCGACAGAGTTCCCCAGCCTTTTCCTTCTTTTTGTGTCGATTAAACAGCCCTCCTTCAGCCCTTTTTTTAAGTCGACAATTTACAGCTTCTTTCCCTCTATTTTTATTCGACTAAACAGCCTTCCACAACCAATCCTGCATCGACCTTAAACCCCAACAAACAACCTGCTGTTCAGCCTTCTAATCTCCACCAATTCAGCCTCCTATCCGCCACCTTTGTGCAGTCCAAAATAGCTACTAGTTCTTGTTTTTCTGCCATCTTTTTCGAGCCATAATAGCTATTAATAGCAGCTGTAATAGTCGCCACTCAATAGCCCTTTTAATCTCCTATTTGCCTGCTACAAATTCGTGATCAAACAAGCCAAGAAACCTGCAAAGTTGCTGTGGGTTGCTGCTGTTTCTGTTGGGATCAAACGGGTCAAGAAAACCCTTGTATTGGGTCGTGATTTCCTACTGAACCTGCTGCTGTAACCTCCTGGTTTCCTGCAGCTGTAAACGTGATCAAGCAGTCTCAAAGGTGTCAAATTTTTGCTGCGTTTTCTGGTGATTGTTGCTGCTGCTCCTGCGAATTTAAAACAGTCCAAGAAACCCTTTTGGGTCGTGTTTGCTGCTGCTTGGCTTCTGTTTTCTGTCGTCTGTTCAGTCCACGCCCATCATCATTCTTGATCATTTAACCCTAAGGTATACCTAATAACCCTAGTTTAATTATGTGATTAAATAAATTACTTTTAAGATGTTAATAAGATTAAGTATTATGGTTAAGATGATAATGAACTAATTAATTGTTATGAATAAGGTGTTATGAATATAAACTATAAATAATTAAGGAGGTCATAAAACTAGATTAATAAGTTAGAGATTATGAATAAGAAGTATTGATTAGGTTAGGATAAAAGAATATAGTTAGGGTTGAAAGGTGATAATTGTAATAAGATTTATTATGATTATGAAGTACTAATAAATTGTTAAGAATAAGGATGACGGTTAATGATAGAAGTCTATGAATAGGGTTAGAGATGATAATTGAAATAAATAAAGATTTTGATTAAAAAGTTTAGGTTAATAAATATGGTTAGATGGAATGTTAAAAAGTTATGATTTTATGTGATTAAAAGATAATAAAGGATATGATTATAAGTTTTTATGCAAGTGAATAACTAGGAGATTAATTAGATATAATGAAAGATTAGTGTTTTGATTAAAAAGCTAGATGGTGATAATAGTTGTAAGATTATGATTAATAGTAATAAAGATAATGGTGGTGATAAAAGGGTAAGAATTAGTTAAAGATTATGGTTAAGGTTGATTGAATGATTATGATATAGATTATGAAAAAGAATTGTTTATGAATATTAAGATTAGGGTTGATGAATAAGGTATGATTTTACGTGCATGAGGGTAATCAGAAAGTAATAATAATAATGATACACGTGCATGCATGCATGCATGCATACGTACGTATGTACATGTATACATTGTAGATATATGTGTGTGTATATGTGAATATATACATAGGTGTATATGTATATGTATATATGTATGTATATGTACGTGTGTATATATGTATGAGTGTGTATATGTATTAGGTAAATATTATAAGAAATTACAAAGATGATAAGTAGTTATATGTATATATATGTATCACCTTTACACTAATATATATGTAACACATACATAAAAGATATACATACATAGTATGGCTATAAATATATACATAATATAATAATAAAGATTATATGTATATGTAACATGTAGGTATGGATATATATATAACACTTGTATTAATGAGACTACTTAATATTTGATTAATTAAAGAATAATACTACTATTATTATTATAACTCATACACTTATCTATATAGTAACACTTAAGTACACTAAGTATATTATCACTTATATAAATATAACTTTTCTTGAGAACGGTCACTGTTAATATAGTTTACTATATTAATAAACAAGCTTTATGTCTATTAGACATTAATTAATTGAATATTATATCTCTAGGTTGAGATCTCCGATTACACACTCCATTCATACTACTTGCGTGGATTTTCCTGCTTGCTATTAAGGTGAACTTCATAGCCCCTCTTTTTACTATTTCATAACTGTTTTATAACTTTAGAGTGAGACACATGCTTGTTTTTAAACTGTTTTAAGTTTAGACACAAGTACTCAAACTTTATTTTGATCAGTTCAAATTGTTGCTAACATGCTTTGATTCATGCTAAATCCCTGCCATGATATCGTAAATTACTGGAATAATGGTAAGCTTAGTTATTGTGAATAGCGCTATTGAGAGTGACGTCTCTATCTGGATGATCGCTGGTCAATGGATACATAATAATGATTCAACGACACGAACGTGATGTGTTTAGGGTAACTTTTGGTTAGTTTCGATATCATATACACCAGCACTACTACCGAACTGATTAAACCTCATAATTAAATCATGTGGTCTAAAAACTTGTTATAATTATTAAACCTATGTTGTTCACTCAACCATTTTGGTTGAAACTTTAAGCATATTTTCTCTCAGGTACTTAGATATATTGCTTCCGCTGTAGAACTCTGCTGTTACTTAGAAGTCAAGCCTAGCACTGGGACCAGAATTAACATCCGCGTCAATGACGATTTTAGTGGGTTGTTACATTCAGATCTAATTGCAAATGGGACGGTCACTTTTTGGATTTAATATTACCAACTTTACAAAAAGAGGAATATTACAGTGGGTACTTTTGATCAACTCTTCAATAAATATAATACGGAGCACTAGTCCAAGAGATATAGAAGAGAACACAATTTACACAGTACACAAATCCATATACAACAACATTTACATCAATCAATTATTTTAGCTACTGTATTTTATTTTCAAGTACTCCGTATTAATTTCATTTTCAAGATTCAATTTTTAGGATAGTTTCAGATTTAAGGGTGTATTGTTCGTGATTAAGGGTATTATTGTATGAGTACAAGGGGTGTTGTTATTGTAATTTTCTACCGGTTAAAGTAAATGAAAGTGAAGATTTTCGTAAGTATATCCTATTAAAATTATCGTTATCAATTTTTATCGTTATTATTATGTTTGTATATTTATATGTTTATCTTAGTATAATGAGTAGCTAATTTCCCTAGTGTTTGCTTAGATGTAGAGCCTCTAGTGAAATGGATTGTTATCATTTGTAAAAATTAAAATGTAACTTAAGTATTTTTAACATTGAGCCTAATTAAAAGAACCATTATTATGTACTTGGATATTTAACCCTTGTCACTTAATTTATTAGATTCAAATAACGAAAGTTATTTTTATCTATATAAATTAAACTTCAACATTAAAAGTGATCTAGACGAACTTATGAATAATTTACTAACACTAAATTAGAAATAAAGTTCGGTGGTTTGGGTAATATCACTAGTCATATAATAGTGAAATTGTAAAAAGGGAAACCGTTATGATTTGGGTTTTGGCGAAGGTCAAAATTAGGTTGGGTCTTAATTTAATACTTAAGGACTAGTAACTATCTAAATAGAATCCGATGAAAATTAGATTTAATTTAGTTAGTCATAACTTTATATTTATTCGAAAGAAAAATATAAAGTTTTATACTAAAACATTTTAATAGGGCTTAAACTCAAAACAATCCATAGATCTATAGGTGACACATTTAAGTAAACACTCCCGTTTATTTATATATTGTAAAATACTTATTATTATTATTATTTACGTATTATTATTATTTACTTAAAATAAAAATATACATCAAAATATTCGAATTTGTACCAGTACTGTTTGTCACATCGTATACAACTTACGCGTATCGTGTATACATCACACGAAACGCGTACATTCAAAACTATACGCGGAATGCGTATACATGTACGCGAATCGCGTACGTATAATTTCAGCACTGTTCCGTATTTTATTTATTTTCTAAAGTTTAAATTAAATATTTCATTATTATATTAATTAATTTATAATTAGAATTAATTATTATAAGTTCCGTTAATACATGTTTTTAATCTTACTAAAATTTATTATTTAGTAATTTAAATAAATTTGTATTATAATTTATTGTTCAAAACAAAATTCTAATCAATTAGTTTTATTAAAAGTTATTATTTTATTATTTATCATTTAGTAATAAACTTGTTTTATCACAATTAGTATAGTTTTTATTAATTTACTTTTAAGTTAATAATTATAAATCATGAAATCTTGTAATTTTAATTAATAAGTAGTTTAATTAAATATAAGAATAAGTTATATTTTATTATTATGTTATGCTAAATATAAATTCCTAATCCAAAACCCCCTTTAAATAATTTTAACTTCAAAGACTATTAAAAACCATTAAACACTGTCTCCCTGTGGAACGAACCGGATTTACCAACAAACTGAACTACGCGGATAGGACTAGTTGCCTATATGTGTGAAATCAACCTAAATTCATTAAAACACCATATATACAATAAAACAATTCGTGTAACAAAATAACTCAAATTCGTTCATAAAATAAAGGTACTGTTTTAACGCATCAGTCAACATTGCCACCTATGTTACGAAGCAGATATCACGTATCTTCCACGAATCCACAGATCCTAGTTTCACATTTAAAGCTGGATGTCGGGAGATATACTCAAAGACAGTGACATTAATGCTCGGGTCAGGATTGCTGTTCACTTCTTTTCAGCTTCGTCTTTTAACAAATCTGTGCAAAGCTACAGACTCTTACTGTGGAGATCACCGTTTCGAAGACTTCAAGATTATAAAGATACAGTTTCTAACATTGTTTGAAGACCTCCGAAATGAGCATCCCATCAGAGAAACAATCACCACCAGCACTGCTTCTATGATTGACATTCATGGGTCAACCAGAGCAGTGGATAATATTCTCATCGGACTTCAAGACTTATCAAGAGCCGAAACTGCGCACTACTTATCATTCAGAAGATCTTCAAGAGAAGTACCGGATCTTCTACTAGTATTGGTCCGGCACTTTCTCAGGATTTACCCGCCAAGACTCACATTCCCTCGAGAAGACCAAGATCACAACCATCAGCGAGGAATGTTTGCTTTCGTGAGGGAACCCGTACAATAAAGTAGAGTAGAAGAATAAAGGATGACAAATGAGTCGATAAATGACACAAGGATTGGAAGCCAGCCGCATCTGCTAGGGTGATTTCTTTCTTTTCACTACTAGCTCAAGATTCAAACTATGCCACATCCTAGCTTATCATTAAGTGTGGGATAACACCCAAATGAAACACAAGACAAATATTCTCAAATCTTCAACTAAAACTCCTAAGTGTGAAATACACTAGGAACATTGAGGACAATGTTCGTCTAAGTGTGAGATGTTGGTATAATCTTTTTATGTTGTATTAAAATAACCCATTACGAAGATTCCAAGTCCTTAAACCAAATTTCAAAATTTTTTCAAAAGAAAGCCTTTTCGAAAAAGTATTTTTGAAAACCTAAAACGTTTGTCAATAAAAATAAGGCTTAAGTTAAGTGGAAATCTTGTTAGGTTGAACCAAATCTCTAATAGAGCATTGTATGACTAAGGCATTATCGACCTAAATTGATTATGGTGAGGCACCCAAAAAAAACAGCATTCATCTTTAATGCTTCACTATTTTCCGTTGAGAGTGCCAATGTCTGTTCTCAAAATCAGAACTTGCTTTGAATCTGCATTTCCAAGCAGCGAAATGTAATTCGGTTGTAATCAAAAGTGCTAGCCATTTGTCAAAAATAAGCCTTCCGCACCTCCACTACTTCTACTCCACCACCACATCATCCTTACTATAACTCGAAAAATCCAGAAAATGAGATTCCTTCCGAAAACCCGATGTTATAAAGCTCTCAAGTATCATGGAAAAGGTCTTGAAAAAGTTTACCGGCAAAAAGTTTCTCGAGATGAAGTCTCAAAAAAAAAAATTCAAAGTTCTGAAAAGGAGCAGAACTCAATAAGAGTAATGCCGAAGAGAACTTGACCGAAAATGATTATCAAATGAAAAACAGTTCAAAAGTGCTTCTCAAAATACTTCAGCACTCCTATCTATCCGAATAAAAGTCTGTATAAAGACTACATTACCCTTTTATCTCACCCCTCAAAAGCAACTTCACTACCACTCCAAAATTCCTTCTCCATCTTTGAAAAATTACATACAAGCTGAGATTACTATCGTTCTCACATTAGCAGCAAGGATTTGAGTCTTTATCAAGCCTATGACGATGGGTGCAGCATGACTGGCTATGAGTGTATTCATTTCTTAGATCTATAGGGAACCCTAAACACTTGAGTGATTTGAGTGATCCGTGAAAGCTAGCCTATGTCATGTAACCTCCTCGCATGCTTGCAGAGAAAATTTCAATCATAACATAGATGACTCACCTTATCTTTTTACTCTTATAATAAAAGCAAACCACTTAGGCTATTAGAAAAGAAACACCGAAAAGATTCTTAAGGAAATGAGAGTTTGCTTGAGGACAAGTAAAGTCTAAGTGTGGGATATTTGATATCGGCTAAAAAGTCACGTTTTCACCCCGGTATTAAGGCCCAAAAACAAGAAAGATTCGAACTTTGTCAGAAAAATACCCACTTTGTCGGTTAGATTTGAAGAACAAGTAATTACGAAGACGGTATAAAAAGAATCAAGAGAATCAGAGCTAAAACGAAGATTCTAGAGCAAAAACGGTGAAAGACAATAAATCAAGTTACGATCCAGGAAAATCAGGCTGACCAGGCCAGCAAACGGCCTGCCATACGGCCAGCAAATGTCCTGCCAGTATGACAAATGGCCTGCCAAATGGTCAGATCAAACGGGCTCGATAAACGGCTCGCCTTAGCAAACGGCCTCCAAAAACGGCCTGCCAAAAGGCCTGCCAAACGACCTGCCAGCTGTTTGCAGGCAAAAATCTTGTTTATTTAAAGGGTCTTTATCATTCATTCCAACACACACTTCAATTCACTTCTTTCTCTCTCTTGTACAATATTAGTCATACTCTCAAGGCCTTCGACTCCGTGCGGGAAACCTAGTACCCGGAGAAGAACGCCAAAGATTATATTAGGAGCGATCTGGAGTCTTGAAGTTGTCACTTTTGTATTCGAAACTCGTTTAATCTACTGGTACTTCTATCCCTTATCTTTATATCTTCTATCATTATGTTATGTGATATTGTTGTCATGATTAGCGAGTAGTTATCTTTAGTGTATGCTATGATGTAAGCAGTTATAATGTCGAAATAATATTATGGTCTGTGTATGCCGTTGAAATGCTTTCCGATTATGCTTTAAACTCAATCGATTTTTCAACTAATAGAACGTAGTTATTAGCTCTGTTATTGGGAAGTCACGAACCCCGATTCAGAGTACACTATCTGTGTCACCCCTTGGTAAGAGAAGTCTATCGGATACAATGTAAGATCGACTGAGGCACACCGGTTGTAGTAAGTCTATCAAGCCTTTGATTCCTACTGAGGACTCTTTCGTAGTGAAACATCTGACTAGACCCTTAGTACATTGTCAGTCCCATACCATGCTAGTGTAGTCACCAAGCATATAAACTTCGTACGTGCACGCTAAAGCACAACGGTTGTTGTAAGCTGTACCTCTGCTAAGTAAGGCCATGGAACCCGGTCAGTGTTGATTAGTACACTGCACCATAACGCGGTCTCAAGCATTGCACCCCGCTTGAGAGATTCTTAGTTAATTAAGGAACTGTTTATTTAGACACATAAAGGATTGGACTGTTAGGATAACCGAACGTGTTCATGGAAGTCAGCTTGACTTGGCCATGATGTTCTTCATGGTTGAACTCTTTTTAAGGGCCTAACTATCTTTTAAACCCAATCATTAACGAAAGCATTGAAACACATCACGTCTCTCGGATATGGTAAACCATGTATTCTATTATACTTAAGAAAGTTTAGACCATTGTGGAATGTTAATACGTCACCCAACCGAGTCGCTCAATTGGATGAGCCGTCTGAACGTGTATGCCTGTAGTCAGACTGCACGGGCGTCGGGGGTAACGGACGTTGCTGTCTATTCAGAATCTTCAACCCTAACACAGTACCCAGTGACATGCCTTATGACAGAGGAGTTTAGGATCAGTGTAATGAATACAAGGCCTCTGCTTATTCATGAGCCAGCATTCCATAATCTCGGCAGAATAACTGATGAAGTCATAGTATGCACTCACTTACCCTTATCTGAATTACGAATTTTATCGCATTTACTTTATCTGTCTTATAAATTAGAAAATCCCAAAATTAAGTAACCACTACTCCTTCCTAACTATCTTAGGCTTAAATATAGGTTCGATTCTACTGATATCTCAAAAATATGACTCTAGGTCATACTTCCCTTACTCATACTAAGGAGTAGTACGATTTAGGCCCCGCTAAATATAAATTTAAAACAGTACCTCCCCCTTGGGTGGCTGATCCTGGCGCGCTGCTGCCCGACGACACCGCACGAATAAAACCGTCCGTTTCGGCCATATCAGTTTTTCCGCATATCTTAGCTTATCGTCAACCTCAATTTCATTTAGTGGGATATACGTTGATTCATCCGCCAAACACTTTCTTAATTGTGACATGTGAAACGTGTCATGTATGTTACTCAATTCATCGGGCAAGGCCAAATGGTAGGCTACCTCCCGATTCTCGCAACTATTTCAAATGGTCCAACGTATCTTGGACCCAATTTTCCCCTTTTTGGAAAACGAATTATACCCTTCCACGGGGAAACCTTAAGCATTACATTATCACCCACTTGAAATTCTACCGGCTTCCTTCTCTTATCCACATACGATTTTTGTCGGTCTTGGGCCGCTTTCATCCTTTCATGAATTTGATCTATCATTTCGTTTGTTTGTTGCACTATTTTCGTGCTTCCCAATTCTCTTTGACCCACTTCACCCCAACATATTGGGGTCGTACACTTTCTCCCATACAACATCTCATAAGGTGCCATTTCGATGGTAGAATGATAACTATTATTGTACGAAAATTCAACTAAACGTAGGTGAGTATCCCAACTACCACCAAAATCAATGACACACGCCCTCAACATATCCTCAAGAGTTCGGATAGTCCGATCAATTTGACCATCCGTTTGTGGGTGAAACGCGGTGCTTACATGCAATTTGGTGCCCATTTCTTCTTGAAATTTCCTCCAATATCGCGAGGTAAATCGAGTGTCACGGTCCGAAACAATTGAAACCGGCACTACATATCTCACAACAACCTCCTTCATACATAATTTAGACATTGTTTCCGATGATGAAGCTTCTCTTATTGCCAAAAATAACGCACTCTTAGTCAATCTATCAACAATAACCCAAATGGCGTCTTGCCGAGGGGTCTTAGGCAACTTAGTCACTAAATCCATCGTGATATGCTCCCATTTCCATACCGGTACCTCTAGTGGTTGAAGTTTACCTTGAGGCATTTGATGATTAGCCTTTATTTAGAGGCAAGTAAGACACTTATGAACATACTTTACTATATCCTCTTCATTCCTGGCCACCAATAATCTCTCTTTAGGTCCCAATACATTTTTGTAGCACCGGGGTGAATCGAATACTTAGATTTGTGAGCTAAGTCAAGGAGCTCACTTCTAGCACCACTTTGTAAAGGTACCCAAATTCTTCCATATCTAAGCCTTAGACCACGGGAATCTACCATAAAATCACCCACTTGCCCTTTAATCCTTTCTTTTCTCATGTTTTCGAGGGTTAACGCTTCATCTTGCGCTGCTCGAATACTATTAAATATTTGGGGTGATATTACCATGACCAAACTCGTTACCTTAATTGGTTGGTGGCTCGACTTCCTACTAAGAGCATCCGCCACTACATTAGCCTTCCCGGGGTGGTACAAAATTTCACAATCGTAATCTTTCACCAAGTCGGGCCCTCTCCTTTGCCTATCATTTAAATCTCTTTGATCGAACAAATACTTTAAGTTTTTATGATCGGTATAGATGGAGAAATTTACACCATAAAGATAATGACGCCATATTTTCAAGGCAAAAACCATGGCCGCTAATTCTAGATCATGGGTGGGATAACGTTTTTCATGTATTTTTGATTATCGAGAAGCATAAGCTATAACTTTCCCTTTTTGCATTAGCACACATCCAAAATCTTTCTTAGAAGCATCACAATAAACCGTCATGTTCTCATTTCCTTCCGGTAAAACTAGTATAGGAGCTTGAACAAGTTTCTCTTTAAGGAGTTGAAATGCTTGTTCTTGCTTTTCTTCCCATTTCCATTGCACATTCTTACGGGTTAACTGTGTGAGTGGGGTGGGAATTCTAGAAAAATCTTGTATGAACCGTCGATAATACCCTGCTAAACCTAGAAAACTTCTAACTTTGGTGGGATTCATAGGCGGTTCCCATCTCATTATCGCTTCAATCTTCGTCGGATCATCACAAATACCATTCTTATTAATGACATGTCCTAAAAATTGAACTTCACGAAGCCAAAACTCACACTTAGAGAACTTAGAGAACAACTTTTCTTTCCTTAAAGTTTCTAACACTTGTCGTAAATGCACCGCATGCTCCTCTTCCCCTTTAGAATATACTAAAATAAAATATCGTCAATGAATACAATCACAAACCTATCGAGCATCGGTTGCCACACCCTATTCATTAAATCCATAAAAGCGGCCGGAGCATTAGTTAACCCAAAAGGCATTACCACGAATTCATAATGACCATACCTAGTGCGAAAATCCGTTTTAGGGATATCTTCTTCCTTCACCTTTAATTGATGATAACCCGACCATAGATCTATCTTTGAGAAGAAACATGCCCCTTGTAATTGATCAAACAAGTCATCTATCCTCGGTAATGGATATTTATTCTTAATAGTGACTTTATTCAATTCACGATAATCGATACACATTCTCATTGTTCCATCCTTCTTTTTCACAAACAAAATCGGAGCTCCTCAAGGTGAGCTACTAGGACGAATAAAACCTTTATCTAACAAATCTTGTAGTTGAGTCATCATTTCCCTCATTTCCGACAGAGCTAGTCGATATGGTGCTTTGGCAATTGGCGTGGCTCCGGGAATCAACTCTATTCGAAACTCTACTTCTCGTTCAGGAGGAACACCGGGCAATTCATCCGGAAACACATTGGAAACTCATTAACTACCGGTACATCATTTATCCCATAAACCTTCTTTGAATCATCGATCACATGCACTAGAAACACACAACACCCATAGGACAAAAATCGTTTGGCTCTAGCATACGTACATATAGGAATAGCACGTCTAGCCCGTTCCCCATAAATCCAAATAACCTTTCCACTTGGTGCTTGAACTAATACAATTTTATTTCGACATAATATTATTCCTTCATTGTCATCTAGCCAATCCATACCTACAATTACTTGAAATTCTCCCATATGCATGGGCATTAAATCGATAGTAAACTTCTCATCATCCAAAATAATTTCACACCCCTTAATGACACTATATACCATAACGGTTTTATTGTCTGCTATCTCTACCTCTAGAGGATGCTCTAACATACTTGGGGTCATATCAAAGTGTTTACAAAAAGAATAAGAAACAAACGACCGCGTAGCACCGGAATCAAACAAAACATGCGCATGTAAAGAGTTTACAATAAAGGTACCTGACACCACATTTTGGGATTCCTTCGCTTCGAGAGCGGTAATCTGATGGGCTCGGGCTCTTGGTCGGTTATCATTCGTCTTTGGTTCCGTTTTAACCTCTTTCTTAACACCACCACTTGCTAAATCCTTTTTATACTCCGGGCATTCAGCTTGAAAATGACCCTTTTCAAAACAGTAATAACACTGTTTTCCTTTCTTAGGACATTCGGTGGCTCTATGACCCGGTTTCCCACATGAGTAACAATCGGTAGTACCCACTTTACACTCGCCCGTATGATTTTTACCACACCTATTGCACGTTTTTACTTCTTTACCACTACCTTTCCCCGGCGTGAAACCACCTTTTGACTTTTGTGGGGAGTCGGAAATAAACTTACTTTTCTTCGGGCTTAGATTTTGCATCGATTTTGAATCTTGATCCAACTTTCGTTTAAACGCAGCTTTCTTTTTAAGTTCATGTTCCCTCACAAGAGCCTTGTTCATCATTTCGGCTAAGGTCTTATACGTACCCTTATCGATAAACTCACTTATTTTGGAATTTAACTTCTCATGATAGTGGTCCATCATTAACTTAGGACTTGAAACAAAATCAGGGCAAAAACGAGACTTATCATTAAACTCGGCATTGAACTCGATCACGGATTTGCTCCCATGTTCAATATTCATGAATTTAGACTTTAACCTACTAACTTCGGTGGGTGGAGCAAATTGATCCATAAACATTTCACGAAATTTTTCCCACGGAAAACTTGTCGCCACATTTCGCCCATGTGACTTAACTATAAAATTCCACCATTCATAACCACTGCCCTTCATTTGGTGTGACGCATAAATTACCTTTAGGTGTTCAGGACATTCACACAACATGAAAGTTTCTTCTATCTCGTCGATCCATCTTTGACTATCAATCGGGTCAACTTTACCATGAAACTCCGGTGGATGACAGTTTGCAAAATTTTTGAACTCAAAACGCTCATCCTTCATTTTCGGGACTTCTACTTATTCTTGTCTCACCCTACTTCCCCTTTCTCCTCTTAGCATGAGATTATTCGTCATAAGAGTCTTTAACTTTTTGTCTAATTGCTCATTAATCAACTTCTTTATCTTTTCTAGAAGAGTTGGGGTGTATCGCACCAAGGCTTGCCCTATTTGCCCCGAAAGATCATTTATCATTGTAGTTTCATCAGATTTAGATTGCGAGTCTTCGACGGACTCTCCTGACAGGGTATGGACGTAATCATCATCCTCTTCGTTGCTTCTATTAGGAGATACAATAGCCATTCTGAAATAATACATCCATTTCATTAGTTCAACCACATGTGTCAACAATTGAGCATAACTTAAGTGACCGAAAGAATTTCCAACTCATTTCACCATGACCATAGTAGATGTTCATGCGTACTATAATGATGTAATGGCAATGGCCGGTCGTCATTACACCGTTGTATTACGCACTTGATCATTTATGACACATGGTTAATGAGCATTAAACTCTTTGTTCAAATCATTCACAATCTTAGTACCACACTATAGGCCTCATTAATAAATTCTTTCCTATGGAGCATGGCATAACCCTTTAAACTTATCTATCATGCAAGTCCTAAACTGCTTATCTTCTATCAACGATGGTTTAAGCCTAGATAATCCCTATAGTGGATTATCCATGTCCCTTAAACCATAGCTCTGATACCAACTTTTAACGCTCTTAAACGAAATAATTTTTTATTTTTTTTAAAGGGTTGACCACCCAGCCCAGGGAAATGTCGCGACGCGACTATACATGGGCGCGGCACCGCCAGACAAAGGAATGCAGGTCAGTTTTTCATTTCTCCTGTTACCAAAACACGCTAAAGGGCGCGGCGCGGCGAAGGGGCTCGCGGTGCGGCCCTGTGCTATCGCTGGTGCTGAACTTAACTTGCTTTAAAAATCACACTTTCACAACTTATAACATCACACAACATCCTTTTTAACATCGCAATACATTAATAAACTTAACTAAACAGTTTCAACTTCGTTAAGTGTTACGAAAATCATTTAGTCATGCACGACCCATTTACATTTCTCCAACATAATACTTTGACCCAAATTTCAAGATAAACATATTTTATGAGTACAAAAGCTTTTGTGTCGATAAGCGGTATCATTAGAGCTAGGTTCAAAATACGGACTTGCACTACCACTTACTATATGACCGATGCTCCACTATCTTCAAATAGGCTCCTTACCTTCATGGTGTCCTTTCGTTCCTATTAAACCATGAACATAACATAGGGGTAAGCTTTCATGCTTAGTGAGTTATAGGCGAATAAAAGAACGCATATCATTAAACATAAACAATGCATCACTTAACCTTTCCAACCCGAAGGCTGCTTACTTACTATCGGATCCGATTCCATTTCTTGCCATAGACACAACTTACTAAGGTCAATCCTAGTATTTGTGCCTAAGCTAAACATGACCATAGGCATACACATATGCCTAAGCTAACCTTAATTACAATACATACATACATAGACACCAAAGTGTCTAAGCTAAGTCATACCATAGACAAGATCATTAAGCAAGCTTAATGACCTTGCCTAAGCTAATCATCAACCATAGATACAATTATTAGGCATGCCTAATATTCCTATCTAAGCTAACCATCTAGTGCACTTAGTCATCGCCCTCTTGCACGGATGCAATTCGGGAACACTAAGCCACTCTTGACCCGCCCAATTTACCCCCTATAAACTCACCTTGGTTAAATGAGATTCCTTGGTCACTTGAAGTTCCTTTGTTTTGATTAGCACCTATACATGAGCTAATCTCGTCATTTGAAACGACCCGTCCATATTACTATAAACGCAGTACGTTCTCATTGGTCCCATAGCGACGTATTTGACCTCTATATGATACGTTTTAGAAAATATTGCATTCGTTTCATAAAAAGCACGTCATTATTATACATAATGCATGTTTTAAACAAGTGGGCGATTATTTAAGAAATAATCCCCAAAATACATCGGTTTTCAAATACTACACACGTGACGTAACAGTCGAATATAATACATGACAAAGGTTTTATTGAATGCAACATTTTATTTAAATAAAAGTATGAGACTCCATGCACAGCTTGCTCAGATAATGCAGTAGCGGAAGACTTTCTTAAGGACTTGAGAATAAACATGCGTAAACAGTCAACACAAAGTTTGGTGAGATATATAGGTTTATCATCGATATAAATATAGACCACAAGATTTCATAGTTATAAATATATGTACACTCGCAAGTGTATAAAAGTATTCTATAAGTTGTTGAGCGCTTCGGTAACCATACTTAACCATTAATGTGGCATATTCCCTTTATTATGAAATCTCCCTACACTGTACCAAGTGTAGTAAAAATGAAGTACTATGCCACCGTTTACGATACTAGAGTGACTAGCCCGGTTGGGGTTGTCAAACCCGATTATATGTTCTTACAACATGTAAATATTAGTTACCAAGCTATTAGGAAAGATATGCAAGGTGGTACAACTCAACGTAGAATATATTTTAAGTACTTGTGTTCATTGCGTAAAACATAAAATGCATGTATTCTCGTCCCAAAATATTTTTAGAGTTTAAAAATGGGACTATATACTCACAGTAGTAAAAGTATATTAATAATAAGTTTTCAACTTATTAAAAATATGACCGTCGTCCTTGGATTCACGAACCTATAATAATAATAATAATAACGATTCAGATAATAATACGACATATGAATAAAATAAAGCAAGTTCATAGAATACTTATATAATAATTTTTAACATTTTATGTTAGTAGTCCAAAATAGTCCGAAAAGTCCAACAGTCCAATAATCGGTATATATATATATATATATATATATATATATATATATATAATCTTAGATTTACCCCTCGACGTATTGTATACGTATTGTCTTTGCATCAACCCAGAGACGTATTGTATACGTATTATCTTAGAATTAACTAAGACGTATTGTGTACGTATTGTCTTAGGATTTATCAAAACGTATTGTATACTTATTGTGTTAGGACGTACCAAGAATATTATTATACATATATACAATCACAGAATTAACCAAGATTATAATATTTTGGTACACTACTGATAACATGTCCAAATATATATATAGGATATAGGAAAAGTTAAGAAGGATATGGTTAATATAGTTTTTATAATATAAATTTCGTCCATACAACGTTAATTTTAGCAGATTTTGTTTTGCTCGCCAAATATTCATTACAACTCCGTTTAAAGTGAATCAAATTGCTATGGATTCCTTAAGAAGTAAATTTTTACAAAACCAATTCGAAAATTTTATCCCAAGTAGTAATTCTTAGAGCTTTACCCTCTTTTTGTGTCGGTGGACAGATTTGGAAAAATCCCGACATCCACCCAATATATGATTTTTGATAAAATACTTTCACTTTGTCTAAAATCATGAAAAAAATACTGGAAGTTTTATTTACATATATTAACATATTTTCAAAGTCTTAGCCTCGAACTCAAAGTCTAAGATAGATTTTTAATTCTCAACCCAAAACAGCCCGCTTTTTACCGAATGGAGATTAAAGGATATATGTTAAGTTTCAAGGTGTTCTTCATATGTACAAGTTATAAGTTCTTATATTAACTTAATATAACATCATAATACATATAAATAAGTGTTATTATAGTTATGTTAGTAAGATTAGGTTAGTTTTTCAAACAAGCTTGGTGTTCACCAAAACAAGTTCTAGTTTTTACAAGTTTTATAAGTATAATAAGATAGCAACTATACAAGGAATTGAACAAGGATTTTGAGAAGTATTTTACCTTGATTATGAAGAGGAAAGTTGCTGAGATTAGAGTATGATATGAGAGCATTCAAGTGTGTGTTTTTAGTTTAAGAAAATGTGGAGTAAAAATGAGTTAAAATGGTCCTTATTTATAAGCTTATAATTTTGGCTTTTAGTGAAAATATCTAAGATAAGTTAAATTGTATTAAGTCATGAATGACATATTAAATTGATTAGGTCATGGATGACATATTACACAAATAATTACAGATTTCTATTGGTATATACCAATAGTAAATATTCTAGAAGCTGTGTATAATACGGGTAAAAATACCGTATGAATGCGAGTAGAATTCTTTGAGAAAATTGAACTGAAATATAAGTATAGCTATCCTTTATATGTATTGGTATATTATAAAGTTTATTCAATACTTGTAAGGATGTATTTACACTCGTAATACATTGTATGTAAATACATTTTAACATAAGTTAATTACGTCGTTTAAATAGTTATATATATTGTTTGAAAACTCTTTAAATTAGTAGTATGAAAATATATATATATATATATATATATATATATATATATATATATATATATATATATATATATATATATATATATATATATATATATATATATATATATATATATAAAATACTTTGTTAATATACTTAATGATATATTTAATTATCATATTTTCAAGTTAAATATATATAAATCCATATATATACATAATAATTAAACAATTAAACAATTAAATCAAGTTATGACGTTCGTGAATCGTCGGAATAAAAGGGTGACCAAAAGCTTGTGTAAAACTCTTTACGGAGGTTCAATATTTATTAAAATTCATTGCTTATCAAGTCGGAATTATATAAAGATTAAGTTTAAATTTGTCGGAAATTTCCGGGTCGTCACAGTACCAACCCATTGAAGAAATTTCGTCCCGAAATTTGATCGAGGTCGTCATGGCTAACAATAAGAATGTTATTATGAAGAATATAAGTTGATTCATAGGATTTTATCATGATTGAGAAATATGGATAAAATAATTCGATTACTCGAAACGTATGAGTGAAGCTATCGTAAAAGAGTGAAATGAGAAAATAGGGATTCGTCTTATCTTTTAACGTCATCACAGTTGATCTCCGGATTAAAGAAAATCTTTGTAATCTATATAAGATTTGATTCTTCGGCGATTAAGGAAATTATGATCCTCTTCGATTTAATGCAATAATCTGTCTCGATTTCTCTGTCGGATATTTTACTATAAATCAACCTCCTACGTTTCCTTATTTCCACATTTCCCATCTTTTATACCTTCTTCCTTTCTTTGTACTTCCAAAACATTCGTCAATATGCTCCATCCAGTTTTAATTCTTGATATATTCTTGACTATCACATCTGTCATTCTTCTTTTTCATCTTCCACAGGAGGAATCCATTAATTTCTACTATGCTCTTGGGTTTATAGTGTTCTTAGTTTTCCCGTGTCTTTATATTGCTATACGCATCGATATACACGGTTTGTAATTTCTGCGTTGTCTTCGTGCTTATATTTTTCCTTATATTTTGGAGTTTCATGCTTCCGTCTTCTTTTCCCGACTTCAAGTCAAGCAAATAATGGTCTAGAATTCATAGATATGAAATTCGGAATGAACATAGCTAATGCTCTAAGAGAGAAATTGTAATAGCACAATTTGACTTGTGAAATTACCAGAATCCAAAGGAAAAGATAGAACTATAAATAGAATATGTTCTTGATATGTTTAGAGATTAGATTGAATGTAAGAGTCATGTAACATGGCACATGATGACGTTATGGTCTGTGAATCATTACGTCCCATTTAGAAACTCAGCATGACTTACTGTAATATAATCACGTTGATCAGGCGTCATTATATTATACTAACTCATGCTTCAGTTCCCAACATTACTTCAAAAACATTCATATTTTAAATTTTGAATTTTTTCGAGATTTAGAAACTAAAACAGTTTCCTTTATGACGTAACACTGATAGCGCGAAGAGATAAAAGATTTCAGATAAGAATAATTATGAAAATATCTTCAGAAATATGGAGGATATTTATAATGAAAGATACGATGATATCTTATAATATCTAAGATCAGAGGATGATGAAGAATATTGTCCACAAGGGTTTAGAGTAAGGAGCAAGGTATTCTCTAAAGACTTCAGCAGACACTGAATCATTTGGATTCTTTGAAGGTAGATTTCGTCCTTGTGATTTGTCCACAGCCTCCTTCAAGGTTTGCTCAATCCGTTTTCCAGTTCCAAACCTTCTCTTTTTCTGTGCTTTGCTAACACAATATTCTTTATCATCAACTTTGACTGTTACGGTTGTCTACAGTTTCTGCTGCTTCTTTCAGCTTTTTCAAAACTTCATAGTACTGATTCGTAGGCTAAAGTGCTATTCCGGATTTCAGAATTATAATTCTAGGAGATAACATTATATGTATATGCAGAAATGATGTGAGATTCAAGAATAATTATTGATGCTTCCTGGGGTTTGGTATGGCAATTATTGTTACAAGATGTAGATGCGTACATGAAAAGGTTTTATAGTAATCTTTCAGAGAGATTTAAGTCAAAGAGCAATAAAGTTGCTGGTAAGCTTACTACTAATGTGGTGGAATATAAAAGGTTCCCCGATAACGATGGCGAAAAGACAACTTATATATCAAGGTTATAATAAGGCTACTCCGGATGAAAAGTCGAAGTTGTCTTTTTGGAGCTGTGAAAAAATTTGCTATTTTGAAAAGGGATTGTAAAGTTATTTTGGGTAATAATAATGCTAAAGGATCTGACACGGATACGTGTTGAACCTTTGCTTAGGTTCAAGTGTCCTCCGAAGGCATATTTATATGCATATATTCTTCGTATGTATCGTGTGATTGGTTCATTCTCTCGATTGTTCCTTAGTTGAGATGTTTTCAAGAATTTTGAAGGGTTTAGACGCAGGTTGTCATCGTCAATATCTGTATAATGAATTCGTCGTGAATCTTGAATGATATGAATATCTTTATGAGTTCTGTGAATGAAAGTGATGTTATAGTATAGTTTGAATTTAAAGTATGATTTTGAAGGATGTAGGAATTTAAGATTGATGGCACTTCTTAAATCTTGACTTGGATTTTGATCTGTCAAAATCAGAATATGTAATTGAATTGGTATGGAAAATGGTTGTCTTGAATTTTGTGAAATGATGTATATTGCTATGAAAGGAAAGAGTATAATTAACGATTGTCGAAACATCATTGAAAATGTACAGTGTAACATATTAATGTGAACTTAAGTATTTCTCGGGTATTACCTACCCGTTAAAATAAAATTTCACAAGTAATATTTTGTACAAAAGAATTTTTATTACAGTCTTTATGAAAATATATGTATGTATATTTTCTTCAGATGTAATATGGATTTAATGAGTTAATATTATGTTAATCACATTTGGTTTACGGTTGGAACTAGAAATGAATAATCCCTAAAACTTTAGAGATTACATAATCGCCGCGGAATATTTCTTCAACGTAAATGAAATAATGAATTAATACTTCATCACTCATTATTATTGGTATCCCTCAGCGCCTGCGGTGCGTATGATATTGATGCTCGTAATGCGGCTTGCGATGTTGAGGCTTGTGATGTTGTTGGTAATGCTGGTGCTGGTGCTGGTGCTGGTAGTGGTTTGATGTGATTATAGATGATGAGAATTTATTTTGTTTTGTATTGTGAAAGAAGATGTTTAAAGTTTCTTGAATAAAAAGAGAGGTCAAGAGCTTTATAAAGGGAATGAAATGATGTAGGATACATTTGCTAATGAAGTTTTGCTTTTCATGACAGTAAATTTTTTTTTTTTTACTAAATATTCACCATGAAAGATATGGAGCAAAGGTCGGATAGCCTCAATAATATTAGTAATATTATACTCGTTGCGGCATATCCTGGAAAAGAGAGAGAAAATGGTGTTACGAACGGGTTCGCCGGTAAGTGCCTCATGTTCTTCACCAAGACGGCAATGTGGTGGATGGAAGGAATCACCTTCTTCTTGTCTCCAATGATTAAGTAGACTACGAACCCATACCCAATTCATCCAAAATATATGATGGCTAATTGGTTGATCCATTCCGGTCACACTGCTTTCGGAGCTCGAGTGAAATTCCATATCGGAATTTGAGGGACTTGAACTAGTGGAGAGTTCCATTTCGTACGATTGAATAAAGGATTATTCGATATGAAATAATTTTCGGCTATCGGATGGTATTTTAATTACATAGAATATCTATATATATAGAGCAAAAGATTTCATAGATTACGGAGGAATTTACGGAATATGTTAGGCAAAGTTTACAGTAACAGATACGCTAAGATATGAATTACCATATACGCTAAAATATGAACTTTGTCTATACACTATTTATGCAATCAATGCAGTAAGATGTGTCTAGACTAAGAATGATAAGCATGTAATTTTCTAAGGGTGATAAGCAGATGATTTCCGACTAGAAATGATAAGCAAAACTTTTGACATGCAGTTAAGGTCGAAGTCCAGACTCACTAATGCATCTTAATAACTATCCGTTAGACACACTAATGCAAGACATGGTTCGCTAAGACCACCTCTCTAATACCAACTGAAACGACCCGTCCATATTACTATAAACGCAGTACGTTCTCATTGGTCCCATAGCGAGGTATTTGACCTCTATATGATACGTTTTAGAAAATATTGCATTCGTTTCATAAAAAGCACATCATTATTATACATAATGCATGTTTTAAACAAGTGGGCGATTATTTAAGAAATAATCCCCAAAATACATCGGTTTCCAAATACTACACACGTGACGTAACAGTCGAATAAAATACATGACAAAGGTTTTATTGAATGCAACACTTTATTTAAATAAAAGTATAAGACTCCATGCACAGCTTGCTCAGATAATGCAACAGCGGAAGACTTTCTTAAGGACTTGAGAATAAAAATGCGTAAACAGTCAACACAAAGTTTGGTGAGATATATAGGTTTATCATCGATATAAATATAGACCACAAGATTTCATAGTTATAAATATATGTACACTTGCAAGTGTATAAAAGTATTCTATAAGTTGTTGAGCGCTTCAGTAACCATACTTAACCATTAATGTGGCATATTCCCTTTATTATGAAATCTCCCTACACTATACCAAGTGTAGTAAAAACGAAGTACTATGCCACCGTTTACGATACTAGAGCGACTAGCCCGGTTGGGGTTGTCAAACCCGATATATCTATCAATAGGATTCGCGCTTACATGTTTTTACAACATGTAAATATTAGTTACCAAGCTATTAGGGAAGATATGCAAGGTGGTACAACTCAACGTAGAATATATTTTAAGTACTTGTGCTTATTGCGTAAAACATAAAATGCATGTATTCTCATCCCAAAATATTTTTAGAGTTTAAAAATGGGACTATATACTCACAGTAGTAAAAGTATATTAATAATAAGTTTTCAACTTATTAAAAATATGACCGTCGTCCTTGGATTCAAGAACCTATAACAATAATAACGATTCAGATAATAATACGACATATGAATAAAATAAAGTAAGTTCATAGAATACTTATATAAAAATTTAGTCCATTGTTAGTAGTCCAAAATAGTCCGAAAAGTCCAACAGTCTAATAATCAGTATATATATATATATATATATATATATATATATATATATATATATATATATATATATATATATATATATATATATATATATATATATATATATATATATATATATATATATATATATATATATATATATATATGTATATAATCTTAGAATTACTCCACCACGTATTGTATACGTATTGTCTTTGCATCAACCCATAGACATATTGTATACGTATTATCTTAGAATTAACTAAGACGTATTGTGTACGTATTGTCTTAGGATTTATCAAAACGTATTGTATACTTATTGTGTTAGGACGTACCAAGAATATTATTATACATATATACAATCACAGAATTAACCAAGATTATAATATTTTGTTATACTACTGATAACATGTCCAAATATATATATAGGATATAGGAAAAGTTAACAAGGATATGGTTAATATAGTTTTTATAATATAAATTTTGTCCATACAACGTTAATTTTAGCAGATTTTGTTTTGCTGGCCAAATATTCATTACAACTTCGTTTAAAGTGAATCAAATTGCTATGGATTCTTTAAGAAGTAAATTTTTACAAAACCAATTCGAAAATTTTATCCCAAGTAGTAATTTTTAGAGCTTTACCCTCTTTTTGTGTCGGTCGACAGATTTGGAAAAATCCAGACATCCACCCAATATATGAATTTTGATAAAATACTTTCACTTTGTCTAAAATCTTGGAAAAAATACTGGAAGTCTTATTTACATATATTAACATATTTCCAAATTCTTAGCCTCGAACTCAAAGTCTAAGATAGATTTTTAATTCCCAACCCAAAACAGCCCACTTTTTACCGAATGGAGATTAAAGGATATATGTTAAGTTTCAAGGTGTTCTTCATATGTACAAGTTATAAGTTCTTATATTAACTTAATATAACGTCATAATACATATAAATAAGTGTTATTAGAGTTATGTTAGTAAGATTAGATTAGTTTTTCAAACAAGCTTGGTGTTCACCAAAACAAGTTCTAGTTTTTACAAGTTTTATAAGTATAATAAGATAGCAACTATACAAGGAATTGAACAAGGATTTTGAGAAGTATTTTACCTTGATTATGAAGAGAAAAGTTGCTGAGGTTAAAGTATGATATGAGAGCATTCAAGTGTGTGTTTTTAGTTTAAGAAAATATGGAGTAAAAATGAGTTAAAATGGTCCTTATTTATAAGCTTATAATTTTGGCTTTTAGTGAAAATATCTAAGATAAGTTAAATTGTATTAAGTCATGCATGACATATTAAATTGATTAGGTCATGGTTGACATATTACACAAATAATTGTAGATTTCTATTGGTATATACCAATAGTAAATACTTCTAGAAGCTGTGTATAATACGGGTAAAAATACCGTATGAATGCGAGTCGAATTCTTTGAGGAAATTGAACGGAAATACAAGTATAGCTATCCTTTATATGTATTGGTATATTATTGTAGTGACCCGAACTTTTCCATGTTTATATATATTAATTGAAATTGATATTTACATGACTAAATGTTTCCAACGTGTTAAGCAATCAAACTTGTTAAGACTTGATTAATTGAAATAGGTTTCATATAGACAATTGACCACCCAAGTTGACCGGTGATTCACGAACGTTAAAACTTGTAAAAACTATACGATGACATATATATGGTTATATATATAGTTAACATGATTTTATTATAAGTAAGTATCTCATTAAGTATTTTAACAATGAGTTATATACATAAAAATAAGACTATTAAATTAAGAAACTCGAAAATGATATATATAACGATTATCGTTATAACAACGTCTTACTAGGTACATACGAATCATATTAAGATATTGATACACTTGGTTAATTATGTTAAATGATAAGTAAATATATCATTAAGTGTATTAACAATGAACTACATATGTAAAAATAAGACTACTAACTTAATGATTTCGAAACGAGACATATATGTAACGATTATCGTTGTAACGATATTTAACTGTATATATATCATTGTAAGATATATTATATATCATAATATCATGATAATGTAACAATTTAACATCTCATTTGATATAATAAACAATGGGTTAACAACATTTAACAAGATCGTTAACCTAAAGGTTTCAAAACCACATTTACATGTAACGACTAACGATGACTTAACGACTCAGTTAAAATGTATATACATGTAGTGTTTTAATATGTATTTATACACTTTTGAAAGACTTCAATACACTTATCAAAATACTTCTACTTAACAAAAATGCTTACAATTACATCCTCGTTCAGTTTCATCAACAATTCTACTCCTATGCACCCGTATTGGTACTCGTACAATACACAGCTTTTAGATGTATGTACTATTGGTATATACACTCCAATGATCAGCTATTAGCAGCCCATGTGAGTCATCTAACACATGTGGGAACCATCATTTGGCAACTAGCATGAAATATCTCATAAAATTACAAAAATATGAGTAATCATTCATGACTTATTTACATGAAAACAAAATTACATATCCTTTATATCTAATCCATATACCAATGACCAAAAACACCTACAAACACTTTAATTCTTCAATTTTCTTCATCTAATTGATCTCTCTCAAGTTCCATCTTCAAGTTCTAAGTGTTCTTCATAAATTCCATAAGTATAGTTTCATAAAAATCAAGAATACTTCTAAGTTTGCAAGTCTACTTCCAAGCTTTCTAATCCATTCCAAGTAATCATCTAAGATCAAGGAACCTTTGTTATTTACAGTAGTTTATCTTTCTAATTCAAGGTAATATTCATATTCAAACTTTGATTCAATTTCTACAACTATAACAATCTTATTTCGAGTGAAAATCTTACTTGAACTGATTTCGTGTCATGATTCTGTTTCAAGAACTTTCAAGCCATCCAAGGATCCTTTGAAGCTAGATCCATTTTTTTCATTTCCAGTAGTTTTATCCAGAAAACTTGAGGTAGTAATGATGTCCATAACATCATTTGATTCATACATATAAAGCTATCTTATTCGAAGGTTTAAACTTGTAATCACTAGAACATAGTTTAGTTAGTTCTAAACTTGTTCGCAAACAAAAGTTAATCCTTCTAACTTGACTTTTAAAATCAACTAAACACATGTTCTATATCTATATGATATGCTAACTTAATGATTTAAAACCTAGAAACAAGATGAACACCATAAAATCGGATGTACGCCGTCGTAGTGAAACCGGGGGCTGTTTTGGTTTGGATAATTAAAAACTATGATAAACTTTGATTTAAAAGTTGTTCTTCTGGAAAAATTATTTTTCATATGAACATGAAACTATATCCAAAAATCAAGGTTAAACTCAAAGTGGAAGTATGTTTTCTAAAATGCTCATCTAGACGTCGTTCTTTCGACTGAAATGACTACCTTTATAAAAACGACTTGTAACTTATATTTCTGACTATAAACCTATACTTTTTCTGTTTAGATTCATAAAATATAGTTCAATATGAAACCATAGCAATTTGATTCACTCAAAACGGATTTAAAATGAAGAAGTTATGGGTAAAACAAGATTGGATATTTTTGATCTTTTTAGCTACTGGAAATGTTTAACAAATCTATACAAATCATATCCTAGCTAACTTATATTGTATTATACATGTATTCTAATATATTATGTAATCTTGAGATACCATAGACAAGTATGCAAATGTTTTGACATATCATATCGACCCATGTATATATATTATTTGAAACAACCATAGACATTCTATATGCGGTAATGTTGGAGTTAGCTATACAGGGTTGAGGTTGATTCCAAAAATATATATACTTTGAGTTGTGATCTAGCCTGAGACGTGTATACACTGGGTCGTGGATTGATTCAAGATAATATATATATCGATTTATTTCTGTACATCTAACTGTGGACAACTAGTTGTAGGTTACTAACGAGGACAGCTGACTTAATACACTCAAATCTTTAAAACATAATAAAAATGGTTGTAATTATATTTTGATCATACTTTTATATATATGTACATATTTGTATAGGTTCGTGAATCGATCCGTGGCCAAGTCTTATTTTCGAGGAAGGAAATATCTGTGAAAGTGAGTTATAGTCCCACTTTTAAAATCTAATATTTTTAGGATGAGAATACATGCAGATTTTATAAATGATTTACAAAATAGACACAAGTACGTGAAACTACATTCTATAGTTGAATTATCGAAATCGAATATGCCCCTTTTTATTAAGTCTGGTAATCTAAGAATTAGGGAACAGACACCCTAATTGATGCGAATCCTAAAGATAGATCTATTGGGCCTAACAAACCCCATCCAAGGTACCGGATGCTTTAGTACTTCGAAATTTATATCATATCCGAAGGGTGTCCCGGAATGATGGGGATATTCTTATATATGCATCTTGTTTATGTCGGTTACCAGGTGTTCACCATATGAATGATTTTTATCTCTATGTATGGAATGTGTATTGAAATATGAAATCTTGTGGTCTATTGTTACGATTTGATATATATAGGTTAAACCTATAACTCACCAACATTTTTGTTGACGTTTAAAGCATGTTTATTCTCAGGTGAATACTAAGAGCTTCCACTGTTGCATACTAAAATAAGGACAAGATTTAGAGTCCATGTTTGTATGATATTGTGTAAAAACTGCATTCAAGAAACATATGTCGATGTAATATATTTCTATTGTAAACCATTATGTAGTGGTCGTGTGTAAACAGTATATTTTAGATTATCATTATTTGATAATCTACGTAATGTTTTTAAAACCTTTATTGATAAAATAAAGGTTATGGCTGTTTTAAAAATGAATGCAGTCTTTGAAAAACGTCTCATATAGAGGTCAAAACCTCGCAACGAAATCAATTAATATGGAACGTTTATAATCAATATGAACGGGACATTTCAGTTGGAATCAGAGCGTTGGTCTTAGAGAACCAGAAAATTTGCATTAGTGTGTCTTATCGAGTTTGTTAGGATGCATTAGTGAGTCTGGACTTCGACCGTGTTTTCTTTAAAAATGATTACTTAACATTTTTGTTGGAAACTATATATTATTAACATGTAAATATTATGTGATATATTAATCTCTTAACATGTTTGATATTGTGTGATAGATGTCTACCTCTAGCACAGATCCCATTGACTCACCTAATAATAACGAAGAGTTGAATATATATTGGCAAGATTCACAAGTTCCCGAAGAACCGAAAGAAGAGGAAACGGAACCGGAAGAAGAGGAACCGGAAGAAGAGGAACCAGAAGAAGAGGAACCGGAAGAAGAGGAACCAGAAGAAGAGGAACCGGAAGAAGAAGAGGTTCCGGAGGGGGGAATAGTAGGAACCACAGAAAACCGGTCAAATAAAAGAAAATCCTCAACCAATGTACCAAAGTTAATAATGGTCAATGGTGTTTCCGCTAAGAAAGCAAAATATTTGGAAAATTACCAATTTTTCGATGAATCGGATCCTGATGAGGATTCCGATGATGTTATAGAAATTACCCCGACCCAATTTAATGAGGCAAAAGAAAATAATAAGGGAAAAAGCATCAAAATAGAGAAATCTGATTCCGACCCCGATGAACTTTATATGTACCGTCAACACCCGTATTTTCAATATCGTGACAATAACACGGGAACCTCTAAACCACCAGGTTTTTCTAAACCAATGTGGAAAACGACGACTCGTATTAGAGGAACATCATATATCCCTAGAAGATTAGGAAAAAGAACCAAGTTCGAAGAAGAAGAAGAAGAAACCAGTGATTCAGATTAGAGGGGTGTGAGCATGTTGTGTAATAAATGTATTGTAGTGTGCTTGTACTTTTATGTTCTATGTAAAAATTGCTTGTATTGTTTGTTTTTACGAATCTAATCCTTGTCTATTTTACAGTATAAAAACAAAATGGACGTTAAGGGTAGACAACCGAATATTTTAGAAGACCTACCAGAGGATATGATTGAGGAAATCTTGTCTAGAGTCGGTCAGAATTCATCAGCACATTTAGTTATGGCGAAATTAACTTGTCAAACATTTGAAAGACTTTCCAGAAATGCCTTAGTTTATAAAAGGCTTTCCTTTGATAGGTGGGGTATATCACATTGGGGAGACTTTAAGTTACGCCGTGTTTTCTTTAAAGCGTTAAATGCGGGGAACCCAAATGCAATTTTACGCTACGGGTTAAGAACCTATTTTGACTCAACATACCCCAACATAGGATTTCGTGAATTAGAAAGAGCTTCTAACATGCAACATAAAGAAGCATGTTATGCTTACGGATTAGTGATGTTCGCTTCTTACCAAAGTGAGAAAAAGAACATCGGATTGCAGCTTTTAAATAAAACTTTCCCACAAGTGACGGATTCAGTAGTTGGGGTGAGAAACAAGGTTTTTAGATTATTACGGGGCTGTTGGACATTACGAAACCCTCGTCCTTTTGACGACATTACAACATGCTTCCTAGCTAATGGTCATAACGGTTATTTTCCACAAGACCAAGGATGGGAAGTCGTCTTAGTAAAACCAGAATGCATGACTTGTTTCTGGACTTATGAATTACGTGTCTTTATTTCCTTTGCTGAACAACTTGCGTATTAACTAGATTTATCTTCAAAACTGTCCTGTATCATAGTGTACTATATTTCATGTTATATGTAATATAGCAAAGTTGTAAGTTTGAAGAATATTTGTATGTGATATATTATTATAATCAGTTTTTCATATGGAATTGTAGTAGTTGAATTGTATATTAGCTACTAAGTATGAACTTAACGGGTAGGTAGTACCCGAATTTAAACTTATAAAACGCTAATATGAAGAAAAAGCTTTTATAAATGAGTTCATATTATGCTACGAGATACTATTGGCTACTCTTAATATTCTGTATGATTAAATTGTTTCATTTGACTATTTTGAAGGAAATGGCACCGACTACTCGACACACCTTGAATATGAGCGAAGAGGAATTTCGTGCCTTTCTTGCTTCAAACATAGCCGCAGTACAGGTCGCGCTACATACCAACAATAACTCTGAATCTAGCAATACAGCTAACAGCGCAAGAAATCGTGTAGGATGCTCCTACAAGGAATTCACTGCCTGCAAACCTTCAGAATTTGATGGGACCGAAGGACCAATCGGATTGAAACGGTGGACCGAGAAAGTTGAATTGGTGTTTGCCATAAGTAAGTGTGCTGAAGGAGACAAAGTGAAGTACGCTACGCATACCTTCACAGGTATTGCGTTAACATGGTGGAATACCTATCTAGAGCAAGTGGGACAAGATGCTGCTTACGCGCTACCGTGGTCAGCATTCAAGCACTTGATGAACGAGAAGTACCGTCCCAGAATCGAGGTCAATAAGCTCAAGTCAGAACTTAGAGGGTTACGAACACAGGGATTCGATATTACTTCGTACAAAAGACGATTCACAGAATTGTGCCTATTGTGTCCGAGAGCTTTCGAAGATGAGGAAGAGAAGATCGACGCGTTTGTGAAAGGGTTACCGGAGAGAATCCAAGAATATATAAGTTCACACGAGCCTGCCTCCATACAAAAGGCATGTAGAATGGCTCACAAACTAGTGAACCAGATTGTGGGAAGAATTAAAGAACAGGCGGCCGAAGAGGCCAACGTGAAGTTAGTCAAAAGAAAGTGGGAGGAAAACGGTGATAAGAGTCACCAAAACAACAACAACTATCCCAACAATCGCAACATCAATCGCAACTACAACAAACAGTACAACAACAACAACAACAACAACAACAACAACAACAACAATAACAACTACAACAATCATCCCAACAACAATAACAACCGCAACAACAACAACAATCAGAAGCAGCTATGCCAAAGGTGTGAAAAGTATCACTCGGGGTTCTGCACCAAATTTTGCAACAAGTGTAAAAGAAATGGTCATAGTGCGGTGAAGTGTGAGGTCTACGGACCAGGGGTTAACAGAACGAAAGGAACAAATGGTGTCGGAACGAGTAATGGCGGAGCAAGTAGTGTCGGAGCAAGTTATGCCAATGTAGTTTGTTATAAATGTGGAAAACCGGGCCACATTATTAGAAATTGCCCGAACCAGGAGAACACGAATGGACAAGGCCGCGGAAGAGTTTTCAATATTAATGCGACAGAGGCACAGAAAGACCCGGAGCTTGTTACGGGTACGTTTCTTATTGACAATAAATATGCTTACATTTTATTTTATTCGGGTGCGGATAGAAGCTATATGAGTAGAGATTTTTGTGCTAAATTAAGTTGTCCATTGACGCCGTTGGATAGTAAATTTTTACTTGAATTAGAAAACGGTAAATTAATTTCAGCAGATTATATATGCCGAAATCGAGAAATTAAACTGGGTAGCGAAATATTTAAGATTGATTTGATACCAGTAGAGTTAGGGAGTTTTGATGTAATAGTTGGCATGGACTGGCTGAAGGAGATGAAAGCAGAGATCGTATGTTACAAAAATGCAATTCGCATTGTACGAGAAGAATGAGAACCCTTAATGGTGTATGGAGAAAAGGGCAACACGAAGCTACATCTTATTAGTAATTTGAAGGCACAAAATAAATAAGAAAAGGTTGCTATGTTGTTCTAGCACACGTCGAGAAATTACAAACTGAAGAAAAGAGCATCAATGATGTTCCCGTCGCAAAAGAATTTCCTGATGTATTTCTGAAAGAATTACCGGGACTACCTCCACATCGATCTGTTGAATTTCAAATAGATCTTGTACCAGGAGCTGCACCAATAGCTCGTGCTCCTTACAGACTCGCACCCAGCGAGATGAAAGAACTGCAAAGCCAACTGCAAGAACTATTAGAACGTGGTTTCATTCGACCAAGCACATCACCATGGGGAGCTCCTGTTTTGTTTGTCAAGAAGAAGGATGGTAAATTTAGGTTGTGTATTGACTACAGAGAGTTGAATAAGCTTACCATCAAAAACCGTTATCCACTGCCGAGAATTGACGACTTATTTGATCGACTACAAGGCTCGTTGGTTTATTCGAAAATCGATTTACGTTCTGGATATCATCAAATGCGAGTAAAGGAGGACGATATTCCAAAAACTGCTTTTAGGACGCGTTATGGTCATCACGAGTTTATGGTTATGCCGTTTGGATTGACTAACGCACCAGTTGTGTTCATGGACCTTATGAACCGAGTGTGTGGGCTATATCTTGACAAGTTTGTCATTGTTTTCATCGATGACATACTTATTTACTCAAAGAATGATCAAGAGCACGAAGAACATTTAAGAAAAGTGCTAGAAGTATTGAGGAAAGAAAAACTGTACGCTAAGTTTTCAAAGTGTGCATTTTGGTTGGAAGAAGTTCAATTCCTCGGTCACATAGTGAACAAAGAAGGTATCCAGGTGGACCCGGCAAAGATCGAAACCGTTGAAAAGTTGGAAACCCCAAAAACTCCGAAGCATATACGTCAATTTTTAGGATTGGCTGGTTACTACAGAAGATTCATCCAAGATTTCTCCAAAATAGCAAAACCCTTGACTGCATTAACGCATAGAGGGAAGAAATTTGAATGGAAGGATAAACAAGAGAAGGCGTTTCAGTTATTGAAGAAAAAGCTAACTACGGCACCTATATTGTCATTGTCTGAAGGGAATGATGATTTTGTGATTTATTGTGACGCATCAAAGCAAGGTCTCGGTTGTGTATTAATGCAACGAACGAAGGTGATTGCTTATGCATCTAGACAATTGAAGATTCACGAGCAAAATTATACAACTCACGATTTGGAATTGGGTGCTGTTGTTTTTGCATTAAAGACTTGGAGGCATTATTTATATGGGGTCAAAATATATATCGACCACAAAAGTCTCCAACATATATTTAATCAGAAGCAACTGAATATGAGACAACGCAGGTGGATTGAACTGTCGAATGATTATGATTTTGAGATTCGATACCACCCGGGGAAGGCGAATGTGGTAGCCGATGCTTTGAGTAGAAAGGACAGAGAACCTATACTGGTAAAAGCTATGAATATAATTATTCGTACTAACCTTACTACTCAAATAAAGGAGGCGCAACAGGGGGTTGTAAAAGAAGGAAAGTTGAAGAATGAGATACCCAAAGGATCAGAGAAACATATTAATATTCAAGAAAACGGAACCCGATATAGGGCTGATAGAATTTGGGTACCAAGGTTTGGAGATGTGAGAGAAATGGTACTTAAAGAAGCACATAAAACCAGATATTCAATACATCCCAGAGCGGGGAAGATGTATAAAGATCTCAAGAAACACTTTTGGTGGCCGAGTATGAAAGCCGATATTGCTAAATATGTAGGAGAATGTTTGATGTGTTCTAAGGTCAAAGCTGAACATCAGAAACCATCAGGTCTACTACAACAACCTGAAATCCCGGAATGGAAATGGGAAAACATTACCATGGATTTCATTACTAAATTGCCAAGGACTGCAAGTGGTTATGATACTATTTGGGTAATAGTTGATCATCTCACCAAGTCAGCACACTTCCTGCCAATGAGAGAAGATGACAAAATTGTGACTATCGCTCCAAATCCATATGGACGAACACGTCATTCATCGATTTCATTGCGAGGTATTTGACCTCTATATGATACGTTTTGTAAACATTGCATTCTTTTGAAAAGGCACACCATAAATGAATATTTAAATCAAAGGTTTTCGACATCTGATGATTTCTACATATAGACAATCACTGTAAATAATAGTTTACAATAGTACTTCCGTTGACAATGCAGTCAAAATAAGATACATGGTGATGATTTGGTGAATGCAACATTTCCTTGAAAAATATGCCATGTACGACTCCATGCACATAGCTTGTCTAACATATAAGCAAACAGCGGAAGACTTCTAGGGAACCTGAGAATAAACATGCTAACAAGTGTCAACACAAAGGTTGGTGAGTTCATAGTTTTAATGTTTCGTATAATCTGTATATAAAGGTGGATCACAAGATTTCAGTTGTTTCATCCAGAAATGTTTATCAAAATATTCTACAAGATTGAGCACCCTGGTAACTAAGCTTTAACGTTATAATAAGTACCCCTGTTTTAACATACATGCAACCAACATGTACAATACACGCAAACCAACATGTACTAAACTCAAATAGCATACGTATGTTTTATAGTTCAGGTTAGGGTTTCTATACCTGGAACAGACGGGGATGTCAAGCCCTATGGATCCATATACAACTACTCGCGCCCACCAGTTCTTATAATTGGCAGTTACTAGTTACCAAAGCTAAGGGATTTTCGGTTCAAACTCAGTGTAGAATTTAGTATGTACTTGTATCCATTGCATTTAAAATAAAGTGCATGTATTCTCAGCCCAAAAATATAGATTGAAAAAGCAATTAAAAAGGGAGCAAATGAAACTCACCTTAGCAGCATATAAAGTCGTTCACCAAAATGTGATCGAAACTCGGATTACCAAATAACCGTAGATCTCAACCTAGAGAACATATGTTGGTCAATAAATGTCTATCAAGCTAGGTCAGGTCATAGTGTATAACAATCCTAATACTCGAGATCGACATAAAAAAGTTATCCAAAGTCGTTTCAAAAAGTCAATTTTGACAATAATTCAACAAAACGAGACGTGCCTTATATATGGATTCATTTACTAGGCTGGTAATATTCAAAAATCCAATTTATCATTCTTACAAACAAGTTTCAAAAGCAATTTCAATCAATGTCAATCATAATTCAGTTGATCATATCTTTTAATTCGTTCACCGAAATTACGCGATTTCTAAATGAAAAGTTATTGATTTTTCGTCAGCTTTCCAAAAACATGCATATCATATACCTTTTATCAGTAATATATGTATTTACTTCGTGATTCATCATAACTGTTTAACGACAAAATTTAGCATACAAGCATGCATAAATATATATACTCGAGTACTAGACATGGATACACAATTAATGTATAAAAAATAAAATATGAGTGCTTACGTATCAATATTGAGATTTAATATTGTAGGAAAGTACGTAGACGCAACAGAGATGATAAACACTAGATTTGATTCACAAATATACCCTCGAACATTACCCATAACCTCCTTGGCAATTACCCATAATTTCCTTAGCTCTATCCCGCTCAAAAACCCATTTTGAAGGTGACACGCTCATAACCTCGTCGTAGTATTTTAGGTATATATACTACTAATAATAATATTATAATAAGATTAATAATAATAATAATAATAATAATCTTAATAATAATAATAATAATAATAATAATATAAAAAAAATAATACGGAGGAATGAATCGAGCTTTTATAGTATGTGGCCTGCTACAGTACCTCATGCGATCGCATGAGTTTTCAGTGTTTTTGCCATGCGATCGCATGGCCGCCTTATCCTGTTTTTGTTTGCTAGTTCGTCGACATCAAATAGTGTTTACTGTAGCAATAGTGTGTACTGTAGCAATAGTGTTAATGTAGCAAATAGTATTACTGTAGCAAATAGTGTTACTGTAGCAAATAGTGTTTACTGTAGCAAATCACTGTAGCAAAGTCGTTTTCATTGTAGCACTGTAGTAATATACGGTTTCACTGTAGCAAATAGTGTTTTACTGTAGCAAAGTCATTTTACTGTAGCAAATAGTGTTTTACTGTAGGAAAGTCGTTTTTACTTGTACATATATATATATATACATACATATAATTGTTCATGAATCGTCGAGAGCAGTCAAATGTAATTTAATGCATGAAACAGTTCTAAAATTTTGAGATTCAACTTCATAGACTTTGCTTATCGTGTCGGAAACGTTAAATCATTTAAAGATAAAGTTTAAATTTGGTCAAAAATTTTCGGGTTGTCACAGTACCTACCCGTTAAAGAAATTTCGTCCCGAAATTTGTGTGAGGTCGTCATGGCTGACAATAAAAATGTTTTCATGACGAATATGAGTTGGTAAATAGAATTTTATCACCATTGAATAATACGGATAAAACAATCCGATTACTCGAAGCGTATGTGAGAAGTTATCGTAATAGAGTGAAATGAAGAATAGAGATTCTTCTTATCTCTTGATGTAGTAACGATTGATTTCCGGAATTTAAGGAATAGAAAATCTTCATAATTTAAATAAGATTTGATTCTTCGAAATTTAAGGAAATTAGGATTTCCTTTGATTAAATGCGTAATCTGCCTCGATTGCTATGTCTGATATTTTGCTATAAATTAACCTCTTCCGTTTCATTTATTCTCACCACTCCTATAATCTTCTTTCTTATTTCATACTTACAAAAGATTTGTGAAAATGCTTCATCTAGTTCTGATTCTTGATATTTTCTTGGCTATCATATCCTTCATTCTTCTTTTTCATCTGCCACCAGAGGATGTTATTTTCTTCTACTATTACCTTGGGGTTATATTGTTTTTCATTCTCCCGTGTCTTTATATTGCTACACGCATTGATATACACGGTTTGTAATTTCGGGGTTGTTTTCGGGCTTTATATTTTCCATTATATTTCGGAGCTTCATGCTTTCGTTTTCTCTTCCCGACTTTAAGTCAAGCGAATAATGGTCCAGAATTCGTAGGTATGAATTTCAGAATAAACATAATTAATGTTCTAAGAAAGAAATGGTAATGGCACAATCTGACTTGTCAAATTACCAGAATATCCGGAAAAGACCGAATCATCAAGAAATATATTTTCTTGATATATTTAGAGATTATATAGAATGAAAGAGTTATGTAACATGGTTTATGATGAGGGTGTGATCTGTGAACCTTTTTCACGTTCCATTAGAAACTCAACATGACTTACTGTAATATAATCACGTTGATCAAGTGTTATTATATTATACTAACTCATGCTTCAGTTCCCACCATTACTTCAAAACATCCATTTTTCGAATTTTTCAGATTTTAGAAACTAAAATAGTTTCTTTTATGATGTAACACAGATAGCGCGAAGAGGTAATGATTTCAGATAAGAATGGTTTCGAAAAATATTTTCAGAAATATGGAGGATATTTATAATGGGAGATACGATGATATCTTAGAATATTTAAGATAAGATGATGATGAAGAATATTGTTCGCAAAGGTTTTAGAGTAAGGAGCAAAATATTCGCTAATGACTTCAGCAAATACTGAATCATTTGGATTCTTGGAAGGCAGGTTTCGTCCTTATGATTTATCCACAGCCTCCATCATACTTTGCTCAATCCGTACTGTAGCAAATAGTGTTTACTGTAGCAAATAGTGTTCACTGTAGCAAATCACTGTAGCAAAGTCGTTTTCACCGTAGCACTGTAGCAAAATACGGTTTCACTGTAGCAGATAGTGTTTTACTGTAGCAAAGTCATTTTACTGTCGCAAATAGTGTTTTACTGTAGGAAAGTCGTTTTTACTTGTACATATATATATATACATACATATAATTGTTCATGAATCGTCGAGAGCAGTCAAATGTAATTTAATACATGAAACAGTTCTAAAATTTTGAGATTCAACTTCATAGACTTTGCTTATCGTGTCGGAAACGTTAAATCATTTAAAGATAAAGTTTAAATTTGGTCAAAAATTTTCGGGTTGTCACAAAAATGGAGAAGTTGGCGCGATTGTATTTGAAGGAGGTTGTCTCCAGACATGGAATACCCGTCTCTATTATCTCTGATAGGGATGGTAGATTTGTTTCAAGGTTCTGGCAGACATTGCAACAAGCATTGGGGACTCGTCTAGACATGAGTACTGCCTATCATCCACAAACTGATATGCAGAGCGAAAGGACGATACAAACGCTTGAAGACATGCTACGAGCATGTGTTATTGATTTCGGAAACAGTTGGGATCGACACCTACCGTTAGCAGAATTTTCCTACAACAACAGTTATCATTCTAGTATTGAGATGGCGCCGTTTGAGGCACTTTATGGTAGAAAGTGCAGGTCTCCGATTTGTTGAAATGAAGTGGGGGATAGACAGATTACGGGTCCGGAGATAATACAAGAAACTACCGAGAAAATCATCCAAATTCAACAACGATTGAAAACCGCCCAGAGTCAACAAAAGAGCTACGCGGACAGTAAAAGAAAAGATATAGAGTTTGAAATTGGAGAAATGGTCGTGCTTAAGGTTTCACCTTGGAAAGGCGTTGTTCGATTTGGTAAACGGGGGAAACTAAATCCAAGGTACTTTGGACCATTCAAGATTATAGATCGTGTCGGACCAGTAGCTTACCAACTGGAGCTACATCAACAACTCGTGACAGTACATAACACTTTCCACGTCTCGAATTTGAAGAAATGTTTTGCTAAAGAAGATCTCACTATTCCGTTGGACGAAATCCAAATCAATGAAAAACTTCAGTTCATTGAAGAACCCGTCGAAATAATGGATCGTGAGGTTAAGAGACTTAAGCAAAACAAGATACCGATTGTTAAGGTTCGATGGAATGCTCGTAGAGGACCCGAGTTCACCTGGGAGCATGAAGATCAGATGAAAAAGAAATACCCGCATCTATTTCCAGAAGATTCGTCAACACCTTCAACAGCTTAAAATTTTGGGACGAAATTTATTTAACGGGTAGGTACTGTAGTGACCCGAACTTTTGTAACAACCCGCCTCCGATAACCGACCAAAAACAGTCCCAAAAAAAAAAAAATTAACTGCTGCTCAGGTGTAGTGCGCGGCTCGCTCCACTGAAAGTGCGCGGCGCGCACAAGGCGTTCCAGGCTCTGATCAAACTGTTTTTAACTCGTAAAAAGATGGACCACTTCCCGACATATTTCGACCGAACGCTTTTCACGGCAAACTTATATATATAAAACTAACACGAATCAAACATAAAACGATGTTTTACAAGCGGGGCCCACACGACCCAAAATACAAGTTTAATACAAGTTTAGAGTTTCGACCACCAAAAAGTTTAAGTTCCAAACTACACAATGAGCATGGCGTTTGGGATTAAACTACCCAACTATCGGTCAAACTCCAAGAGCTACTAAAGCCAAAAGCGTCCCCTTGCATCAAGCGGGATCTCTAGTCCGAACGAATGCCCTTACCCTTATCCACGCCGGAACCTATAAAATGGTAAACAATGAGAGGGTAAGCTAATGCTTAGTGAATGCAATACTTATACATATACATATGTACTTTACCTACACGCATCCACCTACAAAACCATTACTTACAACGAACAAACGAGTTAGCATCAACAAACAAACGACTAGCAACAACGTTAGTATATAATTCAACACGATAATATACTAAACATAAAAGGGCATAAACACGCTAACCGTTCACCGCTTACTACTACCGACTTGTAGCCGACCAAGATCATCGAGTCTCACTCGTACCATGTCACCGACTTGTGACTCGTCATATGGTGTCACCGACTTGTGAATCACCATGTAGCATCACCGACTTGTGAAGCCCCACCTAGTGTCACCGACTTGTGATCACTAAGAAATGTCACCGACTTGTGACTCATCATAAGGTGTCACTGACTTGTGAATCACCACTATTACTTATGGGTCACCGCCTCGTGAATGCCATGTGGCATCACCGACTTGTGAAGTACCACCAAGTGTCACCGACTTGTGAACACTATGGGGTGTCACCGACTAGTGCACCACCCGTCAATACATATGAGGTCACCGACTTGTAAACCTCCAAGAGGTGTCACCGACTTGTGAGACACCTAGCGAGATACTACCGACCCGTAGTTCTCTTCACCTGACTACCAAATAAGCCACCAACTTGTGACATAACGCCCAACACTCACGATGTGGCGCCAAAGGCCCACATCGCGTACGAGTAAATAAACCACATACATACATGTATAAATATTCCACTCACATTGATTTCAAGTAAGGCAACTTCCGCTTGAGCTCCTAATCATCCGATGCAAATCACCTAAGTAATTTACAACCGAATAAGCTAAATACACTAGCTTATACACAAAACACCATAAGTGCAATATCGACCCATTTGCACATGCATCACTTTGACTAAGTCATAACTCGCCTAAAACACCCATAATCAAAATTAACTAATGATTATGTTCAAACACCCCCTTATGCTCAAGGTTCAACATCAAAACACTTACTTACATCATTAGGACACAAAAATCCATTTTGACCCAAACTCAAGTCAACACCCATTTGCAAGTTTACACTTCTAATCACTTATAATCTTAATTAACTAGTGATTCCAACAACCAAACATGATTAACAACTAATCATCTTCATTAACAAACCCAAACCAACCAACAATGGTTATTAACACCATTTACTAGCTCAAACATCCAATTAACAACTAATGGGTTTATTTCAAGAACACCCATTTCAAAACCCCAATTATGAACACTAAATCAAACTATGAAAACTCGGAGTTAGAGCTTACCAATACCACCACAACGTAGCCTTGAACAAGGTGAACAACTTTAACACTTGCAACTTCGTTTGATTCAAGCTCCTTCTTCCCCAAATGAAGCTTTCTCTCTCTAAGCTCTATTTCTCACTCTAGGGTTTGAGAATGTGTGGAAGAGATGAAGATAAGATTGTGGACTTGAAAGAGTCCACCAATCTGCCTTTGTGGCCTAAAACCGACCCTCAATTGAAAAGACCATAATGCCCTTCATTAAACTCAAAACAGAAAAACTGGGGTTCTGTCGCAGGGACAGTGCGCGGCGAGCACCATCACCCCTGCGCGGCGCGCATGAAGGGCTGAACAGGTTCTGTCTTCAGTTTACTCACACAATTTTCCCCACACTTCATGCACTCTAATACACTTCTGTAAAATAAATAATCGGGTCTTACAACTTTTCCATGTTTATATATATTAATTGAGATTGATATTTACATGACTAAATGTTTCCAACGTGTTAAGCAATCAAACTTGTTAAGACTTGATTAATTGAAATAGGTTTCATATAGACAATTGACCACCCAAGTTGACCGGTGATTCACGAACGTTAAAACTTGTAAAAACTATACGATGACATATATATGGTTATATATATAGTTAACATGATTTTATTATAAGTAAGTATCTCATTAGTTATTTTAACAATGAGTTATATACATAAAAATGAGACTATTAAATTAAGAAAGTCGAAAACGATATATATAACGATTATCGTTATAACAATGTCTTACTACGTACATTCGAATCATATTAAGATATTGATACACTTGGTTAATTATGTTAAATGATAAGTAAATATATCATTAAATGTATTAACAATGAACTACATATGTAAAAATAAGACTACTAACTTAATGATTTCGAAACGAGACATATATGTAATGATTATCGTTGTAACGACATTTAACTGTATATATATCATACTATGATATATTATGAAATATCCCGATCTTATTGATTAAAAACGTTCCATATTAATTGATTTCGTTGCGAGGTTTTGACCTCTATATGAGACGTTTTTCAAAGACTGCATTCATTTTAAAACAAACCATAACCTTTATTTTATCAATAAAGGTTTAAAAAGCTTTACGTAGATTATCAAATAATGATAATCTAAAATATCCTGTTTACACACGACTATTACATAATGGTTTACAATACAAATATGTTACAACGAAATAAGTTTCTTGAATGCAGTTTTTACACAATATCATACAAGCATGGACTCTAAATCTTGTCCTTATTTAAGTATGCGACAGCGGAAGCTCTTAACAATCACCTGAGAATAAACATGCTTAAAACGTCAACAAAAATGTAGGTGAGTTATAGGTTTAACCTATATATATCAAATCGTAACAATAGACCACAAGATTTCATATTTCAATATACATCCCATACATAGAGATAAAAATCATTCATATGGTGAACACCTGGTAACCGACATTAACAAGATGCATATATAAGAATATCCCCATCATTCCGGGACACCCTTCGGATATGATATAAATTTCGAAGTACTAAAGCATCCGGTACTTTGGATGGGGTTTGTTAGGCCCAATAGATCTATCTTTAGGATTCGCGTCAATTAGGGTGTCTGTTCCCTAATTCTTGGATTACCAGACTTAATAAAAAAGGGGCATATTCGATTTCGATAATTCAACCATAGAATGTAGTTTCATGTACTTGTGTCTATTTTGTAAATCATTTATAAAACCTGCATGTATTCTCATCCCAAAGATATTAGATTTTAAAAGTGGGACTATAACTCACTTTCACAGATTTTTACTTCGTCGGGAAGTAAGACTTGGTCACTGGTCGATTCCAATCTTGTTTTACCCATAACTTCTTCATTTTAAATCCGTTTTGAGTGAATCAAATTGCTATGGTTTCATATTGAACTCTATTTTATGAATCTAAGCAGAAAAAGTATAGGTATATAGTCAAAAATATAAGTTACAAGTCATTTTTGTAAGAGGTAGTCATTTCAGTCGAAAGAACGACGTCTTGATGACCATTTTGAAAAACATACTTCCACTTTGAGTTTAACCATGATTTTTGGATATAGTTTCATGTTCATAAGAAAAATCATTTTCCCAGAAGAACAACTTTTAAATCAAAGTTTATCATAGTTTTTAATTATCAAACCCAAAACAGCCTGCGGTGTTACTACGACGGCGTATGTCCAGTTTTACGGTGTTTTTCGTATTTCCAGGTTTTAAATCATTAAGTTAGCATATCATATAGATATAGAATATGTGTTTAGTTGATTTTAAAAGTCAAGTTAGAAGGATTAACTTTTGTTTGCGAACAAGTTTAGAATTAACTAAACTATGTTCTAGTGATTTCAAGTTTAAACCTTCGAATAAGATAGCTTTATATGTATGAATCGATTGATGTTATGAACATCATTACTACCTCAAGTTTTGTGGATAAACCTACTAGAAAAGAGACAAATAGATCTAGCTTCAAAGGATCTTTGATGGCTTGAAAGTTCTTGAAGTAGAATCATGACACGAAAACAAGTTCAAGTAAGATTTCCACTCGAAATAAGATTGTTATAGTTACAGAAATTGAATCAAAGTTTGAATATGAGTATTACCTTATATTAGAAAGATATCTTACTGTAAATAAGAAAGATTTCTTGAGGTTGGATGATCACTCTGCAAGATTGGAAGTAAGCAAGCAAACTTGGAAGTATTCTTGATTTTATGAAACTAGAACTTGTAGAATTTATGAAGAACACTTAGAACTTGAATATAGAACTTGATAGAGATTAATTAGATGAAGAAAATTGAAGAATGAAAGTGTTTGTAGGTGTTTTTGGTCGTTGGTGTATGAATTAGATATAAAGGATATGTAATTTTGTTTTCATGTAAATAAGTCATGAATGATTACTCATATTTTTGTAATTTTATGAGATATTTCATGCTAGTTGCCAAATGATGGTTCTCACATGTGTTAGGTGACTCACATGGGCTAATAAGAGCTGATCATTGGAGTGTATATACCAATAGTACATATATCTAAAAGCTGTGTATTGTACTAGTACGAATACGGGTGCATACGAGTAGAATTGTTGATAAAACTGAACGAGGATGTAATTGTAAGCATTTTTGTTAAGTAGAAGTATTTTGATAAGTGTCTTGAAGTCTTTCAAAAGTGTATGAATACATATTAAAACACTACATGTATATACATTTTAACTTAGTCGTTAAGTCATCGTTAGTCGTTACATGTAAGTGTTGTTTTGAAACCTTTAGGTTAACGATCTTCTTAAATATTGTTAACCCAATGTTTATAATATCAAATGAGATTTTAAATTATTATATTATCATGATATTATGATGTACGAATATCTCTTAATATGATATATATATATATATATACATTAAATGTCGTTACAACGATAATCGTTACATATATGTCTCGTTTCAAAATCATTAAGCTAGTAGTCTTGTTTTTACATATGTAGTTCATTGTTAATATACTTAATGATATGTTTACTTATCATAATATCATGTTAACTATATATATAACCATATATATGTCATCATATAGTTTTTACAAGTTTTAACGTTCGTGAATCACCGGTCAACTTGGGTGGTCAATTGTCTATATGAAACCTATTTCAATTAATCAAGTCTTAACAAGTTTTATTGCTTAACATGTTGGAAACACTTAATCATGTAAATAATAATTTCATTTAATATATATATAAACATGGAAAAGTTCGGGTCACTACATATAATAATTTAACATAATATCATAATATCATGATAATGTAATAATTTAACATCTCATTTGATATAATAAACAATGGGTAAACAACATTTAACAAGACCGTTAACCTAAAGGTTTCAAAACAACATTTACATGTAACGACTAACGATGACTTAACGACTCAGTTAAAATGTATATACATGTAGTGTTTTAATATGTATTCATACACTTTTGAAAGACTTCAAGACACTTATCAAAATACTTCTACTTAACAAAAATGCTTACAATTACATCCTCGTTCAGTTTAATCAACAATTCTACTCGTATACACCCGTATTCGTACTCGTACAATACACAGCTTTTAGATGTATGTACTATTTGTATATACACTCCAATGATCAGCTCTTAGCAGCCCATGTGAGTCACCTAACACATGTGGGAACCATCATTTGGCAACTAGCATGAAATATCTCATAAAATTACAAAAATATGAGTAATCATTCATGACTTATTTACATGAAAACAAAATTACATATCCTTTATATCTAATCCATATACCAACGACCAAAAACACCTATAAACACTTTCATTCTTCAATTTTCTTCATCTAATTGATCTCTCTCAAGTTCCATCTTCAAGTTCTAAGTGTTGTTCATAAATTCCATAAGTATAGTTTCTTAAAAATCAAGAATACTTCCAAGTTTGCAAGTCTACTTCCAAGCTTTCTAATCCATTCTAAGTAATCATCTAAGATCAAGGAACCTTTGTTATTTATAGTAGGTTATATTTCTAATTCAAGGTAATATTCATATTCTAACTTTGATTCAATTTCTACAACTATAACAATCTTATTTCGAGTGAAAATCTTACTTGAACTGTTTTCGTGTCATGATCCTGTTTCAAGAACTTTCAAGCCATCCAAGGATCCTTTGAAGCTAGATCCATTTTTCTCATTTCCAGTAGTTTTATCCAGAAAACTTGAGGTAGTAATGATGTTCATAACATCATTCGATTCATACATATAAAGCTATCTTATTCGAAGGTTTAAACTTGTAATCACTAGAACATAGTTTAGTTAGTTCTAAACTTGTTCACAAACAAAAGTTAATCCTTCTAACTTGACTTTTAAAATCAACTAAACACATGTTCTATATCTATATGATATGCTAACTTAATGATTTAAAACCTGGAAACAAGATGAACACCATAAAATCGGATATACGCAGTCGTAGTGAAACCGGGGGCTGTTTTGGTTTCGATAATTAAAAACTATGATAAACTCTGATTTAAAAGTTGTTCTTCTGGGAAAATTATTTTTCATATGAACATGAAACTATATCCAAAAATCAAGGTTAAACTCAAAGTGGAAGTATGTCTTCTAAAATGATCATCTAGACGTCGTTCTTTCGACTGAAATGACTACCTTTACAAAAACGACTTGTAACTTATATTTCCGACTATAAACCTATACTTTTTCTGTTTAGATTCATAAAATATAGTTCAATATGAAACCATAGCAATTTGATTCACTCAAAACGGATTTAAAATGAAGAAGTTATGGGTAAAACAAGATTGGATATTTTTGATCTTTTTAGCTACGGGAAATGTTTAACAAATCTATACAAATCATATCCTAGCTAACTTATATTGTATTATACATGTATTCTAATATATTATGTAATCTTGGGATACCATAGATACGTATGCAAATGTTTTGACATATCATATCGACCCATGTATATATATTATTTGGAACAACCATAGACACTCTATATGCGGTAATGTTGGAGTTAGCTATATAGGGTTGAGGTTGATTCCAAAAATATATATACTTTGAGTTGTGATCTAGCCTGAGACGTGTATACACTGGGTCGTGGATTGATTCAAGATAATATATATCGATTTATTTATGTACATCTAACTGTGGATAACTAGTTGTAGGTTACTAACGAGGACAGCTGACTTAATACACTCAAATCTTTAAAACATAATAAAAATGGTTGTAATTATATTTTGATCATACTTTGATATATATGTATATATTTGTATAGGTTCGTGAATCGATCCGTGGCCAAGTCTTATTTTTGAGGAAGAAAATATCTGTGAAAGTGAGTTATAGTCCCACTTTTAAAATCTAATATTTTTGGGATGAGAATACATGCAGATTTTATAAATGATTTACAAAATAGACACAAGTATGTGAAACTACATTCTATGATTGAATTATTGAAATCGAATATGCCCCTTTTTATTAAGTCTGGTAATCTAAGAATTAGGGAACAGACACCCTAATTGACGCGAATCCTAAAGATAGATCTATTGGGCCTAACAAACCCCATCCAAAGTACCGGATGCTTTAGTACTTCGAAATTTATATCATATCCGAAGGGTGTCCCGGAATGATGGGTATATTCTTATATATGCATCTTGTTAATGTCGGTTACCAGGTGTTCACCATATGAATAATTTTTATCTCTATGTATGGGATGTGTATTGAAATATGAAATCTTGTGGTCTATTGTTACGATTTGATATATATAGGTTAAACATATAACTCACCAACATTTTTGTTGACGTTTAAAGCATGTTTATTCTCAGGTGAATACTAAGAGCTTCCGCTGTTGCATACTAAAATAAGGACAAGATTTGGAGTCCATGTTTGTATGATATTGTGTAAAACTGCATTCAGGAAACATATGTCGATATAATATATTTCTATTGTAAACCATTATGTAATGGTCGTGTGTAAACAGTATATTTTAGATTATCATTATTTGATAATCTACGTAATGTTTTTAAAACTTTTATTGATAAAATAAAGGTTATGGTTGTTTTAAAAATGAATGCAGTCTTTGAAAAACGTCTCATATAGAGGTCAAAACCTCGCAACGAAATCAATTAATATGGAACGTTTATAATCAATATGAATGGGACATTTCAATTATAAAGTGTATTCAATACTTGTAAGGATGTATTTACACTCGTAATACATTATATGTAGATACATTTTAACATAAGTTAATTACGTAGTTTAAATAGTAATATATATTATTAGAAAACTCTTTAAATTAGTAGTATGAAAATATATATATATAATACTTTGTTAATATACTTAATGATATATTTAATTATCATATTTTCAAGTTAAATATATATAAATCCATATATATACACAATAATTAAACAATTAAACAATTAAATCAAGTTATGACGTTCGTGAATCGTCGGAATAAAAGGGTGACCAAAAGCTTGTGTAAAACTCTTTCTGGAGGTTCAAGATTTATTAAAATTCATTGCTTATCAAGTCAGAATTATATAAAGATTAAGTTTAAATTTGGTCGGAAATTTTCGGGTCGTCACATCATTAACATAATTCAAACGAATTTACATCTTTCAAATGCTTACAACACTTTCATATACTTACACATTTGAACTTAATCTTTCTTAATCCCCTTCTTAACTTATCATAATACATGAACATTCATAAAGTATCATTTTTCCTCAATACTCAAGTTCTCTAATTTAATCCATACAATTAAGAACTTATCATTCTTAACAACAATTACTTATAACAATTTAAAACATAAACTCTCTTTTTCACAATTTAGCTAAATCTCATATTCACATTCATTGAGGCATTTCATCAAACACCTAGTGTGCATAACTTGATTCTTGACTACTAACAACATCAAATTCACCATTTTCGTTTCACACTTTCAAATAGCAAGTCCATACATGAACTTACATCTAAACATCATTTCAATTTCATTTTTAATCATGCAAATGTGCACACTCACAATAATAACAACTTATAAACTTGAGATTCACATAAAATACCCAATTTTAGTGATACATAAGACTTAGAAGTTCATACCTTGTCTATTGGGATTCAAGAACCCTAATTGTGCACAAATGGGGAAGAAATTGAAGAATTGCAACATGCTATGATGATCAAGGCACACTTGATTACATAAATTCTTACTTGCATGTGCTTAAATCTTCCAATTAAGGATTTCTCCTCTCCTCTTGGTGCTAGTCGACACACACGCACACACGCACTAATTTCTGGACTTTTTTGCAACTGATACAATTTCTAACATTTTACAAGTTTTAATTTAATTATCTCTTCCTTATTTGCACTTTCTACCCTCCCCACCAAAACCATAATATGGGACGTCCATAAACTAACTTTGCACACTTAGTCCCTCTCATCATTAACTAACAAGCTTTAAATATTATCCTTTTATAATACAAAAATAATACCTACATAAAATGTACCAATAATTTACATAAAATATTACCTTATTTAGTTGGGGTGTTACATAGATTTATCAAGACAACAATTTTTGCTATGTTATGCCATAATGTATATGAGTGCCATGATATGATTTATCAAGGTTATATGATATGTGATAATTTTCGCATTAGCTTGTCAATAAAACATATATGCTTTGACTATTTTCATTTGACGGATGTATTAATATGTTATCCGTTCTCCGTGTTGCGTAAGAAAATTTATTTGTGAAGATGTTTTGACTATTTGAAATCAAATTTTGAAACAAATAATGAATCGATCCTGATGCTCTTATGTTTGATAATGTATCATAAAAATAATAAATCTGTGTAAAATATTGTTGTTAAAGAATACTCTGTGTTCTGTTTAGCGTGTTGCGCTTAGGCATTGTGCGGCTTCCAAAATACACTTGTATTTTATATTTGAATTTTTCTGTTTTTCATATAGATGGATTATGCAATTGAGAAAAACCATTGTGTATGTCATGACATTTAAGAGATATAGTATTTTTGCATCGGTGCCCTCTAGCTTATGCTAGCCGATCCCTTGTATCTATAATGTTGACACAAGAGCCTCTACCATTGGGGGCATAAAAATGTCTTGCCTTAAGTGGGTAGGTAAGAATGCAATGTTCTACATTTGTAACGTGCAACGCTTTGCGTGTAGGAAAAAGAGAAAATATCATTGAGATTAAACTGCTGCACTTACAATATTTTTGTGTAATATTTTCGTATGAATAAGGTGATCAAGCCTATCCAGAAAACTACAAAAAATTGCACTGTGCTTATTTGAATTGATGAAATAAAAAACATGTTTAACAAACTACACTGCACGATTCATGTTAACAGTATGCTCTCCATGCAGCGTTCTGCGCTGTGCTTTTAAGGTTTCCATATTTTGTGTGGTTTGAAATACCCATTCACATCATTTCTGCTAAATAACTGCCTTGATGGTTCTCCCGCAACAAAATTCTGATGTACTTCATAAACAACTGATCTTTCCCTTACTGGTCCCACATATTCAGAGTGCACCACAGCTATGCCATTTGGAGTTGGGAATCTTAATTCCGCATGTGGGGTTGATGAAATTGCCCCAAACTTTCAAAATGTTCTTCTTCCAAATAAAGCATTGAACCTTGATCTGCCATCAAGCACCGTGAAGTCCACGATTTCTGTTCGAACCAAAGGGTGTGTTCCCAACATTACATCCAATTTGATTTTACCAGCTTCCCTCATTGATTCTCCCGTAATACCAGCAATTTTCAAGTTTGTGTAGCATAATATGTCCTTCACGCTGAACGGATAATCTCTGAAACAATCCAAATATAAGATGTCTGCTTCACTACCTGTATCAGTATAGATTCTGGTAATGCGCTTGTGGTCGTGGGTTCGAGTCCCACGGATGGCGCCATATGTTGGTACGATTTTCCGTATAGCGGGTGTAAGGTACCAGTACAGAACAATTTCCACCTAGCGTAGAGTGATGTTATGTTGATTAATGTTTGCCCTCGGGAAATAATCCCCTGCAGACCCGGAACAGGGATAAGAGATCCGTGGTGTGGCCTCAATCAATCTGAGGATCAATCTGTAATTGATCCGTGTAGCGTTCTACTGCTAAGCGGTTAATGTGCTTTTAGAGTGAGAAAGAACTGTGTGAGAGAGAAAATGTACTTCTCTCTGACTGAAGTTCGGATGTGAAATGTGGTGACCCAAGGGGTCTATTTATAGGCCGTAGAATGTCCGAAATTCTCGGGAACACGTGTCAAACGCTGATTAATTCAGTTATGCGATATATCTGAAACTGCCTTTGGCGTGTGCTGACGTGGCTGCGTGCCACTCACGCGCTTAACCAAAGGGCTTAAGCATAGAAGCTGCCTGCAGTGCTTACGCATGACGCTGGACGTCCTGCTGTACGCTGGACGACAATTACTAGAAACCGCCAAATATTGTTATCTTTTGTGCTCTTTGATCTATTTTCTGTATAAAAATGATGATTTTATGCATGCATCCCCTAGGATACACCATTAACTCGGTTTTAGCATCTTCGAGTGCAAACGGAGTTGGAATCGAGGTAATTATGGAAAATATGTGCAAGAATAAAAACTCAAAGATGGGTAAGAACAAGTCTATTCCTTTAGATTATTGTACTGAGCAGGATGTTGGTGTTGCGTAAGGATACTTGTTTTGTAGAAATATTATGACAACCCGGAAATTTCCACTAATTTTAAACCTAATTGTTATATGATTTCGACACGTTAAAATTTAATCTCAAAAATTTTTGAGCAGATTCATTTAAACTTCAACAAATTCCGACGATTCACGAACAATTATTCGTAAACAATTATGGATTTGTATTAATTCGTTATATTAATATTAATATTATTATTAATATCATATATCGCTAATCATTATCATTTACAAGTATTATTATTACAAATATTATTAATGTTATTATTATTATTATTAATTATTAATAATATTAATATTATTAGTATTATCAATTTTACTAAAGGTGATTATAAATATCATTATTATTAATACAACTTATTATCAATGTTATTATTATTATTAATGTTATTATTATTATTATTATTAATAGTATTATTAACATTTTATAATGATTATTATCATTATTACTAATTAAAATTAAAATTATCATTTTTATTATTAATATTGTCATATCAATATTATTATCATTATTTTTTTTCTCTTATCATTATACTTAATAATATTAAGAATTATTATTATCAATATTATTATTATTATTAATTCTATTATTATTATTAGTATTTTTTATTATTAATAATATTAATAGTATTATTATTATTATTATTATTATTATTATTATTATTATTATTATTATTATTATTATTATTATTATTAATATATCTATTAATTATTAATTAAAAATAAAAATAAAAATGATGCAGACAAATACAAAATTAGGTTTGTTATCACAATCTACTTTTGATTTTTTTTTTTAACTGATCGTGATCTACTTTTAGTTTCTTTAATCCATCGTGATCCAGCATCTGCTTTCTTTATTTTTTTAAATATTTTTATAAAAAGCAGAATTAGGTAAACTGCTTTATTTTGATCGAGCTGTATATTTTTATTTTTTTCTGCTTTCTGATCGTGATTTCCTTTAGCATTATCATTAAACAAACAATTAAGATCACTGCTTTACACATTCGATTAACATCATCAATATTATTTATATACTGCTTGTAGTTGCTGTTAATTGAAAACCAAACAGAAATTTAGAATAACAGCTCGTAACCTCTGTTCTTACTTCTTTTTAGCAAAAGCTCAAAACCAAATCATATTTCAAAATCTAAAAGTGCAGTCATGTTAGGAATCCTCTAGTGAAACTTCCTGTAAAATTTCAGCCTTCAATTCCTCATATCGAAGTCGAATTTCGGAGTCAAAGTTCAAAATTTAAAAGTCAAACGATTTGTTCTTCGAAAAATTAGAGTTCCAGTTGAAGTTTTAGGATCAATTGATGCTTCAGAAAGTTTCTAGGAGACATTCCCAACCTATTTCATGTTGGAATTGTGAGCTAAAACGTTCAGGAAATCAAAAATCATAGTTGGAGTTCCTGAGTGCTTAACGCGAAGCTGTTTCTGCTATTTTATTTCGATTTTATTTAATCCAAATGAATTACAGCCTTATTTTTATAAAGTTTTCAAAATTCAAAACAAATTTTGTTGTTATGGTCGTTTGGTTCTCTGGTCGACTGTATAATCTTGTGAAGAAGATGAAGAAAATAGAAAATAAATATTACGTGTATTATATAATTAAAGTCTGTTTTAATTCAGAAAAACAAAGTCAGACGGATGGTTTAAGATGTTAGCGGGTGAGCGTGAGGTCGCGGGTTCGAGCCCCGTCTTGGGCATTTCTTTTTGATAAACTTTCTAAAGGTAGTTTTCTTTATCAAAAATTATTATTATTATTATTGTTATTATATCTAGTATTATAATTATTATTATTACTACTATAAGTATTAATTATCAATCATTATTATTATTATGATTATAGTTACAATTATGATTATTATTATTATTATTACTATTATTATTACTACTAATATATGTATTATTATGATTAGAATTATTTTTATTGTTATTATTATGAAAACAAAACAACTTATTATTTTTTTTATATAAATATTAGTATTAGTATCATTTCCTAAATATTAAGATTATTATTATTATCATAAATACTATTATTAATATTATCACTATTATTATTAGTATGATTATTACTATTGTTATTATTGAAAAGTATTATCATTATTATTATTACTAATATGATTATCTTTATTAGTATTATTATTATTAAAAAGTATTATCATTATTATCGTTTTTACAAAATTGTCATTTTTGCTATCATTAAAACTATAGTATTATTTTTACTACTAGTATTTTTATTATTAAAATTATTATCGTTATTATCATTTTTACAAAAATTAACATTTTTGCCATCATCAAAACTATATTATTATTATTGCTATTTTTAAACCTTATTATGATTATTATCATTTTACTACTAGTATTATTATTATTATCATTACAAAATAATACAACTCTTTATTCATTATCATTATTAATATTATTTTATCAAATAAATACTTATATATAGAATATATATAAAAGTATATATATAGAAATATATAACAATTGAAATAATATATATAAACTTGTTCGATTACGAGTATATGTGTTAATATATATATTTGATATAGGTTCGTGAATCCGAGGTCAACTCTGCACTTGTTCAGTGCCATCATATGCGTAATTACTACGAAATACAGTATAGTTAGTTTTTCATAGCTCCCTTTTTAATTGCTTTTGCAATATATATTTTTGGGCTGAGAATACATGCAATGTTTTATATCTGTTTTACAAAATAGATTCAAGTACTAAACTTAGTTCTACGTGGGTTAGAATCAAAAATATTCCCCTAGCTTGGTAACGTATTCTATCGGTCTCTGTACCGTAGGCGCGAATCATATTGATAAATCTATCGGGTTTGACAACCCCATCCGGGCTAGTCGCGCTAGCAGTCAACGGATGTTTAGTACTTCGAGGGTATTTATCGCACTTGATTCGGTGCTCTATAGACATCAGGGGTATTCATTATTATATTATTATCGTTAAGGCTGTTACCAGGTGCCCATGGTTGTAGTTACTTTTTATTACACTGCGGTGTAAGGATATTTATGGAAACTGAAACCTATGAACTCACTCAACCTCGTGTTGACTTTTTAAGCATGTTTATTCTCAGGCACTTTTTACTTCCGCTGTAGAACTTTGCTGTTACATAGAAGTCAAGCCAAGCACTGGGACCAGAGTTAACATCGCCGTTAATGTTTTTTGACGAGGTGTTACAAATATACTGAAATTTTGTAATCAATTCCTGAAACATGTTATGAATTAATCATGATGTTTTGTATTCTGATAATGAGTCATAAGAAATGATGAGTTTGTTTAAGGCATGCTGTTAAAGAATGAACTGTGTTCCGTTGAACTGTTGCGTTTAAGCGTTGTGCGGCTTACAAAATATACTTATTTAATGTTTTTGATATGTTAAAGCTAAGGGGTATAAAATACTATTAAATTTTACAGGAAATACTATTAAATACGATATAATTTTACACAAGATATTTATTTATTTATAGAATGGATATACTTAAACCTTGCTACAACACTTATAGGCAGTGTACCTAATTGTACAGTAGTGTAGTTTTTAGTAAGTCCGGTTCGTTCCACAGGGAAAATCTTTAAACAAAGCTTAACGCTATATTAGTTTACTTTTATAAAAATATAAATATATATATAAGTAATATTATTATTATAAAGGGGGGGTTTTTACCGTTTAATGACCGGTTTGTCGATTTTAAAACTTTAGTCGCAGTTAAAACCAAATGTAAAATAATAAATAAATACAAGACTTAATTTAAAGCGTAAAGTAAATAACGATAATGAAATTGCGAATAATAAAAGTGCGATAAAATAAACTTGCGATAATTAAAAAGTACGATAATTAAAAGTGCAATTAAATACAATAACAATAAAAATGCGATAATTAGAAGTGCAATTAAATATAAAATAAAGGAAATTAAATATGAAATAAAAGAATTATGCTTATTTAAACTTCCGTAACCATGATGATTGACGTGTTGATTTTAGTTTTATGCCCATGGGTTAATTGTCCTTTGTCCTGGATTATTTAATATGTCCGTCTGATTTTTGTCCATAACAGTCCATCAGTCATAAATATAAAGTGCGAGTGTCCTCATCAAATTATCCTTATACCCGAAGTTAAATATTCCAACTAATTAGGGACTTAAACTGTAACAAGATTTTAATACTTTGTTTAATAATTACACCAGGATGTCGACTGAGTGTAACCCAAGGTTTTAATATTTTGTTATCAATTATACCAAGTGTCCTTGTACATAATTTCACCCCTGTTTTAATTATTCTAGTGGCTATTAATCCATTCTCGTATCCAGTTAAATGAACGATTATTCGTACATATAAATACCCTGCCCATCGTGTCCGATCGAGTGTATATGGTAATTTATAGGGACGCCCAATTGTAAATCTTTATATTAACATTAACAAACTATCATTTAGTTAAACAAATATAAAGCCCATTAATAGCCCATAGTCTAATTTCCACAAGTGTCGTTCTTTTGTCCAAACCCCAATTATGGTACAAAGCCCAATTACCCAATTTTAGTAATTAGCCCAACATCATGATTACTTCGGATTAAATAAGCATAATAATAACTTAGCTACGAGACATTAAATTAAAAATGTTGAACATAACTTACAATGATTAAAAATAGCATAGCGTTACACGGACAGAATTTCGACTTATACCCTTACAACATTCGCTAACATACCCTTATTATTAGGATTTAAAATTAAAATTAAAATTAAAATATAAATTTTATATATATATATATATATATATATATATATATATATATATATATATATTTACGTATATATTGAGAGAGAGAGAGATAGATTATGGATGATGAAAATGATCAGAATTCGGTTGGCTTTATAGGGAATTGAGTTCAGGGGTACTCCACGACTCGCGGCAACTTTTGCCTTCAAACTCCGCGAGTCGCGGAGTTTGAAAATACAGCTCACCATCCTTTGGCTTCTTTCTTACCGACGATTTATAAATATATTATAATATATATATTAATTTTAAGAATTAATTATATATTATATTATATTTATGTGCATAGTTGACTCGTAATTTTTAGTCCATTGCGTCGAGCGTTGAGAGTTGACTCATGTCCCGGTTCCGGATTTTCGAACGTCCTTGCGTACAATTTAATATCTTGTACTTTGCGTTTTGAATCTTGTACTCTTGTAATTTCGAGACGTTCCTTATCAATAATTGGAACCTCTTTGATTGTATTTTGTACTTTTGAGCTTTTTGGTCGTTTGCGTCTTCAATTCGTCGAATCTGTCTTTTGTCTTCACCTTTTATTATTTAAACGAATATCACTTTTAAATAGAACAATTGCAACTAAAAGCTTGTCTTTCTTGGGGAATAATGCTATGAAATATATGTTTGTTTTTAGCATTATCAAATATTTCCACACTTGAGTGTTGCTTGTCCTCAAGCAATATCGTCTTGAAATACTAGAATCACTTCTTTATTCTTCACACTTTGTACATCAGTGATTTCTATACGGCGGTATAAACAATGGTAGTAACGATATGGTTTACAGTCCCACATGACTATAAAAATTTAGATCCATTAAGAAAATTGGATCTTTATGAAAACATTTGATCTTTTGAAAATTAAATCTAGTTTTTACCCTAGATAAGTTTTCCGGGATAACCCTTCACCGGTGTTTGCAAATTATTTTTGTGGGTTTGGTGGGTTTCATATTCGAAAATTTTAGCTCAAAACTTATGGTTTTGTGTCACCCACTTGCTAACCTTGTATTTGGAAAGAAACACGTCCAGTTTACTTGTCCCGTATATTGCCTTTCGGTAAACTACCGTCCGGTTGTAAAGGAAAGCGTTGAACAAGCAACTGTTAAGGCAATGTCCCCTGACATGCTTTTAATTATGGCCTATAACGTGTCAGACGCAATTACTATCCTTGGTAGGAGCAATAGTAAAGCTCACCCTTATAATTTGTAGGTTTGGCACAAGGTCCTGTCTTTGACCACTATGCAACCACCGTTCTTACGGTTGACACCCGATTTGGTTCAGATGACTTAATGAATTCCAGGTGAATTCCTAGGATTTTACGTTCAATGGTAATGAACGCATTGAAAATGGGTTTTTAGAAAACAAATCGGTTTGTAATTTTATCAAAATATTTTCTCGTTCAAGCTCGAGTTTAGATATCATTGAATTCCATGAGTTTGAATTCTCAATCTTTAAGGTCAATCTCTAGGATTGAGTAATATCAGGCTTAAAAGCTGATTTTTAATCTTTAAGGAGATTATCCTTTCTGGGGATCTGATTCATTAGTCTTATCCAGCTAATTTGCACGGTGCCCCCCATTGTACGAGATAAATCCTTCTCATGGTTAGGATAAATCTGACCACTTGGCGACCCTGTTTGATGCTGAGGTCCGTGGATTTCCTGCTGATTTTAGTGATGACTTTTCTAGGTTTTTCGTCAACCTACAGCTAGTCTGGACGACAACTTCATGACCTAAATCAAGAAGCGCGTTTCTTTTTCGGAAGACTTTACTTCCTTTTAATGATGGAATTGATTCATCGTGTAGATCCATCTCTTCTTTTCTTTCATCGGGTAAAATAGTTTAGTTTAGTCCAAAGCAAAAGTATTTTCAGTTATTTGTTACAGAAATATGTGACATATGTTTAAGATAACTTGGTAATTTTTCCCACACTTGGCTTTTATTTTCCTTTTTATTGTCCTCTATTCCATTTTAAATGAATTTTAACATTTTGGTTTGTTTCTCAATTTATGTCCTTTCTGAGGTAACAATAATTTCTGTGTTAACACCTAGTTTTATCGTTCATAAATATATATAAACATGATTTTGAGTTCATTTAATTGAAAATTTTGAAAAAATTTACTAGAATTGGGTAGTCAGTATATAAGACTAGGGCTGTTCTTTATCATCAGAGAGCACTAGATTCTAATACAACTATTACGTTACTAGTATTTTTAATGGTAACCAAGTGTTTAAGATAAAAATTTTAAAAATCCGAAAGAATTTAACCCCTTCCCACACTTAAGATCTTGCAATGCCCTCATTTGCAAGAAATCAGTAACAATTTAAATTATTGAGGGTGATTTATGTGAAAATGATTAAATTTTACCAAAGTTTCCAAACATATTTGTGTTTGCTTGCTGAATGATAAATGGTGCATATCATTTGTTCATTCCGTCTTGTTGTTATTTCACATATATTTTGCATCTTGTCGTCAAAATTAGTTGCTTTTGCTGAACTTAATGCCAGTCTTTGAAAATGTGTTGTTTTACCCTGTTGTGTACATAAGATAAACTGCAAACATATATACATATTTTTGAAGTTTGGTATATTACCCTACATTCAAAAATTATTAAAATCTAAGAATAAAAGTTAGAAAATTATAAAAACTATTACAATATTAAATAAGTATTAAACGTATCAACATTACAAATTACAAAATAAATAAAACTAAGTAGACTAGGGATGATACTGATACCAGTAGGGGTTCCATGCATAACCATAGGTGCTATAAAATGCTTCGGCTGGGTTATACGTAGGATACGGTAGTTGAATCTCTATAGACCAGGGAGGGAATATGGGCTTTATGACGACTCGGAAAATTTCGACTTATTTTGAACTCAAATCTTTAAATGAGTTAATATTTCTGACACGGTAAGCAAAGTCTGTAAAGTCGAATCTCAAAATTTTTGAACTACTTTCATATATTTAAATTATCCTTCGACTGTTCTCGATGATTCACAAACGATTATGTGTATATATATATATATATATATATATATATATATATATATATATATATATATATATATATATATATATAGTTAAATAATATTCGAATGAGGTATAAGCAGTATTTGAATTCTTTAACTTATGTATGCTTAATTTTCGGTCAGCAAGAAAGTCTAAATTATATACTCCATAATTGGGCTCGAATTTCTAAGGTTAAAGAGATTGATGAGCTCAGTGGCAGAGCCACACGCATCCATGTGAGTGCATGTGACACTACTCATAATGGACTTGTAGTGTAATTTAGTGAGCTCATTAACAAATTTATCTATTATATTTTCTGTGTGACCTCAATCATAAACCCAATTACTATTAATGACCTAATATAAAATCATTTTTTTTAATCGTTCATCAATTGGGTCAGTATCTCAAATTTATTTTTTTTTACTAAATCAAAGCTCGCTAAATAAATTTTTTAGTTACTCGTTATATTTCATTATTATTTTGTGACACCAGTAATTTAAAATCCTAGCTTCGCTACTGGATGAGCTGTTACTAAACCACAACATATCATCTATCTATCTATGTTTAAATAAAAGAAGAATTAGCGAAAAGTGAGACGTGTACACTACTCAATTATTTAAGTTCACTATTAAAGTATGTTGGATAGAGTCAAAATAATATTTGTTCATAACCAATCACCAATTTAAATCTTAACAATATGAATATTAAGAAAAATAGCACATAATTAATTTCATGCTCTTGGACTGATTGGAAATCAAATGGAACTAAAATTTAATTTGTAGCATTAAATTCAATAGCCACCTCCTCTTTTTATGTTGAATTTGTCGTGACCCAAAACACAGGTGGGTCCAAGTTGTTTTGCTTGCCCTTCTTTTCTTTCTTTGATCGACTAGAACAAACAACCAAGGATGGGTCCCACTGGTGGTAAATTAGCCGTTCTCTCCCTTATTTCTTTGATGTCGACGAGAAAGAAACAAAAGATCCTAAGCTGGAATTTGGTGCCATATGATCACATGAGTTGCCAGACTAGGAAAATTCTATAAATTCAATCATTTTGCTCATTCTAGTTTCATTCTAAACATAACACTTCGTATGATATTATTGATAATAATATTATTATTATAAATCCTAATATTATTAGTATTATTCTTATTCTTATTCTTATTATTATTATTATTATTATTATTATTATTATTATTATTATTATTATTATACTACATAAAATACTACGACGAGGTTATGTCCAAGTGATTTTCAAAACGAGTTTTAAAATGAGTTAAAACTAAGGAATTTACGGGTTATAGCTAAGGAGTTTATGAGTATTGATCGAGGGTATTGTTCGCGAATCAAAGGCCAATCTAGCTCTTACCATTTACGTTGCACCTGCATATTTTTCTGAAATATTGAATCAAAATATTGATAATTGAGTTTCATTACTCCCTTTTTAATTGCTTTTGCAATATATTTTTGGGCTGAGAATACATGCAATTTATTTTAAACGCAATGGATACAAGTACATACTTAATTCTACACTGAGTTTAAACCGAAAATCCCTTAGCTTTGGTAACTAGTAGCTGCCAGTACATAGGATATGGACTGGTGGGCGCGAATAACAGTATATGGATCCATAGGGCTTGACATCCCCGTCCGAGCTAGAGCGCTAGCCTTTTAACGGACGTGTGTTATTTGAGTTTAGGACACGTTGGTTTGCGTGTATTAAAACGAATGGGGTATTTATCATTATAACGTTAAAGCTTAGTTACCAGGGTGCTCTGTTACGTAGAATCTATTGACAAACTTTTGATAAATGTTTCTGGATGAAACAACTGAAATCTTGTGATCCACTTTTATATACAGATTATGCGAAACACTAAAACTATGAACTCACCAACCTTTGTGTTGACACTTGTTAGCATGTTTATTCTCAGGTTTCCTAGAAGTCTTCCGCTGTTTGCTTAGATGTTAGACAAGCTATGTGCATGGAGTCTTACATGACATATTTTTTTCAAGGAGACGTTGCATTCACCAAATCATCACCATGTATCTTATTTTGACTGCATTGTCAACGGAAATACTGTTGTAAACTATTATTTATGGTGATTGTCTATATGTAGAAATCATCAGATGTCGAAAACCTTTGATTTAAATATTCATTTATGGTGTGCCTTTTCAAAAGAATGCAATGTTTACAAAATGTATCATATAGAGGTCAAATACCTCGCAATGAAATCAATGAATGACGTGTTCGTCCATATGGATTTGGAGCGATTGTCACAGTTGGTATCAGAGCGTTGGTCCTAGCAAACCAGGTCTTGCATTAGTGTGTCTAACTGATAGTTGTTAGGATGCATTAGTAAGTCTGGACTTCGACCGTGTCTGCATGTCAAAAGTTTTGCTTATCATTTTTTGTTGGAAATTACCTGCTTATCATTCCTAGTCTAGACATGTTTTACTGCATTGATTGCATGAATAGTGTATAGACAAAATTCATATCTTAGCATATCTGTTACTGTAAACTTTTCCTGACATCTTCCGAAAATTTCTCTGTGATTTATGGAATTTGGTATTATATATACATATGTAAACTATGTATTGAAGAATACCAAACTACATTCTATAATCTAATTCATATAAAAAAATCATCTCCCTAATTATACAAGATGGATCCCGTATCTAGTTCAAATTCCTTAAACTCTGACAGCTATTCCGATATGGATATTCACCTGAATTCCGAAGACAGTGTAACCGGAATGGATCAACCAATTAGCCATCATCTATTCTGGATGAATTGGGGATGGGTTCGTAGCCTACTTAATTATTGGAGACAAGAAGAAGGCGATCCCTTCCAGCCACCACATTGCCCTCTTGGCGAAGAACCTGAAGCACTTACCGGCGAACCTGTTCGTAATACCATTTTCTCTCTCATCTCCAGAATATCTCGTCATGATCATATACTCTCTCAAATTCTGGATCTTATTCATCCGCTTGTCCGAACTGCCAATCATCCCGGTGTAGTAGAAGAAGTCAACGAGCTTCGCGCTCGGGTAGTGGCTTTGGAGAATATGGTGCAAAGGTTACAAGCACCAGCAGAATCTCCGGCATCAACAGTACCACCGACAACAACACCAACAGTACCATTACCACCACCAACAACATCCGCACCGCTAGCCTCAACATCACAATATGTACCTTGAACATCAACGTCATACGCATCGTAGTTACCAAGAAATACCAGCAACAATAACCGATGAAGTATTAACTCATTTCCCCTGAAGAAATTTTATGTATATTTAATATATATGAATTTTGAAATCAAAATAAATCTTTTCGTACCAAGTTATTACGTGTAAATCTTAACTGGTAGGTACTACTCGGTTAATTCATATTACTAATATGCTATGATGTACATCCTTCGTTAATGACTTAACCACCGTTAACTACAATCTCTGTTTCTAACTCAATGAATTCCATTTCATAATAAACTAAGTATATTATTCAATTATATGGTTGATTTTATACTTTCATCTTCGATGTATTCGAAACTTTCTAGAAAACATTATTCGTACCTTGCGAAGTTAGCAAGAGTTCCATGAGTACCAACATGATTCACTGAGAAAATATCAATAAAACTGAGTATTGATTACATTAGTGAAATACTCCGTAAAGATTATTAAATCTTTAATGTTTTAGAGATTATTCATTTCTAATTCAAGTCAAAAATCAAATGAGCTTAATATGATATTAACTCATCAAATCTGTATTACATCTGAAGAAAATATACATACATATATTTTCATAAAGACGGTAATAAAAATTCTTTTGTACAAAATATTACTTGTGAAATCTTTAACGGGTAGGTAATTCCCGGGAAATATATAAGTTCACAATTAATATGTTATACTGTACATTCTTCAACTTTGATTCAAAAATTATTAACTATGCTCACAGCGATATACAATCGTTTCCATACAAATTCAATTACATATTCTGATATTGACGGATCAGAATTCAAGCCATAACTCTGAACCGGTGACATCATTCTTAGATCTCTACATCTTTCAAAGCTATACTTTGACTTCAAAACTATGCAAGATCCTTTAAAATTGTTTTTACCAAAAATAACCTTGCAATTCCTTTTCAAAGTATCAAGTATTATCAACCATTCAACCAGTCAACGACGACCTTTCAGACTTGTAATTTTGGCATATACGTTTTTGTTACTGGGGAACCTTTCATGTTCCACCACATTAGCAGTAAATTTACCAACAACTTCATTGATCTTTGACCTTCCAAAAAAATCCTTATACTCATTGAAACCGTATCATGTACTCATCCACATCTTGTAACGGCAATTGCCATACCAACTATCGGGAATTAGCAATCAGTATTTTGAAATCTTGTAGTACGTCTACGCCAACAGTTATATGTGTAAATATAACGTCTACCTCCTGGACTTACATACTTCGAATGTGAAGTTTCCGAAAAACACCCCAAACTACGAAACTAGTTCTCCGAATTTTGGAAAAATGTGGATGAAGCAGCAAAAACTGTAAACGACCTTAACAGTCAAAAGGTTGATGATAAAGAATAGTATGGTGGTAAAGCTGAGAAAAAGAGAAAGTTTGGAACTGGAAAACGGATTGAGCAAAGTATGAAAGAGGCTGTGGATAAATCACAAGGACGAAACCTGTCTTCAAAGAATCCAAATGATTCAGTATCTGCTGAAGCCATTAACGAATACCTTGCTTCCGAATCTAAACCCTTGCGGACAATATTCTTCATCATCCTCTGATATTAGAAATTCTAAGATATCATCGTATCTTTCATTATAAATATCCTCCGTATTTCTGGAGATAATTTCATAATCATTCTTATCGAAAATCAATTTTCTCTTTACGATATCTGTGTTACCCCATAAAAGAAACTATTTTAGTTTCTAAATTCTGAAACTTTCAAGTTTAAAATATAAATGTTTTGAAGTAATGTTGGGAATTGAAGCATGAGTTAATATAATATAATGACACTTGATCAACGTGATTATATTACAGTAAGTCATGCTGAGTTTCTAATGGAACGTGATAAAGGTTCACATATCATACCCTCATCATGAACCATGTTACATAACTCTTTCATTCTATATAATCTCTAAATATATCAAGAAAATATATTTCTTGATGATTCGGTCTTTTCCGGATATTCTGGTAATTTGACAAGTCAGATTGTGCCATTACCATTTCTTTCTTAGAACATTAATTATGTTTATTCTGAAATTCATACCTACGAATTCTGGACCATTATTCGCTTGACTTAAGGTCGGGAAGAGAAAACGAAAGCATGAAGCTCCGAAATATAATGGAGAACATAAAGCCCGATAACAACCCCGAAATTACAAACCGTGTATATCAACGCGTATAGCAATATAAAGACACGGGAGAATGAAAAACACTATAACCCCAAGGTAATAATAGAAGAAAATAACTTCCTCTGGTGGCAGATGAAAAAGAAGGATGAAGGATACGATAGCCAGGAAAATATCAAGAATCAGAACTGGATTAAGCATTTTCACAATCTATTGGGATGTATGAAATAAGAAAGAAGATTATAGGAGTGTTGAAAATAAATGAAACGGAAGAGGTCAATTTATAGCAAAATATCGGACGCAGCAATAGAGGCAGATTACGCATTTAATCAAAGAAAATCTTAATTTCCGCAAATTCTGAAAAATCAAATCTTATTTAAATTATGAAGATTTTCTATTCCTTAAAATCCGGAAATCAATCGTTATTACATCAAGAGATAAGACGCATCTCTATTCTCCATTTTACTTGATTACGATAACTTCTCTCATACGCTTCGAGTAATTGGATTATTTTATCCATATTATTCAAACATAGATAAAACTCTATTATCAACTCATATTCGTCATTAAAACATCTTTATGGTCAACCATGACGACCTCTGTCAAATTTCGGGACGAAATTTCTTTAACGAGTAGGTACTATGACGACTCGGAAAATTTCGACTTATTTTGAACTCAAATCTTTAAATGAGTTAATATTTCTGACACGGTAAGCAAAGTCTGTAAAGTCGATTCTCAAAATTTTTGAACTACTTTCATATATTTAAATTATCCTTCGACTGTTCTCGATGATTCACAAACGATTATGTGTATATATATATATATATATATATATATATATATATATATATATATATATATATAGTTAAATAATATTCGAATGAGGTATAAGCAGTATTTGAATTCTTTAACTTATGTATGCTTAATTTTCGGTCAGCAAGAAAGTCTAAATTATATACTCCATAATTGGGCTCGAATTTCTAAGGTTAAAGAGATTGATGAGCTCAGTGGCAGAGCCACACGCATCCATGTGAGTGCATGTGACACTACTCATAATGGACTTGTAGTGTAATTTAGTGAGCTCATTAACAAATTTATCTATTATATTTTCTGTGTGACCTCAATCATAAACCCAATTACTATTAATGACCTAATATAAAATCATTTTTTTTAATCGTTCATCAATTGGGTCAGTATCTCAAATTTATTTTTTTTACTAAATCAAAGCTCGCTAAATAAATTTTTTAGTTACTCGTTATATTTCATTATTATTTTGTGACACCAGTAATTTAAAATCCTAGCTTCGCTACTGGATGAGCTGTTACTAAATCACAACATATCATCTATCTATCTATGTTTAAATAAAAGAAGAATTAGCGAAAAGTGAGACGTGTACACTACTCAATTATTTAAGTTCACTATTAAAGTATGTTGGATAGAGTCAAAATAATATTTGTTCATAACCAATCACCAATTTAAATCTTAACAATATGAATATTAAGAAAAATAGCACATAATTAATTTCATACTCTTGGACTGATTGGAAATCAAATGGAACTAAAATTTAATTTGTAGCATTAAATTCAATAGCCACCTCCTCTTTTTATGTTGAATTTGTCGTGACCCAAAACACAGGTGGGTCCAAGTTGTTTTGCTTGCCCTTCTTTTCTTTCTTTGATCGACTAGAACAAACAACCAAGGATGGGTCCCACTGGTGGTCAATTAGCCGTTCTCTCCCTTATTTCTTTGATGTCGACAAGAAAGAAACAAAAGATCCTAAGCTGGAATTTGGTGCCATATGATCACATGAGTTGCCAGACTAGGAAAATTCTATAAATTCAATCATTTTGCTCATTCTAGTTTCATTCTAAACATAACACTTCGTATGATATTATTGATAATAATATTATTATTATAAATCCTAATATTATTAGTATTATTCTTATTCTTATTATTATTATTATTATTATTATTATTATTATTATTATTATTATTATTATTATTATTATTATTATTATTATTATTATTATACTACATAAAATACTACGACGAGGTTATTGTCATAACCCGTCCTTAACCATAAGAACGTGTTAGATAACGTATGATTTCATTGCGAGGTATTGACCTCTATATGCGACATTTTTAAAAAGGAAAACTGCATATATTATACATTACAAACCAAACCATTATTTTTGTTACAAGCTTTAGACAATAAAAAGATGATTATCGTTTAGCGATAATCTTCGACTTACAAACTTTACAAATGATAATAACAACACGATTTCTAGCATATTTTACAACACACGTCATCGGATATGCAGTTTTATTTTTGACACAAATATGAGTACGCATGATCCTGCTTAGATTCAACATAATGCAGCGGAAGCTTTAATTATCACCTGAGAATAAACATGTTTAAAAACGTCAACATAAAGTTGGTGAGATATAGGTTTAGTGCGCAGCAATATATATATATAGACCACAAGATTTCGTATATAAACATTTCAATAAAAATATTCTAAGTGGTTGAGCACTTGGTAACCATACTTAACATTTTCACGTCGCATATTCCCTTTAATATGAAATCTTACTACACCGTACCAAGTGTAGTCACAAAACGAAGTACTGTGCAACCGTTGAATACTGGTCGTCCAGTCCGGTTGGGGTTGTCATGCCCGATAGATCTATCAACAGGATTCGCGTTTACAATACCGCTGTAAATATTAGTTACCAAGCTACAGGGAAGTATGCCAGTGGTACAACTCAACGTAGAACATATTTTTCAGTTACTTGTGTCCATATCGTAAAACATAAAATACATGTATTCTCATCCCGAAATATTTAGAGTTTAAAAGTGGGACTATATACTCACTCTTGTCTTGATGATATATATATTTTGACTCGGTCTTCCGGTTGATATCACGAACCTATCCATATATAATATATCAATATGTTTTCATTTTAAAACAAACGTTATATATATATATATACTTGTTATACTTTTAATACTTTGAATAATTCCTTAGTCCATAGTTAGCATTTCGTTGTTAGTAATTCAATTTTAATGGTTCATTTGTAGATGTTTAATATACCCGCAATGAAATAAATAAAACCCCCAACGAAATAAATAAAACCCCATCGTATATGTATTGGTCGAGATTAATCTTGACCCATGGTACCGGTGTTGTCAAATGACGTGTTGCGTACATAAAGTACCGGTGTTGTCAAATGACGTGTTGCGTACAATCATGGGATCTTATGATTAATCTTCTCGTGTTGTTTACGGGTGATCCTGAACCATATAAAATTGAATTATAAGTACATATATATAAAATATCATGTTATCTTAGAAATATGTGATTTATATCATTTTTTCCAATTGATCCCGTAGTTGAAATGATCTAGGATAACCAATTTTGTTTCGGTCATAGTTTCTTCGTTACAAATCCGTTTTCGTTGATTCAAATTGCCATCTTCTTGGATCGAGTTCTTCTTTAAGACTATGAACTGTAAATACCTTGGTTTGTATTCAAAATCATACGGCATAAGTGAAACATTAGTGAAACATATGAAATTAAACATTTTTGTTACAACAAAATCATTTAATGACCATTTTTCTAAAAATACTTATACTTTGAAAAACCAAGTTTTACCTTGTTAAATTAGCATATACATAAGTTATATTACAGGTCTTGAAGTATTTTAAAAGTTAAGTTAGAAGGATCTATTTAGTTTGCAAACAAGTTTGAAAACATTCAAACTATGTTCTTGTTGTTAAACTTTTGTACCACAAAATAAGATAGCTATATATATATGAATCGAATAAGGTTATGAACATAGATTCTACCTCAAGTTCCTTGGATAAGTTTGCTGTAAAAGAGGAGTAAGAAGCTAGAATCAAAAGGGTGATAGAAGTGGATGAAAGATTGGAAGTAAGTTGGTGTTCTTGGAGGGTTTTCTTGAAGTGTTTTTGTATGGTTTTCTTATGGTGTTTTAGTATGGTTTTTGAAGCTAGATCTTTATGGAACTTTGCTGGATTGTTATGGAGTTTAGAGAGTAAGAAAGAGTGTGTGTTTTTAGTTAAGAGATTGAAGTAAAAATGAATCAAAAATGATGATACATATATACTCCTAAAAATGTGATCTTTAAGGATAACATGACAAAATTTTAGTTTGTATTTTTGTAATTAGTCTTGCAATGATTCAAAAGTAATTACCTTATACATAAGGCATGAATAAGGGCTGGTTAGGTGGTGATTTGATGTGTATATACCAATAGTAAATACGTATAGAAGCTTGGTATGATACGAGTACAAATACTCTAGGTATACGTATAGAAATTTTGTGAAAAATGGAATGAGGATTCAAATATAGCTATCTTTTGTGAATACACTTATATGATTTTATGTATTTAAGTTCTTAAAAGTGATTAAATACATTACTTATACAATATATGTATAAACATTATATGTCTTAAGTATTTATGTCAAATAACGTTACGTATAGTTATCGTTTTGAAAACTTAAGTTAGTAGTTTCAAAATACACATATAACTTGTTGTTATTAATATAAAATGAGATATTAAAACATTTATTAATCATGTTAAATATGTATATATACATATATATACACAAACGTATAATTATCCTATATTGTATAGTTCGTGATATCATCGGTCAAACTAGACGGTCAAACGTTGTGTAAAACTCTTTTCGGAAATATAAGTCTCGACAAATTGGATTGCTTATCATGTTGGCAAGGTTTAATTTATGTAAATATTAATCTTATAAGTATAGTATGATCGAAAAAGTGCGGGTCGTTACATTACCTCCCCGTTAAATAAATTTCGTCCCGAAATTTTAAAATTGTACCTATTTTGCGTCATCGAGAAACAAGTGTGGATACTTTTGCTTCATCTGATCCTCTCGTTCCCAAGTAAACTCGGGACCTCTTCTAGCATTCCAACGAACCTTAACAATCGGTATATTGCTCTGTTTGAGCTTTTTAACTTCACGGTCCATGATTTCGATTGGTTCTTCGACGAATTGTAGTTTCTCGTCGACATGGATTTCTTCAAGAGGAATGGTAAGGTCTTCCTTTACAAGACACTTCTTAAGGTTCGAGATGTGAAAGGTATTATGTACTCCGGCGAGTTGTTGCGGTAACTCGAGTCGATAAGCTACCGGTCCAATGCGTTCGATGATCTTGAACGGGCCTACGTACCTTGGGTTCAGTTTACCCCTTTTGCCGAAACGTATTACACCTTTCCAAGGTGACACCTTTAGCATAACCATGTCCCCAACCTGAAACTCTAATGGTTTCCTTCGAACATCGGCGTAGCTCTTTTGGCGACTACCGGATGTTTTCAATCTCTCCTTGATTTGTACTATCTTCTCGGTCGTTTCGTGTATGATCTCGGGACCAGTTAAATGTCGATCTCCTACTTCATTCCAACAGATAGGAGATCTACACTTCCTTCCGTACAATGCTTCGAATGGCGCAGCTCCAATGCTCGCATGATAACTATTATTATACGAGAATTCTGCTAACGGTAGATATTTATCCCATCCGTTTCCAAAATCGATCACACATGCCCTGAGCATGTCTTCGAGAGTCTGAATCGTTCTCTCACTCTGTCCATCGGTTTGTGGATGATATGCGGTACTCATATCCAACCGAGTTCCTAGTGCCTCCTGTAGTGATTGCCAGAATTTTGAGGTAAATCTACTATCACGATCGGATATAATGGAAATAGGTATTCCATGCCTTGAAACAACTTCCTTTATATACAATCGTAATAGTTTCTCCATTCTATCCGTTTCCTTTATAGGCAAGAAATGTGCAGACTTGGTGAGACGATCAACAATCACCCAAATGGTGTCGTATCCCCAGGCAGTCTTTGGTAACTTCGTGATGAAATCCATGGTAATACCATCCCATTTCCATTCTGGGATTTCTGGTTGTTGAAGTAACCCTGACGGCTTTTGGTGTTCTGCTTTGACTTTGGAACAAGTTAAACATTCCCCAACATATGTTGCAACGTCTGTCTTCAAATTAGGCCACCAATAATGCGTCTTAAGATCTTGGTACATCTTTCCAACTCCAGGATGTATCGAATATCTTGTCTTACGTGCCTCGTTCAATATCAACTTCCTTAATCCACCCAACTTCGGTACCCAAATACGATTTGCAAAATATCGAATTCCATCTTCCCGCATAACGAGTTGCTTCTCATACTTCTTCATTATTTCATTTCCTATATTTTCTTTAGTAAGTGCTTCTCGTTGAACTTCTTTGATTTGTGAGTTGAGATTCATGCGAATTTTTATGTTCATCGCTCGTACTCGAATTGGTTCTCGTTCCTTTCTGCTTAGAGCGTCGGCCACCACGTTCGCTTTCCCGGGATGATAACGAATTTCACAATCATAGTCATTTATTAACTCAACCCACCTACGTTGCCTCATGTTCAGCTGTTTTTGATCGAAAATATGTTGAAGGCTTTTATGATCAGTAAACACAGTGAATTTAACCCCATACAAGTAATGTCTCCACATCTTCAATGAAAACACGACTGCTCCCAGTTCTAGATCATGCGTCGTATAATTCCGCTCGTGAATCTTCAATTGTCGGGATGCAAATGCAATTACTTTCTTTCGTTGCATAAGAACACAACCAAAACCTTGTCGCGAAGCGTCACAATATATTTCAAAATCATCGTTCCCTTCAGGTAACGATAAAATAGGCGTCGTAGTTAACTTCTTCTTCAATAATTGAAATGCGTTCTCCTGCTCCGAGGTCCATTCGTATTTCTTCCCTTTTTGCGTTAATGCTGTCAACGGCTTAGCTATTCGAGAAAAATCTTGAATAAACCTTCTATAATAACCGGCTAAACCCAAAAATTGGCGTATCTGCATTGGTGTCTTAGGAGTCACCCATTTTTCAATGGCTTCAATTTTTGCTGGATCAACCTGAATTCCTTTGCTACTAACAACGTGGCCAAGAAATTGTACTTCTTTCAACCAGAAAGCACACTTAGAAAATTTAGCATAAAGTTGTTCTTTTCTCAACAACTCCAGTATCAACCTTAAATGCTCTTCATGCTCTTGCTCACTCTTGGAATAGATAAGAATATCATCAATGAAAACGATAACAAACTTATCTAAATACGGACTACAAACTCGATTCATGAGGTCCATGAATACAGCTGGCGCATTCGTCAATCCAAACGGCATAACAAAAATTCGTAATGACCATAACGTGTCCGAAAAGCAGTTTTCGGAATGTCCTCTTCTTTGACGCGTAGTTGATGATAGCCCGATCTTAAGTCGATTTTTGAATAAACACATGATCCTTGCAATTGATCAAATAAGTCATCAATTCTCGGTAGTGGATACCGATTCTTGATAGTTAACTTATTTAATTCACGATAGTCTATACACATCCTAAAAGATCCATCTTTCTTCTTAACAAACAAAATTGGAGCTCCCCACGGTGAAGTACTCGGTCGTATGAATCCACGGTCCAGTAATTCTTTTAACTGACTTTGAAGTTCTTTTAACTCAGACGGTGCAAGTCTATATGGAGCACGAGCCACTGGTGCAGCTCCTGGTACTAAATCTATTTGAAATTCTACCGATCTAAATGGAGGTAATCCCGGCAATTCTTCCGAAAAAACTTCAGGAAAATCTCTTGCCACAGGCACGTCGTTGATGCACTTTTCTTTCTTTTCGACTTTATTAACATGTGCTAAAATAGCGTAACATCCCTTTTCTAAACACTTCTTGGCTTTCAAACAGCTAATGAGTTTTAGCTTTGAATTACCCTTCTCTCCATAAATCATCACTGGCATTTTATCCTTACCAGGAATACGAATTGCCTTCTTGGCACAAACAACTTCCGCTCCTATTTTGGACATCCAGTCCATGCCGACTATTACATCAAAACCTCCTAATTCTACGGGTATTAAGTCGATTTTAAACGTTTCTCCAGCTAGATTTATTTCACAATCACGACAAATTTTATCGGCTTTAATTAGCTTACCATTAGCTAACTCAATCAAGTACTTAGCATCTAGAGGTAATGATGAACAATTCAATTTAGTGTAAAAATTTATACACACGTAACTTCTATCGGCGCCAGTATCAAATAAAATAGATGCTGATAAGTTATTAATGGTAAACGTACCCGTAACAAGTTCCGGGTCTTCTCGTGCCTCTCTAGCATTAATAACAAACGCTCTTCCACGTGCAGGTCCGCCATTCTGATTCGGGCACTGGCTCTTATAATGACCTTGTTTTCCACACCCAAAACAAGTAATGTTAGCCAAAGCAGTTCTATTTGCGTTGGTGGCAGGAGTCTTGTTGCCATTTGTAACGAGAGCCTTACAATCTTCCGCAAGATGACCTTGTCGATTACACTTGGTGCATAACACACTACAGTAACCAAAGTGATGTTTGTGGCAACGGTTGCATAAAGGATTTTGTCCTTTATAACCAAAGCTTAAACCACTACCCGCACCTTGCGTGTTTTCTTGTTTCTTAAAAGATTGTTGTTGGTTACCTCGATCATAATTTCCATTCCACTTTCTTTTGTTACCTGATACCTTCACATCAGTATTGGATACTTTCTTATCCATGATGACCTGATCCATTAGCTCGTTTGCCATGGTTATAGCTTCATGAATTGTCTTAGGTTTCGATGCTGTAACATTTGCCTTGACCTTTTTGGGCAAACCAGCTTTGTACATTTCAATCTTCCGTTCTTCGGTTGGAACCAATTCAGGACATAGCAAAACTAATTCCATGAATCGCTGGTTGTAGTTGGTGATTTCAGTACCAACCACCTTCAAACTTCGTAACTCATCTTCTAACTTAATAACCTCATTCCTTGGACAATACTCGGTGATTATCATTGCTTTGAATTCTTCCCATGGAGTATCATAAGCTACATCTCCTCCTACCGCCTTCACATAATTCTTCCACCATGTGAGTGTACTATCTTGTAAAGTGCACGATGCAAACTTGGTCATGTCTTTTTCATCACAACCGCTGATTTTGAACACCGTCTCCATCTTTTCTATCCATCGGGTTAAACCGATAGGTCCTTCCGTTCCACTGAATGATGATGGCTTGCAAGCTTGGAACGTCTTGTAGGAGCATCCTACACGAGGATTTGGATTAACTGCAGCAGCTCTTGCAGCCTCAACCCATAACATTCTGTCGTTCACTCGCTGGTTGATGAGTTCCTCGAGTTCTTGTTCCGTCATTCGATTCAATCGCGCCATTTCCTAATGAAAGAAAATAATTATTCACATGGATTATTATAGATGTAGTGTGTATTTATAGTACATTATAGCTTATTAATAATATGAACTAGGTATTATTATAAAAGCCTTTTCTTCTTATTAGCGTTTTATAATTATATCTTGGGTAGTACCTACCCATTAATGTTCATACTTAACAGCTTAGTACAGAATCAATTACTACAATCTAAATAATACTTAACCATGGAAAATTATTGCATTTCATACTTCAATATTTTACATATGCTTATCTTACATCGAACATTAAGCAAACCACACTATTAATATTATACAAAACATTATTCGGTTCCATGGTTTGACACAGCAGCGCATCGTTTGATCTATTTTCTAGGACGTTTAGACACAAAGATTTGCTTAACGCTTATCCTAACTGTCTGCCTATATTTTGGCTGTGGGACTGAAGAACTGGATGCCGGGACAGAATGAATAGGAATAGCGGGAATAGGGGTGGTAGTGTTGAGTGGAATTGGTGCTACGTCATTCTCACTAAGTTCGGGATTTGAATTTTCTAATTCATTCGCTTTTCGTTTCTTTCCTTGATCGAATTTTTCTTTCGTAATTTCTAGTATTTCTTCCTCGGGTTCACTTTCTTCTTCGGGTTCACTTTCCTCTTCGGGTTCACTTTCCTCCTCGGGTTCACTTTCCTCCTCGGGTTCACTTTCCGATATTTCTATAGTTGGTTCATCCGGAATTTGTGAGTCTTCCCCAAGGATATCATTTTCGTCATCGGACAGGTTAATGACTGGAACGCCATCTGAAGATTCTGATTCGGAGTCGTTGATTGTGATAACAATTTTTGAGCTCGACATCTATCACACAACAACTAACCCATTAGTACTTATATAATATTTACATATAAATTTTAACCAACAGTGATAAGCAATGGTTTTTTTTTTTTTTTTTTAAATCAGACCCGGTCAAAGTCCAGACTTTACTAATGTATCCTAACGACTTCTCGGTTAGACACACTAATGCAAACCTGGTTCGCTAAGACCAACGCTCTGATACCACATGTCATAACCCGTCCTTAACCATAAGAACGTGTTAGATAACGTATGATTTCATTGCGAGGTATTGACCTCTATATGCGACATTTTTAAAAAGGAAAACTGCATATATTATACATTACAAACCAAACCATTATTTTTGTTACAAGCTTTAGACAATAAAAAGATGATTATCGTTTAGCGATAATCTTCGACTTACAAACTTTACAAATGATAATAACAACACGATTTCTAGCATATTTTACAACACACGTCATCGGATATGCAGTTTTATTTTTGACACAAATATGAGTACGCATGATCCTGCTTAGATTCAACATAATGCAGCGGAAGCTTTAATTATCACCTGAGAATAAACATGTTTAAAAACGTCAACATAAAGTTGGTGAGATATAGGTTTAGTGCGCAGCAATATATATATATAGACCACAAGATTTCGTATATAAACATTTCAATAAAAATATTCTAAGTGGTTGAGCACTTGGTAACCATACTTAACATTTTCACGTCGCATATTCCCTTTAATATGAAATCTTACTACACCGTACCAAGTGTAGTCACAAAACGAAGTACTGTGCAACCGTTGAATACTGGTCGTCCAGTCCGGTTGGGGTTGTCATGCCCGATAGATCTATCAACAGGATTCGCGTTTACAATACCGCTGTAAATATTAGTTACCAAGCTACAGGGAAGTATGCCAGTGGTACAACTCAACGTAGAACATATTTTTCAGTTACTTGTGTCCATATCGTAAAACATAAAATACATGTATTCTCATCCCGAAATATTTAGAGTTTAAAAGTGGGACTATATACTCACTCTTGTCTTGATGATATATATATTTTGACTCGGTCTTCCGGTTGATATCACGAACCTATCCATATATAATATATCAATATGTTTTCATTTTAAAACAAACGTTATATATATATATACTTGTTATACTTTTAATACTTTGAATAATTCCTTAGTCCATAGTTAGCATTTCGTTGTTAGTAATTCAATTTTAATGGTTCATTTGTAGATGTTTAATATACCCGCAATGAAATAAATAAAACCCCCAACGAAATAAATAAAACCCCATCGTATATGTATTGGTCGAGATTAATCTTGACCCATGGTACCGGTGTTGTCAAATGACGTGTTGCGTACATAAAGTACCGGTGTTGTCAAATGACGTGTTGCGTACAATCATGGGATCTTATGATTAATCTTCTCGTGTTGTTTACGGGTGATCCTGAACCATATAAAATTGAATTATAAGTACATATATATAAAATATCATGTTATCTTAGAAATATGTGATTTATATCATTTTTTCCAATTGATCCCGTAGTTGAAATGATCTAGGATAACCAATTTTGTTTCGGTCATAGTTTCTTCGTTACAAATCCGTTTTCGTTGATTCAAATTGCCATCTTCTTGGATCGAGTTCTTCTTTAAGACTATGAACTGTAAATACCTTGGTTTGTATTCAAAATCATACGGCATAAGTGAAACATTAGTGAAACATATGAAATTAAACATTTTTGTTACAACAAAATCATTTAATGACCATTTTTCTAAAAATACTTATACTTTGAAAAACCAAGTTTTACCTTGTTAAATTAGCATATACATAAGTTATATTACAGGTCTTGAAGTATTTTAAAAGTTAAGTTAGAAGGATCTATTTAGTTTGCAAACAAGTTTGAAAACATTCAAACTATGTTCTTGTTGTTAAACTTTTGTACCACAAAATAAGATAGCTATATATATATGAATCGAATAAGGTTATGAACATAGATTCTACCTCAAGTTCCTTGGATAAGTTTGCTGTAAAAGAGGAGTAAGAAGCTAGAATCAAAAGGGTGATAGAAGTGGATGAAAGATTGGAAGTAAGTTGGTGTTCTTGGAGGGTTTTCTTGAAGTGTTTTTGTATGGTTTTCTTATGGTGTTTTAGTATGGTTTTTGAAGCTAGATCTTTATGGAACTTTGCTGGATTGTTATGGAGTTTAGAGAGTAAGAAAGAGTGTGTGTTTTTAGTTAAGAGATTGAAGTAAAAATGAATCAAAAATGATGATACATATATACTCCTAAAAATGTGATCTTTAAGGATAACATGACAAAATTTTAGTTTGTATTTTTGTAATTAGTCTTGCAATGATTCAAAAGTAATTACCTTATACATAAGGCATGAATAAGGGCTGGTTAGGTGGTGATTTGATGTGTATATACCAATAGTAAATACGTATAGAAGCTTGGTATGATACGAGTACAAATACTCTAGGTATACGTATAGAAATTTTGTGAAAAATGGAATGAGGATTCAAATATAGCTATCTTTTGTGAATACACTTATATGATTTTATGTATTTAAGTTCTTAAAAGTGATTAAATACATTACTTATACAATATATGTATAAACATTATATGTCTTAAGTATTTATGTCAAATAACGTTACGTATAGTTATCGTTTTGAAAACTTAAGTTAGTAGTTTCAAAATACACATATAACTTGTTGTTATTAATATAAAATGAGATATTAAAACATTTATTAATCATGTTAAATATGTATATATACATATATATACACAAACGTATAATTATCCTATATTGTATAGTTCGTGATATCATCGGTCAAACTAGACGGTCAAACGTTGTGTAAAACTCTTTTCGGAAATATAAGTCTCGACAAATTGGATTGCTTATCATGTTGGCAAGGTTTAATTTATGTAAATATTAATCTTATAAGTATAGTATGATCGAAAAAGTGCGGGTCGTTACAGTTATGTCCAAGTGATTTTCAAAACGAGTTTTAAAATGAGTTAAAACTAAGGAATTTACGGGTTATAGCTAAGGAGTTTATGAGTATTGATCGAGGGTATTGTTCGTGAATCAAAGGCCAACCTAGCTCTTACCATTTACGTTGCACCTGCATATTTTTCTGCAATATTGAATCAAAATATTGATAATTGAGTTTCATTACTCCCTTTTTAATTGCTTTTGCAATATATTTTTGGGCTGAGAATACATGCAATTTATTTTAAACGCAATGGATACAAGTACATACTTAATTCTACACTGAGTTTAAACCGAAAATCCCTTAGCTTTGGTAACTAGTAGCTGCCAGTACATAGGATATGTACTGGTGGGCGCGAATAACAGTATATGGATCCATAGGGCTTGACATCCCCGTCCGAGCTAGAGCGCTAGCCTTTTAACGGACGTGTGTTATTTGAGTTTAGGACACGTTGGTTTGCGTGTATTAAAACGAATGGGGTATTTATCATTATAACGTTAAAGCTTAGTTACCAGGGTGCTCTGTTACGTAGAATCTATTGACAAACTTTTGATAAATGTTTCTGGATGAAACAACTGAAATCTTGTGATCCACTTTTATATACAGATTATGCGAAACACTAAAACTATGAACTCACCAACCTTTGTGTTGACACTTGTTAGCATGTTTATTCTCAGGTTTCCTAGAAGTCTTCTGCTGTTTGCTTAGATGTTAGACAAGCTATGTGCATGGAGTCTTACATGACATATTTTTTTCAAGGAGACGTTGCATTCACCAAATCATCACCATGTATCTTATTTTGACTGCATTGTCAACGGAAATACTGTTGTAAACTATTATTTATGGTGATTGTCTATATGTAGAAATCATCAGATGTCGAAAACCTTTGATTTAAATATTCATTTATGGTGTGCCTTTTCAAAAGAATGCAATGTTTACAAAATGTATCATATAGAGGTCAAATACCTCGCAATGAAATCAATGAATGACGTGTTCGTCCATATGGATTTGGAGCGATTGTCACAGGCTTTGTAGTAGGAACATAGTTTCTACCTATATGTTGGCAATAAGCTATGATTTGGTTTTGATGAACTTGCCAATCTTCAAATGCTCTATGTCTAGCATTTTCGTACTCCTGTGAAGCTATAAACCTTTGCATTTCTTGCATTTCATTTCCCCCTCCTACATTACCTTGCTGTTGGTTTCTCTCAACATGTGGATGTCTACCATGGTATTATACTGCGGCGTTATTTCGCCTCTTCAAAACTTTCGCACCATGGTATACATTTAAACCTATTGTATCGCGGGGTTCTGGTTCTTCGACTAATAATCCCCCCCCCCCGACTTATATCCACACCTAGATATTCAGCAATCAAAGTAATAAATATACCACCTCCTATTATGCTATGCGGTCTCATCCCCCTAACCATAGCTGATAAATAATAACCCACACAATAAGGTATACTTACAACGCTTTGTGGGTCTCAAATACACATATGGTAAAACAAATCCTGTTCATTTACCTTTTCCTTGTTCTTACCTCTTTGTGTAATCGAATTAGCTAAAAACCTATGAATTACTCTTAATTCAGCTCTATCTATATCCAAATAAGAGTAATTTCCCCCTTTGAATCGGTGATGGCTCGTCATTTGACTCCATACACCATGTGTATCAAAATTTTCATCTATTTTTCTACCATTTAGTATCAACCCTCTATAATCGGTAGATGCTAACTCCTCAGGCGTATATATACGTAAAGCCTGAGCCATGTCTAGTAAAGACATGTGGCGCATCGAACCTCCTACCAAAAATCTAATAAAAGATCGATCGGTTAAACTAGCTACCCGATCATTTAATTCTATACTACACAACAATTCTTCACACCATACTTTATATACAGGTCTACGCATGGTGAATAAACGTACCCAGTCGTTAAAAGTAGAATTACCATACCTCTGTACAAGTAATTCCCTAATTGGCCCGGCCAATTCTACAGCTTCTAATGGTCCCCATTCTATGACTCTAGGTACCTCAACAACTTTAGAATGAAGAGTATGCAAACCCCTTTGGTATTTTGGATAATCTATCCAAAGTCTGTCAAATCTCAGGTTCGGGTGCAAATCTTCCAAGTGCATATCAGAAAATGTCATGACTGGATGAGGTATATCTTGTTTGTAGTAGTTATCCACCTCCTGTTGTTCCGCATTTTTAGCAGGAGCATTGCGAGCTTGGGATGAAGATTCACCCCTTTCAGTCTGCAAAACACATCAAACACAATTTTTGTGCATCCAAATATGCATTAGTGTCAGCAAAATCATCAATTAAAATAATTACAATGACATGATCAATTTATATCAAACTTAAGCTCATTTTCATATTTTCATCAAATCTACACTTTTTCAAATAAGCATATACGAAAATGTTCGCCAAGTTCATAAGCATTCAACTCAAATAACATGTCAAAATAATCATTACTAGCAATTAAACAAGTTTCAAATGGCAATATCTTTCAAAAATCAAGTTCATGAATTTTAGACTTGAAAAAGTCCACTTTAATTCTCAAAATCATGTTTAGGCTCAAAGTTTGGATCATTTAACTACCTAAACATGTTACACTACTTAATTTAGCAACAACTCATGACAAAAATTGGCCATAACCTGTTTATATCAAAAAGCCCCAAATTTGCTCAAGAACACAAACTCTAGATTACTCAAAATTTGAAGTTTAAGGCTTCTAATCGTGTTAAATAGCATCAATCTAGGTTATACAAGCATAATACATAAACAATTTAAGCATAATTACACTAAAAAGCATCAAAATCAAATTGGGAAAAAAATTGCTCAAGAACACTAATTTTCGGATTAAATGGTGTTTAGGTGTAGAAATTTACCGTTTTTCTTGAGTAATTCCTTGATAGCATCCTTCTCAACATGATTTTAGTAAAAGATTTGATGATTAACGGTGAAAAATTGTGATTTTGGGGGTGTTTTCTCGGGTTTTTGCGCAGTATTTTCGGGTTTATTTCGCAGGTTTTGTGGGTGTTGGGTTGGGGACTGATCAGTTCGATCAGTATATTTTTTTCTGGATTTTTCATCCTCCGCGAGTCGCGGTGGATTTCCCTTTCAAACTCCGCTAGTCGCGGGGTTTGTATTTTTTTTTCTTTTATATATATATATATATATATATATATATATATATATATATATATATATATATATATATATATATATATATATATATATATATATATATATATATATATATATATATATATCTTATATCTTATACTAATTAAAACAATAAAGTAATTAATTTTAAAATTTTGTTTCCCTTGTTATTTAGGACGAGATCGTTTCGGATCGATGTCCTAGTCCGTCCCTCGACAAAATTTTAAAATTTGTCTTTTTGTAGCGATTGTTTTAAAAGCTAAGATTTTTGGGGTTTTTTTAATGTTTTTAGCATACTTTAATTCAATAAGATTAAAAATAATGATAATAAAAGTTCTCGTCCCTCCCTTGGGTAAAGCAATTTCGGTTCAAAGACCTAGTCTTCAACTTACGACGAATTTTAAAAATCATATTTTTAACTTAGTGAGATAAAGTAAATTTTTGTTTTTAAATTCACACAATTTAAATATAAAATTCAAAATTAATATAAAAAATTCACACCAAACTTACAATTTAAAATGCATAAAAATAAAATTCATATTTTAAAAATTAAAAATTCACACCAAACTTAATTTAAAAATTCATATTATAAATTCACACCAAACTTATATTAATTTTTCAAATATTTACAATTTTAAATATATTATTTTTACAAAGTTTACAATATTAATTTAAGATTTATATATTAATTTTAAAAACATGGTAAAAATAAAATTAAAAATCTTTTTGGCTTTTTATCCCACTTTAATCAATCAAATATTATCAAAAATATGCGCCCCTCTTTTCGGTAAAGTAATTTCGGTTCCAAGACCTAATTTAACTCATGACGAATTTTTGAAATATTTTGGGTTGATTGATTAAAGATATTTATACCTTAAGAATAAACGTTAAATTTCGCAGTGATGTAATAAATTTTTGAATGATATCAATAATTTCGGTCGCCAAACCTAATTTTATTCAATACCAATTTAATACTTTATAGCGAACAAATTAGCGTTTATTATCAAAAGGTTAAAAATAAAAATAAAAATAAAAATAAAAACTGTACAAACATACCTGTGAAATAGATTTCTTAGTTATATGATCTATCCCATTCATAAGATAGTCGGTTTAATTGGTTTTCCATGGCTACATAGGCGTAACCTCGAGCATTCAGTGTTTTTTCTTCTAAACATATGAACGGTCCGTCTCTGCATAAAGTAACAAATTCGGTATTTGAATAGGTTTGATTATTTGAACATTTACCTCCATGTGACCATTTTCCGCATTTGTGACATCTTTCTAGGTGTCGTGCTCTTCTTTTCACTGCGGATTTTGATTTTCCTTTACCAAATTGTAACTTATTATCTTCGCATCTGGATTCTTATCTTACTCCGTCCAATCTTTCTCTGATTACTGATACTATTTCACTCGGAAGTGTATCATTATTACGTTTAGTGATCAAAGCGTGTAGCATTAGACCATGGTTTAGTTCACAGGCAGTCTTTATTTCCTAAAAAAAATAAAAATTCAGAATGGGGGGAGAAGACTAGTTCTTTAGGGTCTGCTAGGGAAAGACCATTCGGGTTCCATTTTCGAGAACTACACGAAAACAGACAATCTAACTCTAACAGAAATACATATTATCCTTTAAAGACTTGATTCTCCCCACACTTAGTTAGCTGTGGTGTCGAAATTGTGATTAACTTCGTTGTCGACTTCCATCGGACTATCTATGTAGTGTTTAACTCTGTGACCATTAACTTTAAATTCAATCCCATTTGAATTTATCAATTCTACTGTTCCGTATGGAAAAACTCTTTTAACTATGAATGGTCCAGACCATCTTGATTACAATTTTCCAGGAAATAGCTTGAATCGTGAATTGAAAAGAAGAACTCTGTCTCCTTCTTTAAATTCTTTTGAACTTCTGATTCTTTTATCATGCCATTTCTTCGTTCTTTCTTTATAGATTAACGAATTTTCGTATGCTTCATGTCTTAATTCTTCTAATTCGTTTAGTTGACTTAATCGTAGACGTCCAGCTTCATGTATATCAAGATTACATGTCTTCAAAGCCCAAAATGCTTTGTGTTCAATTTCTACTGGAAGATGACATGCTTTTCCATAAACAAGTCTAAAAGGTGTGGTTCCAATTGGAGTTTTGTAGGCTGTTCTAAAAGCCCAGAGTGCATCCTCCAATTTAATGGACCATTCCTTCGGATTTGATCCTACGGTTTTCTCTAGAATACGTTTTAAAGCTCGGTTGGTATTTTCAACTTGTCCACTTGTTTGTGGATGATATGCGGTGGAGATTTTATGAGTTACTCCATATCTTTTAAGAACTTTCTCAAGTTGATTATTACAGAAATGAGTACCCCGATCACTTATTAAAGCTTTCGGTGTTCCAAACCTTGCAAAAAGACGTTTTAAAAAGTTGACTACAACTCGTGCATCGTTAGTTGGGAGAGCTTGTGCTTTCGCCCATTTAGATACATAATCAATGGCTACGAGTATATATAGATTATGATGAGATTTTGGAAATGGACCCATAAAGTCAATACCCCAAATGTCAAATACTTCACATACTTGTATGACATTTTGTGGCATTTCATCACGTTGACTTATTTTTCCGGCCCTTTGACAAGCATCACAGGATTTGCAAAGAAGGTGTGCGTCTTTGTAAATTGTAGGCCAATAGAATCCAGCATCATAAACTTTTCTTGCTGTTAGTTGAGGCCCATAATGCCCTCCTGTTGGTCCAGTGTGACAATGGTTTAATATTTTACTGGCTTCATCTCCAAATACACATCGGCGTATTATTCCATCGGGACAACTTTTAAACAGATGTGGATCTTCCCAGAAATAGTGTTTTATATCACTGAAAAATTTCTTTCGTTTTTGGTACGATAATCCTTTTTCAAGGAATCCACATACTAAATAGTTTGCATAGTCTGCAAACCATGGGATTTCATTATAATCTATCTTCAATAGATATTCATCAGGAAAGTTGTCTTGTATGGCCGATTCATTTAGAACTTCTAATTCGGGATTTTCAAGACGAGAAAGATGATCAGCAGCGAGATTTTCTACTCCTCTTTTATCTCGAATTTCAATATCAAACTCTTGTAAGAGTAAGATCCAACGGATTAATATTGGTTTAGCATCTTGTTTTGAAAATAGGTATCTAAGAGCAGAATGGTCGGTATAGACCACCGTTTTTGCTAGAACGAGATATGATCGAAATTTGTCAAAAGCAAAGACAATAGCAAGGAGTTCTTTTTCAGTAGTTGTATAGTTCGTTTGTGCTCCTTGTAACGTCTTACTAGCATAATATATAGGTTGAAATCGTTTTTCAATCCTTTGTCCTAAAACGGCTCCCATTGCAAAATCACTTGCATCGCACATTAGTTCAAATGGTAGATTCCAATTTGGTGTTATCATGATCGGCGCATTAGTGAGTTTCTCTTTAAGAATATTAAAAGATTTGATACACTCATCTGAAAAGATAAATGGAGCATCCTTTTCTAGGAGTTTATTCATAGGAGTGGCAATTTTAGAAAAATCTTTTATGAAACGTCGGTAAAAATCGGCATGCCCTAGAAAACTCCGAACTCCTCTAACATTGGTGGGATGTGGAAGTTTAGCAATTACATCTACTTTAGCTCTATCCACTTCAATTCCTTCTTTTGAAATTTTATGACCAAGAACGATGCCTTCTTTAACCATAAAATGGCATTTCTCCCAATTAAGAACTAGATTTGATTTTTCGCATCTAATAAGCATTCGTTCCAAATTAACTAGACATGATTCAAATGTATCACCGAAGACTGAAAAGTCATCCATGAAAACTTCCATGCATTCTTCTATCATGTCATGAAAAATCGCCATCATACACCTTTGAAAGGTTGCAGGGGCGTTACAAAGTCCAAATGGCATGCGTTTGTAAGCAAAAGTACCATAAGGGCACGTGAATGTGGTTTTCTCTTGGTCCTCGGGTGCTATTGGAATTTGAAAATATCCCGAAAATCCATCTAGAAAACAATAGTAACTATTTCCGGCTAATCTTTCCAACATTTGATCAATGAAAGGTAAGGGAAAGTGATCTTTTCTGGTGGCATTATTTAATTTTCTATAATCAATACACACACGCCATCCTGTTACAGTCCTAGTAGGAATAAGCTCATTTTTCTCATTTGTAATGACAGTCATGCCACCCTTCTTAGGCACGCATTGAACTGGGCTTACCCATGGACTATCAGAAATTGGATAAATTAGACCTGCGTCTAGCAGTTTAATAATTTCTTTTTTAACTACATCTTGCATATTAGGATTTAGTCTTCGTTGGCGTTGCACATACGTTTTATGACCTTCTTCCATAAGGATTTTATGTGTGCAATACGAAGGACTTATTCCTTTAATATCATGAATCTTCCATGCAATGCCTGGTTTATGAGCTTTCAACACAGAAATGAGTTGTGATTTCTCATTTTCAGTAAGAGAAGACGATATTATTACAGGTAATTCAGATTCACCATGTAAATAAGCGTATTCTAAATGGTTTGGAAGTGGCTTTAACTCTAATTTCGGAGGTTCTTCTATCGATGATTTGTATCGATATCTGTCTTCTTCTTTTAGCATTTGAATTTCTTCTGTTGTTGGTTCATATCCATTAGCTATAAGTGTAGCTAACATTTCAACTTCATCAATTGGTTCATTACCTTCTCCTAAAGAACATTCTCCTGTTCCTTGTAATTCTGGAAATTCTTCTAATAATTCTGCATGTGCATCTATAGTTTGAATATAATAACATGTATCATCTGCAGATTGTGGTTGTTGCATTGCTCTATCAACTGAAAAGGTAACACTCTCATCCTCTATACTTAGGGTCAATTTCTTACCGAACACGTCTATCATTGCTTTAGCTGTGTTTAAGAATGGTCTTCCTAATATGAGAGGAACTTGAGAATCTTCTTCCATGTCCAGAACAACAAAATCTACTGGAAATACTAAAGTACCAACTTTAACTAGCATATTCTCCATTATCCCTCTAGGATATTTTATTGATCTATCGGCTAGTTGTATGCTTATTCTGGTTGGTTTCAATTCTCCAAGGTCTAGTTTAGCGTATAGTGAATACGGCATTAAATTTATACTAGCACCTAAATCTGCTAATGCTTCTATTGAACTAAGACTACCCAGAAAACATGGAATTGTGAAACTTCCTGGATCAGATAGTTTTTCTGGTATCTTATTCAACAGCACTGCTGAACAATTAGCATTCATGGTAACAGCCGAGAGTTCTTCCATTTTCTTTCTATTTGAGATTAGATCTTTCAAGAATTTAGCATATCTAGGCATTCCTGAAATCACATCAATGAAAGGAATATTTACATTTATCTGTTTAAACATATCCAAGAATTTGGATTGCTCGGCTTCAAGTTTCTCTTTCTTCATTTTACTCGGGTAAGGAAGTGGTGGTTGGTATGGTTTAACATAAGGTTTAGCCTTAACTGTGTTATCTTCATTAACTTTTTCAACTACTGGTTCTTTTTCCTTATCTTGATTAGATTTTGGTTCTTGTGGAGTAGGAATAGATTCATCAGAAGTTACAGGTATTTCAGGTGGTTTAAGTGTTGTACCACTTCTTGTGGTAATGGCTTTAGTTGTTTCATTCCGGGGGTTAGCATTTGTATCACTAGGTAGACTTCCCGGTTTTCTTTTACCTATTAACCTTGCTAGGTTACTTACTTCTTATTCCAGATTTTGAATAGAAGCTTGTTGATTTCTAAATGCTTGAGCATTTTGTTCATTAGTTTGTTTCTGAGATGTGAAAAACTGCGTTTGAGTTTCAACTAGCTTCGTCATCATATCTTCTAAATTCGGCTTTTTATCATCGGTTTGTTGTGGTGGTTTGTTTTGAAAATTAGGTCTTTGCTGATTGTAATTATTATTGGATACTTGTTGATTGCTAGGACCTTGTTGGTTGTTGTATGGAATATTTCGGTTATAATTCTGGTTTTGATTGTAAATCGGTCTTGGCGGTTGATAATTATTCTGATAATTATTTCCAGGCCTTTGGTTTATGTATGAAATATTCTCTCTTTGTTCCATTGTTAATTCAATACTGAGACAATCTTTTGTCAAATGTGGTCCTCCACACTGCTCACAACTAATTCGTATTGAGCGAATATCTTTAGTCATCTTTTCCATTCGTCTCTCGACAGCATCTATCTTTGCGGAAATGGAATCTAAGTCATGGCTAGAATCGGCTCTAGCTGCTTTAGATGATCTAACGATATCTTTTTCTTGACGCCACTCATGTGAGTGGGAAGCAGTGTTATCAATAATTTTGTAAGCATCAGTTTCGGTTTTCTTCATAATAGAACCACCAGCTGCTATATCTATGTCTTTCCTTGTAGTGATGTCGCATCCTTGGTAGAATATTTGTACTATTTGACAGGTGTCTAAACCATGTTGCGGACATCCTCTTAATAACTTTCCAAATCTTGTCCAAGCCTCATATAGAGTTTCATTTGGCTTCTGTGTGAATGTAACAATTTCTCCTTGAAGTCTTACGGCTTTAGATGCAGGAAAGAATTGTTTAAGAAATTTTTCAACTAAAACATCCCATGTATCGATCGCCCCTTCAGGTAACGATTCCAACCAATCTTTGGCTTCTCCCTTTAAAGTCCAGGGAAATAACATGAGATATATCTGTTCATCCTCCACTTCTCGGATTTTAAATAGTGTGCAGATCCTATTAAAGGTACGTAGATGTTCATTTGGATCTTCCTTCGGCGCACCACTAAATTGGCATTGATTAGTCACCATGTGTAGAATTTGTCCTTTGATTTCATAATCTGGCGCATTAATGTCTGGATGAGTAATTGCGTGACCTTGGCCAGTGCGTTTAGCTCTCATTCGGTCTTCCATACTTAATGGTTCTGTTACTTCCATAATTGAATTTGTTGAATCGGAATCACTAGAGGATTCTGATTTAATAGTTCGTTCCTCAACAATCTCTGTTTGAATGATTGGTGGTTCCGGAGGAAAATTTAATGGTTCAGGATCTACGAATCGTCCCGGAATATTCTTCGGATTCTCAATTGTGAGGTCGGGTTCAAAAAATGGATTATCGGAGATTTGAACTGGAGTACTTGGTCGACTGGATGACGATTCTAAAGAAAAATCAATGGCGGTAATATTTGCTAAATGTCTTGATCTAGTTACAGATGGTGAACGTACAAAAGGTGGTGAACGTCTTGCTCGGTGCATTCACTGAATATCCTATTAGTTTTTAAAAGGAAAGAAAAATTATAATAAGTTATCCAATCAATAGACTTTTCTGATTTTGCCCACGTTTCGAATAGCCAAAAGATGCAGCAGAGGGGCAGGATTCGTTTGGTCTCAATATAATTGAGGACTGTTTGGCTCCAATAACCCGGTCCACGTACAAATCCAACTATTACTACGAACCAGAAAATTTTGATGTCTATCAATTTAACCACTTAAAATAAATTTTCGTAATTTTAAGAAATTTAGATAAGAAGTAGAATAAAAATCTATGTCCTAAAACTAGAATAGCGAGAAATAAGAAAGAAAAAGAGCGTGTCGGAAAAAGATCGAAAAAGAAAAATGGTTGAAAAATAAAAGGTGACGGAAAAATAAAAGAAACTTATAAAACTTAAAAACACTTGACTAACCTAACCTTATTACCACAACTAACTTAAAATTATAATCGCAAATTGAGATTACTAATTGGAATGATAATTGATACATAGGTAAAAGTCGTCTAAAAAATATTAAAGCTTACAGGAAAAACTATATCCCAAATGGAAATAACTTAAAAAGAAACTAAAACTTAAAAAGGCGTCGCAAAATTCTAAAGCACTTAAATCTTAGTCTAAAGAAAAAGCACTTAAGTGATTTTACGGCAAAGCCTAAAAATCTAGAAGTAAAAATAATTATGGCAAAAACTAAGTTTAAAACTAAATATGAGCGAAAAATACAAATATTACGCTAAAACAATTAAAAAGGGACAAAATATAAAAATATACAAAAAGTTGTAAAAAGTACAATTTTTATAAAAATATTATTTTTATATTATTTATTTATTAAAACTATTAATTTTATATTTTATTTAAACTAATTTAACTAAATAAAACAAATAAATAAAAACTAAACTAAACAATATAATATAAATAAACTAATTAGGGTTTAAAATTAATTAAAATTAATAAAACCCGTAATTAATGCGAACTAGGGTTCCTGTGTACCCGTGTCAGGTCTGCTCCGCGAGTCGCGGTATTCGATGCTTCAAACTCCGCGAGTCGCGGGGTTTCAAAATTCAACTCAGGTATAGTTTTGAAATTCGACGCGTTTTTCTTTTTTATTTTTTTATTTTATATTTTCTGTTTTATATTTTCTGTTTTAAAATCTAAAATATGTATATAATAAAAACTTATATTTTAAAAACTAGAATACAAATAGAACTACTTTATAATTTTATAAATAAAAATCTTAAAACTAGATTTATATATATATATTTTTTTCGGTTTTTTTTATGTTTTAAATAAAAACAAAATATTTAAATAAAACTTATATTTTTATAAAATAAAAATAAAGAAACTTTATAAAACTTAAATATTTAATAAACTCTTAAAAATATTTATATTTTTGTTTTCTTTTTATATTTTCGAATAATTAAAAACGTATTTTTTTTTAAAAACGTATTTTTATAAAAGTAAACTAAAAATAAAAATATTTTTTTTTTATATTAGCGTTGCGCTTCCGGCTTTTAAGCGAATCCCCGGCAGCGGCGCCAAAAATACTTGATATGTTAAAGCTAAGGGGTATAAAATACTATTAAATTTTACAGGAAATACTATTAAATACGATACAATTTTACACAAGATATTTATTTATTTATAGAATGGATATACTTAAACCTTGCTACAACACTTATAGGCAGTGTACCTAATCGTACAGTAGTGTAGTTTTTAGTAAGTCCGGTTCGTTCCACAGGGAAAATCTTTAAACAAAGCTTAACGCTATATTAGTTTACTTTTATAAAAATACAAATATATATATAAGTAATATTATTATTATAAAGGGGGGGTTTTTACCGTTTAATGACCGGTTTGTCGATTTTAAAACTTTAGTCGCAGTTAAAACCAAATGTAAAATAATAAATAAATACAAGACTTAATTTAAAGCGTAAAGTAAATAACGATAATGAAATTGCGAATAATAAAAGTGCGATAAAATAAACTTGCGATAATTAAAAAGTACGATAATTAAAAGTGCAATTAAATACAATAGCAATAAAAATGCGATAATTAGAAGTGCAATTAAATATAAAATAAAGGAAATTAAATATGAAATAAAAGAATTATGCTTATTTAAACTTCCGTAACCATGATGTTTGACGTGTTGATTTTAGTTTTATGCCCATGGGTTAATTGTCCTTTGTCCTGGATTATTTAATATGTCCGTCTAGTTTTTGTCCATAAAAGTCCATCAGTCATAAATATAAAGTGCGAGTGTCCTCGTCAAATTATCCTTATACCCGAAGTTAAATATTCCAACTAATTAGGGACTTAAACTGTAACAAGATTTTAATACTTTGTTTAATAATTACACCAGGATGTTGACTGAGTGTAACCCAAGGTTTTAATATTTTGTTATCAATTATACCAAGTGTCCTTGTACATAATTTCACCCCTATTTTAATTATTCTAGTGGCTATTAATCCATTCCCGTGTCCGGTTAAATGAACGATTATTCGTACATATAAATACCCTGCCCATCGTGTCCGATCGAGTGTATATGGTAATTTATAGGGACACCCAATTGTAAATCTTTATATTAACATTAACAAACTATCATTTAGTTAAACAAATATAAAGCCCATTAATAGCCCATAGTCTAATTTCCACAAGTGTCGTTCTTTTGTCCAAACCCCAATTATGGTACAAAGCCCAATTACCCAATTTTAGTAATTAGCCCAACATCATGATTACTTCGGATTAAATAAGCATAATAATAACTTAGCTACGAGACATTAAATTAAAAAGGTTGAACATAACTTACAATGATTAAAAATAGCGTAGCGTTACACGGACAGAATTTCGACTTATACCCTTACAACATTCGCTAACATACCCTTATTATTAGGATTTAAAATTAAAATTAAAATTAAAATATAAATTATATATATATATATATATATATATATATATATATATATATATATATATATATATATTTACGTATATATTGAGAGAGAGATAGATTATGGATGACGAAAATGATCAGAATTCGGTTGGCTTTATAGGGAATTGAGTTCAGGGGTACTCCGCGACTCGCGGCAACTTTTGCCTTCAAACTCCGCGAGTCGCGGAGTTTGAAAATACAGCTCACCATCCTTTGGCTTCTTTCTTACCGACGATTTATAAATATATTATAATATATATATATATATATTAATTTTAAGAATTAATTATATATTATATTATATTTATGTGCATAGTTGACTCGTAATTTTTAGTCCATTGCGTCGAGCGTTGAGAGTTGACTCATGTCCCGGTTCCGGATTTTCGAACGTCCTTGCGTACAATTTAATATCTTGTACTTTACGTTTTGAATCTTGTACTCTTGTAATTTCGAGACGTTTCTTATCAATAATTGGAACCTCTTTGATTGTATTTTGTACTTTTGAGCTTTTTGGTCGTTTGCGTCTTCAATTCGTCGAATCTGTCTTTTGTCTTCACCTTTTATTATTTAAACGAATATCACTTTTAAATAGAACAATTGCAACTAAAAGCTTGTCTTTCTTGGGGAATAATGCTATGAAATATATGTTTGTTTTTAGCATTATCAGTTTTCTATTCATCGGTATATAAATGGACTTATGCATTTGTGATAAACCATTCTGTTATGTCATGACATTTAAGTGGTACCATAATTTTGCCTCGGTGTTCTCTAGCGAAGTAAACATTTTACACTAGCCGATCCCTTGTGCCTATAATGTTGACACAAGAGCCTCTACCACCGGGGACATAAAAATGCCTTGCCTTATGTGGGTAGGTATGAATGTTATGCTTTGCATTCGTAACGCGTATCGCTTTGCGTAATAAAAGATAAAATTTTATTGATATTTCTTTGCCACACATACAATATTTTGTGCAACATCTTCGTCTGGGGTTATCAATCCCATCCAGAAAATTACAAAATCTGTATTGTGCTTTGTCCAAACTGATAAAAACATGCTAAATAAACTGTGCTGCACGATAATGTTCTTCGTGCAGTGTGTTGCGGCTTGCTTCTAGGATTCCCATGTTTTGGGCAGTTTGAAATACACATTCACATCATTTCCGCTAAATAACTGTCGTGACGTTCCTCCCTTAACAAAATTCTCCTGATCTTCATAAACAACCGACCTTTCTCTTACCGGTCCCACATATTCAGAGTGTACCACAGCAATTCCATTTGGAGTTGGAAATCGCAATTCTGCGTGTGGTGTGGAAGTAATTGCTCCAAATTTGTTAAGAGTTCGCCTCCCAAATAAAGCATTGAATCTTGATCTGCCATCAAGAATCGTAAAGTCCACAATTTCTGTGCGGACGATGTACGCCCAATGTTACATCAAATTTCACTTTACCAACTGCCCTCATCGATTCTCCCGTGATGCCAGCAATCTTCAAATTCGTATAGTGAAGTCTATCCTTCACGCTGAACGGATAATCGCTGAAACAATGCAAATATAAAATATATGCATTACTACTTGTATCAGTGTAAATCCTGGTAATGCGTTTGTTCGCAATTGTAGCTGAAATAACCACAGGCTCTTCTGATAGACGCCAATTTGGGATGGTATGAAATATAATGGGAGCATACATCCACTGCTCCACTCTGCGTTCTCTGTCTGTTTCAGAGTCTTCCACCTCATTCCATATAACCTTGATGTGCATTTCAGGGGTTGGATCCCTTTCATCTTTTCTTTCTTCCCTTCTGTTCTAATCACGCCGTCCACCGTGACGCGCTTTTCCTTGCCAAGCAAAACGTTTGTTTGGATCATTTCTCCTGTACTTTTTTCCTGGTAAAAGATGGTTTAACTCTCCAGCTTTAATCTTTGCGATGATTTCCCTCATCAATGACTTACAATTGTCGGTATCATGCCCATATGCCTCGTGAAAGTCACACCACTTATCACTCTGCGATCCTTGACGCTCTTCCATTGATGGTGGAGGGTGAAAGGTTTCCTTAACAGGTTCAGTGAACAAGATCTCTCTTGGAGTTTTTGTTAGAGCCATGATGAGTGGGTGTCTGTCTAGTAGTTTTCTCTGATGGTAATTGTCATGCGGATAATTATTACCCCTCCAACCATGTTGTTGTTTCTGGTAATTGTTATCATACCCACGATGTCTCTGATAATTGTCATTCCTGTTCCGTTCTCCGCCTTGCTGTCTAAAATTTATGTGATGATTATCAACTCTTTGATATCCCATCTCTCCTGCCCTTAGATGCTTCTGAGCAATAACCAATGGCTGATGCAATGTTTTTGGGACATCATATCGTAATGCGTGAATTAAACTTGCAAAACGTCGCTGATCAAGACAAAAAATAAACCCTAAAACAAGCTGAGATTCTGGTATGTTAGGTATTTTTTTGGCATTAAATGGTATAGCGTTGCATGAAATCACTTAGTGACTCATTCTGGTGCATTGTTATATCATGTGCATCAAGATGTGACAGTGTACAGCTTCTTAGACTTTGGTATTGCATCACAAACTTTGCCCTTAAATCAAGGAAACTAGTAATACTCCTTGGTGGCAAACTAGCAAACCATTCTCTTGCCATTTTCTGCAGCACCATTGGAAACATATGACATGCAGTCTCATCTTCCCAATGCTGCAATCGCATAACACCTTCAAACATAGTGAAAAAAATCTTCTGGATCATTTGTTCCATCATAAACACCGATAGATGGAATCCCCAAATTTCTTGGTAATGGATATTCTGCAATTCGAGGAATAAAGCACTGGGTTGACTCTGCCATTGTTGGCGGTTTGATAGCTTCATCTCCAGTAATCAAAGAAAACAAATTGTCCACAGCCGTTGCACGGATGGCGGGCTGTGCTAATTTCTTCTTATACCTTGATGGTGTCGTCTTGGTCAAAATCCCATCCAATAACTTTCCTGTCATCTCCTCAGTCATAAAGAACTGCTCTTCTTCTTCTTCAAAGTCCCAATCGTCTTCCACAAAACCTTCATCATTGTGTTCACGCTCGGTATCATCAACCAAAGTATTCAACTGATTGAATAGCTTGAACAGTTGTGATTTTGAAATTGACTTTCCTTTGATGTTGTGCTTAACATTCACATCAGATGCCTTTTTAAAAGAAACATTGTGTGTTACTCGCCTGACTTTCCACATTCCCCTACTAGAACTTCCCATCAATGGTTTCCTTAATCGTGGTATTGTTTCATGCGCCTGATCTTCTGCTGCACCAGTGTGCAATTGATCTTCTTCCTCAATTGGAGTTTCTTCAAGAGTTAGCTGATCCACTGGTATATTCTCAATGATGTTTTCATCGTTTGGTTCGAGTGCTGCTTTTGTTGAGGTTGTTTCAGTTGCCTTCATGCTCTTGGTATTTTTGCTGGTCTTTGAAATGGATGGCACCATTTGTTGGTACGATTTTCCGTATAGCGGCTGTAAGGTACCAGTACAAGACACTATCCGCCTAGCGTAGAGCGATTATATGTTGATTGTTGTTTGCCCTTGGGAAATAATCCCTGTAGACCAGGAACACGGATAGAAGATCCGTGGGGTGGCCTCAATCAATCTGAGGATCAATCTGTATTTGATCCGTGTAGCGTTATGCTAGGCGGTTAATGTGTTTTTATAGTGAGAAAGAACTGTGTGAGAGAGAAAGTGTGTTTCTCTCTGACTGAAGTTCTGATCTGATTATGATGTCAAATGTGGTGACCCATGGGGTCTATTTATAGGCACAGAATGTCCGAAATTCACGGGTCACACGTGTCAATCACTGAATGGTTCTGTTACGCGAAGTATTCGGAAGGTTGGTGGTGTGTGCTGACGTGGCTGCGTGCCACTCACGCGCTTAGTGAAAGGGCTTAAGCACAGAAACTGCTTGCAGGGCTTACGCATGGCGTTGGGCGGCCTGCTATACGCTGGGCGCCAAATACTGAAAACCGCCAAATTTTGTTGTCTCTTGTGCTCTTTGATCCATTTTTCTGTATAAAAATAGTGTTCTTATGCGTGTATTCCCTGGAATACACCATTAGTTCAAAATAATAAAAACCTTCTCGGTTTAATTTTATTCAATATCAAAATAATCAAAAACTAACTCTAAATCTATCGACCATTGTTCCTATATATAGGACAGCATGATAAAATAATAGATAAGACTAGAAATTTAAATTTAAAATTAAACTAATAGATAAACATGAATAATAATAGAATTAAAATAAATCCAAATCCTAGTGCAATTCTAATCTGCTAATTGCTGACTCGGGGCGTATGGGACGAGAAACAGAGACCCACCCACTCTGCGTGATCCGGTGGTCAGGAGGTACTATTAGAAACTGACGGAAAAAATTCGGGCCATGCTTCTACATATTTTTTTTTAAACGTCATATCATGTCCATTAAACACCTTTGATTTGATACAGACGTGAGACGACTATATCATTTTTTAATTCACCAAACAATTTATTATATTGCTTATTAATGATGTTTAAAATATGTCATCATACGCAAGGCGACATTAGATACCTTTGAGCACATGATATGCCAAAGGGTATCAATTTTGAGATTGTACTTAAATAGATAAATATGTATTGTATGTTGTCTGCAGGGTATCTGCATTATTTTTATGAGTCTACAAACAAGTTGAAGTTGAGAGCTTTTCTAACGGCATTTAGCCAATTGTTTATTTGTTGACGGATTTCTTGTGCTAATGAGCATAAAAGAATTTATTGTGTATAAATGGAAAAGTTTCATTTACGCTCCCGAACATGTTCAAGCTCGTTTAGTAAACGATCTTAAAAATATATATTCAAGATCAAGCTCATTTAAGCTTGGTTCGAATCGAACTTTTAATAAATCGAGTTCGAGTAGCTTACACCACTAACTAATACTCTCCACTTTTTCCAGCACAACCGTTCACCTAAAACGCATTTGGAACATATTCGTGGTTGTAATTTGTAGATATTCGTGTTAATGGTGTATGTGAGTTTGCCTTTTTTAAAAAAAAATTATTTTACATTAATATTAGTATTAGTATTGATATTAATATTATTAAAAATATGACTTTTTTGCTCCGTTGGTCCTTCAATTATACACGAAATTGTAATTCGAGTCCCTCAAGTTTTTTTTTTGGGATTTTCGAGTCCTTAAAATTGCAAACTTTTGCAATCCGCGTCCCTCCATCTACCTACCATCTAAATTGGACTTCTGACATGTGCCATGCATGTGAGGGTAAAATCGTCTTTCTACGGTCTTCTTTAACCTAGCATCTATGGAAACCAAAAATCAAATCATCTTCATATTTCATATCCATGAAATAACCCACAAAGATCAAACTTATTTCATGATTATGTTAAAAATTAAAAACAAATATCAAGGTAATTATCAAACCCATTTCATATTCATATTTCAGATCATACATTCCACACATGACATCCACAATCACAAAAAAATTACAAACACAATTTCATTCAGATCTACTTTTTTGAATTACAAGCTACCATTTACAAACGCAATTAAAATTCATCAAAAGGTGTTTATAAATTCGAATTGAGATCAGATTCAAGTTTCTAAACTGAATCCATGCTTCCACAACTTCTCGATCACATTCAAAACTACTGGTTCGAGTAGTTCATAGTTATGCAAAAACTCAAGTCGTTGAGGTCCTTGGAGTGATTCGATCTATCTCAAGAAAAATTGAACAGAGATTCAAGCTTCTAATCGTTCAATTATGCTACATGATTCTTCACTTCGAATGAAGCAACATCTCTGAATCCGAAATATCAAAGTCAAACTTCGAATATGTTTGGTCAACGTTTTGATCTTGTTGATTCTGAGATTTTCTGGATATGATGATGATTCACGAGCATTCGTTGAAGTATTTGAAACATATTTCATGTGAAGATCGTGGCCTGAAAGCACTTAATTCGAGATTTTCAATTTTTGTGTTCATATAAAGGTTCGAACTGTTCATCGTGATTCTGCCAAATTAATGTTGTTTTGGATCAAGTGGCTTCACAAACGATGCTAATCGAGACACAGGGAATCTGTTTCATGTATCAATTTAATGTTATTTGTGATTCCAATAATTGGTGTTCATGAACCTGTTGAAACATATGAAGACGGTTCTAATTTTCCAAGAACAAATTCGCACAGCTTCTTCATGTTTGTTACTAATTCGCACAACATATACACCATATCAGTTATTTGAGTTTTTGAGAGTTTATGAGTGAGAGATGATGATAGTTAAAGAGGTACTACAAGATGAAAAAGAGTATGAGATGCTGATGTTTTTATTTTTATAAATTTATATATAATATATTTTGTTTTTATTTTTATTTTTATAAATTTATAAATGTATAAATTATAAATTAAAAATATATAAATTATATTTTGCGCCAGTAGTCCCTCGTTTATATTAAAGAATAGTAAAAAGACGATTTTACCCTCATATGCATCGCACATGTCAAGAGTTAACGTCCAATTTAGACGGTAGGTAGACGGAGGGAGGCGGATTGCAAAATTTTGCAATTTTAAGTACTCGAAAATCAAAAAAAAAAAAAATTGAGGGACTCGGATTACAATTTTTGTGTATAATTGAAGGACCAACGGAGCAAAAAAGTCTTAAAAATATATTAATTAAATGAAACTAACAAATTAAAATTAATCCAATACTTGAATATCCAATTAAAGTAAAAATTAGTTAATTAAAGGGTTAAAGTTATAAATAGGCCATATACTTACAATTAGTTAATTTGACACTTTAGTTAATTTGACACTTTATTTTAGTAAAAATTATTATAAGTTTTTTAACTTTGAATAGTTATAGGTTATACAGAAATTAAACTGAAAGTATATAACATATTTGTAGCTGTATAAAATTCTAAAAAGTGTAAAATAATTCATTTTACAGGTTCAACAGGTAACCCAATCACATTTTATTTGCATCAACACATATTATGAAAGTTTACTAGTAGAATGATATTTTTGATATATAACCCAACATTATCATAACAAAACTACCTCCTTCCTCCTACTTTTTTCTTTTTCTTTTTGGGGAAAACACCGGAGCCAAATGCCGACTGTATCACTGGAGAGTGACAAACCGGTGACTCCGGGCGTACGGGAGGATATATGGAGACTCACTCTACGTGATCTAGTGGTCATCAATATGCAGGAGGTACTATTAGAAACCCACGAAAAATTGGGGCCATGCTTCATTGTTTCTCTCTCTTTTTTTAAAACGTGATATCATTGTCCCATTAATTAAACGCATTTGATTTGATAGACTAACCATATCAATTTTTAATTCACTAAATAATTTATTGTTACATTGTTCTTTAATATTGTCCAATGTTCGGATGAAGAGAGTTATAAGAGAATGACGATGGGACCTTCTTTGATTGAAGATGAATTTCTTGAGGTTATTCCGATGAGTAGCCGCAAGCTTAAGTTTTCAAGATTTGTTAAAGTAGCGATGTCTGGTATACCATTTGAGTGTGTCTCTCCTAACTGTTCCATTGAAGTCGCCAATAATTTTGGAAGAGTTCTTCATATTAATAGAAATTCTTATAATCTCAAACGTGCCGATGTCGTATTCGCTCTTGTCGAAGTCTTTAATCCAGGACCTATCGATAAGATGGTCACTGCAAATATTGACAATTGTTCATCTTGTAGCTTATGGGTGGAGGAGGTTATCTATAGTGAAGAGAACGAAATTATCCCAGATGAAGCTATTGTAGAATATAATTCTATATTAAAGCTTTCCATTGAAGCTACAATTGATTTGAAAAATGATGCCCAAGATGAAGCTCCGGTGCCGGAAGTCCTTCAACAGATAGCAGAAAAAGCACCAGTTGAGCCGATGGAAGAAGGAGAGATAAAAGAATCTGTTAACAATTTGAATTTTAAAACACCTTCAAAAGTCAACTTTCATGTGAATGTGCATAACTCTATTGAAAAGGTAGCTAAAGCTGTTTTGTCTCAAAAGGATAAGAGGTGTGGGTCTTGTTTTGTGGCAGAAGATATCAAAAGGACGATCTTCAAATCTAGTGATAAGGATGGTATACCTGACACTTTGGCCAACAAAAACAACCAACCATCGTTTGTGGACCCGTGCAATTCCCAAAAAACTCCTTTTATTTTTATACAAAATGACTATCGTGGACCCGTGCAATTCCCAAAAAACTCCTTTTATTTTTATACAAAATGACTATCCAGTCCTTGAACAAATCTCTCCAATTTCTCCGCATCCTTCCAATATCCAAGACACTTCTGAGCCAAAAATAAAATCCTTTATTGATAATGATATCTCTTTTGCTGCAAAAGTTAGTGAAAAACCTATCACTAATGGGATCTTGAACGATTCGTGCACTGGTAATTCTAGTAAAGTTGGTTGCAGTTCATCTTCAAGAAAGAAAGAAATTCATCTCCAACCTAGGGTTGCAACCAATAACAGAGGTAAGGAGAAAGGTTGCAAATGGATTGACGAAATTGCCAATTTAGCCGACAAGTTTGATACTACAAGTGAAATTAATTACGTTTTCAGTCAGGGTACTTCAAATTTACAACAAGTGAGTGGCGGTTTCGGTAACAAGAAGCTATCCTACACAGAGGAGTTGTACAATTTTGGTATTTTAATGGGAGACATGGCGGAAGATACGCCTGAAAAACCATCAAGGCAATGAGGCTCGCCTCATGGAACATCCGCGGTCTAGGCAACAAGTCTAGAGGTCATTTGGCGGGTGCAATTGTGAATCGTTTTCAATTACATTTCTTTGCAATTCAAGAGACAATGGTGAATGAAGTAGGTCTTCCTGTGTTAAATGAAATATGGAAACATTATGCATTTGATACAATCCAAGTTCAAGCAAGTGGTAGATCCGGCGGTCTTTTATCAATTTGGAGGACGGATGTTTTTTTCCTTAGTTATGGCATGGAAAAGAAAAAATTGGATTGCCACCATATTGAGTATTGGTGCACGTCAGTTGGGATGGTATCTTCATTTGGCACTCCCTCTGTCCAACTTTAATTTTAGTAAGATGCAAGAACTTAATGTTTTGTTGTCAAAATTTCGCTTGGTGGATTCTGTGGGGGACCATCTTACATGGGCTGCAAGCCCAATTGATTCTTACTCCGTTGCTGATGCAGTGAAGATTTTGGTGCAATCGTCTAAGATTGAAGCGCCCATGTGGCCTAAGGTTATTTGGGGTAATATTGTTCCTTCAAAGATTATGGTTTTTCATTGGTTAGCTATTAAAAATAGCATACCCGTTAAAGACGTGTTAGCAAAAAGAAAAATTTTGCCTTCTAACGTGTCTACGTTATGCGTTTGGTGTATGGTAGAAGTTGAGACCATTGAACATTTGTTACTTCATTGCAAATGGTCTTCATGTATTTGGGCGGATTTATTTCGATGGTGGAACATTCGTTGGATCATGCCAAGGTCAATTATCGAGTTTTCATTTGATTGGTATTATGGCATGGGTATTAAGGCCTCGAAGTTTTGGAAAATGATTGGGCCCGCGACTATATGGGCCATTTGGACGGCTAGAAATGACGTTATTTTCAATGGCAAACTTGCTTGTCGGTCTAATGTCGTTCGGAACATCAAGCTTAAGGTTTTCTTATGGGCGTCAAATCTTAAGTTGGTGCACGGGTTGCAAGCGTATGTTTGGGAGCAAAATCCATTTTTGCTTTGTATTTAGTTTTTTCTTGATGTATCCTTCTTTTGTATTGTGTACTTTTTCCGGTAACCTTCATTGCTTTGATGAAGTTATCGTGTGTTTTAATAATATTTGCTCTTCTTTCGCCAAAAAAAAAAAAAAAAAAAAAAAAAAAAATTTGTTCTTTAATGATTAATGATGTTTAAAATATGTCCATCATACGCAAGACGACATTAGATACCTTTGCGCACATGACATGGCAAAGGGTAACAAGTTAGAGAGTAGTTAAATATGTGGAGTATTGTGTCTTGTCTGCAGGGATCTGCTTGCATTATTTTATGAGTCTCTATACAAACTATCTATATATAATAATACTACTATCAATCGAAGTACTACTAATTTTTAACTTATTTTCTAATCAAGTCAATGTGCAAAACCTTGCTGCTCTTTTGCAGTTCTTCCTTCAATCAGATATCTCTAGATGGCTTCTCTGAGCAGCAGTCTACATGGTAAATTACTTGTGGGCACTCATATTTACAACATTTCATTTTCTTTTTTAAAAAAAATACACCGAAATTGTTGATCAAATGGTTGCACTGTATACAACATTGCACAGTTTTGGTGTATTTATGAAAGTTAAACTATCATTTTAGAATTAAGTCTACTGTTTTCATTTATAGGGATTATTCCAGAGTCTGTCTGTCTGTATCATACATGCTACTTTCTACAGTAATTCCTAAGAAATAATAGATATAATTATGAAACACTGATATTGTGAATGAAACATATTGATTGATTATTATTCAACTTGCAGGGGGAAACCAGAATGTATCTGAACCCTTATCGGTTGACAAAGATACAAGTCAAGTTGAAGAGCCTAGTTTTCTCAGCAAATTGACATTTTCTTGGGTCAACCCATTGCTGGCTTTAGGTTACAAAACACCATTAGTTCTCCAAGATATTCCTTCTCTACCATCTGTAGACCAAGCAGCCATTGCCCATGACAACTTCACAAAGGCATGGGCTTCACTTCAAATGGATAAAAATTCAAACAACGCTTACATGGTTTCTAAAGCATTAGCCAAAGTTTATTTTCGACGGATGACTTTGGCGGGACTTTGGATCTTTCTTAGGACGATTGCTGTTGTCACTAGTCCGTTGTTGCTTTACGCATTTGTTAGATACACAAATCGCGAAATCAAAGATTTACGTGACGGACTTTTATTAGTAGGTTACTTAATTTTAGTCAAGGTAACTGAATCATTGGCTCACAGGCAGTTCTTCTTTATTGCCAGAAGAACTGGTATGAGGATGAGGTAGGCTTTAATGGTGGCAGTGTATGAGAAACAACTTAAGCTTTCTAATCTAGGAAAGAAAAGGCATTCAACTGGGGAAGTTGTGAATTACATATCGGTTGACGCGTACAGAATGGGTGTGTTTCCTGTGTGGTTTCATGTGGGTTGGTCTTGTTTCATTCAACTGTTTCTAGCCATCGGTGTCCTGTTCTCTATAGTAGGACTAGGTGTTGTCCCTGGTTTAGCCCCACTAATCTTATGTGGGCTTTTTAATGTGCCATTTGCAAAAGCTTTCCAAAAGTGTCAGTTGGAGTTTATGGTGGCTCAAGATACAAGACTAAGATCCACTTTAGAGATTTTAAACAATATGAAGGTCATAAAGTTACAATCTTGGGAAGACAGGTTCAAGAAAGTAATTGAATCGTGTCGGGAAATTGAATTCAGATGGCTGGGTGACGCACAGTTAATGAAGGTTTACAGTACAGTTTTGTATTGGATGTCTCCAACACTCATATCTTCATTCATTCTTTTCGGATGTGTGCTATTGACCAGCAGAACGCTAGATGTTGCGACAATCTTTACGATTTTAGCAACATTAAGAACTATGTCTGAACCTGTAAGGGTTTTTCCTGATGCTCTTTCCGCATTAATCCAGGTCAAGGTATCCTTTGATAGGATCGGTTCTTTTTTAGTTGATGACGAACTGAAAGATAATAGAGTGAAAATGGACCAAGAAATGGAGAACTCAGATGATTCTATCAGAATACAGGATGCGAGTTTCGCTTGGGATCCTGAATCACTCAACCCAACACTTCGGAATGTAAATCTAAAAGTAAAGTGCGGGAAAAAAGTTGCAGTTTGCGGGTCGGTCGGTGCTGGAAAGTCATCTTTGTTATATGCACTCCTTGGAGAAATATCTAAAACTTCGGGAACAGTGAGTTCAAATATGCTTAAAAAGCATGTAACTTTATGTGATATATATATTGTTCAATGTCATTTTTGCTTACAGGTAGATGCATCTGGATCAATTGCTTATGTTAGCCAAACTTCTTGGATCCAAAGTGGGACAATTCAGGATAACATACTCTATGGGCTTCAAATGGAGATAACTAGGTATGAAAAGGCTATAAAGGCGTGTGCTTTAGATAAGGACATAGATGCATTCGACCATGGAGATCTTACTGAAATAGGCCAAAGAGGACTTAACTTGAGTGGTGGACAGAAACAGAGGATTCAACTCGCTCGAGCAGTCTACAATGATGCTGACATTTATCTTCTTGATGATCCTTTTAGTGCAGTAGACGCACATACTGCATCAAGTCTCTTTAATGTAATATTCGAACACCTTAAAACTCATGTAATTAGTTTCAATTTTCTAGCTATCCGTTTTTTTACCATTTGGCGGATACCTAATTTATGGACTTTTGCTACAGGACTGTGTTATGTCTTGTCTCAAGGAGAAAACAGTCATTCTTGTCACTCATCAAGTGGAGTTCTTATCGTCTGTTGACAGTATTTTGGTAATCAGGATTAAGAATTTAACAGTTATAGTTACACAGGTCGATGTTACCAATGGCTTTACAATCAAATTCACAACTCAATTTTTTTTCTTCCAAGGTTATAAAAGATGGTGAAGTTGCTCAAACAGGAAACTATGAGGATCTGTTGATGGCAGGGACAGCTTTTGAACAACTTGTGAATGCTCATAGAGATGTCATTACAGGATTAGAGCGATCGCCTAGTGTAGATAAAGATAAACTTCATGAAACAGGAAATATACATCAAAGCATGAAAGACATGAATAAAAGTTACCTCAGTAGAGAAATTAGTGAGGAGAAGATACCGCCAAAGGGCTTCACAGGCGTACAGCTGACTGAAGAAGAAGAGATCGAGATTGGGGATGTTGGATGGAAGACATTCTTAGATTACGTCAATATATCAAAAGGATCATGCTTCTTCTGTTTATGTATGCTAACTCATGTTAGTTTCGTTGCTCTTCAGGCAGCATCAAGTTATTGGCTAGCATTTGGTATTCAAATTCCTAAAATCACCACCATCATGTTGATTGGTGTTTACACTTTGCTATCATCCACAAGTATCTTATTTGTGTTTATGAGAGCATATTTTGCTACCCTTTTGGGTTTAAAAGCCTCTAAATCATTCTTCAATAAGTTCAACGATTCAATTTTCAGCGCACCCATGCTCTTCTTTGACTCTACTCCAATTGGAAGAATTTTGACAAGGGTATGATTTCATTGAGCTTAAGGGTTGAGAGAAGGGCAGGGTGTCTAGTCAGGTGGGTTAGGGTTGAAAGATTCACGGTTCAAGTTTATTAGTTGGGTCAGTCAAAACTATGTTGGGTTGAGTGGGTTGACCTGTTTATATTGACAAGTGTTTTTTTTTTTTTTTTTTTTTTTTTTTTGACCAGTGTTAGACGGAAGTAAGGGAATAGAAAAGGGTGTTATACAACATGTTTAATTACTAACTAATCTATTATTCGTGTAGGCCTCATCTGATCTAAGTGTGATTGACTTTGACATACCATCTTCGGTTGCTTTTGTGGTTGGTGCTGGTATTGAAATACTAGCTATTATTGGTATTATGGCTTCAGTAACCTGGCAAGTTCTTATTGTAGCCATATTCGCTATCGCTGCTTCAAAATACATTCAGGTGATTATTATACTCAAAGTAGTTACTACAAAAACACTCCATTTATTCACACAACCATGCAGCATGCTACCTCTTGAACTAACTACCTTCCTTGGATAACTACTACCTTATGCTTAGGCCTGTATATTGACATGACATCTATATTTCTGAATTACACAGGGATATTATCAGCCAACTGCAAGGGAACTAATGAGAATCAATGGAACTACAAAAGCACCTGTTATGAACTATGCATCTGAAACATCACTTGGAGTGGCAACAATACGAGCATTCAAGATGCAAGACAGGTTCTTCAAAGAATACCTAAGGCTAGTGGATACAGATGCAAGTTCTTTCATTTTCTCAAATGCAACCTTGGAGTGGTTGATTTTAAGAACAGAAGCTTTTTCAAATCTGACCCTTTTTACAGCTGGTTTCTTCCTGGTTCTCACACCAAAAGGTTTTGAGTCTTCGGGTATGCATTTCCTACAGTGTTTTCATGTGTGTTCAAACAAAAGTGTATGCTAAATTTACCCAAGCATTGATATCTGTACAGGGTTGGTTGGCCTATCTCTTTCTTATGCACTAGCACTTTCGGGTACCCAAGTATTCTTTACTAGATGGTATTGTAGCCTTGCGAATTACATCGTTTCAGTAGAACGAACGAAACAATACATGCACATTCCACAAGAGCCACCCGCGATTGTAGACAGCACTAGACCACCATCGTCATGGCCTTCCAAAGGAAAAATACAGTTTAAGGATCTGAAGGTAAATGCATTTATTATTTAACCTAGTGTGTTCAACATTTCTCATTTTTGTAATGCTTATGTATGTGGTCAGTTGAGGTATCGTCCGAATGCACCACTAGTTCTTAAAGGGATCACTTGTACATTCAAAGAAGGGACTAGAATAGGCATCGTTGGGAGGACAGGAAGTGGCAAGACGACACTAATAACAGCATTGTTTCGTTTGGTTGAACCTGATAGTGGTAGAATACTTATAGATGGATTAGACATTTGCTCTGTAGGCCTCAAAGATCTCAGGATGAAACTGGGTATCATACCTCAAGAACCAACCCTTTTTAGGGGTAGTATTAGAACAAACTTGGACCCTCTTGGACTACATTCAGATGATGAGATATGGGAGGTAACTTAGCCATTTATTTTATATACGATCTTCATCAATTTGAATATGCACAATATTTATTCAAAATCGCCCCTCTATCTAATTACTTGCAGCCTTGCAGGCACTAGACAAGTGCCAACTTAAAAGTACCATCAGAAATCTTCCAAATCTGCTAAATTCATCCGGTAACTCGGCTCTACACTACTTTTATACTAACCAAATCTCTAATACAAGACATGGATTGGGTACTACCTGAAAAAGGGTAATCGTATGATATGGGTCAGGCCTGCAGGCTGGGTTCACTTATGTCTGAATAGATATGGTTAGGAAATTTATTCTATATTATTACAACATTAAGATTATCACATTCTTTAACTAGTCAATTTAGGAAGTTGTATACATTATGTGAGACATTTGGCCACTCTAACATATTTCGTTTTTTTGCAAAACCTATTACCCATTTGACTCAGTAAAAAAGTAGACTTTTTTCTTCCATTTTGACAGTAAGTGATGAAGGAGAGAACTGGAGTGGCGGCCAAAGACAGCTATTCTGTCTTGGAAGAGTATTACTCAGGAGAAACAAGATTCTAGTACTCGATGAAGCCACTGCGTCCATCGATTCAGCGACCGATGCCATTTTACAAAGAATAATTAGGGAAGCATTTTCGAATTGCACTGTCATAACAGTTGCTCACAGAGTTCCAACCGTTTTAGACAGTGACAAGGTCATGGTTCTCTCTTTTGGTACGCTGCAGTTCCTAGCCTCCTACATATATAGTCTCTCTTTTTTTTTTTTTTTTTTTTTTTTTTTTTATGTTTCAACGCTAGAAATTTTTTAATTGCTTTATCACCAAATGGGATACATCACAAAGATACAGACAGCATCCCAGGAACAAGCTTTTGGCCAGAAATTACAACAAACACCAATAAGGACATAAACTATTGAAACAAAGCTTATGACCCACTGTCTTAATCGCCAAAGTTGCACCAGTAGCCCAACTATCCCCTTGGGTTTGAAATAAACATTTTCAAGTAACAGGTTAAAACAGATTCGGGTCGAAATGAATAACTGTATGCAATGGTCAAACAGGATACTCTTTGGTGTAGGATCGTCGATTTGGATCTGCCCAAAACATTTTATATTAGCTCATTCATTCAATTATGGTTACCTATTAGTACATTGTTTCAATATTAATATTAAATTAATTAATTAAATGATATATAAGTAGAAATAACGATGCTGGCGGTTTAATGCATTCAAAATACCCGTGGGGTGACTTTCAACTCATTTTTTAACCCATTTGATCCACTTGACCCGTTTGACATGTACAACCCATTTGACCTGTTTATATTTTTGTTGATAAATTTGAGTTTTACACGTTTGATTTAGATGAGATAAGTAGTGATTCATAACCCGATTGACTTGATATATTCATACGTAAATGGGTAGAGAAAGTGTTTTAGATGTAATGTTGGTTGATGCATAATAAAATGGGTTGTGTTGATTTACAGGAAAAATGGTGGAGTATGATGAACCTTCGAAGCTAATGGAGCATGATTCTTTTTTCTCTAAGCTTGTAGCCGAATACTGGTCAACCTCCACAAGGAACTCCTCCTCCTCCTCCTCACAGATTTGAATATCTTACATTATACGAAGTATTTTATACGTACAGTTCAATTCGGGCACTGCTCATTATGTGATTTGGTTATTAATAAAAGATTATCATTCTCATATAGTCTTACGTATCAAAATCTTGCAAGGAGTGTAGCAACAAACTCTGTCAAGTTTGGCATTAAAAACAAGGTCATTCTTTTAGTACTATACATAGATACATATGATATATACGCAACTATGTTTCTACAGAATAAAAAAGAAAACATGAGATTAATTAGTTCAATAACAATACAAAACAACTCACAGTTTGAGATTAAGTAATACTCCGTACTAATCAGTAATCACAAATGGCCCTTCAATAATTCGAGTATTGAACCACAAGGGTGGTGGTCTAGTGGTTATTTGACTTGGTCTCTAAAAAGGGTGAAACTCCCTAGAGGTCCCAGGTTTGATTCCTGCTAGGGGCAAAAAAATATACCCCTTTGTGGCCACGGAGGTTCACCCGCGATGACTCCAGCCTATCCGCAACGCGGGTTGTCGCCCTGAGATTTGTCGGCTAGCATAACGGGTCGGAAACCCAGGTATACCAATAAATTTGAGTATTGTGGAGATATAGCAAATATATAATATATAGGTTTTATATATATCTTATTCTAGTGTGATGTGAACTTAAACACAAGTAATGTGAAATCAAATATGACTCATCCCCTTTCAACCCATTACATCGTGACTTAAATGTTTGCAACTATATATGGCGTAAAAAACCATACTTGCTTGCAACTATCACTTGAGTAAATTAGTTGTAACATATATTTTGTCCATAAAGATCATCAACCCTTAAAATGTTCAAAGGATTTAATTAATGATATATAATCCGAACTCACATTTGGATGTGGCACTATCAGATATGAATTACTAATACTATAAAAGTTTCTATTATCCTTCATAATTTTTTAGCGATATAGCATGGATTAGCAAATATAAACATTAGTGATTATACGTGAGAAATATACAACGAACATTAACAAAAGGTATAAGATATTCATACCAGCAAAGTACCATAGCCATCAGCCACCTTCCACCTGGGCATTAAGAGGTTTAATTTGTAGTCTCTATAAACCTGTTTAACAATGGAAAACCTATATCATCTACCGACGAAAACATTAATAAGATTAAGATAAATAAAATTCAATGGGACTTAACTTTCCTCCTTCTTCATCAAAACAAAGGGAGTGATCATAGATAGAACTTCCTCACTCAAATCTGGTTTACGATCGAGGTGTAAAAACCCTAAATCATAAAACGTCATGACACTAAAGAGATAAGAAGAATATTAATGATGAACATATTGGCCGATCAGATTCACAACTTAAAATTAGTCGGTTAGAAATAACAACTCACCTTATTGGCTGATCAACACAATTACGACTCACAAATTAACATCAAATTATTATTGGCGAATTCAAACAATTGACATCGATTAGAATGGTTATGGTTCCAAGATATCTACAAGGATAGGATAGGATTGAATCTCAATTTTCATCTTTTTAATTCCCTATTAATATTCAAGAATTAAGAATTATGATGGTAGATTAGAATTAGAATTAGAATGCGTATACTACATTCAGTGCAAAGAATTTTCGCCGATTAGAGCAATGCCTATTTTCGGTATATCATGTGAGAGATTAGAACAATCTATGTATACTTTCGGTTAAAATTCTATAATGGTAATGTCATTATTAGGTTAATTCCTTTGTTAAAAAAATAAAAAAATAAAAGAAAAAAATTTAAACATGATAGTGATTTCATTAATATAAATAACTTTGAATTAAAATTAAATCTTATTAATTAATTATTATTACTAAATCTTATTAATAATAATTTTAATTATTAAAATTAAATTATTTTAATTAATTTTTTTGAATTAAATACGAGTAGGTATAAAAGCTAGGCAGAAGAAAAACCAATTCTAAATTTATATTTTACTTTACACTTTTAAAAAAAATGACAACCAATATTATCTCTTATGATTGAATGTGGATTGTTTAATATGCATTTTAGGTGTTTGATGAAATTTTCAGCTGACGAGTTTCTTAATCGGACTATGTGGTTTCACGGGTTATTAAACTAAATAACTTTAATATTTAGACAAAATTGTCAAATTGGTCCCTGTGTGATTCGATTTTCTTTCTTTTCATCCCTCTCAAAATATTCCTGCTATTTTAGTCCCTAATAGCATTTTTCAGTCTCAATTTCATCCCTGAGTTTAGTGAGGGATCACCATAGTATGCCAAAGTTTCACAAAGAGTCCTAATTATTAACGGACACTAAAAATTTTCGTTAAAATTCGTCACACCATGTCCTTAAATCGAGAAGGTTCTTCTTCATTTTAATCTTTCATGAATTCATCATCTGTATACAATAAGAATTTATCGTACAGTAAGTTCGTAAGAACCAAAAACAAACTAAACTCATACTTTTTTTTATCTTTGTAACCACATTTCAACAAATTCAACATGAACTCATCATATGTTATAGGGAAAATATTAGCTACAAAAATATGTAGCTAACAGTGCTATGAATTGACTCGTATATTTAATCCTTTCCTTATGATTATACTGACCGAATTATTATCTCTCACAATGAACAATTTACTGGAACAAATCTCAGATCTCAGATCCCAGATCTTTCTGATCCCTGCCACCCAAATTCATCAACATACTACCCCAATACAACATCTACCATCAACAAACTGACAAAATATCCACTACAAGCCCATTTGTTATATTTCATTTATTTTATTTAACCAATATAACAAACTAGGAAACGTATCACTATTACTTCATCTTATCTTATTTGTATTATTATTACGGAGTATTATTATTATTATTATTATTATTAAATAGATCACATACATAATTATAAATAAACTTTAGAATTTAGTGTATTTGACATATTTGTGATTCGAACTTCTTTTCTTTAGCAAATTTAGAGATTTCGTATAAGTTGGTTATACAAAAGTACGGGTATTACACCTCTGTTCCAACCATGGTAAGGTTGCCGACGTTTACATAGCACGTAAACTATCAAAGAATAGATGTCGATTCGCATTCATTCGATTCGTTAACATATCCTCAATCAAAGATCTGGAACGGCATTCTCATCGACATGGGTCGGTAAGTTCCATATCTACACAAAGCTTGCAAGATTCGATAGATCTGATTCTAAGAAACAAAAGGATGCAAATGGGAACAAAAGAAGAAATGTGACTAGCGATAACCTTAAACCTAATAATGATGCGAAGAATAGTAATAATGGGTTTGTTCAAGGTGTCTCTTGTGCATCGTTGGTGGGTGGATCCCCCATTATTCATAATCAGATCAACCCCATTAAAAAGATAAATATCGACGACGATGACCTGCTTCACCTGGAAAACTCGGATCTTATTGTCTTCGAAAGAGCTTCTTTCCCATCTTAAATACCATTTCTCAACCGAATGTGGCATGAGGAAGGATTCAATCCCTTAGTGTTCAATACATAGGTGGTGTTTGGGTTTGGATTGAATTCCCGAACCTTGAAACTCGGGATAATTTTAAGAGAAACGGCTTCACAGGAAGACTTAGAGGAAGGCGAATATGTCACGGGAATTCTTGTTGTATATAGATGATGAATTCATGAAAGATTAAAATGAAGAAAAACCTTCTCAATTTAGGGACACGGGTTGACGAATTTTAACGAAATTTTTAGTGTCCCGTTAATAATTAGGACTCTCTGTGAAACTTTGGCATACTATGGGGATCCCTCACTTAACACAGGGATGAAATTGAGACTGGAAAATGCCATCAAGGACTAAAATTGCAGGAACCTTTTGAGAGGGATGAAAAGAAAGAAAATCGAATAACATAGGGACCAATTTGGTAATTTTGTCTAATATTTAAGTTTAATTAATACCTAAATATATCATTAAACTGTTTCGATTAAATAAACCCGTGATTCCACAGGACATTTCACTAGTTATAAATTATAAATGTAGAATTTTAGCCGATTAGAATAATGGCTTTTTCGGTATATCATGTGAGAGTGAGAGATCGGAGCACAGGGTGTCCGTGTCCATTTCGGTGTCTATTTTTCAGTGTCGAAAATGGAAGTCAAAATTGTTTGACAGTGACGTGGGTAGAGGTGTTCACAGTGTCCATTTCAGTGTTCATTTTATTATTTTTATAGTTATTTATTAATACTTTTTATTATTAATTATGTGATGACCCGGAAATTTCTGACCAAATTTAAACTTAATCTTTATATGATCTCGACACGATAAGCAAAGTCTGCAATGTTGAGTCTCAAAATTTTTGAACTATTTTCATACAATCATTTAACTTCGACCATTTTCGACGATTCACGAACTATTACTTGTAAATAAATAGATAGATATATATATATATATATATATATATATATATACATATATATATATATATGCATATATATATAATAATAATAATTTGAAATATAGTTTGATATAATATATGATTTAAATTATAAAATGATATAAGAGATAATAAAATTTATTATTAAAATAAATCTATATATACATAAAAAGTATACTAAATATATATTTTGTGATTTCGAAGTTATTTAGTAAACAACGGTAACGCTCAATTGTCATATTGATTGACCATAAACGAGTTAAAAAGAAATTTTTTTAATTTTAAAATAAACGGTGATTCGAAAATGAGTTTTATAAATTTTAGGCTTAATAATAATAATATATGTAGAACTTGTTTGTCAAATTTTAAAACTTTTTATATTTTACTTGGGGGTGGGAGTGAATAATTAATGTAATTTTTATTTAATAACTAGTGACCAAATTTTATACCATAATGACCAAAATAAATAAATATAATAACTGTAAAAATTTGGGACTTTTTCGAAGACTTTTATCCGCCACTGATTTCAAATAGTGAACGATACACAGTCCGTGAAAACTGTCGGTAGTATATGAACAAACTAATTTCACGAGACTTGTTTTATAACTATTCGATCACTATTTGCTTTTGATTCCTTTTTCTTCTTCCACTGTGATCAACTTACCAATTCTTTATATATATATATATATATATATATATATATATATATATATATATATATATATATATATATGTAGTTATATATATATATATATATATATATAAAACTACATATAGATATATATCCCAATAACCACTGGACCATCGACCACCCTACCATCTCTAAGCCATCCTCCCTCTTCCTTCTTCTCCGTTGAACCACTACATTCATGATAATCGATCCTCACCCTCACCATTTTTATGAAACCTATTTAACATCACCTAAACCGTCACCATCAAACCCACTACCCTCTAACCACCAATATCACTACCACGAATCACCTTGTGTTTCGTTTATACTTATTCGACCAACACCACAAAACTCACCATCAATGTGATACCACTGCTGCACATTTCTGTTCTTGTTTTGCAGCCATCGAACAACCTCACACCAACCTAAAACCACCATTTAACCCGTCACTGTAGCTGCTATTTCTTTTATTTCTGTTTCTATGTTAAACCGTCGCAAACCCCATCAACAACCCTCAAATATTGCTGCAGTAAACCGCTACCATCCACACCTACAACAACTTTATTTTTCTTTGTTTTTTCGTTCTCTTTCGATCATTAAATGACCCCCACTGTTTGCTATGCTACTCGCTGATTGCAGCATCCACTCCTACTTCTATTTTGTTCCAAAGATCACCCATACAACACCCACGTAATGTTCTTCTTCTTCGAACCCTACAGTTGTCTTTCTTGTTTCCCTTTCCTGCTTCTTAATTCTGGTTCGATGACAACACCACACCCACACATTATTTAAGGAATAACAAAAATGATGTTTATATTGGTGGCAATTAGATCATGATGATTATTATAGGTGATGAGGTTGTATGAAGTCGATGATGATAGTATATGATAGTATGCTTATTGATGTCGTACGAGGTGTATATAAAATAGTTTATATTTTACTAGGAAAAACTATTAAATACGATACAATTTTACACAAGATATTTATTTATTTATAGAATGGATATACTTAAACCTTGCTACAACACTATAGGCAGTGTACCTAATCGTAGAGTAGTGTAGTTTTTAGTAAGTCCGGTTCGTTCCACAGGGAGCTGGTGATACTTACTATATTTTTAACTATATTTATATAAAATATATATAATTATATAAGTAGTAATATTATTATAAAATGGGGGTTTTTACCGTTTAATGACCGGTTTGTCGATTTTAAGACTTAGTCGCAGTTAAAACCTAATGTAAAATATAAAATAAATACAAGACTTAAATTAAAGCGTAAAGTAAATAACGATAATGAAATTGCGAATAATAAAAGTGCGATAAAATAAAATTGCGATAATTAAAAAGTACGATAATTAAAAGTGCGATTAAATAACAATAAATAAAAGTGCGATAATTAGAAGTGCAATTAAATATAAAATAAAGGAAATTAAATATTAAATAAAAGAATTATGCTTATTTAAACTTCCGTAATCATGATGTTCGACGTGTTGATTTTAGTTTTATGCCCATGGGTTAATTGTCCTTTGTCCTGGATTATTTAATCTGTCCGTCTGGTTTTTGTCCATAACAGTCCATCAGTCATAAATATAAAATGCGAGTGTCCTCGTCAAATTATTATTATACCCGAAGTTAAATATTCCAACTAATTGGGGATTCGAATTGTAACAAGGTTTTAATACTTTGTTTAATGAATACACCAGGTTATCGACTGCGTGTAAACCAAGGTTTTACTACTTTGTTAACAATTACACCAATTACCTTTGAATGTAATTTCACCCCTGTTTTAATTATTCTAGTGGCTATTAATCCATTCCCGTGTCCGGTTAAATGAACGATTATTCGTACATATAAATACCCCGCCCATCGTGTCCGATTGAGTGTATATGGTAATTTATAGGGACGCCCAATTGTAAATCTTTATATTAACATTAACAAACTTTCATTTAGTTAAACAAATATAAAGCCCATTAATAGCCCATAGTCTAATTTCCACAAGTGTCGTTCTTTTGTCCAAACCCCAATTATGGTACAAAGCCCAATTACCCAATTTTTAATATTTAGTCCAACATCATGATTACTTTGGCTCAAATAAGCATAATAATAACTTAAGTACGAGACATTAATTTAAAAAGAAGAACATAGCTTACATTGATTATTTATCGCGTAGTGTTACACGGACAGAGCTCCGACTTTAAAACCCGTAAAATAACCTTTACATAATCCGAACTAATCTAATATAAAACTACACTATACTATATATATTATATATATATTTATTTATTACAGAGTATTATTATTATTATGTGTGTGGTGTGTGTAAAAACGAACGAAAACTGGCAAATTTATAGACCAGGCCTGATTCTGATCCTCATGCGACTCGCATGGGAAATAGCCTTCTGGCCATGCGAGTCGCATGGCCACCCTGGACAGCTCACATTGATTTGTCTCATAGCTTGCCGACATAATATTAAATATAAATAAAATATAAATAATTTTAATAATTATTTATATATTATATTATATTTATATGCATAGTAGACTAGATATTTTTGGTCCGTTGCGTCGCGCGTTTCTTCTTGGCTCGGGTCCCGGTTCCGGATTTTCGGACGTCTTCGCGTATTATTTTATATCGTGTACTTTGCGTTCCGCAACTTGTACTCTTGTCATTTTTAGACGTCCTTCATAAATATTTTGAACCTTTTTGATTGAATCTTGTACATTTGAGCATTTTGGACCTTTTTGTCTTCAAATCTTCGTTTACGCCTTTTGTCTTCGCACTTATTAAATATAAACGAATATTACTTGAATATGGAACAATTACAACTAAAATCTTGTCTTTCTTGGGGGATAATTCTATGAAATATATGTTCCTTTTTAACCTTATCAATATCCCCACACTTGAGCGTTGCTTGTCCTCAAGCAATACAGTCTTGAAATAGGATAATATAAATCACTTCTTTATTCTTCACACTTTATACATCAGTGATTTTGATAGAGCGGTATAAACAATGATAGTAACGATGTGGTTAAAGGTGGGTGTGTCTTTTATAGTTGCCTCGGGTTTAGGTCAACGACACTGGCAATCAAATAGCCGATTTACTTTCGGTTTCCAAAGCAAAGTGCACATTTGAAAGGCGGTTTACAGTCCCACATGACTTATAAAAATGTAGATCCTTAAGGAAATTGGATCTTTATAAAAACATTTGATCTTTTGAAAATTCAAGCTAGATTTTATCCTAGACAAGTTTTCCGGAATAACCCTTCACCGGTGTTGCAAAATATTTTTGTGGGTTTTGTGGGTTTCAGATTTGAAAATTTTAGCTCAACACTTGTGGTTTTGTGTTACCCACTTGCTAACCTTGTATTAGGAAAGCAACACGTCCAGTTTACTTGTCCCGTATATTACCTTTCGGTAAACTACCGTCCGGTTGTAAAGGAAAGCGATGAACAAGAAACTGTTAAGGCAATGTCCCGTGACATGCATTTGATTATGGTCTAAAAACGTGTCGGATGCTAGTACTATCCTTGGTAGGAGCAATAGTAAAGATCATCCTATAATTTTTCGGTCTGGCACAAGGTCCTGTCTCCGACCATGCTATGCAACCACCGTTCTTACGGTTGACACCCGATTTGGTTCAGGTGACCTAATGAATTCCAGGTGAATTCCTAGGATTTTACGTTCAATGGTAATGAACGCATTGAAAATAGGTTTTTCAGAAAACAAATCGGTTTATAATTTTGATCAAAATATTTTCTCGTTCAAGCTCGAGTTTAGATATCATTGAATTCCATGAGTTTGAATTCTCAATCTTTAAGGTCAATCTCTAGGATTGAGGAATATCAGGCTTAAATGCTGATTTTTAATCTTTAAGGAGATTATCCTTTCTGGGGATCTGATTCATTAGTCTTATCAAGCTAATTTGCACGGTGCCCCCCCATTGTACGAGATAAATCCTTCTCATGGTTAGGATAAATCTGACCACTTGGCGACCCTGTTTGATGCTGAGGTCCGTGGATTTCCAGCTGATTTTAGAGATGACTTTTCTAGATTTTTCGTCAACCTACAGCTGGTCTGGACGACAACTTCATGACCTAAATCAAGAAGCGCGTGTCTTTTTCGGAAGACTTTACTTCCTTTTAATGATGGAATTGATTCATCGTGTAGATCCATCTATTCTTTTTTTTCATCGGGTAAAACAGTTAATTTAGTCCAAAACAAAAACACCTGCAATAACTTTACAGAAACATGTGATAGATAGTTTTTAATTGAATAACTTGGTACATTCTCCCCACACTTAGTTTCTTTCTTTGCCTTTTTATTCTCATTTATTCCATTTTAAATGAATTCAAGCGTTTTTTGTTGTTTCTCAATTTATGTCCTTTTCGAGGTAACGATAATTTCGGTATTATCACCTAGTTTTCATCGTTCATAAATATGTATAAACATGATTTTGACTTCATTTAGTTGAAATTTTTTTCAAATTTTCCCAAAATTTGGCAAATAAACCAAGTATAAACCCGAGAGAATTTATAACCCTTCCCCACACTTAAGATCATGCAATGCCCTCATTTGCATGAAATCAGACTATAATTTAAATTCATGAGGGTGATTAGCGTAGAAAAGTGATTAAAAATACCGAGTTTGTAATTACAAAGCTCGTCGAATGATAGATGGCGCCTCATCGTTCATTCCTTCATTTGTTATATCATATTTGTTGTTTTGCGTCTTATCGTCAAAATTAGTACCTTTTGCTGAACTTTAATGACAGTCTTTGAAAGTGCGTTGTTTTACCCTGTTTTGTACATAAGATAAAATACAAACATATATATATATATATATATATATATATTTGAAGTTTGGTTTATAACCCCACTTTTCAAAAATTTATAAAGTATAATATTTTTGGCATACTTTAAATCAATAAAATTAAAAATAATGATAACAAAATTTGTCGCCCCGCCCTCGGGTAAAGTAATTTCGGCTCAACGACCTAGTCTTTAACTCACGACGAATTTTAGAAATCATTTTTTAAACTTAATGAAATAAAGTAAATTTTTGTTTTTAAAATCACACCAATTTAAATTTAAAAGCATATTAGTTTTATATAAAACCTACAAAATAAAAAAAATTCAGAATGGGAGGAGAAAACTAGTTCTTTAGTGTCTGCTAGCGGAAAAGACCAATCGGATTCCATTCTCGGAACTACACGAGAACAGAACAACTAACTCCAGACATCGTTTTCTTTTTAGAACATTTGAATCTCCCCACACTTAGGTAGCTGTGGTGTCGAAATTGTGATTAGCTTCATCGTCAATTTCTCTTGGTCCATAATCAACTTGCATATCCGTGACTTTTTCTTTAAGCCATTGGTCGGATTCCTGTGTAATATCCACAATTTCAACTAGTTTCTCCTTTTCTTTAGGTGATAGATTGGATACTAACCGGTTACATAACTTAAAGTTCCCCTTGGTTTTAGCATCGCGAATCCGTTTAATAAGTTTCTTCATTGAACTATTAATAACGGGATCATTTAATTTCGTATCAACAACGGGGTTCTTTGTTATCATGTCATCATTAGGTGTTACTTCATTTTCCCCACACTTAGGCGTTTTATTATTATTAAGCACTACCGTTGGAGTTGGTAAAACAACATGGTTCTTACCAATCGTTTTTATTGGTTCAACGGTTTTGGTTGGTGGAGGTTTAGATTTTCGAATCATAAAGGTGATCGATTTGTCACCACTTTTAAGTGTCATTCTTCCATTTCCTACATCAAATAACGCCCCGGTGGACGCAAAGAATGGTCGACCTAAAATTAGAGGAATGTTTAGGTCCTCTTCTATGTCAATGACAATAAATTCGACTAGAAAGGTTAAATTGCCTACTTGAACGGGTAGGTTGTCAGCAATTCCAACTGGGTGTTTAATGGTTTGATCAAGGAGTCGAACACTCATATCCGTTGGACTTAACTCACCTACACCTAATCTCTTATATAATGAAAAAGGCATAATACTTACACTCGCACCTAAATCTGCTAGTGCATCATACATGACACAGTCACTAAGTAGACAAGGAACAATAAATTCACCCGGATCACCTACCCTAGGTGGAGGATTTGGTGGAACTGTCTTCACCGGGTTTATCTTTACGGTTTTTGTTTCTTGTACTTTCTTATTCTTCTTCTTCTTCTTCTTTCCAGAAGTATCACAATCTTTATTACCTATCACTTGCTCATACTCAACTCCTTTTCTTGGAAACGGGATGGGTGGTTTGTATGGTGTCACCACTGGCTTTACATACTCGGGTGTTGGTGGTGGTGGTGTAACTTCTTCATTGTTACTCATATCTAAAACCTCCTCAACTTCTGGAGCTGGTTTTTCAGAATTCGTGGACACCATATTAACATTCTCATTCCGAGGATTTACTTCAGTATCACTCGGTAGCTTTCCTTGTTCCCTCTCACTCATCATGCTAGCAAGAGTACCTACGTGTTTTTCTAGATTCAAAATGGAAGCTTGTTGAGTTCTTAATGACTGATCAAACCTCTCGTTCGTTTGGGTTTGAGTTTCAATAAATTGTGTTTGAGATTCAACTAGCTTGAATACCACGTCTTTCATATTTGACTTTTTCTCTTCAGTTTGTTGTGGTGGTTTATATAAGCCAGGTCTTTGTTGATTGAAAGTGTTGTTTTGAGTTGGTTGGTTATTCGGACCTTGTTGGTTATACCAGTTATTTTCGGGTCCTTTTGGATTGTAAAGAATGTTTTGATTTCGATTGAAGTTTAGCTTTGGCGGTTGAAAATTATTTTGATAATTATTTCCAGGCCTTTGGTTCATATAGGAAACATTCTCTCGTTGTTCCAATGTTGGTTCAATGTGACAGTCTTTCATTAAGTGTGGTCCACCGCATAGCTCACAACTGATTCGTATTGCGTGAATATCTTTATTCATCTTTTCCATTCGTCTTTCGAAAGCATCTATTTTTGCTGAAACGGAATCAAAGTCATGGCTAGAATCGGCTCTAGCCACTTTAGATGAACGAAAAATATCTTTTTCTTGGTGCCACTCATGCGAGTGGGAGGCTGTGTTATCAATAATTTTGTAAGCTTCAGTTGCGGTTTTCTTCATAATGGAACCACCAGCTGTTATGTCGATGTCTTTTCGTGTAGCAACGTTGACACCTTGGTAGAATATTTGTACTATTTGGTAAGTGTCTAAACCGTGTTGAGGACATCCTCTCAACATCCTTCCGAATCTTGTCCACGCCTCATATAATGTTTCATTTGGCTTTTGCGCGAACGTAACAATTTCTCCTTGAAGTCTCACGGCTTTAGATGCCGGAAAGAATTGTTTAAGAAATTTTTCAACTAAAACATCTCATGTGTCAATCGCCCCTTCAGGTAACGATTCTAACCAATCTTTGGCTTCTCCCTTTAAAGTCCAGGGAAACAACATGAGATAGATCTGCTCATCTTCCACTTCTCGGATTTTGAATAGTGTACAAATTCTTTTAAACGTACGAAGGTGTTCGTTAGGATCTTCATTCGGTGCACCACTGAATTGGCATTGGTTAGTTACCATGTGTAGAATTTGTCCTTTGATTTCATAATCTGGCGCATTAACTTCTGGCTTAATAATGGCGTGACCTTGGCCCGTGCGTGTGGCTCTCATTCGATCTTCCATACTTAGAGGTTCCGTTACTTCCATAATTGAATTTGTTGAATACGAATCACTAGAGGATTCTGATTTAATGGTTTGTGGCTCAGGAGGAATAATTAGTGGTTCTGGATCTTGGAATTGTCCCTGAATATTCTCCGGATTCTCAATTGTGAGGTCGGGTTCAAAAGATGGATTATCGGAAATTTGAGTTGGAGTTCTTGGTCGACTAGATGATGATTCTAAAGAAAAATCAACGGCGACAATATTTGCTAGATGTCTTGATCGAGTTACAGGTGGTGAACGTATGAAAGGTGGTGAACGTTTTGCTCGGTGCATTCACAGAATATCCTATTAGTTATAAAAATAAGAAAAACTTATATAAGTTGTCCAATCAATAGACTTTTCTGATTTTGCCCACGTTTCGAATAGCCAAAAGATGCAGCAGAGGGGCAGGATTCGTTTGGTCTCAATATAATTGAGTACTGTTTGGCTCCAATAACCCGGTCCACGTACAAATCCAACTATTACTACGAACCAGAAAATTTTGATGTCTATCAATTTAACCACTTAAAATAAATTTTCGTAATTTTAAGAAATTTAGAGAAGAAGTAGAAAAAAATCTAAGTCCTAAAAACTAGAATGGCGAGAAATAAGAAAGAAAAAGATTGCGCGTCGAAAAAGGTCGAAAAATAAAAAGGTCGAAAAATAGGCGTCGAAAAATAAAAATAAGAAAGTAGCGCGAAAAACGGCGTCGCAAAATTCTAAAGCACCTAAATCTTAGTCTAAGGAATGAGCACTTAAGGGATTTTACGGCAAACCTAAAAATTCTAGAAGTAAAAATAACTATGGCAAAACTAAACTTAATACTAAAAATTGTAACTATAGTCTAAAAATCTAAAGGTAATAAAATTTAATTTTTTTTTTTTAACTTTTTTTTTTTTTTTTTTTTGACAGCTGCAAATCGTGAATGTTTTGATCCAAGGACAAACTACTCATATAAGGCTTATTACAAGTGGGTGGTCGACCCAAGTAGGACACCTTATTATGCGTGTTGTATTTTTTTTTTTTTTTTTTTTTAAAGTAGAAGATGATGAAAGTAATAATAGGGATAGAGATGCTAAGTCATAGTGTTACTTTACAGCTTGATATCACTAGGCTTCTTATTCAAATCAAACCACTAGAATTCTTTTTATTAAAATAAGGATTTGGTGCAATTTTTGTAAAGCAATTCGGTGGCACATAATACTAAAGAAATGACTCAAGACTAAACCTTGATTATCCGTAGCAAATTACTAGCATTTTGCTTAATTTTCATATCCAAATTTCTGAAATACGTGCAGTGTAGATTAATAGAAAATATAATAATATTTGACTTTAATAAAATTAAAATACCCATATACTTGGAATCTAAATATCTTATTATCGTCTTAGCTTGTTTATTTATCAATTATGATGGAATATGGAAACATGACGTGGATAGGTATTGCTATTAATTACAGTTCTTTTGGAGGGCCCTCCTTGGACTAGAATGACGGGCCGTAAACTATCTATCGTGTTTAAACCGAAATAATCCAATTTCCTAGAGTTACGGGATATTTTTTTTTATTATTATTTTTTTAATATAGATTAAAAATATAGCGTTTCGTCGGGTCCCCGGCAGCGGCGCCAAAAATACTTGATGTCGTACGAGGTGTATATAAAATAGTTTATATTTTACTAGAAAAAACTATTAAATACGATACAATTTTACACAAGATATTTATTTATTTATAGAATGGATATACTTAAACCTTGCTACAACACTATAGGCAGTGTACCTAATCGTAGAGTAGTGTAGTTTTTAGTAAGTCCGGTTCGTTCCACAGGGAGCTGGTGATACTTACTATATTTTTAACTATATTTATATAAAATATATATAATTATATAAGTAGTAATATTATTATAAAAGGGGGGTTTTTACCGTTTAATGACCGGTTTGTCGATTTTAAGACTTAGTCGCAGTTAAAACCTAATGTAAAATATAAAATAAATACAAGACTTAAATTAAAGCGTAAAGTAAATAACGATAATGAAATTGCGAATAATAAAAGTGCGATAAAATAAAATTGCGATAATTAAAAAGTACGATAATTAAAAGTGCGATTAAATAACAATAAATAAAAGTGCGATAATTAGAAGTGCAATTAAATATAAAATAAAGGAAATTAAATATTAAATAAAAGAATTATGCTTATTTAAACTTCCGTAATCATGATGTTCGACGTGTTGATTTTAGTTTTATGCCCATGGGTTAATTGTCCTTTGTCCTGGATTATTTAATCTGTCCGTCTGATTTTTGTCCATAACAGTCCATCAGTCATAAATATAAAATGCGAGTGTCCTCGTCAAATTATTATTACACCCGAAGTTAAATATTCCAACTAATTGGGGATTCGAATTGTAACAAGGTTTTAATACTTTGTTTAATGAATACACCAGGTTATCGACTGCGTGTAAACCAAGGTTTTACTACTTTGTTAACAATTACACCAATTACCTTTGAATGTAATTTCACCCCTGTTTTAATTATTCTAGTGGCTATTAATCCATTCCCGTGTCCGGTTAAATGAACGATTATTCGTACATATAAATACCCCGCCCATCGTGTCCGATTGAGTGTATATGGTAATTTATAGGGACGCCCAATTGTAAATCTTTATATTAACATTAACAAACTTTCATTTAGTTAAACAAATATAAAGCCCATTAATAGCCCATAGTCTAATTTCCACAAGTGTCGTTCTTTTGTCCAAACCCCAATTATGGTACAAAGCCCAATTACCCAATTTTTAATATTTAGTCCAACATCATGATTACTTTGGCTCAAATAAGCATAATAATAACTTAAGTACGAGACATTAATTTAAAAAGAAGAACATAGCTTACATTGATTATTTATCGCGTAGTGTTACACGGACAGAGCTCCGACTTTAAAATCCGTAAAATAACCTTTACATAATCCGAACTAATCTAATATAAAACTACACTATACTATATATATTATATATATATTTATTTATTACAGAGTATTATTATTATTATGTGTGTGGTGTGTGTTAAAACGAACGAAAACTGGCAAATTTATAGACCAGGCCTGATTCTGATCCTCATGCGACTCGCATAGGAAATAGCCTTCTGGCCATGCGAGTCGCATGGCCACCCTGGACAGCTCACATTGATTTGTCTCATAGCTTGCCGACATAATATTAAATATAAATAAAATATAAATAATTTTAATAATTATTTATATATTATATTATATTTATATGCATAGTAGACTAGATATTTTTGGTCCGTTGCGTCGCGCGTTTCTTCTTGGCTCGGGTCCCGGTTCCGGATTTTCGGACGTCTTCGCGTATTATTTTATATCGTGTACTTTGCGTTCCGCAACTTGTACTCTTGTCATTTTTAGACGTCCTTCATAAATATTTTGAACCTTTTTGATTGAATCTTGTACATTTGAGCATTTTGGACCTTTTTGTCTTCAAATCTTCGTTTACGCCTTTTGTCTTCGCACTTATTAAATATAAACGAATATTACTTGAATATGGAACAATTACAACTAAAATCTTGTCTTTCTTGGGGGATAATGCTATAAAATATATGTTCCTTTTTAACCTTATCACTTATGATAATCACGAAGACGATATTGATGATTGATAAAGATGATGATAGTTTATGATAGATGATACGTTATTAAGTGATGAAGGAGACGATCGAATAAAGATGATGATGCTATGGTTTCTGCTTCTAACCCAAGATCCATCCACCAACTTTCGAAAACCCACCACCAAATCACCATCAACAACCACACCCAGGACCACTATAAAAACCACTGTAGCTGCTGCAAATAATTTAATTTTTCTGTTGGTTCTGCTTCGCTACTACAGCGATAGTTTGTTCAATATTTCTGTTATGCTACAAATAACCGAAACCCAGTTGGAGTGTTGCAACTGTTTGATGAATGATGGTGAGTAAAGGAAACATGAGAAGAAGATGATGGAACCGTGGTAAAGAAGATATTGTTTTGTTATTACTACCGCTATTTTTTTTCTTTCTTTTGAGGAGTCAGACAAATACTCGCACACTTTTGATTATTAACTATTACGGATCAAATAATTATGAGTAATGGGCTAAAATAGTTAACTGGGCCGTAAACTGTGATTTTCTGTTTTTAAGTTGGGCCGTGATCCAACTTCACTTGGGCTGGTGGACTGGTTTTGTGAAGATAAAGATGAAATAAGAAACAGAGATATGGCTTATATAATTAATGTGTTAAGTTATAACAGAATTAATGGAACAGAGGAGTGGCTGGGTGTTGTTTGGGGTTAGTGTAAGGTTTTGGGTTCGAGTCTTGTCTGAGGCATCCTTTTTGGGAAAAGCTTCAAAGGTATTTATTATTATTATTATTATTATTATTATTATTATTATTATTATTATTATTATTATTATTATTATTATTATTACTATTATTACTATTATTATTATTATTATTATTATTATTATTATTATTATTATTATTATGTTATTACTAATACAAAAATATAATTACTATTATCATTAATACAATTAATATTATTATTATTATTATTACTATTAGTATTTTACAAGTATTATTATTATTGTTAATATTATTATTATTATATTTTATAATTATTACTATCATTAGTATTATCATATAGGTTAGTAGTATCATTATGATTAAAACCAATATCGTTATTATTATTATCATTATTATTATAAATATCATTATTGCAAAAATTATCGTTATTTGCATTATTATGGAAAGTATCATTTTAGTAAAAGTATTATTTTTATTAAAATTATTATTATCATTATTATTAAAAATAGCACTTTTATTAAAATTATCATTTTAATTACTATTAGGATTATTATTATTATTATCAATTGTATTATTTTTAGAGACAATATTAATATTTTTATCACTATTATTATTATTATTACTATAAAAATTATTATTATCAATATCATTATTAGTATTATTATCATTATTTTAGTATTATCATAATTATTATTTTAACAAATAAAAGATATTTATATAAAAATATAATTACTACATATATCATAAGTATATCTAATTTACTATTTTAATATAAAAGAAACATATATAGATATATATAACATTTGAAATAACAAATACATTGTAATAAGTAATATATTATATAATTAATATATATAAACTGGTTTGATTATTATTACATGATAATTATGCGTTTTAATATATATAACTGATATAGGTTCGTGTAACATCCTCAATCGGGCCTAGATGTAAGATTACTAGATTGCCCTTAGGTTAGTATTGTGTTACTATATGCTTTTATTTTTATTTAATATTTATTATTATTTAATGATGTGGTTAGGACCAGTTTGTGAGAAGGGTCACAGAACAGGTTTGTTTATTTAATTTGGACTTCGTTTGGGTTTCCAAATGTTGTACGAAAGATATCAGATAACTGATAAATACCCGTGTGTTGCACAGTGTGGAATTTTAACCCACTTTAGATGACTAGTGCTGTCCACTTACTTGCATTTTCCAGACTCTTCCCAAACCACACCCGTTCTTCATCTTCTCCACCTATCAAACCCTAATTTCTAATCCTTGTTTTAGAGCTCGAATCATTTACATCTTTGTGTTCCTTGTGATTTACTTATTCTAACAAGGTAAGATTCATAGCTTTTCATGCTTTAATCTTCAAGAAAATGGAGTTTTTATGTTAGTTTTCATAAAAGTGTAAATTTGTGTCAAAACAAGTGATTTAAGTGCTGTTATGATCAAATTATTGTGGGTTTTGAGTCTATAGCATGTAGTGAACAAGTTGTGGTCAATTTTGGTGTTTAAAACGAGCTCTAGATCGAGATTTGAGGATTTCATCGTGAAGTCCGTAGCCTTTGTTCAGTTTCTGATGAAGATGAACACACTCGGCCGACTGTCGGTCGACAGTCGACCGACTGATGGTTGAACCGGCCGATTGACGAAGACAACCGATTGATGTAATACCAAATGAATCGACCGACTGGGAAAGTCAGTCGACCGGTTGTGTCGACAGTCGACCGACTGTAAGAGTCAGTCGACCGACTGAGTGTCTAGAGCAGAATATTTTACCTAAGTGTTGATTTTTAGCCGTTATGCTGCCCGTTTGTATTTTGACGTTTATGATGTAAATTTATGATGTAAATTTTGAAAGTGCATAAGTGTTAAGAAAAAAAAAATTAGCGGACAGTTTTTGATACAAAAATTTATATATTGTGTTATTTGATGTTAACGAACAGAAACTAACTTGTGGATATGTTTTTCTCATGAGAAAAGGAGAAATAGAAGGTTCAGTGATTAGATAGCTGAATACCTTCTCGTTTGCTAGTATTTGGTGAGTGGGACTAACTGGAGAATATAGTATATAGAAGCATGTTATATTATGATTGTCATGCTTGTTAGATATACTTATTGTTGTGGTTAGTTAGTTGTTGTGATGACTGCATGTTAGTTAATACTTGTCTGCTAGAGCCCAGTGCGTCCATATTGTGTGGTAGCCTCGGTAGGAGAGATCAACCTGCGGGTTGGGTTCCTCTGTGGTAGCCTAGACAGCCGTGGTGTATATATATGTGAATGACGCGTCCGTCGCATGTGGATTATGTATATACATACGGTGGTGGAGAAACTTCTGGTAAGCCCCAGTCCGATCAGCTGGTGGTTAATGGTTTGGCTGAGCCGCCAGAGTCTCTGTAGACGGCACTTGGGTGATGTTTGTGTGTTAGACTATTATGACATGATTAGTATAATACTTATGTATGCTATGGCCTGTAGTTAGTCGTACTCACTTAGCTTCGTGCTAATTCCCCTCCATCTCCTCCCTGCATGTTGTTAGCTTTTGTAGATAGTGCTTTTGGGAGAAGACGGGCATGATGATGTTATGTTTGACAGGGTTAACTCTGATGTGGTCTTTTAGAATATGAACCGTGTACTTTTGAAAACAGAATGTATTTACGACTCTTCCTGTTAATATGTAAATTGTTTTAATGACACGTGACATCGGTATGTACAAATGTCGATATTGTATTTAATTAATATTATGCTTCCGCCACGTATTTATAAAAAAAAAATCAGCGGTGTCACAAGTTGGTATCAGAGCTGAGTTTGGCAGCATGTGCATTGTGATATAAATGTCATGTTCCCAAACTTAGTAAAGTCATGTCAAACATAACATGCTGGGGATGGGTCAAGTGAGTATTAGGACAGGTTATGTGTTAGTTGTTAGTACTAACAAAATTTATACTAAGCTTTGGTGTGAGTGTTGTGGTAGTGCAGTAATGGCAGATAATTAATCAACCGCTACTGGCCCTACTGTCCCTGGAACTGGTACTTTTAGAGCCCCTGGCGAAGATGGACATGTGTCTTCAGAAGAAGAAACCTCTCAAGAAGTAATGGAAATTCAAAGTCGGTTACTAGAAGCTCAGGAGAAAATTAAGGAATTGGAACAAGAACGAGCGCAATGGAACCCTAATACCACTGCGTTAAACACAACGTTTCCTTCAAACCTTTATAATCAAGCCGGTGGCAGTTCCCAATCACAGTTTCCACAAAATACCTATCAAAACTATCAAATGCCATTTTCATTTAACCAGACTTTTCCTAATCAAATGACGTACCCATTTCAAGTCCCTGAGACAAGAAGGAAGTGTACCTATAAACAGTTTATGGACTGCAAACTTCCTGAGTACAGCGGACACACAAACCCTACGATGACCCTCAATTGGCTAAGAGAAGTGGAGAGGGTGTTAGAAGCATGTTTTTGTGAGCCTGAATCTATGGTACTGTTTACTAGTAGGCTTCTCAAAGGTGAAGCAATAGAGTGGTGGGATTCTATTACTGCATATTTACCCAAAGAACAGATCAGTCAGATAACTTGGGAACAGTTCGCTGCTAAGGTTCGTGAGCAGTATTGTTCTGAGTATGAGATGGAAAGATTGAAAACTGAGTTTCTGAGTATGAAGATGACAGAAACTATGACGATTGATGAGGTTTTCAGAGATTTCACATCTAAGCTAAGGTTCGTTTAACAGTGGGTACCAACTAAGAAAGATAAGATTCAGCATTTTATACGGGTGATTAAGCTGGAGTACAGAACCGTTGCGAGATTTGCAACAACCTTGGCGCAGGCTCATGAGATGGCTAAAGTTACAGAAGGTGATATAATGGCAGCAAAAAGAGAAAGTTCAAGAAGTGGATCTTTTGGGGGTAAATCATAAGGTCAATCGGGTGGACAGTCAAATCAGCAGTCGAGTAAGCAATCCGGTTTTCGTGGTAAAAAGTCAGGCGGGTTTAAACAGAAAAGTAATTCTGGTATTAGTGGATCATGTTCAAGTCAGTCTGGGTGGTGTAATATTTGTAAGTCAACCCATGTCGGTCCGTGTTCTCCAATGACCAGAAGGTGTTTGAAATGTGGAGTGTTAGGTCATGAATCAACAGCTTGTTCTTTTAAGTCTAATGTTTGTTGGAGTTGCCATCAAGAGGGGCATAGATCAGCAAATTGTCCATCTGCGTCAAGATCCGGTTCTGGGGCAGGGTCAGGGGCGAAGTCGGTAACTTCTGGGGGATCTTCTGCTTCTACTGCCGGGCAGAAGAGAAAGAATCCTCCAACAGCAGAGGCAAGGGCGTTTTAGATGACGGTAGATGCTGCAACCGCTATCGATGACATCATTACCGGTATGTTCTTGGTTAATTCCTTGCCAGCTCGTGTGTTATTTGATTCAGGAGCGAATCGTTCTTTTATGTTCTTAGACTTTTGTGATAAGTTGAAGTTGCCTGTTAGGATGTTAGATGAGCCTTTGGGAATAGAAGTAGCTGATGGTAAAATGGTTCCATGCACATCATCTGTGACCGGAATTACCATCGAAATCGACGGCCATTCTTTCCCTTTAACCTGTTTGCTGATGCCTATACCTAGCTTTGATGTAGTCTTAGGTATGAATTGGTTAAGAGCTAATAAGGCTAATATTAAGTGTGATAAGAAGATGATTTCTTTCCGTTTGGCCAATGGATCCCGAGTGATAGCTAGGGGAGAGCGCAGTGGATTTAACTTTCCTATGGTTTCCCTAATGAAAGCCCAGAAGGCAATAGCGAAAGGGTGTGATTCATTCTTAGCCTGCGTGATCGATGTTAAGAAAGAAAAGAAGTAAGTGACCGATATTCCCGTTGTGTCAGAATTTTCCGAAGTGTTTCCAGATGATTTACCAGGGTTACCTCCAGTACGTGAAGTAGAGTATAAAATCGATTTGGTTCCTGATGCTACACCAGTTGCAAAAGCTCCTTACAGATTAGCTCCATCGGAAATCTGAGAAATGATGTCTCAGATTCAGGAATTGTTAGATAAGGGGTTTATTCGACCAAGTTCTTCACCATGGGGTGCTCCTGTGTTATTTGTGAAAAAGAAAGATGGGTCGCTTCGTATGTGTATAGATTACCGTGATTTGAATAAGAGAACAATAAAGAATAAGTATCCCTTACCAAGAATAGATGACTTATTTGATCAGTTACAGGGTGCTTCCTACTTTTCAAAGATTGATTTACGTTCAGGGTATCATCAGGTACGTGTTGCAGAGAGTGATATACAGAAAACAGCGTTTAGAACTAGATATGGTCATTATGAATTTTTAGTCATGCCATTTGGGTTAACAAACGCGCCAGCAGTGTTTATGGATTTAATGAACAGGGTGTGTCATCAGTATCTTGATAAGTTTGTGATTGTTTTCATAGATGATATCTTGATATATTCGAAAACCGAGAAAGATCATGCTACACATTTGAGATTGGTATTAGAACTTCTGAAACAGGAACAGTTGTACACTAAGTTTTCCAAGTGTGAATTTTGGTTGCGGGAAGTACAGTTTATGGGTCATGTGATTTGTGAACAGGGTATTAAAGTGGATCAGTCTAAGATAGAGGCCGTAATGAATTGGAACTCACCGAAAACGCTGACAGAAATTAAGAGTTTTCTGGGTTTAGCAGGTTTTTACCGCAGATTTATTAAAGACTTCTCTAAAATAGCAGGTTCGTTGAATAAGTTAACTAGAAAAGATGTAGCATTTCGATGGACTGATGAACAAGAAAAGACTTTTCAGACTCTCAAACAGTTGTTATGTCAAGCGCCGGTTTTAGCTTTACCAGAGAGAACAGAAGATTTTGTGGTCTACTGCGATGCGTCATGTGCAGGTCTGGGTTGTGTTTTGATGCAGAGAAATAAAGTTATAGTGTATGCTTCACGACAGTTGAAGAATCATGAACGAAACTACCCTACTCACGATTTAGAGTTAACTGCAGTTGTGTTTGCTTTGAAGCTTTGGAGACATTATTTGTATGGTACACATTGTGAAATATATACAGATCATAAGAGTCTTCAATATATCTTTTCGCAGAAAGAATTAAATATGCGTCAACGTCGATGTTTAGAATTGATTAAAGACTACGATTGTGAGATTAAGTACCATCCGGGTAAAGCAAATGTGGTCGCAGATGCTCTGAGTCGCAAGAAAACCATCAAAAATGTTAGATTTATGAGAATTGAAATAGTTTTAGACTTGATTGATCGATTGAAAACCATTCAGTTAGTAGCTTTGAATGACGAAAACCTAAAGACTGAACAAATGACTAAAAGAAAATTTGACCTATGCAATGATTCTAGAGGATTAAAGACCTATAAAGATCGAATTTGGGTGCCTATGCTTGAAGATTTGAGGGATTTAATCCTTACTAAAGCGCATAAATCGAGATTATCAGTGCATCCAGGTAGTACAAAGATGTATAGAGACTTGAAAACATTGTATTGGTGGCCGACAATGAAGACAGATGTTGCAAATTTTGTCGAAAAATGTCATATTTGTGCGCAAGTTAAGGCAGAACATCAGAAACCGTATGGATCTCTAAGACAGTTAGAAATTCCTCAGTGGAAATGGGATCATATAACGATGGATTTTGTAACCAAGTTACCCCGAACCCATAAAGGACACGACATGATCTGGGTGATTGTGGATCGTTTAACAAAGAGTGCTCATTTTTTTAGCTACTCGTGAAACAGCTTCGTTAAGTGGTTTGGCAGAATTGTACTTGAAAGAGATCGTTAGTCGACATGGTATACCGTTGTCAATAGTTTCTGATAGAGATACTAGGTTTGTATCGAACTTCTGGAACAGTTTACAACAGAATCTGGGTACGCGTGTGAATATAAGTACATCATATCATCCACAAACAGACGGTCGGAGTGAACGAACGATTCAAACGTTAGAAGACATGTTGAGAGCGTGTGTCTTAGAATATGGTGGTTCTTGGGATTCGCATCTTCCACTGATAGAGTTTGCTTACAACAATTCGTATCATTCGAGTATTGGAATGCCGCCATATGAAATGTTGTATGGTCGAAAATGTAGAACTCCTACGTGTTGGTTAGAAGCAGGCAAGAAACAATTTGCTGGTCCCGAAATTGTTCAGATAACTGCAGAAAAGGTTGAAATTGCACGTGAGAAGTTAAAAGCAGCCAGAGATCGACAAAAGATGTATGCTGATCCGCGTAGACGTCCGGTGACATTTAATGTAGGTGATCGTGCTTATCTGAAAGTTTCGCCATGGAAAGGGGTGATTTGGTTTGGTAAGCGTGGTAAGCTAGCTCCGAGGTTTATTGGGCCATTTCCGATCAAAGAAATTTTGAATGATCAGACTGTTGTTTTAGATCTTCCATCAGAGTTAGCAGGAATACATAACACGTTCAACGTGTGCTATCTGAGAAAGTGCAAAGTGGATGATGAAAGTCAGATTCTTCCGTTGAAGAATTTGAAAGTTGATTTGACTAAGAAATTAGTGGAAGAACCGGTTAGAATAGTGGACAAGAAAGTCACAAAGCTAAGAAAGAAACAGATTCCTATGGTGTTAGTGGAATGGCGGCACAGTTTAGGTTCTAACTTGACGTGGGAAATCGAGGAGTTAATGAGGGCGCGCTATTCCCAATTGTTTGACCTTGACCAGATTCCGAGGACGGAATCTTCTTAAGGGGGGTAGATTTGTAACATCCTCAATCGGGCCTAGATGTAAGATTACTATATTGCCCTTAGGTTAGTATTGTGTTACTATATGCTTTTATTTTTATTTAATATTTATTATTATTTAATGATGTGGTTAGGACCAGTTTGTGACAAGGGTCACAGAACAGGTTTGTTTATTTAATTTGGACTTCGTTTGAGTTTCCAAATGTTGTACGAAAGATATCAGATACTGATAAATACCCGTGTGTTGCACAGTGTGGGATTTTATCCCACTTTAGATGGCTAGTGCTGTCCACTTTCTTGCATTTTCCAGACTCTTCCCAAACCACACCCGTTCTTCATCTTCTCCACCTATCAAACCCTAATTTCTAATCCTTGTTTTAGAGCTCGAATCATTTACATCTTTGTGTTCCTTGTGATTTACTGATTCTAACAAGGTAAGATTCATAGCTTTTCATACTTTAATCTTCAAGAAAATGGAGTTTTTGTGTTAGTTTTCATAAAAGTGTAAATTTGTGTCAAAACAAGTGATTTAAGTGTTGTTATGATCAAATTGTTGTGGGTTTTGAGTCTATAGCATGTAGTGAACAAGTTGTGGTCGATTTTGGTGTTTAAAACGAGCTCTAGATCGAGATTTGAGGATTTCATCGTGAAGTCCGTAGCCTTTGTTCAGTTTCTGATGAAGATGAACACACTCGGCCGACTGTCGGTCGACAGTCGACCGACTGATGGTTGAACCGGCCGATTGATGAAGACAACCGACCGACTGTTGAGTGAACCGACCGACTGAGATTTACCTTCGGCCGATTGATGTAATACCAAATGAATCGACCGACTGGAAAAGTCAGTCGACTGGTTGTGTCGACAGTCGACTGACTGAGTGTACAGAGCAGAATATTTTACCTAAGTGTTGATTTTTAGCCGTTATGCTGCCCGTTTGTATTTTGACGTTTATGATGTAAATTTTGAAAGTGCATAAGTGTTAAGCAAAAAAAATTTTAGCGGACAGTTTTTGATACAAAAATTTATATATTGCGTTATTTGATGTTAACGAACAGAAACTAACTTGTGGATATGTTTTTCTCAGGAGAAAAGGAGAAAGAGAAGGTTCAGTGATTAGATAGCTGAATACCTTCTCGTTTGCTGGTATTTGGTGAGTGGGACTAACTGGAGAATATAGTATATAGAAGCATGTTATATTATGATTGTCATGCTTGTTAGATATACTTATTGTTGTGGTTAGTTAGTTGTTGTGATGACTGCATGTTAGTTGATGCTTGTCTGCTGGAGCCCAGTGCGTCCCTATTGTGTGGTATCCTCGGTAGGAGAGATCAACCTGCGGGTTGAGTTCCTCTGTGGTAGCCTAGACAGCCGTGGTGTATATATATGTGAATGACGCGTCCGTCGCGTGTGGATTATGTATATACATACGGTGGTGGAGGAACTTCTGGTAAGCCCCAATCCGATCAGCTGGTGGTTAATGGTTTGGCCGAGCCGCCAGAGTCTCTGTAGACGTCACTTGGGTGATGTTTGTGTGTTAGACTATTGTGACATGATTAGTATAACGCTTATGTATGCTATAGCCTGTAGTTAGTCGTACTCACTTAGCTTCGTGCTAATTCCCCTCCATCTCCTCCCTGCAGGTTGTTAGCTTTTGTAGATAGTGCTTTTGGGAGAAGACGGGCATGATGATGTTATGTTTGATAGGGTTAACTCTGATGTGGTCTTTTAGAATATGAACCGAGTACTTTTGAAAACAGAATGTATTTACGTCTCTTCCTGTTAATATGTAAATTGTTTTAATGACACGTGACATCGGTCTGTACAAATGTCGATATCGTATTTAATTAATATTATGCTTCCGCCACGTATTTATAAAAAAAAAAAAATCAGCGGTGTCACAGTTCGTGAATCCAAGGCTAACCCTACACTTGTTCAATGTCGTCATATGTATTTTTACTACAAAATACAGTATTGTGAGTTTCATTTGCTCCCTTTTTAAATGCTTTTGCAATATATATATTTTTGGGACTGAGAATACATGCGCTTTTATAAATGTTTGACGAAATAGACACAAGTAATTGAAACTACATTCTATGGTTGAATGATCGAAGCCGAATATGCCCTTTTTGCTTGGTAACCTAAGAATTAGTAAACCACTCTACTAATTGACGTGAATCCTAAAGATAGATCTATTGGGCCCAACAAAGCCCATCCGTTGTAGTGGATGCTTTAGTACTTCAAAATTTATATCATGTCCGATGGATGTCCCGGAATGATGGGGATATTCTTATATGCATCTTGTTAATGTCGGTTACCAGGTGTTCAATCCGTATGAATGATTTTTGTCTCTATGTATGAGACGTATATTTATGAGAAATGAAAATGAAAATCTTGTGGTCTATTAAAATTATGGAAATGATCGATTATGATAAACTAATGAACTCACCAACCTTTTGGTTGACACTTTAAAGCATGTTTATTCTCAGGTTTGAAAGAAATCTTCCGCTGTGCATTTGCTCATTTTAGAGATATTACTTGGAGTCATTCATGACATAATTCAAAAGACGTTGCATTCGAGTCGTTGAGTTCATCAAGATTATTATTAAGTCAATTATAGTGGGATATATTATGAAATGTTATGCATGCCATCAACTTTCGATGTAATGAAAGTTTGTCTTTTTAAAAACGAATGCAATGTTTGTAAAATGTATCATATAGAGGTCAAGTACCTCGCGATGTAACCAAATGTAATGTATTCGTCCAGATGGATTAGGACGGGTCGTTAAAAATTATTGCTTTTTATAGTATCTAAAAAAGAAAAAAAAAATAAAAACAAACAAACAAAATAAAAATATATTTAGATAAAGACCACAAAAAACCTGCAAAAACCACATCTTTTTTTCACATCTTCTCGGCTTCTGTGACAATCGCTCCAAATCCATATAGACGAACACGTCATTCATTGATTTCATTGCGAGGTATTTGACCTCTATATGATACATTTTGTAAACATTGCATTCTTTTGAAAAGGCACACCATAAATGAATATTTAAATCAAAGGTTTTCGACATCTGATGATTTCTACATATAGACAATCACCATAAATAATAGTTTACAACAGTATTTCCGTTGACAATGCAGTCAAAATAAGATACATGGTGATGATTTGGTGAATGCAACGTCTCCTTGAAAAAATATGTCATGTAAGACTCCATGCACATAGCTTGTCTAACATCTAAGCAAATAGCGGAAGACTTCTAGGAAACCTGAGAATAAACATGCTAACGAGTGTCAACACAAAGGTTGGTGAGTTCTTAGTTTTAATGTTTCGTATAATCTGTATATAAAGGTGGATCACAAGATTTCAGTTGTTTCATCCAGAAACGTTTATCAAAATATTCTACGAAATTGAGCACCCTGGTAACTAAACTTAACGTATATATAATTTATACCCTTTGTATAATCATCTTAATAATACATGCAAACCAACGTGTACGCTTCTCAAATAGCATACGTCCATTAAAATGCTAGTGCTCTAGCTCGGACGCGGATATCAAGCCCTATGGATCCATATACTACTACTCGCGCCCACCAGTTCTTATAACCGGCAGTTACTAGTTACCAAAGCTAAGGGATTTTCGGTTCAAACTCAGTGTAGAATTTAGTATGTACTTGTATCCATTGCGTTTGAAATAAAGTTCATGTATTCTCAGCCCAAAAATATATATTGCAAAAGCAATTAAAAAGGGAGCAAATGAAACTCACCTTAGCAGCATATAAAGTCGTTCACCAAAATGTGATCGAAACACGGATTACCAAATAACCGTAGATTTCAACGTATCAATATTGAGATTCAATATTGTAGGAAAGTACGTAGACGTAACGGAGATGATAACACTAGGTTTGACTTGCAAATAATACCCATGAATATTACCCATAACCTCCTTGGCAATAACCCATAATTTCCTTAGCTTTATCCGGCTCATAAAATTATTTTGAAAGTGACACGCTCATGACCTCGTCGTAGTATTTTATGTATAATACTAATAATAATACAAATACTACTAATAATAATAAGATTAATAATAATATTAATCTTAATAATAATAATAATAATAATAATAATAATAATAATAATAATAATAATAATAATATAATTAATAAATATAATACGGAGTAATTTTTAAATTAAAACAGAGGCAGATATCTCGAGCTTTATAGGTGTGGCCTGTCCAGGACTGCCATGCGATCGCATGGCCTCCAAGACCATTTCCCATGCGATCGCATGGGATGGATTTCCAGCTCATGATCTTTTAACTTCTAGTTTGTCGGCATATTTTTTAATTATTAATATAATATATTTAATTTATATAATTAATTATATATTATATTAAATTCACATGCATAGTTGACTTGTAATTTTCGTTCCGATAAGTCGTACGTCGTCACTCGACTTATGTCCCGATTCCGATTTTTCAAACGTCCTATCGTATACTGAGAAAACTTGTACTTTACGTTTCGTGAATCGTACCTTTGTCAAAATATAGTCTTAAATCATCCATAAACTATACCACTGTAGCAAAGTTACTATCGTTTACTGTAGCAAATAGTGATTTTCAAAAACACTGTAGCATTTTTGGGTACTGTCGCAATTTGAAAATGTTACTATCGTTTACTAAATAACTTGAAATTATATATATGTATATATCTTTTTAATATACATAAATCAGTTTTTAAATACACATTGGAAGTTATTTATAAATAAATTTTAATAATAAATATTTCAACTTATCATATATATTCAAATAGATATTTAAACCAATAAGTTTAATGTACGGTATCAAATAATTAATACATTGTTACCTTTTCAAGTTATAGTATATATGTATCTATTTACATATAATTGTTCGCGAATCGTCGAAAACAACCGAAGGGTATTTAAATATATAAAAGTAGTTCAAAAATTTTGAGATTCAGTTTTACAGACTTTGCTTATCGTGTCGGAAATGTTAATCATACAAAGATTAAGTTTAAATTTGGTCAGAAATTTCCGGGTCATCACAGCTTCTCCTGCGTCTCTTTTCACATCTTCTTCTTCCCTATTTTTCAATTTTCCCAAACCTGCAAAAACCACAAAAAATCATCACAAATAATAATTAAAACAGCAAAAAAGAAAAGAAAAACAAAAAAAGGCAACGGTCGTTTTTTCACCGTCGCCTACGCAACGGTGTCGACCAACGGGGAAGCGGTGTCGACCGACGGTGGTTTTCGACGTCGATTTTGGACCGACGGCGAGAATCGACGGGGGACACCGAGAGCTCTTAGAACAATTACTCCGTATAAATTATAATTATAATTATAATTATAAATATAAATAATTTAAAGTCTCCCTATCAATTACTAGGCTAGGATGCTTGGTTGTAATTTCGGTATATCATGTGAGAAGTTTATGATATTTTATTTATTTTTTTACCAAAAATAACGAGAACTTTATTAATAAGGAGTTAAAGACCGACACATCACGAACCAACAAACCAAGAAACCTAACAAAACATCAAAAAACTTTCCTAAACTGAGGCCCAAGCTCTAAAAGACCGAGCATAACTAAAAGGATAATAAGATGGTTAGAAATCAAACACCCGGCCCGATTTCAAACCCTCTAAAATACAAACAAAAAACAATACCGTACACACCAATAACAATCAAGAACTATAACCTACACTAAGACATCAAAAACCTTCGACATTAAAACTAGTTAACTCGACATTATGGCTGTAAATGAGCCGAGCTACCCGCGAGCTACTCGAAATCGACTCTTTAAAAACTCGATTCTAGCCGATCCGAACGAGCTCGAGCCCGAGCTTGAACATGTTTTTAGGATCGATTATTAAACGAGCTCGAGCTTCTTATATCGAGCTCGAGCTTCTTATATCGAGCTCGAACAGGCTCGCGACTCTAAACGAGCTTTTCATGTATATGAATTGTTTATTATTTCAATTTAATAGTATATTAAATATTAAATATTTACAAAATAATTACTTTACTATTTTATATATAAAAACACGATCTAATAAGTACATTGAATCATATATCATATATAATATACAAGTGTGCAATAAATTAAATAAATAATATAATATAAATAAAATAATAATAAAAAGTACTATATTTTAATAGAGTCTAGCTCGAGCCGAGGTCGAGCTCAGTGAATTTTAAACGAGCTGAGCTCGAGCCTAGTCGAGCTCAGCTCGGCTTGTTTACACCCCTACTCGGCACCATGTGCCTTTCTTCCTTCGCCTCTAACTTTTCTCGGTTTGAAAACGGGCTTGGGACAAAGATGCTTTCCTTCAACTCGCAAATGCTCGAAGCCTGCCATTGCATTATCAAAAAACACCGACAACCTTACCTAAGGAGGAACCACACCCATCAATACCAAGAGAATTCAAAGAACACCCATCACCATCCTCTGTCGGAAGGAGCATCTTGGAAAAGTCTTTGAACCGCATCACCGAAATCTAAATCTACTAGTGTATCTTGCGAACAAAAAGACACGCTTTTGCCGGCTTTACTTGGTAGCTTCTTCTTTGACCCGGGATCAACCTTAGCCTCCGTACCCATCAACTCCGCCACCGCTTTGCCTTTAACCAATAAATCCCACTCGCTACGACAAGAAAACTCACAAACTTTCCCAACACAATGGAAAATATAAGAACATTCAGTAGCATTATCCTTGTCAAAATGTGATGCAACATTTAAGTCAGGAAGATGCTACGCTAACTAAAATTTTTATAATGAATGGCACGATGACGAGTGTATTTGTTGTAATTTGTGTAATTTAATAGTTAAAAATTTGTCCTATTAAAATTAATTACTCTATTTAGTCTTACGGGAAAAAAAAACTCAAGGAATTTCGATACGGTTCATGGTCCTTAATTTTCACATATTTCGATCCTCGGTACGGGATGGACCGAACCAGAAAAGACGGGAAACGGCCCGGACCGAAGTATATACATTATGTAAATCTAATTTGTTCACTTTATCTTGCCCCTTTTAATTAGCAATAGATTAATATTTATGAAAAAATTTTAAATAATAAACGAGTTTAGTCTTGTTCGTAAATCTTCCAAATAACCAATGCGTACAGATCTTTTAGCAGACCTATTGATTCGTTTAATAATCAGCAGTCTTACTTCATTTGGCGAAAAACGATAATATATAAAGAGATTCATCAAAATGATGAAGAAGGATTACAAAAGAGACAATCACATCCACATACTAAGGGGCGGATCATGTAATTATATGAAAACTAAATATGACCATATGAATAATATTAACAAAAAAAAAAAAAAAAAAAAAAAAAAAACAAAAACAACAAATGACTTCAGTAACCCACCATGATATATGTGGCCTCCATATGCTCGTAAATGTAGGTAAACTTTTAGGCTCCATGAATTAAGATCCAAGGGTTCGAATCTCAACGGATCTTATTTGTTTGGTTTAACATAAAAATATTAAGACATTTTACATTCCTCGTCCCTGTGGTTTGACACAAATAACACTCCCCGTCCTTGTACTTTTTTTTTTTTTGCTTTCCTCGTCCCTTATGTATCTACTTTATACATTCCTCATCCTTCCGTCCAATTGCTGTTAGTTTCTGCTGTTAAATTAAGTCATGTGCAAGGCATGTGAGGGTATTTTAGTCCTTGTTGTGCCTTTTCTCTCTTACCTGACCAACCAACTTCCCCAAAATCATATCTTCATCCTTCTCTCTCAATATCACTTTCTGAGATTTAATCCTTCATCAACATCTCACCATATTATTAGACCACTTTTAACCATGACGGTCCGTCATAGGATCACTGACTGCCACATTAGCGACACATCAGCACTTACTTCCTATCACTAACCAACCACTAAACTGCTAATATTCATGACGGACCCATCACACACTTCCTCACACCTATTAAATTATTTAATTATTTACGGGTACAAGTTTCAAGGCAAAATGTACAACAAATTAATAGAAGTGGTCCGTGATCAAATTTGCTACCCAACGACATTTTGCAACACGGAATATCAAGGGCTCAAGGATCACTAAGTTGCTAGTATTGGGTTGATAGGATCACTAAATGGCGGCTGCAAAACGAACCGATACGAACGCTCTAACAAATATCAACAAACATATACACATCGTCATCATACAACAGATCCAAAAATAATTCATCTTCAATCTCATCATGTGTTCGACATTCATCTACATCAATTCAAACCTCAAGTTTCAAGCTCAATTTAACAACTTAACTTGAGATTCTAGTTTTTGCACATCACCTGATCATTAAAACAACATTATCATCATCACAGATCCAAGTACCCACCTCCATTTTACAGCGAGTCACCGGAAGATCCAAGTACCTACTGTAGTGACCCGAACTTTTCCATGTTTATATATATTAATTGAGATTGATATTTACATGATTAAATGTTTCCAACATGTTAAGCAATCAAACTTGTTAAGACTTGATTAATTGAAATATGTTTCATATAGACAATTTGTGACAACCCGGAAATTTCCAACCAAATTTAAACTTTAATCTTTATATGTTTCCGACACAATAAGCAATATTTATTAAGTTAAATTTCAAGAATTTTAAACTATGTTCATACATTCATTCAACCTCGACCAAGTTCCAACGATTCACGAACCATTAAACGAATATGATTATATATGTATATGTGTATATATATTATAACTTGAAACGTAAACAAAATATTAGATTAAATACTTTATATGATTGTATCTGTTTCAAAATGTTTATCAATGGAATTAGAAGATAAGATCAAATGATTGAATTATCAGATATATTAAATTATGATTACAAGTCTCTGTTGAAAGGCCCACGTTGATTTGAGAAATCTTTCCATTTTAACAATATTCGGAAAATGGTAAAGTAATTTATAAATAAGAACAAATTGTCAATCATTGAGAACTAGACAAAGGATAGTGGAAGATTGAATCTCATAAAGACTCGATTGATCTATTTAGTTTCAAACGCACAAAAACGTTTTCAGTTTAAAAAGAACTTTATTATTAAAACGTATATAACTTTTATAAATATCTAGAACCACTTTTGACAACTCATTACTTAACTAGTATGATAAAGATAACGATATTTATATTTTATTTTATTAAATATATATAACGATTTAAATTAATATTATATATATTTATACGCGTATAATACGTACATAGTTTTATACTTTTACTATACTTAAACTTTACCTTTACTTTATTTTTACTTTACTTTAACTTTAATAATTCACTTTAATAATTCATACTTTAATAATTCATACTTTAATAATTCACTTTAATAATTCATACTTTAATAATTCACTTTAATAATTCATACTTTAATAATTCACTTTAATAATTCATACTTTAATAATTCACTTTAATAATTCAAAAATCTATTATAAATAGAATTCAATAGATTTCATTATTTCATAGAAACTTGAAAATATTTTTCTCTAAACTCTCTCAATCGATTTACATATATATATTTACTCCGTATTATTTCAAGATATTATTAGTATACATAAAATATTACGACGGAGTGTTGTCCGAGTGATTTCGAAATTGTTTTTCGAGTAGGATAGGATTAAGGAAATTATGGGTTATAGCTATGGAGGTGATTGAGTATGGTTCATGGGTATGCTCGTGAGGTCAATATAGTGTTTATCATTTCCGTTGCGTCTACATACCTTTCCTGCAATATTGAATCTCAATATTGATACGTGAGTACTCATAATTTAACTTTTACATACTAATAGTGTATCCCTGACTAGTGCTCGAGTATTTAGGATTATGCATGCTTGTACTTTTGATATTGCCCTTAGACAGGTTAGGTTGAATCTTGAATTAGTTACACTTGCGGTTGAGATAAGGTATAAGATATGCATGTCCTTGGAAAGCTAGCGAAAAATTAAGAACTTTTCCTTTAGATATCGAATGGTTTCGATGAACGGATTAGAAGTTATAATCAATTGAATTTTCGATATTTTTATTAAAAATGATTATTATTATCGTCGTTTTTATCGTCGTTCTAGTTTTATCTTATTATTATCATTATTATTATCTTTATCAATAAAAGGGATTTATCATTAAAAATTGTTTTTTTTATTACTATCGTTATTATCGTTAAAGTTATAATTAGTATTATTATTATTATTATCCAATTATCATTATTATTATTATTATTATTATTATTATTATTATTATTATTTGTAGTATTATTATTATTATTATCATTATTAATATATATATATATCATTATTTAAAAATGGTTATTGTTATTGTTATTATTATTATTACTATATTATCATTAAGATAATTATTAGTATTATCGTTAATAATATTATAGTAACTATCATTATTAATATTAGTGTAATTAAAACAAATAATTGTAACACCTAAATATTTTGATTACTATTATTATCATTATTATGAACACGATATAAAAGACGATTAAAAGCTATTAAACGAAACGATTAGGAAATAATGAGTAAGAGTATCATGATGAAATTAAAATATTATAAGATATTAATTTAGATAAAATTATCGTTCTTATTATTTTTATCATTACTATTATTATTAAAAGTATCGTTAGTATTAAAACTATCATTTTAACAAAAATTATCATTTTAATAGAAATGTCATTGTTACTATAAAATATCATTATTATTATTATTTTAAATAGAATTATTATTTTAAAGATAATATTAAAAATTATCGTAAATATTAAAGTTATCATAATTAGAATTATCGTTTTATCATAATGTCATCTTAGTAATTATAAATATTGATATTTTTATAATAATAATTATTATTACAAAATAATACAACTTTTACTTACTATCATTATAGATATTATTTTATCAAATAAATATGTGATACAAACATATTTTACTACGTGTAATAACTTACTTTAATAATACCTATCATATTATCTTTATGATATTAAATGAACCCTATAAATTTTATTACTTAATATATATAAAAGTATATTTTATTATATAAATTTAATATAAAATTTTATTTATTAATAAATAAATTATATTATTTACTCTAATAAATCTTTTAAAAATATTTAAAAATATAAAATGACGATATTTAAACTATATATTAATCATGTATAGATTTTTGGAAATTATTTTGAGTCAAATTTACTTTTGTTGACTTTTGCATATTAGTCTCGAGCATTAGGATTGTGGTACACTATGACTTGACCTAATTTGTTAGACAAATATTGACCAACATATAAATATATATAATTAATTTAGGTTCGTGAATCCGAGGCCAACCTTGCACTTGTTCAATGATGTTATATGTATTTTTACTACGAAATACAGTATGGTGAGTTTCATTTGCCTTTTTACCCTTTATATTTTTGGGCTGAGAATACATGCGCAACTTTTATAAATGTTTTACGAAATAGACACAAGTACGTGAAACTACATTCTATGGTTGAATTATCGAAATCGAATATGCCCCTTTTTATTAAGTCTGGTAATCTAAGAATTGGGGAACAGACACCCTAATTGACGCGAATCCTAAAGATAGATCTATTGGGCCTAACAAACCCCATCCAAAGTACCGGATGCTTTAGTACTTCGAAATTTATATCATGTCCGAAGGAGGATCCCGGAATGATAGGGGATATTCTTATATGTATCTAGTTAATGTCGGTTACCAGGTGTTCACCATATGAATGATTATTTTTGTCTCTATGCATGGGACGTATATTTATGAGAACTGAAAATGAAATTCTTGTGGTCTATTAAAATGATGGAAATAAATGATTATGATAAACTAATGAACTCACCAACTTTTTGGTTGACACTTTAAAGCATGTTTATTCTCAGGTGTTAAAGAAATCTTCCGCTGTGCATTTGCTCATTTTAAAGATATTACTTGGAGTCTTTCATAGCATATTTCGAAGAACGTTGCATTCGAGTCATTGAGTTCATCAAAGATTATTATTAAATCAATTTATAGTTGGATAGTGGATATTATGAAATGGTATGCATGCCTGTCAATTTTCGATGTAAAGAAAGTTTGTCTTTTAAAAACGAATGCAATGTTTGTAAAATGTATCATATAGAGGTCAAATACCTCGCAATGTAATCAACTATTGTGAATCGTTTATAATGTATATGAACGGGTCCTTTCAGTTGGTATCAGAGCGGTGGTCTTAGCGAACCAGGTCTGCATTAGTGTGTCTAACTGATAAGTCGATAGGATGCATTAGTGAGTCTGGACTTCGACCGTATCTGCATGTCAAAAGTTTTGCTTATCATTTTGTGTCGAAAATTAACTACTTATCATCCTCAGGAAATTACCTGCTTATCATTTTTAGTCTAAGACACGTCTTGCTGTATTGATTGCATGAATAGTGTATAGACAAAAATTAATATCTTAGCATATCTGCTAAATCATATCTTATTGTATCTGTTACTTTAAACTTTGCCTGACATATCCCGCAAAGTCCTCCGTAATCTACGAAATCTTTTGATCTATATATATATATATATATATATATATATATATATATATATATATATATATATATATATATATATATATATATATATATATTCTATGTAATTAGAATACCATCCGTTAGCCAAAATCATTTCATATCGGAAAAAAAAAATCATTTATCCAATCGTACGAAATGGAATTCGTCATCAGTTCAAGTCACTCAGATTCCGAAATGGAATCCCATTCAAGCTCCGAAAGCAGTGTGACCGGAATAGATCAACCAATCAGTCATCACCTATTCTGGATGAATTGGGGATGGGTTCGTAGCCTCCTCAATCATTGGAGACAAGAAGAAGGTGATCCCTTCCATCCACCACATTGCCCTCTTGATGAAGAACCTGAAGCACTTACCGGAGAACCTGTCCGAAACACCATTTTCTCCCTCATTTTCAGAGTATCTCGTCACGATTATATATTACATCAAATTTTAGATTTTATTTATCCGCTCGTCCGAACCGACAATCACCCCGGTGTAATAGAAGAAGTCAACGAGCTTCGCGCTCGGGTTGTGGCTTTGGAGAATATGGTGCAGAGATTACAAACACCAGCAGCAGCATCAGCAGCATAACCAGTACCACCATCATCAACGCCAACAGTACCATTACCACCTCCAACCACAACCGCGTCGTAAACCTCAACTTCACAATCTGTCCCACGAGCATCAACGACATACGCACCATAGATACCAAGGAGTACCAACAACAATAACTGACGAAGTATTAATTCATAACTTCATTGGAGAAACATTCCGCGGCGATTATGTAATCTCTAAAGTCTTAGAGATTATCTAATCTAGCCCTAACCATAAATCAGTTAAGCGAACCAAAATGATGGAAGGAAGAGTAGAAACCCTGACAAAAATGGTGTGTGATTAACAAGCTAAACTTGCTTTACCAACAACATCAATAGTACCATCAGCGTTACCAGCATCGTCAGTACAGTCAACATCCGAATCAACAACACCGATAACATCACAAACTCCGTCAGTTCAAGAATCACTGTGGACATCATTACGAATCAATAACGTTTATATTGTATCAACGAGTTATGAATAATTAACTCATTTCCTCTGAAGAAATTATATGTATATTATATATATATATATATATATATATATATATATATATATATATATATTGAAATAAATCTTTCAGTGCTAAGCTATTGTGTGTGAATCTTAACTACTCGGTTAATTCATATTACAAATATGCAATAATGTACGTCCTTCGGCCGCAACTTAACCAGCGTTAACTACAATCTCTGTCGCAATTCAACAAATTCCAATTCATAATAAATCAAGTATATATTTGATTTTACACTTTCATCATCAATGTACCCGAAACTTTTCAGATAACATCATTCGTACTTTGCGAAATTCACAAGAATTCCACGAACCGAACACCATACATCAACAAATAACGAAGTATTGATTCATAATTTCAATGTCATTAAAGAAATACTGCGTAAAAGTTATGTACTTTTTAAAGCCTTTAGGGATTATTCAATTCTAGTTTCAACCATAAATCAAATGAGTTTAATTTAACATTAACTCATTAAATCTATGTTACATCTGAAGAAAATATACATATATATATTTTCATAAAGACTGTAATAAAATTTTTTTGTACAAAATATTAATTGTGAAATTTTTTTTTAACGGGTAGGTAATACCCGAGAGATATATAAATTCACAATTAATATGTTACATTCTTCGAACCTGATTCAGCAAATCATCCATTATACTCCCTACTTTCACAACAATATACATTCTTTTATAGAAATCAAAACAACCATACTCATTCAAAATTTAATTACATATTCTGATTTTGAAATCTCAAAATTTAACTTGAGATATGACCAAAATCATCACTCTTAGATCCTTACATCTTTCACAAGCTATATTTTGACTTCAAAACTGTGTTAGAACATCAAATGTATGTTAACGATTACAATCTGTGTTCAAACCCTTCGAAAATTTCTGAAGACACTTCGAATGATGAGCAATTGAGATGATGTTCCAACCACATGTTACCCACATTTATGTACCCGAAAAACTCTTGAAACCAAAGTAAAATTTTAAACAACGTATCCGCGTCAGATTCTTTGGCATTTATTAGCAAAAATAACTTTGCGACTCCTATTCAAAGTAGCCAGTTTTGTCACAGCTCCAGCAAGTCAACTTCGACTTTTCAGTCAGACTAACCTTATTATAACCTTGAGATATACACCATCATTACCAGGGAACCTTTTACATTCCACCATATTATTAGCAGATGTACCAACAACTTCATTACCCTTTGACTTTAGCCTCTCTAAAAAGTCATCATAATTATTCATTGAAACCCCATCATTTACTCATTCGCATCTTGTAATGAGAATTGCCATACGAATCATTGGGAATTAGCAATCAGTATTTTGAAATCTTGCAGCATGTCTGCGCCAACAGTTATATGTGTATATATAACGTCTATCTTCTGGACTTAATTTGAATGTGAAGTTTCTGAAAAACACTCCGAACTACGAATTGGTTCTCCGAAAATGGAAAAAATGCTGATGAAGCAGCAAAAACTATAAACGACTTTAAATGGTAAAAGCTGGATGATAATGATGAAGTGTGCTGGCAAAGCGCAGAAAAAGAGAAGTTTTGGAACTGGAAAACGGATTGAGCAAAGTAGGAAGGAGGCTGTGGACAAATTACAAAGACTGAACCTAACTTTAAAGGATCCAAATGATTCAGTACCTACTGAAGTCATTAACGAATACCTTGCTCCTGACTCTAAACCCCTGCGAACAATATTCTTCATCATCCTCTGATATTAGAAATTCTAAAATATCATCATATCTTTCATTATAAATATCCTCCATATTTCTGAAGATATTTTCTTAATTTTTCTTATTTGAAATCATTTACCTCTTCGCGCTATCTGTATTACATCATAAAAGAAACTATTTTAGTTTCTAAATTCTGAAAGATTCAAGTTTAAAATAGGAATATTTTGAAGTAGTGTTGAGAACTGAAGCATGAATTAGTATAATATAATGACACTTGATCAATGTGATTATATTACAGTAAGTCATGCTGAGTTTTTAAATGGAACGTGATGATTCACATATCATAACATCATCATGTGCCATGTTATACGACTCTTGTATTCTATTTAACCTCTAAAATATCAAGAAAATATTTCTTGATGATTCGGCCTTTTCCAAGGTATTCTAGTAATTTGACAAGTCAAGATCGTGACATCACAATTTCCTTCCTAGAACATTAACAATGTTCATTCCGAAATTCATATCTGTGAATTCTGGACCATTACAAGCGGTGCTTAATCGCAAGAAGAAGAAACGAAAGGACAAAACTCCGAAATAGAAATTGGGGTATAAATTGCAGCAAATAAAAGAGAGCATTAACTGTGAATGATAATGATTATAGAAGACAGAAGCAGAGACTTTGAAATATAAGGGAACATATAAAGCCCAACGACAAACCAGAAATTATAAACCATATATCGATGCATATAGCAATATAAAGACACGGGAGAACTAGAAACACTATAAACCCAAGAGTATAGTAGAAATAAATAGATTCTTCCGGCAGTAGATGAAAAAGAAGAATGACCGATATGAAAGTTAGAAGTATATCGAGAATCAGAGCTGGATGGAGCATATTGATGAATACTTTAAAATATGAGTTGAGGGGGAAAGAATAGAAGGTGATGAAACATGACTAGGAACTTAGAAATCAACAGATTTAACTCACACAATGGCAGAATAAGTGAATCAAACCCTCTAGTGAATAGGTTAAGTTTTTTTTGATTAATTTAGTCAAACCACAACTAAATCAAGTGTGATTAGATCAACACCTAGAGCTATTATTCACCACATGGGTGATTTGGACTGAGAGAGAATCGGAGGAGCTCACTAGATCTGAGTGTGTGTAACAAATAAGAGGCTTAACCTAAAATGAAGAACATAAGACTTTATAGCGACACATCAGCACTTACTTCCTATCACTAACCAACCACTAAACTGCTAATATTCATGACGGACCCATCACACACTTCCTCACACCTATTAAATTATTTAATTATTTACGGGTACAAGTTTCAAGGCAAAATGTACAACAAATTAATAGAAGTGGTCCGTGATCAAATTTGCTACCCAACGACATTTTGCAACACGGAATATCAAGGGCTCAAGGATCACTAAGTTGCTAGTATTGGGGTGATAGGATCACTAAATGGCGGCTGCAAAACGAACCGATACGAACGCTCTAACAAATATCAACAAACATATACACATCGTCATCATACAACAGATCCAAAAATAATTCATCTTCAATCTCATCATGTGTTCGACATTCATCTACATCAATTCAAACCTCAAGTTTCAAGCTCAATTTAACAACTTAACTTGAGATTCTAGTTTTTGCACATCACCTGATCATTAAAACAACATTATCATCATCACAGATCCAAGTACCCACCTCCATTTTACAGCGAGTCACCGGAAGATCCAAGTACCTACTGTAGTGACCCGAACTTTTCCATGTTTATATATATTAATTGAGATTGATATTTACATGATTAAATGTTTCCAACATGTTAAGCAATCAAACTTGTTAAGACTTGATTAATTGAAATATGTTTCATATAGACAATTTGTGACAACCCGGAAATTTCCAACCAAATTTAAACTTTAATCTTTATATGTTTCCGACACAATAAGCAATATTTATTAAGTTAAATTTCAAGAATTTTAAACTATGTTCATACATTCATTCAACCTCGACCAAGTTCCAACGATTCACGAACCATTAAACGAATATGATTATATATGTATATGTGTATATATATTATAACTTGAAACGTAAACAAAATATTAGATTAAATACTTTATATGATTGTATCTGTTTCAAAATGTTTATCAATGGAATTAGAAGATAAGATCAAATGATTGAATTATCAGATATATTAAATTATGATTACAAGTCTCTGTTGAAAGGCCCACGTTGATTTGAGAAATCTTTCCATTTTAACAATATTCGGAAAATGGTAAAGTAATTTATAAATAAGAACAAATTGTCAATCATTGAGAACTAGACAAAGGATAGTGGAAGATTGAATCTCATAAAGACTCGATTGATCTATTTAGTTTCAAACGCACAAAAACGTTTTCAGTTTAAAAAGAACTTTATTATTAAAACGTATATAACTTTTATAAATATCTAGAACCACTTTTGACAACTCATTACTTAACTAGTATGATAAAGATAACGATATTTATATTTTATTTTATTAAATATATATAACGATTTAAATTAATATTATATATATTTATACGCGTATAATACGTACATAGTTTTATACTTTTACTATACTTAAACTTTACCTTTACTTTATTTTTACTTTACTTTAACTTTAATAATTCACTTTAATAATTCATACTTTAATAATTCATACTTTAATAATTCACTTTAATAATTCATACTTTAATAATTCACTTTAATAATTCATACTTTAATAATTCACTTTAATAATTCATACTTTAATAATTCACTTTAATAATTCAAAAATCTATTATAAATAGAATTAAATAGATTTCATTATTTCATAGAAACTTGAAAATATTTTTCTCTAAACTCTCTCAATCGATTTACATATATATATTTACTCCGTATTATTTCAAGATATTATTAGTATACATAAAATATTACGACGGAGTGTTGTCCGAGTGATTTCGAAATTGTTTTTCGAGTAGGATAGGATTAAGGAAATTATGGGTTATAGCTATGGAGGTGATTGAGTATGGTTCATGGGTATGCTCGTGAGGTCAATATAGTGTTTATCATTTCCGTTGCGTCTACATACCTTTCCTGCAATATTGAATCTCAATATTGATACGTGAGTACTCATAATTTAACTTTTACATACTAATAGTGTATCCCTGACTAGTGCTCGAGTATTTAGGATTATGCATGCTTGTACTTTTGATATTGCCCTTAGACAGGTTAGGTTGAATCTTGAATTAGTTACACTTGCGGTTGAGATAAGGTATAAGATATGCATGTCCTTGGAAAGCTAGCGAAAAATTAAGAACTTTTCCTTTAGATATCGAATGGTTTCGATGAACGGATTAGAAGTTATAATCAATTGAATTTTCGATATTTTTATTAAAAATGATTATTATTATCGTCGTTTTTATCGTCGTTCTAGTTTTATCTTATTATTATCATTATTATTATCTTTATCAATAAAAGGGATTTATCATTAAAAATTGTTTTTTTTATTACTATCGTTATTATCGTTAAAGTTATAATTAGTATTATTATTATTATTATCCAATTATCATTATTATTATTATTATTATTATTATTATTATTATTATTTGTAGTATTATTATTATTATTATCATTATTAATATATATATATATCATTATTTAAAAATGGTTATTGTTATTGTTATTATTATTATTACTATATTATCATTAAGATAATTATTAGTATTATCGTTAATAATATTATAGTAACTATCATTATTAATATTAGTGTAATTAAAACAAATAATTGTAACACCTAAATATTTTGATTACTATTATTATCATTATTATGAACACGATATAAAAGACGATTAAAAGCTATTAAACGAAACGATTAGGAAATAATGAGTAAGAGTATCATGATGAAATTAAAATATTATAAGATATTAATTTAGATAAAATTATCGTTCTTATTATTTTTATCATTACTATTATTATTAAAAGTATCGTTAGTATTAAAACTATCATTTTAACAAAAATTATCATTTTAATAGAAATGTCATTGTTACTATAAAATATCATTATTATTATTATTTTAAATAGAATTATTATTTTAAAGATAATATTAAAAATTATCGTAAATATTAAAGTTATCATAATTAGAATTATCGTTTTATCATAATGTCATCTTAGTAATTATAAATATTGATATTTTTATAATAATAATTATTATTACAAAATAATACAACTTTTACTTACTATCATTATAGATATTATTTTATCAAATAAATATGTGATACAAACATATTTTACTACGTGTAATAACTTACTTTAATAATACCTATCATATTATCTTTATGATATTAAATGAACCCTATAAATTTTATTACTTAATATATATAAAAGTATATTTTATTATATAAATTTAATATAAAATTTTATTTATTAATAAATAAATTATATTATTTACTCTAATAAATCTTTTAAAAATATTTAAAAATATAAAATGACGATATTTAAACTATATATTAATCATGTATAGATTTTTGGAAATTATTTTGAGTCAAATTTACTTTTGTTGACTTTTGCATATTAGTCTCGAGCATTAGGATTGTGGTACACTATGACTTGACCTAATTTGTTAGACAAATATTGACCAACATATAAATATATATAATTAATTTAGGTTCGTGAATCCGAGGCCAACCTTGCACTTGTTCAATGATGTTATATGTATTTTTACTACGAAATACAGTATGGTGAGTTTCATTTGCCTTTTTACCCTTTATATTTTTGGGCTGAGAATACATGCGCAACTTTTATAAATGTTTTACGAAATAGACACAAGTACGTGAAACTACATTCTATGGTTGAATTATCGAAATCGAATATGCCCCTTTTTATTAAGTCTGGTAATCTAAGAATTGGGGAACAGACACCCTAATTGACGCGAATCCTAAAGATAGATCTATTGGGCCTAACAAACCCCATCCAAAGTACCGAATGCTTTAGTACTTCGAAATTTATATCATGTCCGAAGGAGGATCCCGGAATAATAGGGGATATTCTTATATGTATCTAGTTAATGTCGGTTACCAGGTGTTCACCATATGAATGATTATTTTTGTCTCTATGCATGGGACGTATATTTATGAGAACTGAAAATGAAATTCTTGTGGTCTATTAAAATGATGGAAATAAATGATTATGATAAACTAATGAACTCACCAACTTTTTGGTTGACACTTTAAAGCATGTTTATTCTCAGGTGTTAAAGAAATCTTCCGCTGTGCATTTGCTCATTTTAAAGATATTACTTGGAGTCTTTCATAGCATATTTCGAAGAACGTTGCATTCGAGTCATTGAGTTCATCAAAGATTATTATTAAATCAATTTATAGTTGGATAGTGGATATTATGAAATGGTATGCATGCCTGTCAATTTTCGATGTAAAGAAAGTTTGTCTTTTAAAAACGAATGCAATGTTTGTAAAATGTATCATATAGAGGTCAAATACCTCGCAATGTAATCAACTATTGTGAATCGTTTATAATGTATATGAACGGGTCCTTTCACAATTGACCACCCAAGTTGACCGGCGATTCACGAACGTTAAAACTTGTAAAAACGACATGACGATATATATATGGATATACATATGGTTAACATGAGATTATGATAAGTAAGTATCTCCATAAGTATATTAACAATGAGTTATATACATATAAACAAGACTACTAACTTAAGGATTTCGAAACGAGACATATATGTAACGATTATCGTTATAACGACATTTAAATGTATATATATCATATTAAGATATATTAATATATCATAATATCATGATAATATAATAATTTAACATCTCATTAGATATAATAAACAATGGGTTAACAACATTAATTGAGATCGTTAACTTAAAGGTTTCAAAACAACACTTACATGTAACGACTAACGATGACTTAACGACTCAGTTAAAATGTATATACATGTAGTGTATTTAGATGTATTAAAATACTTTTGGAAGACTTCAAGACATATATCAAAACACTCATACTTAACGAAAATGGTTACAGTTACTTTCCCATTCTTTTCTTTCATCAAGAATTCTAGTCGTATTTTTACCCGTATTATACACAGCTTCAAAACGTACTTACTATGGGTATATACCAATAGGAACTAGCATGGGATTCCACTCTTTATTATGTCATGTATGACTAATCAATTTTAACTTCTACCATGAGCTAGTCAACTAACTAGAACTCCTTTTAACCCCACTCACCACTCACCAATTACCACTCATCATTCACTCCATTTCACTTCCAATTCTCTTTCTAATTCTCTCTCAACACACCCACACTATTATGAACGTATTTTTCCAGTAGTTAATCATCATCTTCATCAAAAATCACTTCAAGAATCAAGCTATAATCATCATAGGAAGAACACTTCAAGAACACTTCAAAAATCCCTTCAAGTTTACTAATTTACTTCCAAGCTTTCTAATCCATTCCAAGTAATCATCTAAAATCAAGAAATCTTTGTTATATACAGTAGGTTATCTTTCTTATTCAAGGTAATATTCATATTCAAACTTTGATTCAATTTCTATAACTATAAACTATCTTAATTCGAGTAAAAATCTTACTTGAACTTGTTTTTGTGTCATGATCCTACTTCAAGAACTTTCAAGCCATCCAAGATCCTTTGAAACTAGATCATTTCTTATCACTTCCAGTAGGTTTACCTACTAAACTTGAGGTAGTAATGATGTTCATAACATCATTTGATTCATATATATAAAACTATCTTATTCGAAGGTTTAAACTCGTAATCACTAGAACATAGTTTAGTTAATTCTAAACTTGTTCGCAAACAAAAGTTAATCCTTCTAACTTGACTTTTAAAATTAACTAAACACATGTTCTATATCTATATGATATGCTAACTTAATGATTTAAAACCTGGAAACATGAAAAACACCGTAAAACCGGATTTACGCCGTCGTAGCAACACCGCGGGCTGTTTTGGGTTAGTTAATTAAAAACTATGATAAACTTTGATTTAAAAGTTGTTATTCTGAGAAAATGATTTTTATTATGAACATGAAACTATATCCAAAAATTATGGTTAAACTCAAAGTGGAAGTATGTTTTCTAAAATGGTCATCTAGACGTCGTTCTTTCGACTGAAATGACTACCTTTACAAAAACGACTTGTAACTTATTTTTCCGACTATAAACCTATACTTTTTCTGTTTAGATTCATTAAATAGAGTTCAATATGAAACCATAGCAATTTGATTCACTCAAAACGGATTTAAAATGAAGAAGTTATGGGTAAAACAAGATTGGATAATTTTTCTCATTTTAGCTACGTGAAAATTGGTAACAAATCTATTCCAACCATAACTTAATCAACTTGTATTGTATATTATGTAATCTTGAGATACCATAGACACGTATACAATGTTTCGACCTATCATGTCGACACATCTATATATATTTCAGAACAACCATAGACACTCTATATGTGAATGTTGGAGTTAGCTATACAGGGTTGAGGTTGATTCCAAAATATATATAGTTTGAGTTGTGATCAATACTGAGATACGTATACACTGGGTCGTGGATTGATTCAAGATAATATTTATCGATTTATTTCTGTACATCTAACTGTGGACAACTAGTTGTAGATTACTAACGAGGACAGCTGACTTAATAAACTTAAAACATCAAAATATATTAAAAGTGTTATAAATGTATTTTGAACATACTTTGATATATATGTATATATTGTTATAGGTTCGTGAATCAACCAGTGGCCAAGTCTTACTTCCCGACGAAGTAAAAATCTGTGAAAGTGAGTTATAGTCCCACTTTTAAAATCTAATATTTTGGGATGAGAATACATGCAGGTTTTATAAATGATTTACAAAATAGACACAAGTACGTGAAACTACATTCTATGGTTGAATTATCAAAATCGAATATGCCCCTTTTTATTAAGTCTGGTAATCTAAGAATTAGGGAACAGACACCCTAATTGACGCGAATCCTAAAGATAGATCTATTGGGCCTAACAAACCCCATCCAAAGTACCGGATGCTTTAGTACTTCGAAATTTATATCATATCCGAAGGGTGTCCCGGAATGATGGGGATATTCTTATATATGCATCTTGTTAATGTCGGTTACCAGGTGTTCACCATATGAATGATTTTTATCTCTATGTATGGGATGTGTATTGAAATATGAAATCTTGTGGTCTATTGTTACGATTTGATATATATAGGTTAAACCTATAACTCACCAACATTTTTGTTGACGTTTAAAGCATGTTTATTCTCAGGTGAATATTAAGAGCTTCCGCTGTTGCATACTAAAATAAGGACAAGCTTTGGAGTCCATGTTTGTATCATATTGTGTAAAAACTGCATTCAAGAAACTGATTTCGATGTAACATATTTGTATTGTAAACCATTATGTAATGGTCGTGTGTAAACAGGATATTTTAGATTATCATTATTTGATAATCTACGTAAAGCTTTTTAAACCTTTATTTATGAAATAAAGGTTATGGTTTGTTTTAAAAATGAATGCAGTCTTTGAAAAACGTCTCATATAGAGGTCAAAACCTCGCAACGAAATCAATTAATATGGAACGTTTTTAATCAATAAGAACGGGACATTTCACCTACCTCGTTTACAGTGGCGTCGGAGGGAGGTTGTTCTCCGCCATAAGTGGCGGAGATAGGTGAAGACGGCGGAGGTTGTTTGTTGATATAATGCCGGAGACGACAAAGATTGCCAGGTTGCAAAGTTTGGTGGTTCACAGCGGATCTTGCATTTGATGGAGATCGATTCTGAGTCAGTCACCGTTGTACTAATTTTGATTTTGAAGAATTTAATTTGATTACACCCTTAAGATGCAGCCACCTGAATATTGGGTATTATTTCAGTTTTTACGTTTATCGTCAAAAACTGAATTATTTCAGTTTCCAAATTGATTTGTTTCAGAACTTTTACCATAACCATCGATTTAATTTGTCTATTTGTTTTAAAGGGTTGATATGATTATTTTAGCAAATATCAATTAAAAAGGATGATAAATTTTAGTCTTGAATGATACCTTATTTTACATCCAAAAGTTTGTGTTTGATTACAAAGTTACAAAGTTTGTGTTCGATGTTAATGAAGGTTGAAGAAAATGGATCAGTAGTCAAAATCAGGCATGGGGATACTTTTGAAGATCATATGAGATTTTATGTTTTTATTGATTTGGATTTTAATTTAGTTAGGAATCTTGATTTGAATTTTAATTTGAATTTACTTTTATTAGGGTTCATACTTTAAGAAAGAGATAGAAGATGAAAGAGAATGAAAATGGAGAAGAAATATGAAAAAGACGAAAGTACCCTCACATGTCTGGCACATGACATGATTTAACGGCAGAAACTAACAGCAATTGGACAGAAGGACGAGGAATGTATAAAGTAAATACATTAGGGACGAGGAAAGCAAAAAAAAAAGTATAAGGACGAGGAGTGTTATTTGTGTCAAACCATAGAGACGAGGAATGTAAAAATGTCAAATATTAATTGACCATTTATTTTAAATTATGACAATGCATATAATTTAACTTTTAAGACATGCATTAATGTTAGACCAATACAAACCATGCGTTAGTTACCTCCGTCAGATTACATGGACAAAACTCAAAAACTGAGGGAGCCTAACGGGGAGCCAGTCAGTTTCGTCAGTTGGACTTGTGATCCAAAAACAAAATTCATCATTTTTGCCTCCAACCAATCAGACATATTTGATTTAATAAATATATATATTTTTTAATTAATTTATTTTTTCTCACCCAATTTCTAATCAGATTTTACCACATCACCCTACTCAATATTTGACTCAAAATAATGACACAACAATTATAAATTGTCAGAAACTGACACCGCCTAATCACAGACAGTTTGCACTTTTTGGCCAAAAAGTGCACTAATTGTATGTGATATCATATGCATGGTTGGAAATGGTCTTACATACATGTATGAAACGTCTACTATTCAATTATTATATATCATATTTTTGTACTTTTAATATATCATGTGATTATCAAATGTTAAGGTTGTTAATTTGCAGGAAAAATAGTGGAGTATGATGAACCTTCAAAGCTAATGGAGACTAGTTCTTTCTTTCAATACTTTAGCTGAATACTGGTCTAGCAGCAGAAGGAACTCTACTCACATTTTTTAATGAATTTCGGTGATAGCAAAAGAACAGCCATGCATGCTCTAAATTTTTTTCTAACAATATTATTATCATTTGAGCTTGAATTTTTATCTATTATTATTCTAATATCTTTTAAATATGCTAGTTTTGAATAAGATTAGTCTTAGCGGGCAGACCTCAGCCGGAAAGATATAATACTTTGTGAACTCAAGCAAGTAGCTCGTACTTAAAGGGCTGAGATCATCCAGTGTAAAACATGTAACGGTACCCCCGATATATTAAACACAATTACATTCAAAATAAACTTTTATTTCTTTTTCTAGTTTTCCAGTATATTTATATTTTATTTATTACTTATGCAAATAGAAACACTCTATCTATACCGTCGATCTCGATCCTCTTCCAATTACTGTCATTCAGTTTCTGCTGGTCTCCACTTTCGATGACCATTAATCCACTTTTTTCGATCCTCAATCCACGTCCGATCACCGTTGATTGACACCGGAATGATCTGATATGAAAACACATACTCCCGTCCAAAACCGATAGTGAAGTCTTTCTTCTTCAACTTTGACTTTAAATTTATTTGCTTGTGATATACCCGTATGTTATTTGATGAAATTTATATGAACGGATTGGTTTTAAATGCGTTTTCATTAATATAATTTTCATCGATTAAAGTCAAATTTAAGAAGAAAGACTTCAAAAGTCAAACTGAGTGTATTAATTTGGGATGGATAGAGTATTATCTAGAAAACGACGATCAGAAGCTTTTCCGTTGTTAGATCAATTGGTATAAAAGAAGACGTCGAGATCTTGATTTTCAATTAGTCTATCGCGTGGTGTTGGTTATACGTACACCGATCTATATCTATTGTTAATAATTATGTACACCAGACAACAAGAACGATAAATTGAAGAAAACGATGATGAAAAAGGAAGCTCCATCAGTAAATGAAAATGAGATATTCATCGGAAGTGATGTATATACATCAGAGGTTAATGAAATACTCAACCGTTTGTATTCTTCAATTAGTTTAATGAGGCACAAGGTTAACATCGTGATTTTCAATTTGTGTTTAAAAAGATATATACAAAGATTAGGAAGAAATTAGGTGAAGTGAAAATGATGTTTGACGTGAATGAAACTACATATCTTAGTGAGATATGTAATTGAATTTAGTCCAAAAGATATTTGATGTTTGATGTCATACATTTGTATAGTTGTATTTGTAGACTCATTTAGATTGAACTAGTTTTCGAACTCTCGCTTCGCGCCGGGGGTTCGGTTTTCAATGTATTTTATTGTGTTTAGTTTGTAAAATTATTTCGTAGCTAACGATAATGTCGTTGAAGCGCAACTCGAGTCGAATTAAAAGGTATAACCCTAAAGATTTAAATGTTATTTTAAATTAACAATATATGTGCATCTCCACGTTTCGATAACGTGTATGGAAAATACCCCAAATATTTAGAGTTTTTTAAAAAGCGTCCATTTTGATGTCAAGTATTCAATTAAGCCACCATGCTCCGAATATCCAGGGACTAACCAATCAACTCCGAGTCAAGAGTTAACTGGTGGATCAGAACATGACGTGTTATATGGAGGTCAAGCCTTGATCGCCGTCTATAAATAGGATACTTGAGCCTCCATTAAAACGACACATGGAATCTGTTAAAGCTTATATATTTCTCTCTCTAAGAAAATATTTCTCTCTACAATATGAGCAAGACAACCGATTCGGACTCGAATCTCATTTGGATACGATAGTCATCGCTAACGGGGAAATCTTTTTTTTTAAGTCGTTCACCATCAACGTGATTAAGTGCACTCCCATATCTTTCGTGTCCGGAATACGTACGATCAAGCCTTCATCAATCCTAGGAGGGGCATTGACTGAGTGGTACAACTCCTATGTTGATCCCGAACCCACGTCCTTGAAATAATAGGCGAGGGTTCTAATACTGGGAGGGGGTTTTCTGAAGGATTTTGTTGGGGTGATACGGCGCATGCCTTAAGCCTCTCGGTTTAATCCAAAGCACACCGGGTACCCGATGCGGTGATGGTGTGTGAAAAGTTTCTTCCTAACGGGTGTGTGGGTTACAAATGGGAGCATTCAATGTCGATATCGCCGTTCAAAAAAATAAAAAAATTACAGTCCAATTAAAAATAACAATTAAGTAATGCTATGGATGAACTTGTGACAAAGAAGTACAAACTAAGTTTGGCATTAAACTTACCTCGATCTAGACTATTATATTTTGATTGAGTAGAAAAAATAGTATGGTTTAACCATGCAGGCTTGCCTGAGTGGCCATCGAGTTGTCCAATAAAGCACACCACCCGGGTTCAATTCCTGGCTATGCCAAATTGTTCAAAAAGGGAGTGTGACTAGAGGGTCCGCATAATGCGCAATTCACCCAGTACCAGGTCTCGCGCTCGGGGGGCTTGATTATCCAAGGGTTTACCTTCTATAGGGGAGCCAATGTACTCGTTCATAGGAGGGTTTCCTCGCTTAAAAAAAAAAAAAAAAATAGTATGGTTTGTACATCAATGATTGTGTCCATGTAACACCAAACGAGCTTATCCGTTCCAATAAAAAAAAAAATAAATAAATAAAAAACAACTTATATAAGTCATATCTAGTTATATTTAATAGTGTACGGATAAAACTGAATAATCAACTCTAATTATATGTTGTATGTAGAAATAGAAATGAAAGAGTGGTTGGATTTGAACATCTTTGTCTTGGGAACTACGATGCCGACATGCAATATTTCGCTCATTAATTTAAATTTTATAAATTATTATAATTTTATAGGGAGGTTCAATAAAGAACGAAAAAGCTATAGAACTAACTAATGTGTACAGATTTACACATGTGCACTTGTATTTGTGCACAAAAATACACTTGTGCACAATGGTGCACATTATAAAAGTTCTGTATTGAACTTTTGGCTATACAAGGTTCGTTTTCAAGAGGGATGATCAACTCCGCAAATATCGATCGAAACTTGAACCCTTGTATAGGTATGCGATTTAAGAAAGCACAACAATTGAAATGGGCAGTCCGTATTGGTATTAGAGCTATTCCCATGTTCCGATCTTTCCATTTTTTTTACTCATTTCTTGGGTAAAGTCTCCCAAGTCCCAACTATATTTGAAAATGAATTGGTTATTATCCCTATATACTAAATGCAAGGCCAAATTCGTCGTTTCAGCTATATCGAATTATCGTTTTGAGTTAGCTTTCTTGTGTGGTTACATATACATATATACATGTATTTTGTATATGTCTTAGGAGTATCTGTCTTATCTATCTATAGTTTCTGATGATGTCATTATTAGACTAATTCTTTTGTTAAAAAAAATTCAAAAAAGAAAAAGAAAAAAAATCTAGACATGGTAGATGATGTCATTAATATAAATAATTTTAAATTAAAATTAAATCTTATTAATTTATTATTATTATTAAATCTTATTAATAATTATTTTAATTATTAAATTAAATAATTTTGAATTATTTTAATTAATTATTTTGAATTAAGTACGAGAAGGTATAAAAGCTAGGCAGAAGGAAATCAATTTTAAATTTATATTTTAATTTACACTTTTAAATAAAATGACAATAAATATTATCTCTTATGATTGGAAGTGAATTGTTTAATATGCATTTTAGGTGTTTGATGCAATGTTCAGCTGACGAGTTTCTTAGTCGGACTCCGTGGTTCCACGGGTCATTAAACTAAATGACTTTAGCATTTACGTTCACTTAATACCTAAAACATATCGTTAAACTGTTTCGTTTAAACAAACCCATGATTTCACGGGTCATTTCACTGGTTGGTACCCAGTATATCTCTAAGATAATACCATAGCATTTCCACACGTACTTACTAGCTTCTAAATAAGTCCAAGTGCAATCTATACTTTGGTGGTTTTCTCGTAGTTGATTTGAACAATTATTTAATCTAAGAAACCTAGCTAGATGGCTTCTTCTGTGAGGACTAGTTTGCACGGTACAGTACCTTCATCATCTTAATTAATCTTAAATACTGTTACAACTGAGTCCACTTTCACCAAAATCAAAATGTCTGTTCTTTTGATTCTGTACAATGCATCATGCATGCAACTTTTTATGTCATACTTATAGCAAAGTAATACATACTGATATTATTATGATTGTAACTTGTTAATCTTTACTTATTAATTACAGGGGAAAATTTAAACCAGACTGTATCAGACCCTTTACTGGCTGCTGACAAAAATTTAAACCAACTACAAGAACCTAGTTTTTTCAGCAAGCTCATGTTTTCTTGGGTTAACCCATTGCTTGCTTTAGGTTACAATAAACCCTTACTTCTTCAAGATATTCCTTCTCTACCCTCTGTAGACCAAGCAGCCATTGCACATGAAGGTTTTACCAAAGCATTGGGTTCGCTTCAAACGCCAAAAAATTCAAACAAAACTAACATGGTTCCTAAAGCATTAGCCAAAGTTCATTTTCGACAGATAATTTTGGCCGGACTTCTTGTTCTTTTTAGAACAATTGCTGTTGTGGCTAGCCCGTTGTTACTCTACGCGTTTGTGAGATATACAAACCGTGGATTTAAGGATTTAAGTCAGGGATTTTTACTAGTAGGATGCTTGATTGTAGTCAAGTTAACCGAATCATTGGCTCACAGACACTTTTTCTTTATTGCAAGAAGAACTGGTATGAGGATGAGGTCAGCATTAATGGTGGCAGTGTACGAGAAACAACTTAAGCTTTCGAATTTAGGAAAGAAAAGGCATTCAACCGGGGAAGTTGTGAATTACATAGCGGTAGATGCGTACAGAATGGGTGAATTTCCTATGTGGTTTCATGTGGCTTGGTCTTGTTTCATTCAACTACTTCTAGCCATTGGTGTCCTGTTCTCTATAGTAGGAATAGGTGTTCTTCCTGGTTTAACCCCACTAATCTTCTGCGGGATTCTTAATGTGCCATTTGCAAAAGCTATCCAAAATTGTCAGTTGGGGTTTATGGTGGCTCAGGATACAAGACTAAGATCCACTTCAGAGATCTTAAACAATATGAAGGTCATAAAGTTACAATCTTGGGAAGACAATTTCAAGAAAGTAATTGAATCGTGTCGGGAAATTGAATTCAGATGGCTGCGTGACACTCACCTAATGAAGGTTTATGCTAACGTTTTGTATTGGATGTCTCCGACACTCATATCTTCATTCATTCTATTCGGATGTGTGCTACTGAGAAGCGGAACGTTAGATGCTGCGACAATCTTTACAATTCTAGCAACATTAAGAAGTATGTCTGAACCTGTACGGGTGTTTCCTGATGCTCTTTCTGCATTAATCCAGGTCAAGGTATCCTTTGATAGGATCGCTTCTTTTTTAGTTGACGACGAACTGAAAGATGATAGAGTAAAAAGGGACAGAGAATTGGAGAACTCGGATGATTGCATCAGAATACAGGATGCAGATTTCGCTTGGGATCCTGATTCACTTGCTCCAATACTTCAGAATGTAAATCTTAAAGTAAAGTGCGGGCAAAAGGTTGCAGTTTGCGGGCCCGTTGGTGCTGGAAAATCATCTTTGTTATATGCACTCCTTGGAGAAATAACCAAAACTTCGGGAACAGTGAGTTCACGAATGTTTAAAAGCATTTAACTTTCTGCGATATATATACAGTCACTTTTGTAAAAGTCGGCCAACGCGTCGGTTTTGGGATTAGCCCGTCCTGACTCGCATAAAAACGCCTTTAAAGTCGGTCAACGCCAAAAAAGTCGGGTTGAGTCGGCCGAGTCAGGTCTTAGTCTGTCAAAGTCAAAGTTAGGTCAAAATTTTTATATTTATTAAATTAGATTTTGTGCCATATATTTATGTTTGAAATATTTATGTTTTATGTTTGATATATTTATGCGTAATATATATGTTTAATTTATTTATTAATAAAAGTCAACATTGGTCAACACCGACTTGTCTTTAGAAGATCTTGACCGGCGCGTCCCTAGAATGTCTTGACCGGCTTGTCTTCCGACTCAGTTCAATGTGGGACAATTGCTTATGTTACCCAAACTTCTGCTTACAGGTAGATGTTTCTGGATCAATTGCTTATGTTAGCCAAATTTCTTGGATCCAAAGTGGCACAATTCAGGATAACATACTCTATGGGCTTCAAATGGAGAGAACTAGGTACGAAAAGGCTATAAATGCGTGTGCTTTAGATAAGGACATAGAAGCTTTCGACCATGGAGATTTAACTGAAATAGGCCAAAGAGGACTTAACATGAGTGGTGGACAAAAACAAAGGATTCAACTCGCTCGAGCAGTCTACAATGATGCTGACATTTATCTTCTTGATGATCCTTTTAGTGCAGTAGACGCACATACTGCAGCAAGTCTCTTTAATGTGATATTCGACCATCTCAAAATGGGTTCATTTAATCAGTTTCAATTTTCTAGCTATCTTGTTTTTACCATGTCCAGATACTTAATTTTTATAACTTCTGCTACAGGATTGTGTTATGTCTTGTCTCAAGGAGAAAATAGTCATTCTTGTAACTCATCAAGTGGAGTTTCTATCGTCAGTTGACAATATTTTGGTAAACAGGATTAAAACTATAACACATATTGTTACACAGGTCGTTGTTACCGATGGTTTTTCAATCAAACTTACGACTCAAATGTTTTTCTTTTCAGGTAATGAAAGATGGTCAAGTTACTCAGTCAGGAAACTATAAGGATCTGTTGATGGCAGGGACAACGTTTGAACAACTTGTGAATGCTCATAGAGGTGTCAATACAAGCTTAGAGCCATCGCCTAGTGAAGATAAAAATGAACTTGATGAAACAGGAAATATACATCAAAGCATGAAAGACATGAATAAAAGTTACCTCAGTAGAGAAATTAGCGAGGAGAAGATACCGCCAAAGGGCTTCACAGGCGTACAGCTGACCGAAGAAGAAGAGAAGGAGATTGGGGATGTTGGATGGAAGACGTTCTTAGATTACGTCAATATATCAAAAGGATCATGCTTCTTCTTTTTATGTATCCTAACTTATGTTGGTTTTGTTGCTCTTCAGGCAGCAGCAAGTTATTGGCTAGCATTTGGTATTCAAATTCCTAAAATCACCACCATCATGTTGATTGGTGTTTACAGTTTGCTCTCATCCACAAGCATCTTATTTGTGTCTATGAGATCATTATTTGCTACCCTTTTAGGATTAAAAGCCTCTAAATCCTTCTTCAATAAGTTCACCGATTCAATTTTCAGCGCACCCATGGTCTTCTTTGACTCTACTCCGATTGGACGAATTCTGACAAGGGTACGATTTCATTGAACTTAAGGTTGGAAAAAGGGACAGGGTTAGTCAGACGGGTTTGGGTTGTACAAGTCACGGACTCACGGTTCAAGTTTATTAGCCGGGTTAAGTTGGTCCAGTGGAAACTAGGTTGGGTGGGTTGACCTGTTTATTATAATAACGTTTTTTACCCGTGTCAGATGAAAGTAGGGGATAAGAAAAGGGTGCTATACAACATGTCTGATAACTAATCTGTTATATATGTAGGCCTCATCTGATCTAAGCGTGATTGACTTTGACATACCATTATCAGTTGCTTTTGTGGTTGGTAGTGGTATTGAATTACTAGTTACTATTGGCATTATGGCTTCAGTAACCTGGCAAGTTCTCATCGTAGCCATCTTCGCTATCGCAGCTTCAAAATACGTTCAGGTGATTATCCTCAAAGTAGTTACTACAAAAACAATGCATTGCATTTATTCAGATATCCACTAGTTTCTGACAACCATGCAGCATGCTACGTCATTCCTATTTGAACTAACTTACTTTCTTGGCTAACTACCTTATGGATAGGCCCGTGTATTGGCATGACATCTATTTCTTAATTACAGGGATATTATCAACCAACTGCAAGAGAACTAATGAGAATCAATGGAACTACAAAAGCACCTGTTATGAACTATGCATCGGAAACATCACTTGGAGTGGCAACAATACGAGCATTCAAGATGCAAGACAGGTTCTTCAAAGAATACTTGAGGCTAGTGGATACAGATGCAAGTACTTTCATCTTCTCAAATGCAACCTTGGAGTGGTTGATTTTAAGAACTGAAGCTTTTTCAAATCTGACCCTTTTTACAGCTGGTTTCCTCATGGTTCTCATGCCAAAAGGTTCTGAATCTTCAGGTGTGCGATCCTTTTGACTCCACAGTTCCTGCAGTTTGCATGTATATAAACAAAAAATTTGCTAAATTCATGAATTTGATATTTATATAGGGTTGGTTGGCCTATCTCTTTCTTATGCACTAGCACTATCGAGTAACCAAGTATTCTTTACTAGATGGTATTGTAACCTTGCGAATTATATCGTTTCGGTAGAACGAATGAAACAATACATGCACATTCCAAAAGAGCCACCCGCGATTGTGGAGAACACTAGACCACCATCTTTGTGGCCTTCGAAAGGAATAATACAGTTTGAGGATCTAAAGGTAAATGCATATTTACCCTTTTTTGTGTTCAACATTTCTCATTTTTGTAATGCTTATGTATGTTGTTTTAGTTGAGGTATCGTCCGAATGCACCACTAGTTCTTAAAGGGATCACGTGTACATTCAAAGAAGGGAATAGAATAGGAATAGTTGGAAGGACAGGAAGCGGGAAGACGACACTGATAACAGCCCTGTTTCGTTTAGTAGAACCTGATAGCGGAAAAATTCTTATAGATGGATTAGACATTTGTTCTATAGGCCTTAAAGATCTCAGGATGAAACTGAGTGTCATTCCTCAAGAACCAACCCTTTTTAGGGGTAGTATTAGAACAAACTTGGACCCTCTTGGACTACATTCAGATGATGAGATATGGGAGGTAACATAACCATTTATATATGATCTTAAATTCTTAATGAATTTGATATGCATAATATTTATTCAAAATTTGTTGTATTTCTAATTTACGTGCAGGCACTAGAGAAGTGTCAACTTAAACGTACAATCAGAAGTCTTCCAAATTTGCTAGATTCTTCAGGTAACTCAGCTTCACAGTACTTATTACTAACCAAATCTAATACAAGACAGGGATCGTGTCCTAGGCTCCTAGCTACAAAATGGTAATCTTTTGATATGGACAGGTGTAATACAAGAATAGGTAACTTGGCCAATTTTCACCCATTTAACTCGTTATAAAAGGTACACTTTTTCTTCCATTTTGACAGTAAGTGACGAAGGAGAGAACTGGAGTGCTGGCCAAAGACAGCTATTCTGTCTTGGAAGAGTATTACTCAGGAGAAACAAAATTCTAGTACTCGATGAAGCGACTGCATCCATCGATTCAGCCACCGATGCCATTTTACAAAGAATCATAAGGGCAGAATTTTCGAATTGCACTGTCATAACCGTCGCTCACAGAGTTCCAACAGTTATTGACAGTGACAAGGTCATGGTTCTCTCTTTCGGTAAGCACATTTGTCCATTAGTCAATTGGTTAAAATAAGCACATGTTAAAATTACACAATGAAAATCACTTTTTCTAACTTAAATTTTTCATATTAATAGATAGATTGAACTATCAAATATTACATATTCGATTTTATGAATTCACGATTGTGTGCAATCCTAAATGACTCAACTATACAATACCGGATCAAACTATGATCCACTAAAAACCCTAACTTTGTATGTACGATTACATTACATAATTAATCTTTATAAACTATTCAACTAGCATGATACTAGATATGTGAATAGATATAACATAAGGATAGAGAGATTATTACCAAGAACAAAATCTAATAGAAGAAAATAAATGATTGAAGATGCGACCTGTTTGAAGATACAATCACTTATCTTCACCCTCTTTTTCTCTATATCTCTTCTCATTAACGTTTATAACTACAAATTCAAAACGGTAGGTCAACATTTACATTGACCATTTTAAGATGATTACATTTTAGCCATTTATCTTTCAGATTCTTTATAATTTAGCCCCTTAACTTTTAACAAATTATTTTCATTCATCTCAAGTAACATTTTTCTAACAATTTGAATTTTGAAGCTCCTATACTGTATTGATGTGATGTGAATAGGTTTCTGCATGGCTCTTATAGTCATTGGCTTCATGACTAAATGGGTCTGTATTGCCTCTGATGGCAACTGTACTTGTTTTATTTTATGAAAATTTTGTGGCTTATGAAGAAAAAAAAAAAAAAAAACAATTTTTTTTTGAAAGGCAAGCAGATTTTATTATTAAGAATAAAACAGTACACGAAAAAAGGCTAGCATTGAGCTAGACACGAAAAAAGGCTAGCAAGGAGCTAGACAATTACACGAAACAACACACAACCGCAAAAAAAGGACGCTCGCACATACAAAGGCACGAAACTAAAGAAGACACACAATCACGAGGACACGACACGACAACTAAAATACTATGTTTCCGAGTCCGATGACGCGCAAGAAGAGCAACACGAGCAACAACCAATATCCTCTTCCGAGTTATTTATCACATTCTCGATAAAATATCTATCGTGCCACCGAAAATTATCTCGATGTCGGTTACGCTTCAAATTATTCCTACCCCACACATGTTTAATAAAATGACTTTTGATCAAAGGAGGAGCTTTTTTCCTTTTAACACGAAACCGAGCTACCGCGGTAAAAGCAGGACAGAGGGGTACGTCCTGCAAGTCGGCATGAACATTTTCTATTGGGCTAGGATCACCCACTTCACGTTCATCTAAGCCCAGGTCCAGCCTGTTTAGGGCCTGATTGTCCATAGCAAATTCACATGGAGAGTCTGGCCCAACATGAGGAACTGGCCCAACATGAGGAACTGGTCCAGTTTGATGTTGATTTTGGGAACTGCACGAATGGGGAATCAGATAAACAGGCACACGCGTGCCCTTGCTTTCCTCGAACACAACACCATCAACGTTGAAAATTGCATCAGAAGACATCGGCGACTGTAAATTTTTGGGCAGTGAGTCGCCGCCTAATTTGAAATCCGGTGTGGATGCCGAGTCTAGAGGGTCGTCGGACTGTGGCGGAACTACGTTATCACCAAAATCAACCGTCGTGATCTCTCCCTCTTCAACCTCTTCATCAACGACAACATCGATATTCACGGTAAGATTATCACCCTGAAATCCCATCTTAACTTCTTCACAATGCACATCCCCCTCCGCCGTTACATTAAGCTCACGTGACGAAACTGAATCCATATCTGACGATTTATTATCACCCAAATTATAACCCTTGGCCTGCTTCGAATGAATCCCACTATCAGCATCTTCGAATCGGAACTTATTTACTTCGATTAGAGACCACGAAATCCGATCCTTGTTAAAACTAAAAACAAGATTATGATTGCTCACCGATTCCGGAAGATCAAAATCGATCCATTTACCTCCGACTTTTATCTCGATACGATTTGAATTATTATGCTGAGACACATTGGGTTGTTGGTTAGACCCAACAACAGAATCTGCGAAGGATTTACCTTCCCGACTAATTGGATTTGACGGGTTTGACGAAGCACGACTCCAAGGAGCATGTGGAAATTCATCATAATCATCGACATTTAGATTGGGAGCACGACCACAAACATCAGCATTCAGGTTAGAAACACGACCTTTATTCAGTACTCGTTTGGTTACATTTCTCTCTAAGGCTTTATAGGCACGAATCCACCTCCCGTTAACATGTATGTTGTTTAAAAATTTCGTGAAGGAATCGATGTTGGAAATGCCATCGAATCGGACGTACCCGAAGCGTTGGCCGCTCGACAATCTCTTCCGAGCAAAGTACACGTCTTTGAGAGCCCAATAATTCTCGAAAACTCTCCGACAATCATCAAGAGACCAAGAATCCGGAAAGTTGAAAATCAAAAACGATGTAACACGACTATCACTCGACTTTGTAGGCGAAAAGCCATTTGGCTTCGACATAGGGATTACATCATCTTCGGTCATATCTCATTCAGGCATTTAAACAAACACATTGCGTGCATAACCAAAACCCCAACAAATCACACATATATATGACACAAATTCGTTCAATTATACAAATTAAACAAAAAAGATGAAAAATTTATGAATTGTGAAACTGACCCAGATGAAATTAATTGCCGAAGAGCTCTGGTTTCAACGGGATCAGATAGATCTAGAAGAGAGGCGGTGGTTATGAGGGGAGTGGTGTATAAGCAGCTATTTTACAGAGTAAGTAAGCTAAACCCTAAATTAATACGTACGCAGTCAACGATGCTTGAGATGATCGGTGAATTTGAATAGAAGAAGGAAGTTAAAGTATATGTGCAAATACTCGTTTGCCACTGCTAACCAAAAGCTTCACTAAAACCAATTCACAAGATAACATTGAGTTGTAGCTCAGCTGGTAGTGGCATGTATCTCTTAGCGAAATGTAATAAGTTCAACTCCGTTGGGCTGCAACATTGCACTCAATGTTATCTCTGACCTGAAGTCCCACCCAGATCGCATTTCGCTTAGTGTGGGGGTAACGGGGAAGGGGGTTTTACTCCCGTCATGCCTCGGATTGGTCCGGGTTTCCTCCAGTGCAGTAGTTGATGTCAAAAAAACAACATAACAATTTAGTATTGTACCATGTATAGAGTATATTTTAACACATGTCCACATCAAAACTTATAGGAGTTGTTATAAGAAATCGAGCTTATTGATTTGCAGGACAAATGGTGGAATATGATGAGCCTTCAAAGTTAATGGAGACGGACTCTTTTTTCTCGAAGCTTGTAGGTGAATATTGGTCCAGTTGCAAAAGGAACTCTAGTCAAATAGCAAAATACAGTTGCCCTGTGAAAATTTGAGCTCGGGTCTATAAATTCAAATCGGACCAAGCTCACACAATATCCGCATCTATCCACCTCATCATAATTTACATATTTATTTAAGTTTTATCATTATCATCAGTATTATTATTATCATTATCATTATCATTATAGGAATATCGACAAAGCAACAACAATATCAATCTGTTCGGAATCAAAGTTAAAGTTAATAATAATAATAATAATGAGCATTTGTTTATTACGAGTAAAAATGTTAGAAAGAAAATATAAAGAAAATAATTATATACTCGTATATAATTATGATGTAGCTTACTATTTTAGCTTATCATCTTTTTGAAAAAAATTTATGAATTGCATCAAATTTTGTTTGATGTGATTTCTTTTTTAGTTTGATTGGTAGTTCGCACTATCAGTTACAATCAAATATACTCCCTCCGTCCCAAATCTATTATTACCAGACAAAAAACACACAGTTTAAGAAAAAGTTACTAACACATGTACTTTTCTGTTAACTTTCCAGTCTTACCCTTTACTTTTTACGCATCTTTTTATCTTATATGTATAAAGTATGGGCATAAAAGAACTTTATCACATTAATATTCCATTTATGAAAGTGAACAATTAATTTGGAACATCTCAAAAAGGAATACTGGACTATAGAATTGGAACGGAGAGAGTAATAGATACAATGTTTGGATAGTTAAAACCTTATGCTTAATTTATAGTTTATTCACTTTAGTTATTCTTAAAACTAGAATTGGAACGGAGAGAGTAATAGATACAATGTTTGGATAGTTAAAAGCTCATGCTTAATTTATAGTTTATTCACTTTAGTTATTCTTAGAACTAGTTGATTGGATAGTATATATATATATATATATATATATATATATATATATATATATATATATATATATATATATATATATATATATATATATATATATATATATATATATGTAGGATCAAGAGGGAAGTAACCAATCGGGGGGAAGCGGGGGGAAGCAAAAACTTTTTTTTTTCGTTTTCTGAAAAAACTTTGTTCACGAACATTATAGATGAGATGAAAATATGAACATTTAATAGAGACACTTTGTGATAAATGTTTTTATTCTAGCGGGAAAACGCTCGAAGAAGTTATATATAACAATTATCGTGTTTTTCGGGCGTATGTTAAGGTTTTAGCTATTGGGGTTTAGATATTAGGGTTTAGATATTAGGGTTCATAGGGCTTAGATATTAGGGTTTAGAAATTTAGGGTTTAGGGTTTAGATTTAGGGTTTAGATTGAGTTTTTAACACGAACGGTTTAGAGTTTAGGGTTTAGGGTTTGGTGTTTTGAGTTTATGGAATAAACCCAAAACACCAAACCCTAAACCCTAAACTGGGCTAAATTTTACTTCACAAAACATGAAGAAGAAAAAAACGTTCATATTCTTCACGAACAATATTATCTTGAATGTTATTTTTGTCGATCGTTTTCCCGCCTAAATAATAACATTCATCACGAAGTGTCTCTTCTAAATGTTCATATTTTCGTGTGATCTTGATGCCGGAAAAAAACTCCAAAAAAAAGAAAAAAAATAAAATTTTGCTTCCCCCCACTTGGTTACTTCCCCATTGATTCTGCCCCTATATATATATATATATATATATATATATATATATATATATATATATATATATATATATATATATATATATATATATATATATATATATATATATATATATATTATATATATTTTATTATAAAGCACGTGATTTAAATCATACGTGTCATTTTCTCATTATTCTGAATTATTATAATCCTATGTGTAAAATTCTTAATTAAACTAATCCTACGTGTCTTTTTATTATTAAACTGAATTAAATATTAAATACATATAATCATTATTATAAAAAAGGAAAGAAGGTATATCCAAAAATATTATATTAATATATTCTCCGTAATATCCATATATAAATATTCGTGTATATCCCTATCATGGATAGATATATAATATAATATGCATATAAAAATATCCGTGCATATACCAAAATACATGTAATGCGAATTGAGAATCGTTTAGCAATTCCTATTATAGATATTCGAATTCAAATTTAAATTAAATAATAATATATTAGTATATGTTAAATAACAGAAAAAAATAATGAGGTAAAGGATGGATTTGTCTAAATGTACTCTTTGGAGCTATGACTAAGAAACTAAATCTAGCATATGTGATGTATATAGGTAGCGGGTGAGGCAATTTTCAAAAGTTGGTGGGTGGTTATGAAAGAATACAACTTAATGAAGCATGTTTAGAAGTTTTAGAAATAGCCCTTAAGATTATACTTTAAAAAATTCTTTTAATATAAATAATAACGATTGTTCATCCATTTTTATCGATCATACATCGTACGGACTTGATAATATAATGAATTTTATTAATAACATTATACATTATGTTATTATATATTATATTATTATTATAAAATTGTTTTAAATGGTCATAAATAATATTATATTATATAATACACTAATTTAATATAAATATTGATAATAATTAGATATATAAATATAATAAAAGCTCATGAATTTGAAGCTCAATGATCAATATCGTATTGTAATGAGTTTGTACTAAAAATATATACAATTAAAAATGTACATAAAATATTATTCTTAACGATCGATTTTAAACAATTTTTTAGGTGCTTATGTTTGGTGTTTTATCGATTATTTGTCAATTAAGTTAAATTGATTCCAACGGACAGACTCATAATCTATGCTTTATTATTCAATACTAATGTTTTCGATAAAAATGTTATCCGTAATAAATGATTGTTTTATTTTAATAGTATTATAAATTTAATAAGAATACTAACGTTATTGGCTAATAATTTATACAAATGCCGTGCAACGCACGGGCTCATAAAATTAGTATATATATGTAACTTGATAATATCGATGATTTCTATTGAATTTAATCATGGGTATATATATATATATATATATATATATATATATATATATATATATATATATATATATATATATATATATATATATATATATATATATATAACCTTGCCTCTTTAGTAACCTAAATAACTTAGCTTGACATATGTAGAAGATATATACATCCTAATCCTAATCATTATATAAATTACAATATATTCACATGCCATAGATCTAATATATATCGCAAATCTCTAATATAGCTCCTTAGTTTAAGTGAGAGGTGACCGGACGCTTAAACTATTCCTAAAATCTTCAAACAAAACGCGAGATAAGCCTTTAGTAAATATATTTGCGATCTGAATACGAGTAAGAATGTAGATTACACGAACATGTCCACGAGCAACTTTTTCCAACACAAAATGGTTATCCATTTCAATATGCTTTATGCGTAGGTGTTGAACCGGATTACCGGGCAAGTAAATGGCACTTACGTTATCACAAAATACTATAGTCGCATTAGAAATTTGACAATGTAATTCAAGAAGAAGATTCCGAAATAACATTAGCCACTCTTATGTATTCCGTTTCAGCCCTTGATCGAACAATTGTAGGCTGACGTTTAGTAGACCACGAAACTATACTATTACCAAAAAACACACAATAATATGAGTGAGGTAGATCTTCATGTATCTGGACAACATTCCAGTCTGCATCCGTGTATGAAACCAGGGATGTAAGCGATGATTTGGTAAGTTGTAAATCGAATGTAAGAGTGCCTTGCAAATATCATAATATGCGACGCAATGATTGCATGTGACAAACCTTCCGATCGTGTATGTGTAGACATATTTGTCGGACTGCATATGAAATGTAAGGCCTAATACACGGTAGCATGCATGCTCGTGATCAGGGGTGAAACTATGTGGGGGCAGGGTGGGGCGCCCGCCCTATTGGATTTGCAATATTCAGTGTAATAATTTTGGATTTTTCGACTTTGCCCCCGGTGGATTTTATTTTATTTTTTTGCCCAAAAACCTACATATTTTGCCCCAAAATCTTCAAATTTTGCCTAAAATTCTCCAACTTTTACCCCAAAACCTTAAAATTTTGCCCAAAAATCTTCAAATTTTGCCTAAAAACCTCTATAATTAGCCTAAAAACCTCAATTTTATTCCCCAAAACCTCCAAATTTTGCCCAAAAATATTGCTACGGTTTTAATTTTTTTTTCCCCCGGTGAAAAAAATCCTAGTTCCGCCACTGCTCGTGATATTATGTCTTGAGCATGCGTTTGTCTACTTAAAAATAACCGTTGTGCGATTCTAGTAACAACAGTCCCCAAAAAGTAGCTAAGTGATCTAAGGTCTTTCATGGCAAATTCACAAGCAAGTGGAGACATGAGCGATGTACGTAGGGTTGTGGAATGTGGATGAGGTAACCAAGACAATGTCATCTACGTACAGAAGAAGATAAGGCGTATGTGGACCATGCTTTTAGACGAAAAGAGAGCTGTCTTGTCCGCTATGTATAAACCAATGGACGCGACATAATTGCCAAACTGTTGATACAACGCACGGGGCGCCTATTTTAATCTGTATAATGAGCGTTCGAGAAACATACATGACCAAGTTTAGACGAGTCACGATAACAATAAGGTTGGTGCATGTAAATGGTTTTGTCCAATATGTCGTGTAGAAAGGCATTTAATGTCCAAATGATATGTTACATGACTTGGAAGGCGCAATAGATAGAAAAAGTCGAATGGTCGCATGTTTGACTACCAGGCTAAATGTTTCATTGCAATCAACATTAACAGTTTGTGATTGTCCATCACCTACTAATCTGGCTTTATAACGTTCGAGTGAGCATGATCGGATCTCAGGATAGGCGGTAAGTGCCACCGCACTGGCATCAAATAGATAGGGGCATCATGTGTCCATATTCTTAGTGTGAAATACTAATTTTTGAGTATATTAATGCATTTATATGATAATTTTAGGTATGAAACGTGTTTTAGTTACTTAATTTTTGAAGTTATTAAATGAAAAAGAAAAAAAAGTAGATATGTGTTAATGGAAATGGAAGTTACAGGTTTATTAGCATGAGAAAGATGACTACATGGGGCCCTGTTATTTGCTTTTATAAAGTACATAGTACATAAATATATCAGTATCTTTTAGGTTCTCTCCTACTACTATACTCCAGTAATATATTATACATTTTAGACCTCATCTATTACATGCTATGAAAATGCCACATACATGACATCATTTTATAATTTTTACCTTAGGTTAAAAAATAATATGGGACACATGACACATATCTAAAACACCTTGCTTACATCATCCATTACATAAACTTTTAAACTATTTAATAAAAAAAAGGTATTTAAAAAAACCGTGTACAATTAAAATAAAATATAAAACGTGAATTTAAAAAAAAAAACCATGCTGGATAAAAATAAATGCACGCGTGCCTGAAACTACTTTGAAATCATCATCACTCGCACGCCTAATCTCTTCATTCTTTCTTTACCCTATTTCAATTTCAAATTGAAATTAAACCTAGATAATCCAATTCTCCATGGAATCTTTCTTTGTTAGCAATCTTTCTTTCTTTACCCTTTCATCTGGAAAAAAATTGTTTCAATTCATCTCCAAACAAGGAATCAAATCTGCAAGTATTAGCTTGAAGCTTTTGTGAAAATGAATCAAATCGGGTTTAGGACAATGAAATCATTCTAACTGCAAAAATCATCGATGAATCTGTTTGCTTCACTTCAATTGAAGTTACGAGAGAAGGTACAAAAAATAAGTTGTGTTCATAATCAAATCGTGAATTATTTTATTTAACAATTTAGTTTTTGGTGGGTTTTAAGCATGATGAACTTGATGCTGTTTTAGATCATGTTGAACTTTTAACATTGAATTTAGTTATTTTAATTATCTCTTATGATTATTTGATTCATGCATATTAGGTGTTCGGTGAAATGCTTGAATGAAAACTGAATTTTGTTACATTCTGTTAGGTTCAACATCAATTGTGTATGAGCTTTGTGTATATTTTCTTTTGACCTAATTACAAACAAACAATGCAAACATACTGTACTATGGTATTATTTTGGATTTTATTTGTTTGATGCTGTTTTATGTATCCATAAACTTTCAGGTTACTGTCTTTTAACCTTAATCTGTATTCCTGTACACGGATTACATAAAATGTAAGAGAATTTTGTTTTGAGTCTAATATTTGGCATTCACAGGTTCCCAAATATTCAAAAAGAAGTGCAACAAAGGAAACTTTTATACATAGGTTTGTATCTTCTTATATGGGGTGAAGCTGCAAACTTGAGATTCATGCCAGAATGCCTTTGTTACATCTATCACCACGTATGTATTATGAATCTATTATGATCTTTCACTATTTCTTTTTATTTCTCTAATGTTCTTTATGTAGTTAGTTTTACGTGAAGTAATTCCTAACATATGGCACTAAATTGATTAATAGGATAAATTGATTAATAAAAGTTAAACCCAAGCTACAAGCTAAAGTATCTAATCATATTCAGGTGACAACTAAAATTAACTACACCTGAAAGCTATGTATGTGTGATGACCCGGAAATTTCTGACCAAATTTAAACTTAATCTTTGTATGATTAACGTTTCCGACACGATAAGCAAAGTCTGTAAAACTGAATCTCAATAATTTTGAACTACTTTCATATGTTCAATTACCCATCGACCGTTCTCGACGATTCGCGAACAATTATATGTAAATAGGTACATATATATACTATAACTTGATAACATAACAATGTATTAAGTATATGATACTGTGCATTAACCTTATTGGTTTAAATATCTATTTGAATATTTATGATAAGTTGGAATATTAATTGTTAAGAATTAATATGAATAACTTGCGACGTGTATTTAAAACGTGGTTATGAATATTGAAAATATATATTAACTTGGTTACAAAACATTTTGTTTTAAAACAATATTATTAAATATACTTTGTTAGATAACGAGCCATTGATTTATAGAAGTAAATGACCTAAACACTCAAATGTATAAGTTATATCTCGAGTGGTATAGTTTATGGATAATTTAAGACTATATTTTGACAAAGGTACGATGCGTTCGAGAAACCGAAAGCGGGACATAAGTCGAACGTAAACGTACAAGACATCGGAACAAAAATTACAAGTCAACTAGACAAGAGAATATAATATATTTTATACTTAATTAATTTAAATTATATATATTATATATATTATATTTAATTATGTCGACAAGCAAAACAACAAAAGTTTGTGAGCTGTCAGGGCATCCCATGCGATCGCATGGGAATTGCACTGAGAAGCCATGCGATCGCATGGCAGTCAGGTTTCAGAAACTGATGTCTGCAGCGTGGTATACGAAATAGCTTATATTTTAGCAGAAAATACTATTAAATACGATACAATTTTACACAAGATATTTATTTATTTATAGAATGGATATACTTAAACCTTGCTACAACACTTATAGGCAGTGTACCTAATCGTACAGTAGTGTAGTTTTTAGTAAGTCCGGTTCGTTCCACAGGGAATCTTTTTAAACAAAGCTTAACGCTATATTAGTTTACTTTTATAAAAATACAAATATATATATATAAGTAATATTATTATTATAAAGGGGAGTTTTTACCGTTTAATGACCGGTTTGTCGATTTTAAAACTTTAGTCGCAGTTAAAACCAAATGTAAAATATTAAAAATGAATACAAGACTTAAATTAAAGCATAAAGTAAATAACGATAATGAAATTGCGAATAATAAAAGTGCGATAAAATAAACTTGCGATAATTAAAAAGTACGATAATTAAAAGTGCAATTAAATACAATAATAATAAAAATGCGATAATTAGAAGTGCAATTAAATATAAAATAAAGGAAATTAAATATGAAATAAAAGAATTATGCTTATTTAAACTTCCGTAATCATGATGTTTGACTTGTTGATTTTAGTTTTATGCCCATGGGTTAATTGTCCTTTGTCCTGGATTATTTAATATGTCCGTCTGGTTTTTGTCCATAACAGTCCATCAGTCATAAATATAAAGTGCGAGTGTCCTCGTCAAATTATCCTTATACCCGAAGTTAAATATTCTAACTAATTGGGGACTTAAACTGTAACAAGATTTTAATACTTTTTTTAATAATTACACCAGGATGTCGACTGAGTGTAACCCAAGGTTTTAATATTTTGTTATCAATTATACCAAGTGTCCTTGTACATAATTTCACCCCTGTTTTAATTATTCTAGTGGCTTATTAATCCATTCCCGTGTCCGGTTAAATGAACGATTATTCATACATATAAATACCCCGCCCATCGTGTCCGATTGAGTGTATATGGTAATTTATAGGGACGCCCAATTGTAAATCTTTATATTAACATTAACAAACTATCATTTAGTTAAACAAATATAAAGCCCATTAATAGCCCATAGTCTAATTTCCACAAGTGTCGTTCTTTTGTCCACACCCCAATTATGGTACAAAGCCCAATTACCCAATTTTAGTAATTAGCCCAACATCATGATTACTTTGGATTAAATAAGCATAATAATAACTTAGCTATGAGACATTAATGTAAAAAGGTTGAACATAACTTACAATGATTAAAAATAGCGTAGCGTTACACGGAGAGAATTTCGACTTACACCTTTACAACATTCGCTAACATACCCTTATTATTAGAATTATAATTAAAATTAAAATATAAATTATAAATATATATATATATATGTTTTACGTATGAGAAAAGAGAAAGATGGATATGTTTTTGGTGCACCAAAGCTCGATTTTTATAGGCATGTGGGCTGGAACTGGGGCTCATGCGATCGCATGGATTTTTGCCTTCCAGGCCATGCGATCGCATGGCCAGCTGGGGAGGCTCATTTTTGGTTGTTTTCTTCTGCCGACGGTTTTATAAATAATATAATATATTAAATAATTATAAGAATTATTTAAATATTATATTATATTTATGTGCATAGTTGACTTGTAATTTTTAGTCCGTTGCGTCGAGCGTTGAGAGTTGACTCCGGTCCCGGTTCCGGATTTTCGAACGTCCTTGCGTACAATTTAATATCTTGTACTTTGCGTTTTGAATCTTGTACTCTTGTAATTTCGAGACGTTTCTTATCAATAATTGGAACCTCTTTGATTGTATTTTGTACTTTTGAGCTTTTTGGTCGTTTGCGTCTTCAATTCGTCGAATCTGTCTTTTGTCTTCACCTTTTATTATTTAAACGAATATCACTTGTAAATAGAACAATTGAAACTAAAAGCTTGTCTTTCTTGAGGAATAATGCTATGAAATATATGTTCGTTTTTAGCATTATCAAATATTCCCACACTTGAGCGTTGCTTGTCCTCAAGCAATATCGTCTTGAAATACTAGAATCACTTCTTTATTCTTCACACTTTGTACATCAGTGATTTCTATACGGCGGTATAAACAATGGTAGTAACGATATGGTTTACAGTCCCACATGACTATAAAAATTTAGATCCATTAAGGAAATTGGATCTTTATGAAAACATTTGATCTTTTGAAAATTAAATCTAGTTTTTACCCTAGATAAGTTTTCCGGAATAACCCTTTACCGGTGTTTGCAAAATATTTTTGTGGGTTTGGTGGGTTTCAGATTTGAAAATTTTAGCTCAAAACTTGCGGTTTTGTGTCACCCACTTGCTAACCTTGTATTTGGAAAGCAACACGTCCAGTTTACTTGTCCCGTATATTACCTTTCGATAAACTACCGTCCGGTTGTAAAGGAAAGCGTTGAACAAGCAACTGTTAAGGCAATGTCCCCTGACATGCTTTTAATTATGGTCTATAACGTGTCGGATGCAATTACTATCCTTGGTAGGAGCAATAGTAAAGCTCACCCTTATGATTTTTCGGTCTGGCACAAGGTCCTGTCTTTGACCACTATGCAACCACCGTTCTTACGGTTGACACCCGATTTGGTTCAGGTGACCTAATGAATTCCAGGTGAATTCCTAAGATTTTACGTTCAATGGTAATGAACGCATTGAAAATGGGTTTTCAGAAAACAAATCGGTTTTAATTTGATCAAAATATTTTCTCGTTCAAGCTCGAGTTTAGATATCATCGAATTCCATGAGTTTGTAATTTTCAATCTTTAAAGTCAATCTCTAGGATTGAGTAATATCAGGCTTAAAAGCTGATTTTTAATCTTTAAGGAGATTATCCTTTCTGGGGATCTGATTCATTAGTCTTATCAAGCTAATTTGCATGGTGCCCCCCATTGTACGAGATAAATCCTTCTCATGGTTAGGATAAATCTGACCACTTGGTGACCCTGTTTAATGCTGAGGTCCGTGGATTTCCTGCTGATTTTAGTGATGACTTTTCTAGATTTTTCGTCAACCTACAGCTGGTCTGGACGACAACTTCTTGACCTAAATCAAGAAGCGCGTGTCTTTTTCGGAAGACTTTACTTCCTTTTAATGATGGAATTGATTCATCGTGTAGATCCATCTCTTTTTTTCTTTCATCGGGTAAAATGGTTTAGTTTAGTCCAAAGCAAAAGTATTTTCAGTTATTTGTTACAGATATATGTGACATATGTTTAAGATAACTTGGTAAATTTTCCCACACTTGGCTTTTATTTTCCTCTTTATCGTCCTCTATTTCATTTTAAATGAATTTCAACATTTTGGTTTGTTTCTCAATTTATGTCCTTTCCGAGGTAACAATAATTTCGGTGTTAACACCTAGTTTTATCGTTCATAAATATGTATAAACATGATTTTGAGTTCATTTAATTGAAAATTTTGAAAATTTTTACTAGAATTGGGTAGTCAGTATATAAGACTAGGGTTGTTCTTTATTATCAGAGAGCACTAGATTCTAATACAACTACTACGTTACTAGTATTTTTAATGGTAACCAAGTGTATAAAGATAAAAATTTAAAAATCCGAAAGAATTTAACCCCTTCCCACACTTAATATCCTGCAATGCCCTCATTTGCAAGAAATCAGTAATAATTTAAATTATTGAGGGTGATTTGTGTGAAAATGATTAAATTTTACCAAAGTTTCCAAATATATTGGCGTTTGTTTGCTGAATGATAAATGGTGCATAGCATTTGTTCATTTCGTCTGTTGTTACATCACATTTATTTGTCATCTTGTCGTCAAAATTAGTAGCTTTTGCTGAACTTAATGCCAGTCTTTGAAAATGCGCTGTTTTACCCTGTTTTGAACAATCGACAATATACATATATACAAGTATAATCATGCATGGCAATTTGAAATGGGACTTAATATCCCACTTTCAAATTCTAAATATGAAATATTAGTACACAATAATAATAAAATAATAAAAATTACACAAATTTATCCAATAACATAAGTTTAAACATGAAAAAGTCAAAAGATAAAAACATAATAATCATAAAAATAACCAAATGGAACTAAATCAGTCTGGATAGGGGTTCCAGTTCATCTCATCGGGTGGGTTCCATTGTTGGTTATAGGTGTTCTGATAGGCTTGGTTATAGTCATACCGGTTAAAGGGTGGTCGGATATCGGGGCTATGTGGCGGAAAATGAGCAGGTCGAGTAGGTACATAGTTATTTGGTACCTGATATGATAGCTGGCTCATGATTTGGTGCTGATGAACTAACCAGCTATCATGTTGGCGTCGCCTATAATCCTCGTATACTCGCTCGGAGTTCCACTACTCATACATACTATGTCTTGCCGCGTTCGTCATTGCTTCCTCATCTATACGAACGTGGACGTCAAGAATAGCATCTCGAAAGACATCCCTAATGTCTTCCGCCTCCTCCATTTCCTCGTCTGAGCCTCTCTCTACCTGAGGATGAGATCCCTCATAGGGTACTGCCTGGTTACGTCTACTTTTCAATACCTTAGCACCCACATAAACCTTCAATCCTAAGGGCTCAACCTGTTCTCTACAAATCTGTAATGGACCCCCTTGGTTCCTATTAACACCTAAATACTCTCTAATGAGAGTAACAAAAATACCCCCTCCTATTATACTCCCGTCCTGCATTCCCTCTACCATTTTAGATAAATAAAAAGCAACACAGTAAGGGATATTGACAAAGCTTCTAGGATCCCGAATACACTTTAGGTAGAATAAATCATATAAGGTAATTTTTTCTTTATTATGACCTCTTTGTGTAATTGAGTTAGCCAAAAATCTATGAATAATACGAAGCTCGGCTCTGTCAATATGTGTATAGGAGTGTCCTCCTGCTCGTGTAAAAACATCAAAATGTGACATACGCCTCCAAATGGCGTCAGCGTCAAAGTTACTATCTACCCGTTCACCATAATGAATCAAGTTTGTACAATCGGGTAATAGCAACTCACCAGGAGTATATATCTGTAAGGCCCTGGCCATGTCCAGCATGGACATTCTGTACATCCTACCGCCAAGGATAAACCTAAGAAATCTTCTATCATCTATCCTAACTATATTTGTATCAAGTGATACAGTACTCATCAACTCAACACACCATTCCTTATATACAGGTCTACGAATGGTGAAAAGACGTTCCCAATCTGTAAAAGAAGAACTGCCATACCTTTGAACTAAAAGCTGTCTAACACGGTCAGCTAGATGGACCGTTTCCAAAGGGGCCCAATCAATTACCCTTGGCACCTCTACATTTTTTGTTACCAATTTGAATTTGTTCCTTTGATATGTCTCGTAATCTCTCCATCTTCTATCAAATCTCAGATTAGGATGTAGAGTATGCTCAGGAATTGTTGGGAATTCTACTGGCGGCCTCATTGGGAATACTATGAATTCATCAACAAACTGTACTGGATCATAATAAGGTATGTGCTGATCAGGCTGTTGTTGTTCCTGTTGCGGTTCTTGTTCGTGTTGCATTTCTGGTTCTTGTTCTGGTGCTGGTGCTGGTCGTCTAGATGATGATGCTCCTGAACCTCCAGTATCGGCTCTCTGTAAAACACATTAAACACAAAAATTGTGCATCCAAATATGCATTAGTGTTAGCAAAATAACAACTTAAAACAATCACTATAACATGTTAAATCAAAATTAAACTTATACACATTTTCACAATTTTTCACAATTCTACACTTTTCAAATAAGCACATATGAAAATGTATACAAAATTCATAAGCATTTAACTCAAATAACATGTCAAAATATTCATTATTAATAATTAAACAAGTCTCAAATGGCAAATATATCAAATTAATCAAGTTCATGAATTTTGGACTTAAAAAGTCCACTTTAATCTCCAAAAATCATGTTTAGGATCATTGTTTGGATCATTTAACTATCTAAACATGTTACACTACTCAATTTAGCAATAATTCATGACAAAAATCGGCCATAACCTGTTTATATCAAAAAGCTCCAAATTGCTCAAGAACACAAACCCTAGATTTCTAAAAATTTTGAAGTTTTTGACTTCAAATCATGTTAAATAGCATCAATCTAGGTTATACATGCATAAAATACTAACAATTTAACACTAATTACACTAGAAATTAACAAAATTGCATTAGGTAAAAAATTGGTAATTATCACAAAAACTAGGAATTTATAGAGTTTAGGAGTGTAATTTTTACCAATTTGCTGAAGAATGAGAATCTAGGCATGATTAGAGCAAGAAAAATGACGAATTACGGTGGAAAAATGGCGAAAATTGGTGAATTTTTGGGTGAGTTTCGGGTGTATGTGTGTGTGTTGTGGTGAAGAACAGACTCCCTGAGAGTTTTTGATCTGGCCAGTTTTCCAGCCTCATGCGATCGCATGAGGTTGGTGTGTAAACCCCATGCGATCGCATGGGGTGCCGGCTACAGTGTTTTCAGCTTTTTTTTTTTTTATATAAAACCTTATGCTTTATAAAACTTATAATTAATTAAATTTTTAAAAATTTTGTTTTCCTTTAGGAGCGAGGGCGTTTCGGATCGTTGTCCTAGTCTGTCCCTCGACAAAATTTTAAAATTTGTCAAATCAAAGCGCGGTTTTTAAAAGTAAAGATTTTTGGGTTTTTTTTAATGTTTTTGGCATACTTTAATTTAATAAGATTAAAAATAATGATAATAAAAGTTCTCGTCCCTCCCTCGGGTAAAGCAATTTCGGTTCAAAGACCTAGTCTTCAACTTACGACGAATTTTAAAAATCATATTTTTAACTTAATGAGACAAAGTAAATTTTTGTTTTTAAATTCACACAACTTAAATATAAAATTAAAAATTCACACCAAACTTAAAATTTGAAATGCATAAAATTAAAAATTCATATTTTAAAAATTAAAAATTCACACCAAACTTAATTTTAAAAATTCACATTATAAATTCACACCAAACTTATATTAATTTTTCAAATATTTACATTTTTTTTAAAAATATTGTTTTTACAAAGTTTACAATATTAATTTAAGATTTAAATATTAATTTTAAAAACATGGTAAAAATAAAATTAAAAATCTTTTTGGCTTTTTATCCCACTTTAATCAATCGAATATTATCAAAAATATGCGCCCCTCTTTTCGGTAAAGTAATTTCGGTTCCAAGACCTAATTTAACTCATGACGAATTTTTGAAATATTTTGGGTTGATTGATTAAAGATATTTATACCTTAAGAATAAACGTTAAATTTCGCAGTGATGTAATAAATTTTTTAATGATATCAATAATTTCGGTCACCAAACCTAATTTTATTCAATACCAATTTAATACTTTTTAGCGAACAAATTAGCGTTTATTATCAAAAGGTTAAAAATAAAAATAAAAATAAAAACTGTACAGACATACCTGTGAAATAGATTTCTTAGTTATATGATCTATCCCATTCATAAGATAGTCGGTTTAATTGGTTTTCCATGGCTACATAGGCATAACCTCGAGCATTCAGTGTCTTTTCTTCTAAACATATGAACGGGCCGTCTCTGCATAAAGTAACAAATTCGGTATTTGAATAGGTTTGATTATTTGAACATTTACCTCCATGTGACCATTTTCCGCATTTGTGACATCTTTCTAGGTGTCGTGCTCTTCTTTTCGCTGCGGATTTTGATTTTCCTTTACCAAATTGTAATTTATTATCTTCGCATCTGGATTCTTCTCTAACTCCGTCCATTCTTTCTCTGATTACTGATACTAATTCACTCGGTAGTATGTCATTATTACGTTTAGTGATCAAAGCGTGTAGCATTAGACCATGGTTTAGTTCACAGGCAGTCTTCATTTTGTAAAAACCTAAAAAAAATAAAAATTCAGAATGGGGGGAGAAGACTAGTTCTTTAGGGTCTGCTAGGGAAAGACCATTCGGGTTCCATTTTCGAGATTTACACGAAAACAGACAATCTAACTCTAACAGAAATACATATTATCCTTTAAAGACTTGATTCTCCCCACACTTAGTTAGCTGTGGTGTCGAAATTATGATTAACTTCGTTGTCGACTTCCATCGGACCATGTATGTAATGTTTAACTCTGTGACCATTAACTTTAAATTCCATCCCATTTGAATTTATTAATTCTATCATTCCGTATGGGAAAACTCTTTTGACTATGAATGGTCCAGACCATCTTGATTTCAATTTTCCAGGAAATAGCTTGAATCGTGAATTGAAAAGAAGAACTCTGTCTCCTTCTTTAATTTCTTTTGAACTTCTGATTCTTTTATCATGCCATTTCTTCGTTCTTTCTTTATAGATTAACGAATTTTCGTATGCTTCATGTCTTAATTCTTCTAATTCGTTTAGTTGACTTAATCGTAGACGTACAGCTTCATGTAAATCAAGATTACATGTTTTCAAAGCCCAAAATGCTTTGTGTTCAATTTCTACTGGAAGATGACATGCTTTTCCATAAACAAGTCTAAAAGGTGTGGTTCCAATTGGAGTTTTGTAGGCTGTTCTAAAAGCCCAGAGTGCATCCTCCAATTTAATGGACCATTCCTTCGGATTTGATCCTACGGTTTTCTCTAGAATACGTTTTAAAGCTCGGTTGGTATTTTCAACTTGTCCACTTGTTTGTGGATGATATGCGGTGGAGATTTTATGAGTTACTCCATATCTTTTAAGAACTTTCTCAAGTTGATTATTACAGAAATGAGTACCCCGATCACTTATTAAAGCTTTCGGTGTTCCAAACCTTGCAAAAAGACGTTTTAAAAAATTGACTACAACTCGTGCATCGTTAGTTGGGAGAGCTTGTGCTTCCGCCCATTTAGAAACATAATCAATGGCTACGAGTATATATAGATTATTATGAGATTTTGGAAATGGACCCATAAAGTCAATACCCCAAATGTCAAATACTTCACATACTTGGATGACATTTTGTGGCATTTCATCACGTTGACTTATTTTTCCGGCCCTTTGACATGCATCACAGGATTTGCAAAGAAGGTGTGCGTCTTTGTAAATTGTAGGCCAATAGAATCCAGCATCATAAACTTTTCTTGCTGTTAGTTGAGGCCCATAATGCCCTCCAGTTGGTCCTGTGTGACAATGGTTTAATATTTTACTAGCTTCATCTCCAAATACACATCGGCGTATTATTCCATCGGGACAACTTTTAAACAGATGTGGATCTTCCCAAAAATAGTGTTTTATATCACTGAAGAATTTCTTTCGTCTTTGGTACGATAATCCTTTTTCAAGGAATCCACAAACTAAGTAGTTTGCATAGTCTGCAAACCATGGGATTTCTTTATAATCTATCTTCAATAGATATTCATCAGGAAAGTTGTCTTGTATGGTCGATTCATTTAAAACTTCTAATTCGGGATTTTCAAGACAAGAAAGATGATCAGCGGCGAGATTTTCTGCTCCTCTTTTATCTCGGATTTCAATATCAAACTCTTGTAAGAGTAAGATCCAACGGATTAATCTTGGTTTAGCATCTTGTTTTGAAAATAGGTATCTAAGAGCAGAATGGTCGGTATAGACCACTGTTTTTGCTAGAACGAGATATGATCGAAATTTGTCAAAAGCAAAGACAATAGCAAGGAGTTCTTTTTCAGTAGTTGTATAGTTCGTTTGTGCTCCTTGTAACGTCTTACTAGCATAATATATAGGTTGAAATCGTTTTTCAATCCTTTGTCCTAAAACGGCTCCCATTACAAAATCACTTGCATCGCACATTAGTTCAAATGGTAGATTCCAATTCGGTGTTATCATGATCGGCGCATTAGTAAGTTTCTCTTTAAGAATATTAAAAGATTTGATACACTCACCTGAAAAGATGAATGGAGCATCCTTTTCTAGGAGTTTATTCATAGGAGTGGCAATTTTAGAAAAATCTTTTATGAAACGTCGGTAAAAACCGGCATGCCCTAGAAAACTCCTAACTCCTCTAACATTGGTGGGATGTGGAAGTTTAGCAATTACATCTACTTTAGCTCTATCCACTTCAATTCCTTCTTTTGAAATTTTATGTCCAAGAACGATGCCTTCTTTAACCATGAAATGGCATTTCTCCCAATTAAGTACTAGATTTGATTGTTCGCATCTAAGAAGCATTCGTTCCAGATTAACTAGACATGATTCAAATGTATCACCGAAGACTGAAAAGTCATCCATGAAAACTTCCATGCATTCTTCTATCATGTCGTGAAAAATCGCCATCATACACCTTTGAAAGGTTGCAGGGGCGTTACAAAGTCCAAATGGCATGCGTTTGTAAGCAAAAGTACCATAAGGGCACGTGAATGTGGTTTTCTCTTGGTCCTCGGGTGCTATTGGAATTTGAAAATATCCGGAAAATCCATCTAGAAAACAATAGTAACTATTTCCGGCTAATCTTTCCAACATTTGATCTATGAAAGGTAAGGGAAAGTGATCTTTTCTGGTGGCGTCATTTAATTTTCTATAATCAATACATACACGCCATCCTGTTACAGTCCTAGTAGGAATAAGCTCATTTTTCTCATTTGTAATGACAGTCATGCCACCCTTCTTAGGCACGCATTGAACTGGGCTTACCCATGGACTATCAGAGATTGGATAAATTAGACCTGCATCTAGCAGTTTAATAATCTCTTTCTTAACTACATCTTGCATATTAGGATTTAGTCTTCGTTGACGTTGCACATACGTTTTATGACCTTCTTCCATAAGGATTTTATGTGTGCAATACGAAGGACTTATTCCTTTAATATCATGAATCTTCCATGCAATGGCTGGTTTATGAGCTTTCAACACAGAAATGAGTTGTGATTTCTCATTTTCAGTAAGAGAAGACGATATTATTACAGGTAATTCAGATTCACCATGTAAATAAGCGTATTCCAAATGGTTTGGAAGTGGCTTTAATTCTAATTTCGGTGGTTCTTCTGTCGATGATTTATATCGATATCTGTCTTCTTCTTTTAGCATTTGAATTTCTTCTGTTGTTGGTTCATATCCATTAGCTATAAGTGTAGCTAACATTTCAGCTTCATCAATTGGTTCATTACCTTCTCCTAAAGAACATTCTCCTGTTCCTTGTAATTCTGGAAATTCTTCTAATAAGTCTGCATGTGCATCTATAGTTTGAATATAATAACATGTATCATCTGCAGATTGTGGTTATTGCATTGCTCTATCAACTGAAAAGGTAACACTCTCATCCTCTATACTTAGGGTCAATTTCTTACCGAACACGTCTATCATTGCTTTAGCCGTGTTTAAGAATGGTCTTCCTAATATGAGAGGAACTTGAGAATCTTCTTCCATGTCCAGAACAACAAAATCTACTGGAAATACTAAAGTACCAACTTTAACTAGCATGTTCTCCATTATCCCTCTAGGATATTTTATTAATCTATCGGCTAATTGTATGCTTATTCTGGTTGGTTTCAGTTCTCCAAGGTCTAGTTTAGCGTATAGTGAATACGGCATTAAATTTATACTAGCACCTAAGTCTGCCAATGCTTCTATTGAACTAAGACTACCCAGAAAACATGGAATTGTGAAACTTCCTGGATCAGATAATTTTTCTGGTATCTTATTCAACAGCACTGCTGAACAATTAGCATTCATAGTAACAGCCGAGAGTTCTTCCATTTTCTTTCTATTTGAGATTAGATCTTTCAAGAATTTAGCATATCTAGGCATTCCTGAAATCACATCAATGAAAGGAAGATTTACATTTATCTGTTTAAACATATCCAAAAATTTGGATTGCTCGGCTTCAAGTTTCTCTTTCTTCATTTTACTCGGGTAAGGAAGTGGTGGTTGGTATGGTTTAACATAAGGTTTATCCTTAACTGTGTTATCTTCGTTAACCTTTTCAACTACCGGTTCTTTTTCCTTATCTTGATCAGGTTGTGGTTCTTGTGGAGTAGGAATGGCTTCATCAGAAGTTACAGGTATTTCAGGTGGTTTAAGTGTTGTACCACTTCTTGTGGTAATGGCTTTAGCTGTTTCATTCCGGGGGTTAGCATTTGTATCACTAGGTAGACTTCCCGGTTTTCTTTCACCTATTAACCTTGCTAGGTTACTTACTTCTTGTTCCAGATTTTGAATAGAAGCTTGTTGATTTCTAAATGCTTGAGCATTTTGTTCATTGGTTTGTTTTTGAGATGTGAAAAACTGCGTTTGAGTTTCAACTAGCTTCGTCATCATATCTTCTAAATTCGGCTTTTTATCATCGGTTTGTTGTGGTGGTTTGTTTTGAAAATTTGGTCTTTGCTGATTGTAAGTATTATTGGATACTTGTTGATTGCTAGGACCTTGTTGGTTGTTGTATGGAATATTTCTGTTATAATTCTGGTTTTGATTGTAAATCGGTCTTGGCGGTTGATAATTATTCTGATAATTATTTCCAGGCCTTTGGTTTATGTATGAAATATTCTCTCTTTGTTCCATTGTTAATTCAATACTGAGACAATCTTTTGTCAAATGTGGTCCTCCACACTGCTCACAACTAATTCGTATTGAGTGAATATCCTTAGTCATCTTTTCCATTCGTCTCTCCACAGCATCTATCTTTGCGGAAATGGAATCTAAGTCATGGCTAGAATCGGCTCTAGCTGCTTTAGATGATCTAATGATATCTTTTTCTTGGTGCCACTCATGTGAGTGGGAAGCAGTGTTATCAATAATTTTGTAAGCATCAGTTTCAGTTTTCTTCATAATAGAACCACCAGCTGCTATATCTATGTCTTTCCTTGTAGTGATGTCGCATCCTTGGTAGAATATTTGTACTATTTGACAGGTGTCTAAACCATGTTGCGGACATCCTCTTAACAACTTTCCATATCTTGTCCATGCCTCATATAGAGTTTCATTTGGCTTCTGTGTAAACGTAACAATTTCTGCTTGAAGTCTTACGGCTTTAGATGCCGGAAAGAATTGTTTAAGAAATTTGTCAACTAAAACATCCCATGTATCAATCGCCCCTTCAGGTAACGATTCCAACCAATCTTTGGCTTCTCCCTTTAAAGTCCAGGGAAATAACATGAGATATATCTGTTCATCCTCCACTTCTCGGATTTTAAATAGTGTGCAGATCCTATTAAAGGTACGTAGATGTTCATTTGGATCTTCCTTCGGCGCACCACTAAATTGGCATTGATTAGTCACCATGTGTAGAATTTGTCCTTTGATTTCATAATCTGGCGCATTAATGTCTGGATGAGTAATTGCGTGACCTTGGCCAGTGCGTTTAGCTCTCATTCGGTCTTCCATACTTAAAGGTTCCAGATTCTCCATAATTGAATTTGTTGAATCGGAATCACTAGAGGATTCTGATTTAATGGTTCGTTCCTCAACAATCTCTGTTTGAATGATTGGTGGTTCCGGAGGAAAATTTAGTGGTTCAGGATCTACGAACCGTTCCTGAATATTCTCCGGATTCTCAATTGTGAGGGCGGGTTCAAAAAATGGATTATCGGAAATTTGAACTGAAGTACTTGGTTGACTGGATGACGATTCTAAAGAAAAATCAACGGCGGTTATATTTGCTAAATGTCTTGATCTAGTTACAGGTGGTGAACGTACAAAAGGTGGTGAACGTCTTGCTCGGTGCATTCACTGAATATCCTATTAGTTTTAAAAAGGAAAGAAAAATTATAATAAGTTATCCAATCAATAGACTTTTCTGATTTTGCCCACGTTTCGAATAGCCAAAAGATGCAGCAGAGGGGCAGGATTCGTTTGGTCTCAATATAATTGAGGACTGTTTGGCTCCAATAACCCGGTCCACGTACAAATCCAACTATTACTACGAACCAGAAAAATTTGATGTCTATCAATTTAACCACTCAAAATAAATTTTCGTAATTTTAAGAAATTTAGATAAGTAGTAGAATAAAAATCTATGTCCTAAAACTAGAATAGCGAGAAATAAGAAAGAAAACGAGTTCGTCGAAAAAGGTAGAAAAAGAAAAATGGTTGAAAAAATAAAAGGTGACGGAAAAATAAAAAAAAACTTATAAAACTTAAAAATACTTGACTAACCTAACCTTATTACTACAACTAACTTAAAATTAAAATCGCAAATTGCAATTACTAATTGGAATGATAATTGATACATAGGTAAAAGTCGTCTAAAAATATTAAAGCTTACAAGAAAAACTAAATCCCAAATGGAATTAACTTAAAAAGAAACTAAAACTTAAAAAGGCGTCGCAAAATTCTAAAGTACCTAAATCTTAGTCTAAAGAAAAAGCACTTAAGGAATTCTACGGCAAAGCCTAAAAATTTAGAAGTAAAAATAACTATGGCAAAGACTATGAATTAAAACTAAATAGGAGCGAAAAATACAAAAGTTACGCTAAAACGATTAAAAGGGGACAAAATATAAAAATATACAAAAAGTTGTAAAAAGTACAATTTTTATAAAAATATTATTTTTATATTATTTATTTTTATAAATGTATTAATTTTATAATTTATAAAACTAATTAAACTTAAAAATACAAATTAAATAAATAAAACTAAACTAATTAATATTAATTAACTAATAAACCCTAATTAGGGTTTTAATAATAATAATTAAAATATACTCCGTAATTAATGCAGTTGCAGAGTCAAACCTGGCGTGTCAGATGGGCTCATGCGATCGCATGAGTCCTCAGTTGCCCAGCCATGCGATCGCATGGGCTAGGGTTTCGGGCTATAGAGTGGGCTGCTACAGTACAGGCCGAATTAATTATTTTTTTTTTTTCTGTTTTTGCTGTATAAAATATATTTATTAATTAAATAAAACTTATATTTTTACAAACTAAAAAAATAGAAATAAAGAAACTTTATAAAACTTAAATATTTATCAAACTCCTAAAAAATATTTATATTTTTGTTTTTTCTTTTTTTTTATTTTTGAATATTTAAAACGTATTTTTACAAAAACGAATTTTAATAAAAGTAAACTAAATTTTTTTTTTATTTTTATATATTAGCGTTGCGCTTCCGGCTTTTAAGACCTCCCCGGCAGCGGTGCCAAAAATACTTGATGTCTGCAGCGTGGTATACGAAATAGCTTATATTTTAGCAGAAAATACTATTAAATACGATACAATTTTACACAAGATATTTATTTATTTATAGAATGGATATACTTAAACCTTGCTACAACACTTATAGGCAGTGTACCTAATCGTACAGTAGTGTAGTTTTTAGTAAGTCCTGTTCGTTCCACAGGGAATCTTTTTAAACAAAGCTTAACGCTATATTAGTTTACTTTTATAAAAATACAAATATATATATAAGTAATATTATTATTATAAAGGGGAGTTTTTACCGTTTAATGACCGGTTTGTCGATTTTAAAACTTTAGTCGCAGTTAAAACCAAATGTAAAATATTAAAAATGAATACAAGACTTAAATTAAAGCATAAAGTAAATAACGATAATGAAATTGCGAATAATAAAAGTGCGATAAAATAAACTTGCGATAATTAAAAAGTACGATAATTAAAAGTGCAATTAAATACAATAATAATAAAAATGCGATAATTAGAAGTGCAATTAAATATAAAATAAAGGAAATTAAATATGAAATAAAAGAATTATGCTTATTTAAACTTCCGTAATCATGATGTTTGACGTGTTGATTTTAGTTTTATGCCCATGGGTTAATTGTCCTTTGTCCTGGATTATTTAATATGTCCGTCTGGTTTTTGTCCATAACAGTCCATCAGTCATAAATATAAAGTGCGAGTGTCCTCGTCAAATTATCCTTATACCCGAAGTTAAATATTCCAACTAATTGGGGACTTAAACTGTAACAAGATTTTAATACTTTGTTTAATAATTACACCAGGATGTCGACTGAGTGTAACCCAAGGTTTTAATATTTTGTTATCAATTATACCAAGTGTCCTTGTACATAATTTCACCCCTGTTTTAATTATTCTAGTGGCTTATTAATCCATTCCCGTGTCCGGTTAAATGAACGATTATTCGTACATATAAATACCCCGCCCATCGTGTCCGATTGAGTGTATATGGTAATTTATAGGGACGCCCAATTGTAAATCTTTATATTAACATTAACAAACTATCATTTAGTTAAACAAATATAAAGCCCATTAATAGCCCATAGTCTAATTTCCACAAGTGTCGTTCTTTTGTCCACACCCCAATTATGGTACAAAGCCCAATTACCCAATTTTAGTAATTAGCCCAACATCATGATTACTTTAGATTAAATAAGCATAATAATAACTTAGCTACGAGGCATTAATGTAAAAAGGTTGAACATAACTTACAATGATTAAAAATAGCGTAGCGTTACACGGACAGAATTTCGACTTACACCCTTACAACATTCGCTAACATACCCTTATTATTAGAATTATAATTAAAATTAAAATATAAATTATAAATATATATATATATGTTTTACGTATGAGAAAAGAGAAAGATGGATATGTTTTTGGTGCACCAAAGCTCGATTTTTATAGGCATGTAGGCTGGAACTGGGGCTCATGCGATCACATGGATTTTTGCCTTCCAGACCATGCGATCGCATGACCAGCTGGGGAGGCTCATTTTTGGTTGTTTTCTTCTGCCGACGGTTTTATAAATAATATAATATATTAAATAATTATAAGAATTATTTAAATATTATATTATATTTATGTGCATAGTTGACTTGTAATTTTTAGTCCGTTGCGTCGAGCGTTGAGAGTTGACTCCGGTCCCGGTTCCGGATTTTCGAACGTCATTGCGTACAATTTAATATCTTGTACTTTGCGTTTTGAATCTTGTACTCTTGTAATTTCGAGACGTTTCTTATCAATAATTGGAACCTCTTTGATTGTATTTTGTACTTTTGAGCTTTTTGGTCATTTGCGTCTTCAATTCGTCGAATCTGTCTTTTGTCTTCACCTTTTATTATTTAAACGAATATCACTTGTAAATAGAACAATTGAAACTAAAAGCTTGTCTTTCTTGAGGAATAATGCTATGAAATATATGTTCGTTTTTAGCATTATCAGAAACATTCTATAAATTGGCCAGTTTGCTCGACGTACACACACACACATATTCTATATCTTACTCCCTCTGTTATATTTATTATTTATATTATTATTATTATTATTATTATTATTATTATTATTATTATTATTATTATTATTATTATTAAGATTAATATTATTATTAATCTTAATATTATTAGTAGTATTATTATTAATTAGTATTATACATAAAATACTACGACGAGGTCATGAGCGTGTCACTTTCAAAACGAGTTCTTAAATTGGTTATAGCCATGGAGGTTATGGGTAATGTTCGTGGGTATAGTTCGCAAGTCAAACCTAGTGTTTATCATCTCTGTTGCATCTACGTACTTTCCTGTAATATTGAATCACAATATTGATACGTGAGCATTCATATCTTATCTTTTATATATTAATATTGTATCCATGTCTAGTGCTCGAGTATATATGTTTATGCATGCTTGTATGCTTTAATTTTTTCATTTGATAGTTTATGATGAAACACGAATTTGATACATATGCTACTGATAAAAAGTATATGATATGCATGTTTTTGGAAAGCTGGCGAAAAATCAATAACTTTTCATTTAGAAATCGTGTAATTTCGATGAACGAATTTAAAGATATGGTCAACTGAATTATGATTGACGTTAATTGAAATTGCTTTTGAATCTGCAATTGATATTTAAACAACTTGTTTATGTGATTGATAAATTGGATTTTAAATATTACCAGCCGAGTAAATGAATTATTATATAAGGCACGTCTTGTTTTGCTGAACAATTGTCAAAACTGATTGTTTTATCATATTTTAAAGCCTTATAAAAACTATATTTTAATTTTACAAGAATTGGAAAACTATGTGAAATGTTAAAATGTTTCGATTGCCATGATCATTCAACTATTGTATTGAGTCAGATTGACTTTTTGAAATGACTTTTGATAACTTTTGTATGTCGATCTCGAGCATTAGGATTGTGATACACTATGACCTAACCTAGCTTGATAGACATTTATTGACCAACATATGTTCTCTAGGTTGAGATCTACGGTTATTTGGTATTCCGAGTTTCGGTCACATTTCGGTGAACGACTTTATGTGATGCTAAGGTGAGTTTCATTTGCTCCCTTTTTAATTGCTTTTGCAATCTATATTTTTGGGCTGAGAATACATGCACTTTATTTTAAACGCAATGGATACAAGTACATACTAAATTCTACACCGAGTTTGAATCAAAAATCCCTTAGCTTTGGTAACTAGTAACTGCCGGTTATAAGAACTGGTGGGCGCGAGTAGTTATATATGGATCCATAGGGCTTGACATCCCCGTCTGTTCCAGGTATAGAAACCCTAGCCTGAACTATAAAACAGACGTATGCTATTTGAGTTTAGTACACGTTGGTTTGCGTGTATTGTACATGTAGGTTGCATGTATGTTAAAACATGGGTACTTATAATAACGTTAAAGTTTAGTTACTAGGTTGCTCAATCTTGTAGAATATTTTGATAAACGTTTCTGGATGAAACAACTGAAATCTTGTGATCCACCTTTATGTATAGATTATGCGCAACATTAAAACTATGAACTCACCAACCTCTGTGTTGACACTTGTGAGCATGTTTATTCTCAGGTTCCCTAGAAGTCTTCCGCTGTTTGCTTATATCTTATACAAGGTATGTGCATGGAGTCATACATGCTTTATTCGAGAAAACGTTGCATTCACAAATCATCACCATCTATCTTATTTTGACTACATTATCAACGGAAGTATTACTGTAAACTATTATATTACGGTGATTGTCTATATGTACAAATCATCAGATGTCAAAAACCTTTGATTTAAATATTCATTTATGGTGTCCCTTTTCAAAAGAATGCAATGTTTACAAAACGTATCATATAGAGGTCAAATACCTCGCAATGAAAGCGATGAATGACGTGTTCGTCCATTTGGATTTAGAGCGATTGTCACAGTTGGTATCAGAGCGTTGGTCCTAGCGAATCATGTCTTGCATGAGTGTGTCTAACTGATAGTTGTTAGGATGCATTAGTAAGTCTGGACTTCGACTATGTCTGCATGTCAAAAGTTTTGCTTATCATTTCTTGTCAAAAATTACATGTTTATCATTCTTAAGTCTAGACACGTTTTCCTGCATTTATTGCATAAATAGTGTATAGACAAAAATTCATATCTTAGCGTATCTGTTACTGTAAACTTTTCCTGACATCTTCCGAAAATTTCTCCGTGATTTATGGAATTTGGTATTATATATACATATGTAAATTATGTATTGAAGAATACCAAACTAAATTCTATAATCTAATTCATATCAAAAACCATCTCCCTAATTATACAAGATGGATCCCGTATCTAGTTCAAATTCCTTAAACTCCGGCAGATATTCCGATATGGATATTCACCTGAACTCGGAAGACAGTGTAACTGGAATGGATTAATCAATCAGCCATCACCTATTCTGTATGAATTAGGGATAGATTCGTAGCTTACTTAATCATTGGAGATAAGAAGAAGGTGATCCCTTCCATCCACCACATTGCCCTCTTGGCGAAGAACCTGAAGCACTTACCGGCGAACCTGTTCGAGACACCATTTTCTCTCTCATCTCCAGAGTATCTCGTCATGAATATATACTCTCTCAAATTCTGGATCTTATTCATCCGCTCGTCCGAACCGCCAATCATCCCGGTGTAGTAGAAGAAGTCAACGATCTTCACACTCGGGTAGTGGCTTTGGAGAATATGGTGCAAAGGTTACAAGCACCAGCAGCATCACCGGCATCAACAGTACCACCGACAACAACACCAACAGTACCATTACCACCACCAACAACATCCGCACTGCAAGCCTCAACATCACAATATGTACGTCGAATATCAATGTCATACGCACCATAGATACCAAGGAGTACCAACAACAATAACCGATGACGTATTGATTCATAACTTCATTGGAGAAATATTCTGCGGTGATTATGTAATCTCTAAAGTCTTAGAGATAATCTATTCCAGCCGTAACTGTAAATCAGATGAGTGAACCGAAATGATAGAAGGAAGAGTAGAAACCCTGACCGGAATGGTGCACGATTTACAAGCTAGATTTGTTTTACCATCAGCATCAACAGTATCATCAGTATCACCAACACCGGCAAAACCTGTAGCACTACAAGTTCCGCCAATTTCATAATCACCAACATCATCACAAATCAACAACGCGTATATTGTATCAACGAGTTATGAAGTATTAACTCATTTTCCCTGAAGAAATTATATGTATATTTTATATATATATATATATATATATATATATATATATATATATATATATATATATATGTGTGTGTGTGTGTGTGTGTGTGTGTGAAATTTGAAATCAAAATAAATCTTTTCGTACTAAGCTATTACATGTGAATCATAATTGATAGGTACTACTCGGTTAGTTCATGAAACTTTCCAGAAAACATCATTCGTACCTTGCGAAGTTAGCAAGAGTTCCATAAGCACCAACATGATTCACTGAGAAAATATCAATAAAACTGAATAACGAAGTATTGATTACATTAGTGAAATACTCCGCGAAGATTATGAAATCTTTAATGTTTTAGAGATTATTCATTTCTAATCCAGCCGAAAATTAAATGAGCTTAATATGATATTAACTCATTAAATCTGTATTACATCTGAAGAAAATATTCATACATATATTTTTATAAAGACTGTAGTAAAATTCTTCTGTACAAAATATTATTATGAAATTTTTAACGGGTAGGTAATACCCGGGAAATATATGAATTCACAATTAATATGTTTCACTGTACATTCTTCAATTTTGATTCAAAAATTATTGACTATACCCACTACTTTCACAACGCTATACATTCGTTCATAGAAATCTGAACAACCATTCTTATTCAAATTCAATTACATATTCTAACAGAACAGAATCCAAGTCAAGATTTAACATGTGACATCATTCTTTGATCTCTACATCTTTCAAAGCTATACTTTGACTTCAAAACTGTGAAAGATCCTTTAGCATTTTTATTACCAAAAATAATCTTGCAATCCTTTTTCAAAGTATCCAGTTTTATCACACTTCCAACCAGTCAACTTCGACTTTTCAGATTAACCTTATTGTAACTTTGACATATACGTTCTTGTTACCGGGGAACCTTTCATGTTCCACCACATTAGCAGTAAACTTACCAGCAACTTCATTACTCATTGGTTTAAGTCTCTCCGAAAAACCATTATAATTGTTCATTAAAACCCTCTCATGTACTCATCCACATCTTGTAACAATAATTGCCATACCAACTACCGGGAATTAGCAATCAGTATTTCGAATTTCACAGCAATTCTACGACAACAGTTATATATATACATATAATGTCTATCTTCTAGACTTTCTTACTTCGAATGTGAAGTTTCTGAAAAACACCCCAAACTGCGAAACTAGTTCTCCGAAATTGGAAAAATGTTGATGAAGCAGCAAAAACTGTAAACGACCTTAACAGTCAAAAGTTTGATGATAAAGAATAGTATGGTGGTAAAGCTGAGAAAAAGAGAAGGTTTGGAACTGGAAAACGGATTGAGTAGACCATGAAGGAGGCTGTGGACAAATCACAAAGACTAAACCTGCCTTCAAAGAATACAAATGATTCAGTATCTGCTGAAGTCATTAACGAATACCTTGCTCCTGACTCTAAACCTTTATGAACAGATCTTCTTTATCATCCTTCGATATTAGAAATTCTAAGATATTATCATATCTTTCATTATAAATATCTTCGATATTTCTAAAGATATCTTCATAACTATTATTATTCGAAATTATTTATCTCTTCGCGCTATCTGTGTTACATCATAAAAGAAACTATTTTAGTTTCTAAAATCTAAAAAATTCGAAAAATGGATGTTTTGAAGTAGTGTTGGGAACTGAAGCATGAGTTAGTATAATATAATGACACTTGATCAACGTAATTATATTACAGTAAGTCATGCTGAGTTTCTAATGGAACGTGATAAAGGTTCACAGATCATACCCTCATCATGAACCATGTTACATAACTCTTTCATTCTATTTAACCTCTAAACATATCAAGAAAATATTTTTCTAGATGATTCGGTCTTTTCCGGATATTCTGGTAATTTGACAAATCAAGATCGTGCCATTATAATTTCTTTCTTAGAACATTAACTATGTTTATTCCGAAATGTATAGCTACGAATTCTGGACCATTATTCGCTTGACTTAAGGTCGGGAAGAGAAAATGAAAGCATGAAGCTCCGAAATATAATGGAAAATATAAAGCCCGATAACAACCCCGAAATTTACAAACCGTGTATATCGATGCGTATAGCAATGTAAAGACACGGGAGAATGAAAAACACTATAACCCCAAGGTAATAGTAGAAGAAAATAACTTCCTCTGGTGGTAGATGAAAAAGAAGAATGAAGGATACGATAGCCAAGAAAATATCAAGAATCAGAACTGGATTAAGCATTTTCACAATCTTTTAAAAGTATGAAATAAGGAAGAAGATTATAGGAGTGGTGAAAATAAATGAAACGAAAGAAGTCAATTTATAGCGAAATATCAGACATAGCAATCGAGGCAGATTACGCATTCAATCAAAGGAAATCTTAATTTCCTTAAATTTCGAAGAATCAAATGTTATTTAGATTATGAAGATTTTCTATTCCTTAAATTTCGAAAATCATTCGTTACTACGTCAAAAGTTAAAACGAAGCTCTATTCTTCATTTCACTCTATTACGATAACTTCTATCATACGCTTCGAGTAATCGGATTGTTTTATCCATATTATTCAATGGTGATAAAATTCTATTTATCAACTCATATTCGTCATGAAAACATTTTTATTGTTAGCCATGACGACCTCACTCAAATTTCGGGACGAAATTTCTTTAACGGGTAGGTACTCTGATGACCCGGAAATTTCTGACCAAATTTAAACTTAATCTTTGTATGATTAACGTTTTCGACACGATAAGCAAAGTCTGTAAAACTGAATCTCAATAATTTTGAACTACTTTCATATGTTCAATTACCCATCAACTTTTCTCGACGATTCGCGAACAATTATATGTAAATAGATACATTTATATACTATAACTTGATAACGTAACAATGTATTAAGTATATGATACTGTGCATTAACCTTATTAGTTTAAATATCTATTTGAAAATTTATGATAAGTTGGAATATTAATTGTTAAGAATTAATATGAATAACTTGCGACGTGTATTTAAAATGTGGTTATGAATATTGAAAATATATATTAACTTGGTTACAAAACGTTTTGATTTAATACAATATTATTAGATATACTTTATTAGATAACGAGCCATTGATTTATAGAAGTAAATGACCTAAATACTCAAATGTATAAGTTATATCTCGAGTGGTATAGTTTATGAATAATTTAAGACTATATTTTGACAAAGGTACGATTCGCGAAACGAAAAGTATTAGTTTTCTAAGCGTACGAAAATGTGTTCGAGAAACCGAAAATGGGACATAAGTCGAACGTAAACGTACAAGACATCGGAACAAAAATTACAAGTCAACTAGACAAGAGAATATAATATATTATATAATTAATTAATTTATATTATATATATTATATATATATTATATTTAATTATGTCGACAAGCAAAACAACAAAAGTTTGTGAGCTGTCAGGGCATCCCATGCGATCGCATGGGAATTGCACTGAGAAGCCATGCGATCGCATGGCAGTCAGTTTTCAGAAACATTCTATAAATTGGCTAGTTTGCTCGACGTACACACACACACATATTCTATATCTTACTCCCCCTGTTATATTTATTATTTATATTATTATTATTATTATTATTAATATTATTATTATTATTATTAAGATTAATATTATTATTAATCTTAATATTATTAGTAGTATTATATTATTATTAATTAGTATTATACATAAAATACTACGACGAGGTCATGAGCGTGTCACTTTCAAAACGAGTTCTAAAATTGGTTATAGCCATGGAGGTTATGGGTAATGTTCGTGGGTATTGTTCGCAAGTCAAACCTAGTGTTTATCATCTCTGTTGCGTCTACGTACTTTCCTGCAATATTGAATCACAATATTGATACGTGAGCATTCATATCTTATCTTTTATATATTAATATTGTATCCATGTCTAGTGCTCGAGTATATATGTTTATGCATGCTTGTATGCTTTAATATTTTCATTTGATAGTTTATGATGAAACACGAATTTGATACATATGCTACTGATAAAAAGTATATGATATGCATGTTTTTGGAAAGCTAGCGAAAAATCAATAACTTTTCATTTAGAAATCGCGTAATTTCGATGAACGAATTTAAAGATATGGTCAACTGAATTATGATTGACGTTAATTGAAATTGCTTTTGAATCTGCAATTGATATTTAAACAACTTGTTTATGTGATTGATAAATTGGATTTTAAATATTACCAGCCTAGTAAATGAATTCTTATATAAGGCACGTCTTGTTTTGTTGAACAATTGTCAAAACTGATTGTTTTATCATATTTTAAAGCCTTATAAAAACTATTGTTTAATTTTACAAGAATTGGGAAACTATGTGAAATGTTAAAATGTTTCGATTGCCATGATCATTCAACTATTGTATTGAGTCAGATTGACTTTTTGAAATGACTTTTGATAACTTTTGTATGTCGATCTCGAGCATTAGGATTGTGATACACTATGACCTGACCTAGCTTGATAGACATTTATTGACCAACATATGTTCTATAGGTTGAGATATACGGTTATTTGGTATTACGAGTTTCGGTCACATTTCGGTGAACGACTTTATGTGCTGCTAAGGTGAGTTTCATTTGCTCCCTTTTTAATTGCTTTTGCAATCTATATTTTTGGGATGAGAATACATGCACTTTATTTTAAACGCAATGGATACAAGTACATACTAAATTCTACACCGAGTTTGAACCGAAAATTCTTTAGCTTTGGTAACTAGTAACTGCCGGTTATAAGAACTGGTGGGCGCGAGTAGTTATATATGGATCCATAGGGCTTGACATCCCCGTCTGTTCCAGGTATAGAAACCCTAGCCTGAACTATAAAACAGACGTATGCTATTTGAGTTTAGTACACATTGGTTTGCGTGTATTATACATGTTGGTTGCATGTATGTTAAAACAGGGGTACTTATAATAACGTTAAAGTTTAGTTACTAGGGTGCTCAATCTTGTAGAATATTTTGATAAACGTTTCTGGATGAAACAACTGAAATCTTGTGATCCAACTTTATATACAGATTATGCGCAACATTAAAACTATGAACTCACCAACCTTTGTGTTGACACTTATGAGCATGTTTATTCTCAGGTTCCCTAGAAGTCTTCCACTGTTTACTTATATGTTATACAAGATATGTGCATGGATTCATACATGCTTTATTCGAGAAAACGTTGCATTCACAAATCATCACCATCTATCTTATTTTGACTACATTGTCAACGGAAGTATTACTGTAAATTATTATATTACGGTGATTGTCTATATGTACAAATCATCATATGTCGAAAACCTTTGATTTAAATATTCATTTATGGTGTGCCTTTTCAAAAGAATGCAATGTTTACAAAACGTATCATATAGAGGTCAAATATCTCCCAATGAAATCGATGAATGACGTGTTCGTCCATATGGATTTGGAGCGATCATCACAGTTGGTATCAGAGCGTTGGTCCTAGCGAACCAGGTCTTGCATGAGTGTGTCTAACTGATAGTTGTTAGGATGCATTAGTAAGTCTGGACTTCGACTATGTCTGCATGTCAAAAGCTTTGCTTATCATTTCTTGTAAGAAATTACATGTTTATCATTCTTAAGTCTAGACACGTTTTCCTGCATTTATTGCATAAATAGTGTATAGACAAAAATTCATATCTTAGCGTATCTGTTACTGTAAACTTTTCCTGATATCTTTCGAAAATTTTTCCGTGTTTTATGGAATTTGGTATTATATATACATATGTAAATTATGTATTGAAGAATACCAAACTAAATTCTATAATCTAATTCATATCAAAAATCATCTCCCTAATTATACAAGATGGATCCCGTATCTAGTTCAAATTCCTTAAACTTCGGCAGCTATTCCGATACGGATATTCACCTGAACTCTGAAGACAGTGTAACCGGAATGGATCAGTCAATCAGCCATCACCTATTCTGTATGAATTGGGGATGGATTCATAGCTTACTTAATCATTGGAGACAAGAAGAAGGCGATCCCTTCCATCAACCACATTGCCCTCTTGGCGAAGAACCTGAAGCACTTACCAGCGAACCTGTTCGAGACACCATTTTCTCTCTCATCTCCAGAATATCTCGTCATGATTATATACTCTCTCAAATTCTGGATCTTATTCATCCGCTCGTCCGAATCGCCAATCATCCCGGTGTAGTAAAAGAAGTCACAAACCGACGGACAAAGCGAACGCACAATTCAAACCTTGGAAGACATGTTACGAGCTTGCGTTGTCGATTTTGGAAAAGCTTGGGATAAGCACATGCCTCTCGCCCAATTCTCTTACAACAATAGTTACCACGCGAGTATTAACGCCTCACCATTCGAAGCGTTATATGGTCACAAATGCCGTTCACCTCTTTGTTGGGCTGAAGTAGGTGACACACAAATCACCGGACCCGAACTCATTCATGAAACCACCGAGAAGATTGTTTAAATCCGAGATAGGCTTAGGACGGCCCGAAGTCGTCAAAAGAGCTATACCGACAAAAGACGTAACGACCTCGAATTTTAAGTCGGTGACCGCGTAATGTTAAAAGTCGCACCTTGGAAAGGTGTAATCCGTTTCGGGAAACGCGGGAATCTAAATCCGTGGCATATTGGTCCTTTCGAAATCTTGGAGTGTGTTGGAACCGTTGCTTATGGTTTAGACCTTCCGCCTCAATTGAGCTCCGTTCATCCTACTTTCCATGTATCGAACTTGAAGAAGTGTTTTGCCAAACCCGAACTCGTCATCCCTCTTGAGGAACTTACTATTGATGACAAACTTCATTTTGTGGAGGAACCAGTTGAAATTGTGGACACCTCCGTCAAGACGCTAAAACAAAGTAGAATTCCGATCGTTAAGGTCCGTTGGAATGCCAAAAGGGGACCCGAGTTTACTTGGGAAAGGCAAGATGAAATGCAAAAGAAATACCCTCATTTATTCGTGGATTCAAAAACGCAAGATCCCGAGGAAAAAACAACGACTACTACGCCTACTTAAATTTCGAGACGAAATTTCTTTAAAGTAGTAGGTAATGTAATATCCCGCCTTTTTCCATTTACTTTCCGTTTAATTATTTAGAGTCCGTTATATGATTATAACATCTTCCGTTAAAACGCGTTTTAAATTATCTCGTTTAGGTAATTCACGCACCCGCTTTAAAACTTGAGAGACTAAACTTGCCAAAGGACAAAAGGTTTGACTAGGTCAACTAGTCAAACCCTTCTCCTCCACTCATCCATTCACCTCCTTTTTCTAATTTTTGATACTTCTGATGTGTTAAGACGTAACCTTTAAAATGTAGATAATATGCTTAATAATTAACACATAATACAGGCAACTAAAACCCGATCATGTAGTAACTAGCAAGTAAATTGACCAGTTCGATCCACAGGGAGAAGTTTGTTTTAAGGACTTTAAACGATTAATTATTCTAAAGAGGGAGTTTTTGTTTGAAGTTGTATTTTCGTTTAACTAAACAATAAATAAATATAATGAATAACAAGAATGAGAATGCGGTGTTTACTTCTATGCTTGATAAATGACAGGGATTGTTCTTTTGTAATTAAAACGGTTATTTCATAGTTACAAGTAATTAGTTTATATCAATTTCACAATATCTATAAACTTAAAAGCTATGTTTAATCAACAAGATTCTTTCGTGGTTGAATTCACATAAAACCTAGTTTACTAAGATCACTCTAAGTAAACTACATGATTGTATATCCTAAATATCATTCAATTAACATCCTATACTCACATATAGGTGGCTAGATCACTAGGCATTGAAGTATAAGCTATGGTCTTTGATAAACTCACATAAACCAAGTCATAACTTACATAATTGAACTAGGATACAAGGATGATTACAACAATGGATCTTTTAAAAGAACGTGGTGATTTAGATTGATTAACTAACTAGATCCAACCCGGTTAAACTCACGTGAAACCTAAATTACAACAATCACTTGAGGCAATTTCATAACTATGTTTCTTTGGAACTTATTCAATTACCGAATTAAACACATAACAAAATCACTTAAGTTTATGAATCTAATCATCTAGATTACTAGGTGTATTGAAGTATAGATTGTTTTCCTAGTTAACTCACATTAATACATTTGCAATCTATATAATTGAAGTAATGAACTAAGCAAGCATAACAATGGTTCTTACGGTTGAACTAGATAATTTAGTCAATCAAACATATATATAACTAGCATAACATCAAAGTATAGAACAATCCCAAGCCATAAATCTTACATTGAAGCAAACACACAAGGCTTTTAGCCAAACATAATCATAGTAGAACTAATGAAACAGTTAATACAAGTTGAATTCATGTTTAAAAGATATAGAACAATAATACCAATTGCGATAAATGATCCTAGCTTAATCTTGAGCCTTGAAAATTGTACTAGAACTGAGGGAGAACGTAATAGTGAAGGTGTATGAAGTATGTAACCAAAGGCTCCATTAAATAGGCTTAAAAGTTAGGTATTTTGGCCAGAAAGTGACCAGATGCGCCGCATCTCTTTACGTTCAGTAGATTCCAGCTCGATTCTGCACTCAGAACTGTTGGCAAGGGACCAGATGCGCCGTATCTAGCGTGGATGCACCGCATCCCTATCAGATGCGCCCCATCTGATGCTGTTTTGGTCCAGAAATCCTAATGGCCCGCATCTGAAACTGTCAGGAGTTATTTGGTGCAGAGATGCACTGCATCTGAGGTAGATGCGCCGCATTTGGACCTGTATCAGCATTTTCAGGCTGTTTTGCGCGATCAATCTTCGTTTTAACTTTGTTTTCACTGTTGGTCTTCACTTATTCATTCACAATGGACTTTTACAAATATTCATGAATTACAATACATAAATACAATAATTACATACAAATGGAACAACTTTGGATCGAAATAACGGCAATAAACATGTATGATTTTGGCGTTATCAACTTCCATTTTCTTAAACCTTGCTTGTCCTCAAGCAAGACTTACAAGAAATCGAAAATTACTACAAGTAAACACACTTATTTATCTGAGAACACAAAAATGGGAATCACACTCACTCGATATTGTACACAAGACACACAAGTTATTTTGGAACACAATAACTCACGCTATATGGAACACACACTCGGGTCACAATATATACATACTCACACTTTTTATTTCACACACGAATCAAACTCACGCGTTTTGAGTATACACACACTTTAAGCACATACACGAAATGAAATCACACCAAAGTCGAAAGGTGGGTTTTAAAGTCCACATTTCTTAAAAATTTGGATCCTTAGAGAAATTAGGACCTTTGCGAAAAACCTTTTATATTTTGAAAATTAGGCATGTTAGTTTTTACACTAACAAGTTTTCCGATTTTAACCTCAAAGTCCGGTTGAGGGTAACTGAAAACCGAAGCCTCAGTCGGCACTTAGCAAGCTACTCGCCCCCATGATTGAAGTATCATGGAACTTGAAACCGGATGTCCTAAAAAAATGGTTTTACACAATATAGTTCATAAAATAGCATAAGTTTTTAGAAGAAACTATATCATGTCCAAATATCATCGGTGAACCATGAGTTTGCACACCTCAATTTGTTATGGCATATGTATGTTGACCGCGGTCAACATAGATGCGTTTGATCTTTACGGAGATCATCCATCTGGAGATTAGATTCATTAGTCTTAAAAGCTAATTTGCAATGTGCCCCCCCATTGTACGAGACAGATCCATCTCATGGTTAGGATAAGTCTGACCACCAAAAACCCTGTTTGATGCTGAGGTGAGGTGGATTTCTAGCCGATGATAGGGATGACTTTTCAAGATTTTTCGTCAACCTACAGTTGTTCTGGTCTACATTTTCTAACATAAGTTAGCAAGTGTGTCATATTGGAAGACTTGACTTCCTTCACAATCATTACATAGATGAGCATTGGATTAGATTGTTAGAACAATAAATTACTTGATGATTCTTTTCATTCAGAATGTGGTATAGCATGATGATTATATCTTTTATATGACTACTAGTTTTATGACTTTTAACAAAATAAACTCAATCATTTGGTTGTTTCTTAATTTGTTTTGTGATAATAATTTCGGTGTATACACCTAGTTTTAAAATCTACAAATTTTAAACAAAATTTGAATTTATGAAGATAAAAGTTAAAAAAATTTCACCATTTTAAGCCTTTTTAACCAGAATCAAAAACCCGAAAGAATTTATAACTTCCTCCCCGCACTTGAGTTCATGTATCGCCCTCGTTACATGAAATCAGAAAAATGAAATTCAAGAGGGTTAAATAGTGTATAAGAGAGTTATTACTTTCAAGGTTTAAAACCGAAGCTTACGGGATGATGGCGCTGAACTGAATGCCAGCATAAGAACATCATCCTCTTCTTGCTACCACAATTCATTCATTAATCAAGTATGTGCTGAACTTACTGCCAGTCTTTGAAAATCGCAGCAATTAGCACGATGCTCACCTGTTCAAACCAAACATACGATTCACACAAATAAATGGGGGTGTACTCCATGTACTAAAAACCCCACTTTTAATTATCTAAATTATTCAAATTACAATCATCCAAAATACTATCAAGTTATTACACACCAAACATAAAAATAAATTGTTTTTGAAACAAACCAACATCAATCAAACCTTTCACAAACTTCTAGAATTATCACGTCAACTTCAGAAGAATCCCCAAAAAGAGTTACTTGGTCCAACTCCACCTTCGTTTTGGTTTCCCGCGTCGTCATCCTGAAATATTGAAGGGTTGTACCCCTGATAAGTTGCTTGAGCAGGGACGACAGCAGTGTCTTCATTAGGCGGGTTAGTGGGAATGCAGGAGGAGGATAAGGCGCAGGATATGGATCACCCATTCGAACCCATGGTTCGTATGCAGGCCAAGGAGAGGGGGTATAGTTAGCGGGATCTGCAGCGTATGACACAGTCTGTTCATGTATCCAGTTAAGTTGATTTTGCTGCCCCGCTTGAGTGTACCATGTTCGATCATTCCCTACATCAATGTAATGTTGCATCTCCCCGTTACCTGTATCGTAGTGATCAATTACCTTTTGAGTGTTTCGATCATTATGGAGTCGCAAATCTGAAAATTGTCGCGCCATGTAAGCCTCCCAATCATTTCCCGGACCCGAACTACTTCCAACATTCGGCTGTGGATCTGGCTGCGGTTGTGGTTGTGGTTGTTGCGGTTGCCTGTTCTCGGGATCCACATACCTAGTTAGAAGGCCGTTCGACCCCCTCATCAAAATGTTGCCCTTGTATAACTTACTCTATCAAAGGCAATCATATGTTTCTCCTCTAAACCACTTGTATTGATACGAAAATGTTGGGCAATCCTGGTTACAAAATGGCCGCCCATAATTGGTGTAATCTTTTTCCTTTCTTCGAGAAGGAAAGTGAGAATCATTCGTGGAATATGAACATGGGTGTGATCCATTATTGCACGAATGTACCAGATATCCAAGTTGGTAACTTTTTTGCTACTGTCTTTTCGACAGTTTATGGTACTTGAAATGAATCTTTGGACGCATCGATGCTGGTAAGTACGTAGCTTGCTACAAGTCTGCTTGCTTGCACTATATGCGCTATTGCTCATGTCCACCCATGCTTCTGAATGATTAAAAGAAGAAACATAGTATATACATTGATTAAAGTAATTTTGCATCAATTGGTGTGGCATCCCTTCATAGATATCCAACGCCTTTACAAATTGCAGCAGTGTTAATGTCCGGTCTTGTCCTCCAAGACGAAATCTCATAAAGGTACCTGATGTTAGTGACGTGTAATCAACTCTAAGTGAACCAACGAATTATTTGACTAAAAGTGGGTACACTCTTTCTTGCATTCTGAACAGGTTTTCCCATGCATGTATTCGATCGCCTTGATACGTTACTCGGAAAAGGTTGCGAAAATTTTGATATTCACCGGCTTCTTCTAATGGCGTCCAATTGATATATTTCCCCGGATATACGTCTTTGTGTGGAAGTGCCTTCATCCGTTCATGATATTCCGGATGCCTCAAAACTGCATTGATCCGTGGATCCGGAGTGGTTAATCCACGGACATTTAATTGCCGGTTGTCAATATCCATTTCTTCTTCTTCAACAGCATTTTCTTCCTCACTTGTTTCCGGATCTATAATTGCTGGGCCTTTTTGCTTCTTTGATTTTGGGCTTGATGATGATGCTCTATTCTACAAAAACACAACAAAACCAAACAAACAAAACAACAAACCAAGTTGATTAGCGTTAAAGAAATTCAAAACATCTTTCATATTGCACAAGCCAAAACCATGTAGAACATGTTATATCGTACGCATTACACAAACTCTCATGTCAAACATGTCAAACATGTCAAACATCCCAAAATTAGTATATGAAACCATTAGCATTCATCAATAAGCAGGTCAAACAATATGCAATCAATGGTTATCATACATTTAGACACTAAAGTTGACTCAAGTATATAATTTCATCAAAAAGCCTAAGCATACAATCCTTAACTTCCGTAAATAAAACTTTTCAATTCAAACAAACACTAAGTTAAGGCATGTATGAGTTTAGCATAATCAATGAATTGCTTTAATTCCACTTAGAACACTCACTAGTCAACAAAAGTCAAAATCCCCAATTTAAGAACCCTAAAATTCAATAATTTGTGTAATCGTGTAATTCAACTAAGGTGCATGCGGATTTGCTAATGTATACTAGTAATTGAACTCTAAAACATCCCAATTTAAACAAGTAATGGTCATTCTTTCGAAATCCCCAAACTCATGAAGAACCTTAATTTCTAAAGTAAATTTTTGAGCAATTAATCATGAAATTCGAGCATGAATAAGGATTAGTAACAACAATACAAGCATATAATGACCAAACCATGAAGATTTAAATATCCCCACACTTAGAAAAAGCTAAATCCGAATTTGAGAATGAAGAACACAAGAACCATGAAGAAATGAAGATTAATCTTACCTTTCTCATGTTGATAGACGGATTAGATGCTCAAAGATGGGTTTTTATCGGTTGATTTAGTGTTTAGAGATGGAATCCTTGAGAGAAAATGAGATTAAGTTCGGAGTTGTAGGTGAAAAAATGAGTAAAATTGATAAACTCCCGTATTTGTGCAAAAAAAAATAGGCAGACTCCCATATTCAGACACAGATGCGGCGCATCTGGCTCATATGCGGCGCATCTGAAGCAGATGCGGCGCATCTGAAGCAGATGCGGCGCATCTAGTGGCCCAAATGCGGCGCATGACCAATTCTCGGCGCATTTAAAACTGTCGGGAATTTTCTTGTCTTCAGATGCGTCGCATCCCTTACAGATGCTGCGCATCTGGCCCTGTTGCACCAGTTTTTGATGTTTTTTTGCGTATTAAACATTGCGGAAGGTCCCTAAACAACTTGGTTCGTACTAAAACTCAAAAAATCACTCAAAACAATCATTCCTAAGGAATGAGACACACGAATTAAACTATTTACAATTTTTGAAGTTTATTAGCGAGTCGTTCACGCGACTCCTTCCAAGCTAATTAGCGTTGGGGGAGAAAGCGATGTTATCTTGAACCGTGGTATTAACTCCATCAAAATAGAGTTTTAATCGATGACCATTCACTTTAAAAGTGTTTCCATTTCCAAACAACTCAACATATCCCGATGGAAATGCTTGTTTCACCAAATAAGGTCCAGTCCATCGGTACTTCAACTTTCCGGGAGAAAATTTAAACCGTGACTTAAAAACCAAAACCTTATCACCGGTTTTAAACTCTTTCACTTCTTTCAATCGGGCATCATGCCACCTTTTCGTTTTCTCCTTATACGAGATCGAATTCTCGTACGCTTCTAACCTCAACTCTTCCAATTCATGCATTTGCATGAATCAGTTTTCACCAGCCTTTTCCATGTCTAAATTACAAAGCTTCAATGCCCAGTATGCTCTATGTTCCACTTCAACCGGAAGATGGCACGCTTTACCATATACCAGTCTAAATGGTGTGGTACCGATTGGTGTTTTAAAAGCAGTCCTAAAGGCCCACAACGCATCATCTAACTTGCGTTGCCAAATCTTAGGGTTGTTATCAACCGTCTTCTCAAGTATGCGTTTTAAGGCACGATTCGTGTTCTCCACTTGACCACTCGTTTGCGGGTGGTACGGAGTAGAGAAACGATAAGTTACGCCATACTTCTTCAACACCTTTTCAAGAAGGTTGTTGGAAAAATGTGTTCCTCGATTGGATATGAGCGCCTTTGGGATTCCAAAGCATGAGAAGAGATTTTTCAATAAGTTCACCACCACCCTAGCATCATTCGTAGGTAAAGCTTTCGCTTCAGCCCACTTAGATACATAGTCAACGGCTACTAGGATGTACTTGCACCTATGGGAACTTGGAAATGGTCCCAGGAAATCGATTCCCCAAATATCAAAGATTTCACAAACTTGGATGCCGGTTTGAGGCATCTCATCCTTTTTCGTGATGTTACCCGTTCGTTGGCATACATTACAAGTCTGAACGAAATTATGGGCATCTTTAAAGATCGTGGGCCAATAAAATCCCGAGTCAAGGATTTTTCTTGCGGTGTGGTTTGGTCCGAAATGACTGTCGGTGGGCCCTTGATGGCAATGCTCAAGAATTTATTGAGCCTCTTTTCCGTACACACAACGGCGAATCACTTGATCCACACCAACACGAAATAGGTCGAGGTTTTCCCAGAAATAGGACTTCAAATCCGTAAAGAATTTCTTCTTTTGTTGATAAGAAGGTCCTTTTTGAAGAATGCCTGAAGCAAGATAGTTTGCAAAATGGGTAAACCATGGGATTTCAGATTCCTTGTCAACCCACATTAGAGTTTCATCAGGAAATGTGTCCTTGATGATTGTATCATCGAGTTTATCTAATTAGGGGTTTTCAAGTCGGGATAAATGGTCGGCGGCTAGATTATCAGCTCCTTTCTTGTCACGTATCTCAATGTCAAACTCTTAAAGTAAAAGAACCCAACCTACGAGACGATGCTTTGCATCTAGTTTCGAGAATAAGTACCTAAGGGCTGAATGGTCTGTGTAAACAATGGTTTTGGACAACACCAAATATGATCGAAATTTATCAAACGCATAAACAACCACCAGGAGCTCCTTTTCCTTGGTGGTATAATTAATTTGAGCTCCCGTTAGAGTTTTGCTTGCATAATAAATTGGATGAAAATGATTATCGGGTTGTTGTCCTAAGACAGCACCTAAGGCATAGTCGCTCGCGTCACACATTAACTCAAAAGGCATACTCCAATCCGGAGATACGATAATGGGAGCTTGTGTGAGTTTTGACTTTAGAATGGAGAATGCATTCTCGCAATTAGAATCAAAGTCAAATGGAGCATCCTTTTCAAGAAGTTTGGTCATTGGGCGGGTGATTTTAGAGAAATCTTTGATAAATCGCCTATAGAATCCCGCGTGACCAAGAAAGCTTCTAATGGCCTTGACATTCATCGGTATAGGTAGCTTAGAGATAACTTCAATTTTAGCTTTATCTACCTCTATTCCCGCTCGAGATATCTTGTGACCAAGTACAATGCCCTCCTTCACCATGAAGTGGCATTTTTCCCAATTCATGACCAAATTTGCTTTCTCACATCGGATAAGCATACGTTCAAGGTTAAAAAGACACGATTCAAAGGAGTCTCCAAATACGGAAAAGTCATCCATGAAGACTTCCATACAATCCTCTACCATATCATCAAAAATTGCCATCATGCACCTTTGAAAGGTTTCGGGTGCATTGCATAAACCAAATGGCATGCGGCGATAGGCAAAGGTCCCGAAAGGACAAGTGAATGTGGTATTTTCTTAGTCGTTGGGATCAATTGGAATTTGGAAGTAACCAGAGAAACCATCTAGAAAGCAATAGTATTCTTTTCCCGCTAATCGTTCAATCATTTGATCAATAAAAGGCAACGGGAAATGATCCTTTCTAGTGGCATCATTGAGACGTCTGTAATCAATACAGACTCTCCAGCTGGTAACCGTTCTAGTTGGAACGAGTTCGTCCTTTTTATTTACAATAACGGTTGTACCCCCCTTTCTGGGTACTACTTGTACTGGACTAACCCAAGGACTATCGGAGATGGGGTAGATTAACCCGGCGTCAAGAAGCTTGACTACCTCTTTTTAACAACCTCTTTCATGTTGGGATTTAGCCTTCATTGTCTTTGTACTACTGGTTTGAAATCATTCTCAACGAGAATTTTATGTGTACAATAAGACGGGTTTATCCCTGGAATGTCGGTCGTTTTTCAGGCTATAGCCTTTTTATGGGTTTTCAAAACAGAGATTAACCAATCCTTCTCGTTACCAGAAAGATGTGAAGCAATAATTACCGGTAATTGAGATGTACCTTCGAGATAAGCATACTCCAAGTGTTTGGGTAGCTCCTTAAGCTCTAGTACGGGTGGTTCTTCCAAGGAATTCTTTATTCGGAATCTATCTTTATTTCCGATATCTTCAAATGATTCCTCTTCCTTGGGAATTTCTTCTTCTATGGTCTCATCGTCTATGACCACCTTCATCAACTCATCAAAATCTTCATCAATATTGAAATATTCACTTTCACTTACTGGGGTTAACCCCGAGGTATCAATTTCAAGTAGCTCCTGCAATTCATTCTCAACACAAAGGTCTATAACATCAATTTGAAAACAAGAGTCATCGGTGGAAGTGGGTCGTTTCATGGCTTTGTCAATGTGAGAAATTATTCTCTCGTTTCCCACACCTAGACTTAATTGCTCTTTTTGGACATTAATGATAGCATCTGCGGTGTTAAGGAAAGGGCGTCCTAAAATGATAGGAACTTTTGTGTCCTCTTGCATTTCTAGAATAACAAAGTCGACGGGAAAGATAAGTGAGCCAACTTTTACAAGAATATCCTTGGTTATACCTATGGGAGTATCAGATGATTGATTTGCTAATCGAATACCCATCTGGGTTGGTTTTAAGTCTCCCATGTCAAGTTTCAAATATAACGAGTAAGGAATTAGGTTAACACTTGCACCTAGGTCGGCTAGTGCATCGTACACTACCGAATCACCCATCATACATGGTATGATAAAACTACCCGGATCTCCTAATTTTGGAGGTACATTTTGCTTTTTCAAGATGGCCGAACACTCCTCATGGAGGAATGTGGCAGAAACTTCGTGGTATTTACCTTTCGAGGATATGAGATCTTTCAAAAACTTCCCGTAATGGGGCATACCTTTAAGAACCTCCGCGAGTGGCATGTTAATGCTGATTTGCTTGATCATATCCGCAAATTTCTGATATTTTTTGGGTATGGAATAGGTGCCTTGTACACCTTCACTGGTAGTTCTTCACTTTTCTTCGATATGACCTCCGGTGGATCATCTTTCTCTTGTTCTTTTTCAACATGCTCATCTACATCAACAGGCACCTGCAAAACAGAAGGAGATAAAGGAACTTTCGGGGACTTAAGGGTCTCCGAGTTAGTGGTTAAACCACTTCTAGTAGTTATAGCATTTACATGCTCATTCCTTGTTTGATTGTTACTGGGATTCACTTGAGTATTTGAGGGGAGAGCACCAGGTGGTCTCTATGCTAGTAACTGTGAGATCCTTCCAATATCCCTTTCTAAGTTCTAAATCGTAGCTTGTTGATTTCAAATTTGCTAAGTTTGAAGATCCGCATTTTGCTCGTGCTTAACCATAAAATCTCTCAAAAGATCTTCTAAACCGGATTTCTTCTCGGGTTGTGGTTGTATAAGTGCTTGTGGTTGTGGTTGTGGTTGATTGTGTTGGAAATTATTTAGGTAATTTCGTGGACGTTGATTACGATTGTTTATGTGATTGTAACCCGGTGGTGCATTTCTTTGATTTTGATTTGGGAAATTCCGGTTATTTTGGTAACCTGAATTTCCTCCGTGGTAATTGTTGTTTGAACTTGAAGGTCCTCCTATTTGATAACTGTTGACAGGAGGATATTTTCGGTTTATTGCTTCAACCGCCGAAAAGTCGTCAAAATTCATTTCACCTTTTCGCAAGTAACCTAAAAAATTTACTTGCCTTTCATCGTTGTTTGATCACAATCTCTAGTGAGATGCGGACCTTGACACAATTCACACCCTACCCTGATAGCGTGCATTTCTTTGGTTACCTTCTCAATTTGCCTTGCTTGATTTGCCAATTGAACTTTTAATGCAGCGATTTCATCGTTGCTTTCGACATTAGCAACCGTTGATGATCTAGAGAACTCCATCTCTTGATGCCAATTATGAGAATGGGCTGCTATATCGGTAATTATTGTGTGAGCTTCTTCGGGCATTTTTTTCATGATTGATCCTCCTGCTGCAACATCTATATCCTTTTGGGTAGCCACATTGACTCCTTTATAGAATATTTGGACCTTTTGGAATGTATTCAACCCGTGTTGAGGACATACCCTATGCATTTTATTGAATCGGGTCCAAGCTTCATAAAGAGTCTCGTTAGACTTTTGCTTGAAGTGATTTATATCACTTTGCAACTTTGTTGCTTTTGAAGCAGAGAAGAATTCTGACAAAAACTTGTCCATCATATCATTCCAATCTTCAATATAACCTTCCGGTAATGAGTCTAGCCAATCTCTTGCATCATCCTTTAGGGACCATGGAAAGATTTTTAAACATACAACTTCATCGGTGACATCTTTGATTTTGAAAAGCTTGCAAATGCTTACAAACTTACGAAGATGCTCGTTAGCATCCTCATTTGGGGCTCCACCGAATTGGCATGTATTAGTCACTTTGTGGAGAAATTGACCCTTTATTTGAAAACCATCAGTCATCGTGGGTTGAATAATTGCGTGGCCTTGACCTGTCCTTGTTGCCTTCATTAATGCATCCATCGTTTGATTTATAGCAGTCATCTCTTCCTCTTCTTTAATAACTGGTTCTATGATTGGTTGAACAATTGGTTCAGACTTATAATCTAATGAAAGTGATTCTAAACCCTGAGCAAGAGATTCTACTTCTTGAGCTCTTAAGCGTTCGTGAAGCTCTCTTTCAGGTTCAGGATATGAAGGAATTAAATTAGAGTTGGAAGAACGTAGATTCATGCATCAATACCTATCCTGCAATCACAACACCACAAACAAACCAATTGCAAAAACACAAGCTTACAATAAAAAGTAACTTTTCTAGGAATTGAATTCCTACAAAAGGATCGAATAATTCAAAGTTTATTAAAATCTTTTAACAAAACCGCTCCCCGGCAGCGGCGCCAAAAGGTTGATGTGTTAAGACTTAACTTTTAAAATGTAGACAATATGCTTAATAATTAACACATAATACAGGCAACTAAAAGGTTTTCGCTGTTGGTCTTCACTTATTCATTCACAATGGACTTTTACAAATATTCATGAATTACAATACATAAATACAATAATTACATACAAATGGAACAACTTTGGATCGAAATAATGGCAATAAACATGTATGATTTTGGCGTTATCAACTTCCATTTTCTCTCAATTCACTCAACAAGATTGATCATCTATTCAAGATCTAGCAACCATCAATTCAAACAAATTATATATTTGAAATCCTTCCATCTTACTCTTCAAATCCATACCAACTTTATTGCATTTGGGTAATTTTCTAAAAATACTAGATTTTGTGTTCTTGATGTTTTTAACTTATAAAAGTGTTAATTAGTGCCTATGGCTCAAGTCTAACATGAATATATGATTTATATGCTTGTTCTTGTCATTTTGATGTAACTAGCTCAAACCTGAAATGGGTGTGTTTGATTGTGAGATTTGGTTGCTTAAATGTTGTTAGATGTTAAAAGTGCATGTATTAAATGTGTTACTAGCATCATTAGCTTCAATTTGGTATGTAGGTTGACATGGAATAGCTTCATAAACATAATTGTTAAATTTGTGAGTTTGAGTTAGGGTTTGATAGAAGTAAAATGAACTTTCGATGCTTTGAATGCTTTGCAATGTTGTTTGTAAGTGTTTAGTTGTATTGTATGCGTAATTACCTACGAAATGGCGTATCATATGTGTGCATTTAATTCTCGAATCATCATTATGCATTTATGAACTTGAAGCATTTATGATGAGCATTAATTGATCATTCAATTTGGAAATTGATTATTGTAAATGATGATTTTGGTTGATGAAATGTGTTTAGTTACACTCCTCGTCAAATTACCTTTCCAACGATGTATGGTATACGTTTTAAGTGTTTACGGTTTGCGGGTTGTGCTTAATTGAAGTTTGGTTGAGACTTGAACAATTGAAACTGGCCAGGTACCAGTTCACGTTGATTGCCGCGGCGCGGCACTCCTTGGTCGCGGCGCGACATTAGGCGTGGCCAGAGACTGACCTACCTTGTTAAATTACAAAAAATGTTTGCTATGCTACGAACCTCCGATTCACATGTAACTTGTTCTAACATGCTTTTATATGATTAAAAACCTCAGAAAAATAGTTCGGGACCCGACCCGAACGTGTTAACTTTTTTGTTGACTTTGACTTGACCAAAGTTGACTTTTGTTTAAACTTAACCAAATACTTATGCAATCATCCTAACATGCTTTTATATTTGTATCATGCATGAAACTTGGCAACGTGATTCACATGCTATATGTAATCGAGTCGTAACGAGCCATAGGACTAATTGAACAACTTTGACCCAACGTGTTTACCGTTATTGATACGAACCTATTGTTTAGGTCAAGACTAGCATTCGTTCTTACACACACTGTGACGACCTGGGAATTTTTGACCAAATTTAAACTTAATCTTTAAATGTTTCCAAGACGATAAGCAAGGTCTGTAATGTTGAAATCTCAAAAACATTGAATTGTGTTCATGTATACGTTTGACCTTCGACTATCCCCAACGATTTACGAACAATTAATTGTAAATAAGTATGTACATATATATATATATATATATATATATATATATATATATATATATATATATATATATATGATTTTATACATAATTATTATATTATGAATATGTAGAAATTTATAATATTTCTATGATGAAATAATGTATTATTCTAAATAAATATATGTAATACTTACATATATAAAACATTTATATTTTTCATAATTACATATATAATTATAATATAATTAGTATGCAAACATATATTATAATATATTTGTATTAAAATGTATAAATATATAATATTCAGTGTATGTTATAATACATATTATATAATCATTAAGCATTACATAATAATACGTGATATTAATAAATTAAATTTAAATATAAATATAGTTGTTATAATAATATTGTTATTACTGTCAAATATCAACATTTGTATTAATAATATCATTATATAACCTATAAAGATAAAATTTGATATATGTATTATATTATTATTATTATCATTTATACAATTATTATTATCATTAATATTTATATTTATCATTATTATTATTTTTATTGACAATGTTAAATATTAATAGTATTATGAGTATATATTATTAATTATGAATTATTAATATTAAAAAAAATACAATACAGATCAATTATATCAGCACGAGTAATACCTATCTCTATCATTTCTATTAATATTTTTTTTCTTCTTCCTACTTTTCTTCCTCTGCTCGTGAGTTAATGTCTTCCACGATCACCACAAAACAAAAACCCAATCAATAATTGTTGATGCATAAAATTGATCACTTGCAAGAGGTTAAACCACGACTGCTTATCACAGAATCAAAAAAAAAAAAAAAAGAAATTCACATAAACAAAACCAATTTTTTTTCTTCTTTTTCGTGACTTGTTTTAATCCATAATCCAATTTCGAATCAATCACAAAATCTATTAATGTAGAGTTATCAGGAATCACCTAGTGAAGCTTTCTGTAAAGTTTCTAGTCTTAATTTGATGAATTGAAGTCGAATTTTCGAGTCAAAGCTCGAAATCAAAAAGTCAAACGATTTTAAATCATTCAAATTCGTGAACGGTATTTTGATTCAGGTCAAAAGAATGATTGTCGAGTGTTTCCATGTTGATGAGAAAGATATTTCATGAAGGTACTGAAGTCTCAAAACAGCTCTATCTCAAAAATCAATTTTTTTTTTGTTTTTGTTCTTCGTTTTTTTTCTTGAACTCAGCTACTGCTGTCGAGTTTTTTTTTTCTGTTTTGATCGACTTAGTTCACCAACTTCGGTCGTTTCTGTTTTGTTTAATCCTAAAACCGATTTAATGTTTTAATGTTATGATTAATTGTACCACTAGTTGATTTGATTAAGATGATGAAGAAGAAGAAAGTAGAACAGAAATAAAGACGGGTTAAATAGATTAAAGGGAGGATTAAAACAGAAAAACATCCGATGGTTTGATGGTTAGGAGTGTTAGCAGTGAGCGAGAGGTCTCGGGTTCAAGCCCGAGCAACGACATTCTTTTTGGAGATTATTACTTTAAAGGTAGTATTATTACTATAATTATTATTATTATTATTATTATTATTAATTATTATTATTATTATGATTAAATATGATTATGATTAATATGCTTACTAATACAATAACATGATAAGTATAATACAAAATGGATTAAGGATATAAATTTAGAACAATATAATATGGCTATAGCTATTATAATAAAAATGACGATATAATAAAATTTGATAAGATACTAGGATAATTATGATTATGGTCATGATAATTAAAAATATTAATTATAAATATATGAAACTCTTTATTGTTATTATTATTATTATTATTTTTAGAATTATCGTTATTTTTATTATTATTTTATTATCATTATAGTTATTAATATAAATATTAGTATCATTATTATTATTAGTTCAATTATTATTATTATCATCACAACTATAAGAATTATAACCAGTAGTAGTATTATTATTGATATTGTGATCATTATTAATTATTGTTATTGTTATAACATGATTTTTATTATTATCATTTTAGTTATTATTAAGTAATATCGTTATGAACTAAAAGTATTACTATCATTAATATAAAGTATGATTATTATTATTATTACGAATATGATTAGTATTATTATTGTTCCTACGAAAATAACACAAACTATTATTATTATTATCATTAATATTAGTATTTAGTATCATTGTAGACTTATTATTATTATTATTAACAAAAGTATTATTATAAAGATTATCATTAGTAATAAGATCGTATAATAATAATTATTATTATTAAGTATTATGTATTATTATCAAAATTATTATTTTCATTATCATTATTATTATTAAACTTATCATTTTATATAAAATTTGCATTAATATTATTATTATTAAATCTAATAGTATTATCATCCATATCTTAATATTTTCATTAATTTAACTAGCAAATGATATTCATATAACGATATATTTAATAACACAAAAGTAAACTATATTAATATCTTATTTATTAAAATAATTAAAATGAATATAATGAAACATATAAGTTATTAATATTAAAACTTATATTACTAATAATATACATATTTGTCCGATTACAAGTATATGTATTAATATATATACGAATGATATAGGTTCGTGAATCCGAGGCCAACCCTGCATTGTTCAGTTGTTCAATGCCGTCATATGTATTTTTACTACAAAATACAGTATTGTGAGTTTCATTTGCTCCCTTTTTAAATGCTTTTGCAATATATATTTTTGGGACTGAGAATACATGTGTTGCTTTTATAAATGTTTGACGAAATAGACACAAGTACGCAAAACTACATTCTATGGTTGGATTATTAAACCGAATATCGCCCCTTCAAGTCTGGTAACCTAAGAATTAGGGAAATGGCCCCTAATTGACGCGAATCTTAAAGGTAGATCTATCGGGCCCAATGAGCCCCATCCAGGGTATGGATGCTTTAGTACTTCGAGGTATTATTTAGTATATTAGCTGCGCGCTGTATACTGGGGGATATTCTATATGCATCTTGTTAAGGTCGTTTACCAGGTGTTCAATCCATATGAATGATTTTTATCTCTATGCAGTTTGCGAAATGCCTGATATGAGATGTATGTTTATGAAAATGAAAATGAAATCTTGTGGTCTATTAAAAATATGGAAATGATTATTACAATAAACTAATGAACTCACCAACCTTTTGGTTGACACTTTAAAGCATGTTTATTCTCAGGTATGAAAGAAATCTTCCGCTGTACATTTCCTCATTTTAAAGATATTACTTGGAGTCGTTCATGGTATATTTAGATCAGTACCTCGCAATAGGACCAGATGTTGATGACTTCGTCCAGATGGATTGGGATGGGTCCTGACATGTGGTATCAGAGCGGTGGTCATAGCAAACCAGGTCTTGCATTAGTGTGTCTAACTGATAGTTGTTTAGATGCATTAGTGGGTCTGGACTTCGACCGTGTCTGCATGTCAAAAGTTTTGCTTATCATTTAGTGTCGAAAATTACATGCTTAGCATTCTTAGGGAATCACTTTCTTATCATCTTAAGTCTAGACACGTCTTACTGCATTTAGTGCATCGATAGTGTATAGACAAAATTCATATCTTAGCGCATCTGTTACTGTAGACTTTCCTGACTTATGCCGTAAATTCCTCCGTAGTCTACGAAATCTTTAGTACTATATATATATATATATATATATATATATATATATATATATATATATATATATATATATATATATATGATATTCTATGTAGTTAGAATATCATCCAATATTCAAAAATCATTTCATATCGAAAAAATCCTTTATTCAATCGTACGAAATGGAATTCGCCACTAGTTCAAGTTCCTCTGATTCCGATATAGAATTCCATTAGAGCTCCGAAAACAGTGTGACCAGAATGAACCAGCCGATTAACCATCATCTATTCTCGATGAATTGGAGATGGGTTCGTAGCCTACTTAATCATTGGAGACAAGAAGAAGGTGATCCTTTCCACCCACCAACCTGCACTCTTGGCGAAAAACCTAAAACACTTACCGGCGAACCAGTCCGAAAACCATTTTCACACTCATTTCCAGAGTATCTCGCCACGATTATATTCTATCTAAAATTCTAAACCTTATTCATTCACTCGTTCCGACCGTCAATCATCCCGGAATAATAGAAGAAGTCAATAAACTTCACGCTCGAGTAATCAATTTGGAGAATATGGTGCAAAATTTACCAGCTCCAACAACATCACCGGCACCAACAGTACCATCAATAACAGCATCAGTACCATCAACAATCCACGCCTCAACATCACACTCTATACCTCGAGTATAATCTTCGTTCTACGTATCGTTCTACATCAATATCTTTGTTCTTCATGGCGATTATGTAATCTCTAATGTTTGAGAGATTATGTATTCTAAGTTCTAATGATGAATCAAATGAGATTAATATCATATTAACTCATTAAATCCATGATTACATCTGAAGAAAATATTTATGTAAGTATATTTTCATAAAGATTGTAATTAAAAATTCTTTCGTACAAACTGTTAATGGTGAAAATATTTTAACGGGTAGGTAATACCCGAGGAATATTTAGATTTCACATTAATAAGTTACATTGTACATTCTTCGAATCTGATTCAACAGTCATTTACTATTCTACTTACAACCACCGATATACGTATTCGTTCACCGCAGAATAACCATTTTCATTCAATTTCATATTTGAATTTTGACCTATCATAATCCAACAAGTGGCATAATGAAGAAAATATTGGACAAAATAAAATTTGTTAGAAACAAACAAATTAATTATGAGAAATTTTGTTAAGAATTCACGCTAACTATTCCTAGCTAACTGTTCCTAGCTAACTGTTAATTCCTTATTACATTTATTTATCGCAATTTAATTATCGCAATTTAAATTCTCGCAATTTTATTTATTGTCATTTAATTTCTGTTATTTATTTTACGCACTTTAAATATCGGGACACGTATACAGGGTTTTGACATATCATATCGACGCATCTATATATATTATTTGGAATAACCATAGACACTCTATATGCAGTAATGACCGAGTTAGCTATACAGGGTTGAGGTTGATTCTAAATAATATATATACTTTGAGTTGTGATCGAGTCTGAGACATGTACACGGGTCACGATACGTATTAATTAATTCAAATATTATATATTAAACTATATATGAATTATTTGACTGTTAACTGTGGACTATCGACTGTGGACTGTCAACATTGGACAATTAAAATGAATTAAAATATTGATTATAACATATGAAACTAAACAATTCTTCAAGTTTGCCACTTGATTTCATCTTAAACCTCGTTTGTATCTTGACGATTACAATATGCGTTCAAACCTTTCATGATTCTTGAAAACATCTCAACCGAGAGGATGAACCAACCGTACTTCATCTACGGAAGAAAAGATTGATGCTTATAATTATGCACCTGAAAACACTCGGAACCTGAGTAAACGTTTAACACGTATATGTACTAGATCCTTTAGTATTGTTATTACCAAAAATAACATTGCAATTCTTTTTTAAATTAGCCAATTTAGTCACAGCTCCAACAAATCACAATGACTAAACCTACTTTCAAATAATCCAAAAGATTCAGTATCTGCTGAAGTCATTAACGAATACCTTGCTCCTGACTCTACACTTCTACGAACAAATCTTCATCATCATCCATCGATATTAGAAATTCTAAGATATCATCGTATCCTTCATTATAAATATCCTCCATATTTCTGAAGATATTTTCGTAATTATTCTTATCTAAAATCATTTACCTCTTCGCGCTATCTGTATTACATCATAAAAGAAACTATTTTAGTTTCTAAATTCTGAAACCTTCGAGTTTAAAATAAGAATGTTTTTGAAGTAGTGTTGGGAATTGAAGCATGAGTTAGTATAATATAATGACACTTGATCAACGTGATTATATTACAGTAAGTCATGCTGAGTTTCTAATGGAACGTGATGATTCACAGAACATACCGTCATCATGTGTCATGTTACACGACTCTTATATTCTATCTAACCTCTAAACATATCAAGAACATATTTTCTTGATAGTTCTATTCTCAGTGATTCAGGAAATTTGACAAATCAAATCGTGCTACTACCTTTCCTTTCTACCTTGTATATTATGATAATTCGAAACTCCATACCTATGAATTCTGGACCATTACTCGCGGAAAGAAGACAAAAGCATGAAGCTCCAAAATAGAAAGGGGGTATAAATCGCAGCAAATAAGAGAGAGCATTAAATGTGAATGACAATGATTATAGAAGACGGAAGCAGGGACTCCGAAATATAAGAGAAAATATAAATCCCAACAACAACACATAAATTACAAACCATGGATATTAATACGAATAGCAACATAAAGACACGGGAGAATTAAAAATACTATAACCCCAAGGGCGAAGTAGAAGTAAACAGATTCCTCCGGTTGAAGTTGGAAAAGGAGAATGATTGTTGCGATAGTCAGGATAAGGACAAGGATTAGAACTGGATTAAGCATTTTCACAATCTCTTGGATGTATGAACTAAGAAAGAAAGTATAGGAATGGTGAGAATAATGTAACGGAAGAGTTTAATTTATAATGGAAATATCAGACAGAGTAATCAAGACAGATCACAGTATTTAATTATAGAGATCTTAATTTCCTTAGTCGCCGAAGAACCAAATCTTATTACAAAGATTTCCTCTAAATTCCTTGAATTCCGGAAAAATCCACCATGACTACGTCAAAAGTTAAATCTCTATCTCAATCTTTTGTGAAAACTTCACTCGTACACTTCACACAAACAAATTGTTTTATCTATATTACTAAATGATGATAAAACTCTATTTATCAACTCATATTCGTCATGAAAACATTTTTATTGTTAGCCATGACCACCTCACTCAAATTTCGGGACGAACTTTCTTTAGCGGGTAGGTACTGTGACGACTAGGGAATTTCCGACCAAATTTAAACTTAATCTTTATATGTTTCCAAGACGATAAGCAAGGTCTGTAATGTTGAAATCTCAAAAACTTTGAATTGTGTTCATGTATACGTTTGACCTTCGACTATCCCCGACGATTCACGAACAATTAATTGTAAATAAGCATGTACATATATATATATATATATATATATATATATATATATATATATATATATATATATATATATATATATGATTTTATACATAATTATTATATTATGAATATGTAGAAATTTATAATATTTCTATGATGAAATAATGTATTATTCTAAATAAATATATGTAATACTTACATATATAAAACATTTATATTTTTCATAATTACATATATAATTATAATATAATTAGTATGCAAACATATATTATAATATATTTATATTAAAATGTATAAATATATAATATTCAGTATATGTTATAATACATATTATATAATCATTAAGCATTACATAATAATACGTGATATTAATAAATTAAATTTAAATACAAATATAGTTGTTATAGTAATATTGTTATTACTGTCAAATATCAACATTTGTATTAATAATATCATTATATAACCTATAAAGATAAAAGTTGATATATGTATTATATTATTATTATCAATATTATTATTATCATTTATACAATTATTATTATCATTAATATTTATATTTATCATTATTATTATTTTTATTGATAATGTTAAATATTAATAGTATTGTGAGTATATATTATTAATTATGAATTATTAATATTAAAAAAAATACAATACAATACAATACAGATCAATTATATAAGCACGAGTAATACCTATCTCTATCATTTCTATTATTATTTTTTTTCTTCTTCCTACTTTTCTTCCTCTGCTCGTGAGTTAATGTCTTCCACGATCACCACAAAACAAAAACCCAATCAATAATTGTTGATGCATAAAATTGATCACTTGCAAGAGGTTAAACCACGACTGCTTATCACAGAATCAAAAAAAAAAAAAAAAGAGAAATTCACATAAACAAAACCAATTTTTTTCTTCTTTTTCGTGACTTGTTTTAATCCATAATCCAATTTTGAATCAATCACAAAATATATTAATGTAGAGTTATCAGGAATCACCTAGTGAAGCTTTCTGTAAAGTTTCTAGTCTTAATTCGATGAATTAAAGTCGAATTTTCGAGTCAAAGCTCGAAATCAAAAAGTCAAACGATTTTAAATCATTCAAATTCGTGAACGGTATTTTGATTCAGGTCAAAAGAATGATTGTTGAGTGTTTCCATGTTGATGAGAAAGATATTTTATGAAGGTACTGAAGTCTCAAAAACGCTCTATCTCAAAAATCAATTTTTTTTTTTTTTTGTTCTTCGTTTTTTCCTTGAACTCAGCTACTACTGTCGAGTTTTTTTTCTATTTTGATCGACTCAGTTCACTAACTTCGGTCGTTCTGTTTTGTTTAATCCTAAAACCGATTTAATGTTTTGATGTTATGATTAATTGTACCACTAGTTGATTTGATTAAGATGATGAAGAAGAAGAAAGTAGAACAGAAATAAAGACGGGTTAAATAGATTAAAGGGAGGATTAAAACAGAAAAATAGCCGATGGTTTGATGGTTAGGAGTGTTAGCGGTGAGCGAGAGGTCTCGGGTTCAAGCCCGAGCAACGACATTCTTTTTGGAGATTATTACTTTAAAGGTAGTATTATTACTATAATTATTATTATTATTCTTATTATTAATTATTATTATTATTAGGATTAAATATGATTATGATTAATATGCTTACTAATACAATAACATGATAAGTATAATACAAAATGGATTAAGGATATAAATTTAGAACAATATAATATGGCTATAGCTATTATAATAAAAATGACGATATAATAAAATTTGATAAGATACTAGGATAATTATGATTATGGTCATGATAATTAAAAATATTAATTATAAATATATGAAACTCTTTATTGTTATTATTATTATTATTTTTTTTTTAGAATTATCGTTATTTTTATTATTATTTTATTATCATTATAGTTATTAATATAAATATTAGTATCATTATTATTATTAGTTCAATTATTATTATTATCATCACAACTATAAGTATTATAATCAGTAGTAGTATTATTATTATTGATATTGTGATCATTATTAATTATTGTTATTGTTATAACATGATTTTTATTATTATCATTTTAGTTATTATTAAGTAATATCATTATGAACTAAAAGTATTACTATTATTAATACAAAGTATGATTATTATTATTATTACGAATATGATTAGTATTATTATTGTTCCTACGAAAATAACACAAACTATTATTATTATTATCATTAATATTAGTATTTAGTATCATTGTAGACTTATTATTATTATTAACAAAAGTATTATTATAAAGATTATCATTAGTAATAAGATCGTATAATAATAATTATTATTATTAAGTATTATGTATTATTATCAAAATTATTATTTTCATTATCATTATTATTATTAAACTTATCATTTTATATAAAATTTGCATTAATATTATTATTATTAAATCTAATAGTATTATCATCCATATCTTAATATTTTCATTAATTTAACTAGCAAATGATATTCATATAACGATATATTTAATAACACAAAAGTAAACTATATTAATATCTGATTTATTAAAATAAATAAAATGAATATAATGAAACATATAAGTTATTAATATTAAAACTTATATTACTAATAATATACATATTTGTCCGATTACAAGTATATGTATTAATATATATACGAATGATATAGGTTCGTGAATCCGAGGCCAACCCTGCATTGTTCAGTTGTTCAATGCCGTCATATGTATTTTTACTACAAAATACAGTATTGTGAGTTTCATTTGATCCCTTTTTAAATGCTTTTGCAATATATATTTTTGGGACTGAGAATACATGCGTTGCTTTTATAAATGTTTGACGAAATAGACACAAGTACGCAAAAATACATTCTATAGTTGGATTATTAAACCGAATATCGCCCCTTCAAGTCTGGTAACCTAAGAATTAGGGAAATGGCCCCTAATTGACGCGAATCTTAAAGGTAGATCTATCGAGCCCAACGAGCCCCATCCAGGGTATGGATGCTTTAGTACTTCGAGGTATTATTTAGTATATTAGCTGCGCGCTGTATACTGGGGGATATTCTATATGCATCTTGTTAAGATCGGTTACCAGGTGTTCAATCCATATGAATGATTTTTATCTCTATGCAGTTTGCGAAATGCCTGATATGAGATGTATGTTTATGAAAATGAAAATGAAATCTTGTGGTCTATTAAAAATATGGAAATGATTATTACGATAAACTAATGAACTTACCAACCTTTTGGTTGACACTTTAAAGCATGTTTATTCTCAGGTATGAAAGAAATCTTCCGCTGTGCATTTGCTCATTTTAAAGATATTACTTGGAGTCGTTCATGACATATTTAGATCAGTACCTCGCAATGGGACCAGATGGATTAGGACGGGTCCTGACACACGTTACTTTATGAAGTACAATTTACTATTCATGCAACCAAGGTGAGATCATAGCCTCACCTTTTCAACAACTTTTACTTTTAAACTATGGGATGAGAAACATATACATATCATGCTTTTATGCTTTGAACACAAGTACGAAAACAAACATTCCACAGCGAGTTTGAACAAAAAGCCTCAATTCAATTATCATTAGTTACACTTGCAGGGTGTAAACGTGAACTTATGTTATGTGATTGATAATGCTAAAAACGAACATATATTTCATAGCATTATCCCTCAAGAAAGACAAACTTTTAGTTGTAATTGTTCTATTTACAAGTGATATTCCTTTAAATAATAAAAGGCAAAGACAAAAGACAGATTCGACGAATTGAAGATGCAAACGACCAAAAAGCTCAAAAGTACAAAATACAATCAAAGAGGTTCCAATTATTGATTAGAAGTGTCTCAAAATTACAAGAGTACAAGAAGCAAAACACAAAATACAAGATATTAAATTGTACGCAAGGACGTTCGAAAAACCGAAAACGAGACCAAAGTCAACTCTCAACGCTCGACGCAACGGACTAAAAATTACAAGTTAACTATGCACATAAATAAAATATAATATTTAAAGAATTCTTATAATTATTTATATATTATATTATTATTTATAAACGTCGGCAAGAAAGAAAACAAAGACATGTGACTTCTCCTAGCTGGCCATGCGATCGCATGGCCTGGAGGCACAAAAGCCATGCAATCGCATGGCACCCTTTTTCAGCTCTGGTCCTATAAATTTCGCAGTTTGGTGATCGAATTCAACATCTTTTTCTTTCTCTCTATCATACGATATATATATATATATATATATATATATATATATATATATATATATATATATATATATATATATATATATATATATATATATATATATATATATATATATATATATATATATATATATATATATATATATTATATTTTAATTTTAATTTTAATTTTAATTTCTAATAATAAGGGTATGTTAGCGAATGTTGTAAGGGTGTAAGTCGAAATTCTGTCCGTGTAACGCTACGCTATTTTTAATCACTGTAAGTTATGGTTAATGTTATTTTTTAAATTAATGTCTCGTAGCTAAGTTATTATAATGCTTATTTAATGCCGAAGTAATCATGCTGTTGGGCTAAATATTAAAATTGGGTAATTGGGCTTTGTACCATAATTGGGGTTTGGACAAAAGAATGACACTTGTGGAAATTAGACTATGGGCTATTAATGGGCTTTATATTAACTAAATGATACCTCGTTAATTTAATATATAGACTTATAATTTGATGTATTTATATATAACCACATACGCTTGACTGGGCACGGTGGGCGGGATATCTATAAATACCAATAATTGTTCATTTTACCGGACACGGAATTGGATTAATAGTTAATAGACTTGTTGAAACAGGAGCGGATTACATTCAAGGGTAATTGGTGTAATTGTTAACAAAGTAGTAAAACCTTGGTTTACACGCAGTCGATAACCTGGTGTATTCATTAAACAAAGTATTAAGACCTTGTTACAATTTGAATCCCCAATTAGTTGGAATATTTGACTTCGAGAATAAGAATAATTTGACGAAGGCTTTCGCACTTTATATTTATGACTGATGGACTATTATGGACAAATCCGTATGGACATATTAAATAATCCAGGACAAAAAACAATTAACCCATGGGAATAAACTAAAAATCAACACGTCAAACATCATGATTATGGAAGTTTAAATAAGCATAATTCTTTTATTTCATATTTAATTGCACTTTTAATTATCGCACTTTTATTTATTGTCATTATATTTAATTGCACTTTTAATTATCGTACTCTTTAATTATCGCAATTTTATTTTATCGCACTTTTATTTATCGCAATTTCATTATCGTTATTTACTTTACGCTTTAAATTAAGTTATATTTATTTTTAATATTTTACATTAGGTTTTAACTGCGACTAAAGTTTTAAAAATCGACAAACCGGTCATTAAACGGTAAAAACTCCCTTTTATAATAATAATATCACTTATATATATATTTGTATTTTTATATAACGTTAAGCTTGTTTAAGAGTTCCCTGTGGATGAACCAGACTTACTAAAAACTACACTACTGTATGATTAGGTACACTGCCTATAAGTGTTGTAGCAAGGTTTAGGTATATCCATTCTATAAATAAATAAATATCTTGTGTAAAATTGTATCGTATTTAATAGTATTTCGTTGTAAAAATAATACTATTTCCTAGTACACCTCGCACACATCAAGTATTCTTGGCGCCGTTGCCGGGGACAATTCTGCTTAAACGCCGGAAACGCAACGCTATATATATAAAAAAATATTTTTATTAATTTTTAGTTTACTTTTATAAAAATACGCTTTTGTAAAAATAAGTTTTAATACAAAAATATAAAAAGAAAAATAAAAAATATAAATATTTTTAAGAGTTTGTTAAATATAAAACTATAAAGTTTCTTTATTTTTATTTTGTAAAAATATATGTTTTATTTAATTTATATAAATATATTATATAAATATATAAATCAGAAAAAAAAAATATAAAAACACTCGGCCCGTACTGTAGCAGCCCAAAGTCTGGCCCGAATTTGCAGACCATGCGATCGCATGGTATTACAACATTCATCTCATGCGATCGCATGAGCTGATTTGACAGGACTGGTAACCTCAGCCGCCGAGTTTAGGGTTTAATTAATTAATAATTATTATTATATAAACCCTAATTAGGGTTTAGTTATTAATTATTTAGCTTAGTTTTTAGATTTAATTTGTTTTATTTAGTTTATTTAGTTTTAATAAATTATAAAATTAATTGTTTTATAAAATAAATAATATAAAAAAAATATTTTTATAAAAATTGTACTTTTTACAACTTTAAGATTATTTTTATATTTTGTAACTTTTTATTTGTTTTAGCATAATATTTGTATTTTTCGCTCGTATTTAATTCTAAGATATAGTTTTTGCCATAGTTATTTTTATTTCTAGATTTTTAGGCTTTGCCGTAAAATCCCTTAAGTGCTTTTTTTATAGACTAAGATTTAGGTGCTTTACAATTTTGCGACGCCGTTTTTAAGTTTTAGTACCTTTTTAAGTTATTTCCATTTGGGATATAATATTTCTTTTTAGCTTTAATATTTTTAGACGCAACTTTTAATTCTTAGTTTTTAGTGCCTTTTAAGTTACGACGCGCTACTTTCTTATTTTTATTTTTCGACGCTTATTATTTTTCGACCGTTTTCGATGCGCTCTTTTTCTTTCTTATTTCTCGACACTCTAGTTTTTAGGACTTAGATTTTTTCTATTTTTTCTTTAAATTTCAACGAAAAATTATTTTAAGTGGTTAAATTGATAGACATCAAAATTTTCTGGTTCGTAGTAATAGTTGGATTTGTACGTGGACCGAGTTATTGGAGCCAAACAATACTCAATTATATTGAGACCAAACGAATCCTGCCCCTCTGCTGCATCTTTTGGCTATTCGAAACGTGGGCAAAATCAGAAAAGTCTATTAATTTGATAACTTATATAATTTTTCTTATTTTTAAAACTAATAGGATATTCAGTGAATGCACCGAGCAAAACGTTCACCACCTTTTGTACGTTCACCACCTGTAACTCGATCAAGACATCTAGCAAATATTGTCGCCGTTGATTTTTCTTTAGAATCGTCATCCAGTCGACCAAGTACTCCAATTCAAATTTCCGATAATCCATTTTTTGAACCCGACCTCACAATTGAGAATCCGGAGAATATTCAGGGACAATTCATAGATCCTGAACCATTAATCTTTCCTCCGGAATCACCAATCATTCAAACAGAGATTGTTGAGGAACCTACCATTAAATCAGAATCCTATAGTGATTCAGATTCAATAAATTCAATCATGGAGAATCTGGAACCTCTAAGTATGGAAGACCGAATGAGAGCTAAACGCACTGGCCAAGGTCACGCAATTACTCAACCAGACATAAATGCGCCAGATTATGAAATCAATGGACAAATTCTACACATGGTAACAAATCAATGCCAATTTAGTGGTGCGCCGAAGGAAGATCCAAATGAACATCTTCGTACCTTTAATATGATCTGCACACTATTTAAAATAAGAGAAGTGGAGGATGAACAGATCTATCTCATGTTATTTCCCTGGACTTTAAAGGGAGAAGCCAAAGATTGGTTGGAATCGTTACCTGAAGGGGCGATTGATACATGAGACGTTTTATTTGAAAAATTTCTTAAACAATTCTTTCCGGCATCTAAAGCCGTGAGACTTCAAGGAGAAATTGTTATGTTTACACAAAAGCCAAATGAAACTCTATATGAGGCGTGGACCAGATTTGGAAAGTTATTGAGAGGATGTCCGCAACATGGTTTAGACACTTGTCAAATAGTACAAATATTCTACCAAGGATGCGACATCACAATAAGAAAAGACATCGATATAGCAGCTGGTGGTTCCATTATGAAGAAAACAGAAACTGATGCTTACAAAATTATTGATAACACTGCTTCCCACACAAATGAGTGGCACCAAGAAAAAGATATCGTTAGATCATCTAAAGCAGCTAGAGCCGATTCTAGCCATGACTTAGATTCCATTTCCGCAAAGATAGATGCTGTCGAGAGACGAATGGAAAAGATGACTAAAGATATCCACTCAATACGAATTAGTTGTGAGCAGTGTGGAGGACCACATTTGACAAAAGATTGTCTCAGTATTGAACTAACAATGGAACAAAGAGAGAATGTTTCATACATAAACCAAAGGCCTGGAAATAATTATCAGAATAATTATCAACCGCCAAGACCGATCTACAATCAAAATCAGAACTATAACTGAAATGTTCCATACAACAACCAACAAGGTCCAAGCAATCAAAAAGTATCCAATAATACTTACAACCAGCAAAGACCTATTTTTCAAAATAAACCACCACAAACCGATGATAAAAAGCCAAATTTAAAAGATATGATGTCAAAGCTAGTTGATTCTCAAACACAATTTTTCACATCTCAGAAACAAACGAATGAACAAAATGCTCAAGCATTTAGAAATCAACAAGCTTCTATTCAAAATTTGGAACAAGAAGTAAGCAACCTAGCAAGGTTGATAGGTGAAAGAAAACCGGGAAGTCTACCTAGTGATACAAATGCTAACCCCCGGAATGAAACAGCTAAAGCCATTACCACAAGAAGTGGTATTACACTTAAACCACCTGAAATACCTGTAATTTCTGATGAAGCTATTCTTACTCCACAAGAACCACAGTCTGAACAAGATAAGGAAAAAGAACCGGTAGTTGAAAAGGTTAATGAAGATAACACAGTTAAAGCTAAACCTTATGTTAAACCATACCAACCACCACTTCCTTACCCAAGTAAAATGAGAAAAGAGAGACTTGAAGCCGAGCAATCCAAATTCTTGGATATGTTTAAATAGATAAATGTAAATCTTCCTTTCATTGATGTGATTTTAGGAATGCCTAGATATGCTAAATTTCTGAAAGATCTAATCACAAATAGAAAGAAAATGGAAGAACTCTCGGCTGTTACTATGAATGCTAATTGTTCTGCAGTGCTGTTGAATAAGATACCAGAAAAATTATCAGATCCAGGAAGTTTCACAATTCCATGTTTTCTGGGTAGTCTTAGTTCAATAGAAGCATTGGCAGACTTAGGTGCTAGTATAAATTTAATGTCGTATTCACTATACGCTAAACTAGACCTTGGAGAATTGAAACCAACACGAATAAGCATACAACTAGCCGATCGATCAGTAAAATATCCTAGAGGGATAATGGAGAACATGCTAGTTAAAGTTGGTACTTTAGTATTTCCAGTAGATTTTTTTATTCTGGACATGGAAGAAGATTCTCGAGTACCTCTCATATTAGAAAGACCATTCTTAAACACGGCTAAAACAATAATAGACGTGTTCGGTAAGAAACTGACCATAAGTATAGAGGACGAGAGTGTTACCTTTTCAGTTGATAGAGCAATGCAACAACCGCAATCTGCAGATGATACATGCTATTATATTCAAACTATAGAATCACATGCAGAATTGTTAGAAGAATTTCCAAAATTACAAGGAACAGGAGAATGTTCTTTAGGAGAAGGAACTGAACCAATTGATGAAACTGAAATGTTAGCTACACTTATGGCTAATGGATATGAACCAACAACAGAAGAAATTCAAATGCTAAAAGAGCAAGATAGATATCGATACAAATCATCGATAGAAGAACCACCGACATTAGAGTTAAAGCCACTTCTAAACCATTTGGAATATGCTTATTTACATGGTGAATCTGAATTACCTGTAATAATATCATCTTCTCTTACTAAAAATGAAAAATCTCAACTCATTTCTGTGTTAAAAGCTCATAAACCAGCCATTGCATGGAAGATTCATGATATTAAAGGAATAAGTCCTTCGTATTACACACATAAAATCCTTATGGAAGAAGGTCATAAAACGTACGTGCAACGCCAACGAAGACTAAATCCTAATATGCAAGATGTTGTTAAGAAAGAAATAATTAAACTGCTTGATGCAGGTTTAATTTATCCAATCTCTGATAGTCCATGGATAAGCCCAGTTCAATGCGTGCCTAAGAAGGGTGGCATGACTGTCATCACAAATGAAAAAAATGAGCTTATTCCTAGTAGGACTGTAACAGGATGGCGTGTTTGTATTGATTATAGAAAATTAAATGACGCCACCAGAAAAGATCACTTTCCCTTACCTTTCATTGATCAAATGTTGGAAAGATTAGCCGGAAATAGTTACTATTGTTTTCTTGATGGTTTTTTCGGATATTTTTAAATTCCAATAGCACCCGAGGATCAAGAGAAAACCACATTCACATGCCCTTATGGTACTTTTGCTTACAAACGCATGCCATTTGGACTTTGCAACGCCCCTGCAACCTTTCAAAGGTGCATGATGGCGATTTTTCATGACTTGATAGAAGAATGCATGGAAGTTTTCATGGATGACTTTTCAGTCTTCGGTGATACTTTTGAAACATGTCTAGTTAATCTTGAACGAATGCTTATTAGATGCGAACAATCAAATCTAGTACTTAATTGGGAGAAATGCCATTTCATGGTTAAAGAAGGCATCGTTCTTGGACATAAAATTTCAAAGGAAGGAATTGAAGTGGATAGAGCTAAAGTAGATGTAATTGCTAAACTTCCACATCCCACCAATATTAGAGGAGTTAGGAGTTTTCTAGGGCATGCCGGTTTTTACCGACATTTCATAAAAGATTTTTCTAAAATTGCCACTCCTATGAATAAACTCCTAGAAAAGGATGCTCCATTCATCTTTTCAGATGAATGCATCAAATCTTTGAATATTCTTAAAGAGAAACTCACTAATGCGCCGATCATGATAACTCCAAATTGGAATCTACCGTTTAAACTTATGTGTGATGCAAGTGATTTTGCAATGGGAACCGTTTTAGGACAAAGGATTGAAAAACGATTTCAACCTATATATTATGCTAGTAAGACGTTACACGGAGCACAAACGAATTATACAACTACTAAAAAAGAACTCCTTGCTATTGTCTTTGCTTTTGACAAATTTTGTTCATATCTCGTTCTAACAAAAACGGTGGTCTATACCGACCATTCTGCTCTTAGATACCTATTTTCGAAACAAGATGCTAAACTACGATTAATCCGTTGGATCTTACTCTTACAAGAGTTCGATATTGAAATCCGAGATAAAAAGGGAGCAGAAAATCTCGCCGCTGATCATCTTTCTCGTCTTGAAAATCCCGAATTAGAAGTTCTAAATGAATCGGCCATACAAGACAACTTTCCTGATGAATATCTATTGAAGATAGATTATAATGAAATTTCATGGTTTGCAGACTATGCAAACTACTTAGTATGTGGATTCCTTGAAAAAGGATTATCGTACCAAAAACGAAAGAAATTCTTTAGTGATATAAAACACTATTTCTGGGAAGATCCACATTTGTTTAAAAGTTGTCCCGATGGAATAATACGTTGATGTGTATTCGGAGACGAAGCTAGTCAAATCTTAAACCATTGTCACACAGGACCAACAGGAGGGCATTATGGGCCTCAACTTACAGCAAGAAAAGTCTACGATTATAGATTCTATTGGCCTACAATTTTCAAAGACGCACACCTTCTTTGCAAATCCTGTGATGCTTGTCAAAGGGCCGGAAAAATAAGTCAACGTGATGAAATGCCACAAAATGTCATTCAAGCATGTGAAGTATTTGACATTTGGGGTTTTGACTTTATGGGTCCATTTCCAAAATCTCATAATAATCTCTACATTCTCGTTGCCATTGATTATGTATCTAAATGGGTGGAAGCACAAGCTCTCCCAACTAACGATGCACGAGTTGTAGTCAACTTTTTAAAACGTCATTTTGCTAGGTTTGGAACACGAAAGCTTTAATAAGTGATCGGGGTACTCATTTCTGTAAGAATCAACTTGAGAAAGTTCTCAAAAGATATAGAGTAACTCATAAAATCTCCACCGCTTATCATCCACAAACAAGTGGACAAGTTGAAAATACCAACCGAGCTTTAAAACGTATTCTAGAGAAAACCGTAGGATCAAATCTGAAGGAATGGTCCATTAAATTGGAGGATGCACTCTGGGCTTTTAGAACAGCCTACAAAACTCCAATTGGAACCACACCTTTTAAACTCGTTTACGGAAAAGCATGTCATCTTCCAGTAGAAATTGAACACAAAGCATTTTGGGCTTTGAAGACATGTAATCTTGATTTACATGAAGTTGGACGTCTACGGTTAAGTCAATTAAACGAATTAGAAGAATTAAGACTTGAGGCATATGAATATTCGTTAATCTATAAAGAAAGAACGAAGAAATGGCATTATAAAAGAATCAGAAGTTCAAAAGAATTTAAAGAAGGAAACAGAGTTCTTCTTTTCAATTCACGATTCAAGCTATTTCCTGGAAAATTGAAATCAAGATGGTCTGGACCATTCATAATCAAAAGAGTTTTCCCATACGGAACAGTAGAGTTAATAAATTCAAATGGGATTGAATTTAAAGTTAATGGTCACAGAGTTAAACATTACGTACATGATACGATGGAAGTTGACAACGAAGTTAATCACAATTTCAACACCACAGCTAACTAAGTGTGGGGAGAATCAAGTCTTTAAAGGATAATATGTATTTCTGTTAGAGTTAGATGTTCTATTTTCGTGTAGTTCTCGAAAATGGAATCCGAATGGTCTTTCCCTAGCAGACCCTAAAGAACTAGTCTTCTCCCCCCATTCTGAATTTTTATTTTTTTTTTAGGTTTTACGAGATGAAAACTTCCTGTGAACTAAACCATGGTCTAATGCTACACGCTTTGATCACTAAACGTAATAATGACACCCTTCCAAATGAAATAGTATCATTAATCAGAGGTAAATTGGACGGAGTAAGAAAAGAATCCAGGAACGAAAATAATAAGTTACAGTTTGGTAAAGGAAAATCAAAATCCGCAGCGAAAAGAAAAGCACGACACCTTGAAAGATGTCACAAATGCGGAAAATGGTCACACGAAGGAAAACGCCCGACGAATCAGACATATTCCAATACCGAATTTGTTACTTTATGCAGAGACGGACCGTTCATATGTTTAGAAGAAAAAACATTAAATGCTCGAGGTTACGCCTATGTAGCTATGGAAAACCAATTAGTCCGACTATCTTATGAGTGGGCTAGAGCATATCACTAAGAAATCTATCTCACGTGTAAGTATGTACAGTTTTCATTTTTATTTTTATTTTTAACCTTTTGATAATAAACGCTAAATTGTTCGCTATAAAGTATTAAATTGGTATTCAATAAAATTAGGTCTTGCGACCGAAATTATTGATATCATACAAAAATTAATTACATCACTGCGAAATTTACCGTTTATTCTTAAGGTATAAATATCTTTAATCAATCAACCCAAAATATTTCAAAAATTCGTCATGAGTTAAACTAGGTTATGAAATCGAAATTACTTTACCGAAAAGAGGGGCGCATATTTTTGATAATATTTGATTGATTAAAGTGGGATAAAAGCCAAAAAGATTTTTAATTTTATTTTTTACTTTGTTTTTAAAATTAATATATAAATATTAAATTGATATTTTAAATTTTTTAAAATCAATATATTTAAGTTTGTAAATATTTGGAAAATTAATATTTTTAATATAAGTTTGTATGTATAAAAACAAAAATATAAATTTAAGTTTGGTGTGAATTTTTAATATGAATTTTTAATTTTATGCATCTTAAATTTAAGTTTGGTGTGAATTTAAAAACAAAAATTTACTTTATTTCGCTAAGTTAAAAATATGATTTTTAAAATTCGTCGTAAGTTGAAGACTAGGTCGTTGAACCGAAATTGCTTTATCCGAGGGAGGGACGAGAACTTTTATTATCATTATTTTTAATCTTATTAAATTAAAGTATGCCAAAAACATTTAAAAAACCCCAAAAAAAAATCTTTACTTTTAAAACCGCGTTTTAAAATTGACAAATTTTAAAATTTTGTCGAGGGACGGACTAGGACAACGATCCGAAACGCCCTCATCCTAAAAAGAAACAAATTTTTAAAATTTTATTAATTTTATGTTTTATTAAAGTATAAGGTTTTTATTAAAAAAAAAAAGAAAAAAAAAAGAAAAGCCAAAGTATTGTTCCCGGACCCCCATGCGATCACATGAGTTTTGAACTTCAACTCCATGCGATCGCATGGAGCTGAAAATCAGGCCAGGATCATATAGCAGTCGACCTGTTCTGTCTCACCACAAACACACACACATATACACGAAACTCTCTCAAATCTTCACCAAATTTCACCATTTTTTCACCATAATTCGTCAAATTTCTCTATCTAATCATGAAATTGTTCAGAAGTTTATCAAGAAAGGTAACAATTACACCCCTAAACCTCTTTAAATTTGATTTTTAGTGTTCTTGAGCTATATTTTTCCTAATTTGATTTTGTTAGTTTCTAGTGTAATTAGAGTTAAATTGTTAGTATTTTATGCATGTATAACCTAGATTGATGCTATTTAACATGATTTGAAGCCAAAAACTTCAAAAAATTTAGAAATCTAGGGTTTGTGTTCTTGAGCAATTTGGGGCTTTTTGATATAAACAGGTTATGGCCGATTTTTGTCATGAATTGTTGCTAAATTAAGTAGTATAACATGTTTAGGTAGTTAAATGATCCAAACTTTGATCCTAAACATGATTTTTGAAGATTAAAGTGGACTTTTTAGTTGCAAAATTCATGAACTTGATTAATTTGATATAATTGCCAATTGAGACTTGTTTAATTGTTAGTAATGACTATTTTGACATGTTATTTGAGTTAAATGCTTATGAACTTTGTCTACATTTTCATATGTACTTATTTGAAAAAGTGTAGAATTGTAAAAATTGTGAAAATGTGTATAAGTTTAATTTTGATTTAACATGTTATTGTGATTGTTTTAAGTTGTTATTTTGCTAACACTAATGTATATTTGGATGCACAAATTTTGTGTTTAATGTGTTTTGCAGAGAGCCGATACTGGAGGTTCATCATCATCATCATCTAGATGACCTGCTCCAGAACCTGAACCTGAACCTGAACAAGTACCACAACAGGAACAACAACATCAGCCTGATCAACACGTACCTTATTATGATCCGCTACAGTTTGTTAATGAATTCATAGTATTTTCGATGCATCCACCTGTAGAATACCCAACGATTCCTGAACACACGTTGCATCCTAATCTGAGATTCGATAGACGATGGAGAGATTACCCGGCATATCAAAGTAATAAATTCAAATTAGTAACAAAAGAGGTAGAGGTGCCTAGGGTAATTGATTGGGATCCTTTGGAAAGGGTCCAACTAGCTGACCGTGTTAGGGAGCATCTGATTCAATGGTATGGCAGTTCTTCTTTTACCGATTGGGAACGCTTATTCACCATTCGTAGACCTATATATAAGGAATGGTGTGTTGAGCTAATGAGTACTATAGCATTAAATGTAGATGTAGATAGATTAGATGATAAAAGTTTTCTTAGGTTTATACTTGGCGGTAGGATGTACAGGATGTCCATGCTGGACATGGCCAAGGCATTACAGATATATACGCCCGCTGAATTACTACTACCCGATTGTATGAATTTGATTTATCGTGGTGAAAGGGTAGATAGGAATTTTGACGCGAACGCCGTTTGGAGGCGTACGTCTGATTATAATGTTTTTGGGCGGGGAGGAACACATACCTACTTACATATTAACAGAGCCGAGCTTCGTATAATTCATAGATTTTTGGCTAACTCGATTACACAGAGAGGTCACAATAAGGAAAAATTGACCTTACATGATTTATTTTACCTAAAGTGTATTCGAGACCCAAGAGGCTTTGTTAATATCCCTTACTGTGTTGATTTTTATTTATCTAAGATGGTTGAAGGAATACAGGAAGGGGGGATTATAGGAGGAGGTATTTTTGTTACTCTCATTGGAGAGTATTTAGGTGTAGATAAGAACTAAGGGGGTCCACTTTTAGAATGTAGGGAACAGGTTGAGCTTTTAGGATTGAGGGTTTATGCAGGTGCTAAGGTATTGAAGAGTAGACGCAACCAGGCAATACCCTATGTAGGTAGTCATCCGCAGGTAGAAAGAGGATTAGACGAGGAGATGGAGGAAGCGGATGACATTAGGGATGTCATTCGGGAGGCTATGACTGATGTCAACCAGCGTGAAGATGAGGTAGATATGACAAACATGGAGAGACTTAGACGGATGGAGCAGTGGCAAGCCCGGAATGATTACGACAGCATGATAGATGGGACTATCATCAGCGTCAGATTATGAGCCGGCTGTCACCTCAGGAGCCCTACATCCCGACTAGACCAGCTTACTATCCTCCACACCAGCCCGAGATGAGACCGCCTTATACTCTCTACGACCCTAACCAGGCATACCAGTACACCTATCACCAACCATGGAACCCGGATGACGACATGAACTGGAACCCCTATCCAGATTGATTTAGTTCCGGTTGGTAATTTATATGATTTTTAATTTTTATTATTTCTGTTTATTTATGTTTAAACACATTATATTATGATACATTTATTGTAATGTTTAATATTTTTATTATGTTGTACTAATGTTTCATTTTTGATTTGAAAGTGGGATTTTAAGTCCCATTTCAAATTGTCATGCATGTTTATATTTGTATGTATGTATATTTTCAATTGTACAAAACAGGGTAAAACATCGTATTTTCAAAGACTGGCATTAAGTTCAGCAAAAGGTAGCACTTTTGACGACAAAACAAAAAACAAATGTGATGTAATAACAAGACGGAATGAACAAATGATATGAACCATTTATCATTCAGCAAACAAACGCCAATATGTTTGGAAACTTTGGTAAAATTTAATCATTTTTCTACACTAATCACCCTCAATAATTTAAATTGTTACTGATTTCTTGCAAATGAGGGCATTGCAAGATCTTAAGTGTGGGAAGGGGTTAAATTCTTTCGGATTTTAAAAATTTTTAATTTAAACACTTGGTTACCATTAAAAATACTAGTAAAGCAGTAGTTGTATTAGAATCTAGTGCTCTCTGATAATAAAGAACAGCCCTAGTCTTATATACTGACTACCCAATTCTAGTAAAAGTTTTCAAAATTTTCAATTAAATGAACTCAAAATCATGTTTATACATATTTATGAACGATAAAACTAGGTGTTAAACACCGAAATTATTGTTACCTCGGAAAGGACATAAATTGAAAAACAAACCAAAATGTTAGAATTCATTTAAAATGGAATAGAGGACAATAAAAAGGCAAATAAAAGGAAATAAAAGCCAAGTGTGGGAAAATTTACCAAGTTATTTAAAACATATATCACATATTTTTGTACAAATAACTGAAGATACTTTTGCTTTGGACTAATCTAAACAGTTTTACCCAATTTACTGTAATACATTTAAAAGAAAGATGGATCTACATGATGAATCAATTCCATCATTAATAAGAAGTAAAGTCTTCCGAAAAAGACACGCGCTTCTTGATTTAGGTCATGAAGTTGTCGTCCAGACCAGCTGTAGGTTGACGAAAAATCTAGAAAAGTCATCACTAAAATCAGCAGGAAATCCACGGACCTCAGCATCAAACAGGGTCGCCAAGTGGTCAGACTTATCCTAACCATGAGAGGATCTGTCTCGTAAAATGGGGAGGATGCCGTGCAAATTAGCTGGATAAGACTAATGAATCAGATCCCCAGAAAGGATAATCTCCTTAAAGATCAAAAATCAGCTTTTAAGCCTGATATTACTCAATCCTAGAGATTGACCTTAAAGATTGAGAATTACAAACTCATGGAATTCAATGATATCTAAACTCGAGCTTGAACGAGAAAATATTTTGATCAAAATTACAAACCGATTTGTTTTCTGAAAACCCATTTTCAATGCGTTCATTACTATTGAACGTAAAATCCTAGGAATTCACTTGGAATTCATTAGGTCACCTGAACCAAATCGGGTGTCAACCGTAAGAACGGTGGTTGCATAGCATGGTCAAAGACAGGACCTTGTGCCAGACCGGAAAATTATAAGGGTGAGCTTTACTATTGCTCCTACCAAGGATAGTAATTGCATCCGACACGTTATAGACCATAATTAAAAGCATGTCAGGGGACATTGCCTTAACAGTTACTTGTTCGACGCTTTTCTTTACAACCGGACGGTAGTTTACCGAAAGGTAATATACGGAGCAAGTATACTGGACGTGTTGCTTTTCTAATACAAGGTTAGCAAGTGGGTGACACAAAACCACAAGTTTTGAGCTAAAATTGTCAAATCTGAAACCCACCAAACCCACAAAAACAATTTGCAAACACCGGTGAAGGGTTATTCCGGAAAACTTATCTAGGGTAAAAGCTAGATTAAATTTTTAAAAGATCAAATGTTTTCATAAAGATCCAATTTCCTTAAAGGATCTAAATTTTTATAGTCATGTGGGACTGTAAACCACATCGTTACTACCATTGTTTATAACGCCGTATAGAAATCACTGATGTACAAAGTGTGAAGAATAAAGAAGTGATTCTAGTATTTTTATTTCAAGACTATATTGCTTGAGGACAAGCAACGTTCAAGTGTGGGAATATTTGATAATGCTAAAAACGAACATATATTTCATAGCATTATCCCTCAAGAAAGACAAGCTTTTAGTTGCAATTGTTCTATTTACAAGTGATATTCGTTTAAATAATAAAAGGTGAAGACAAAAGACAGATTCGACGAATTAAAGACGCAAACGACCAAAAAGCTCAAAAGTACAAAATACAATCAAAGAGGTTCCAATTATTGATTAGAAGCGTCTCAAAATTACAAGAGTACAAGAAGCAAAACACAAAATACAAGATATTAAATTGTACGCAAGGACGTTCGAAAAACCGGAACCGAGACCAAAGTCAACTCTCAACGTTCGATGCAACGGACTAAAAATTACAAGTTGACTATGCACATAAATAAAATATAATATTTAAATAATTCTTATAATTATTTATATATTATATTATTATTTATAAACGTCGGCAAGAAAGAAAACAAAGACATGTGACTTCTCCCAGCTGGCCATGCGATCGCATGGCCTGGAGGCACAAAAGCCATGCGATCGCATGGCACCCTTTTTCAGCTCTGGTCCTATAAATTTCGCAGTTTGGTGATCGAATTCAACATCTTTTTCTTTCTCTCTATCATACGATATATATATATATATATATATATATATATATATATATATATATATATATATATATATATATATATATATATATATATATATATATATATATATATATATATATATATATATATATATTATATTTTAATTTTAATTTTAATTTTAATTTCTAATAATAAGGGTATGTTAGCGAATGTTGTAAGGGTGTAAGTCAAAATTCTGTCTGTGTAACGCTACACTATTTTTAATCACTGTAAGTTATGGTTAATGTTATTTTTTAAATTAATGTCTCGTAGCTAAGTTATTATTATGCTTATTTAATGCCGAAGTAATCATGATGTTGGGCTAAATATTAAAATTGGGTAATTGGGCTTTGTACCATAATTGGGGTTTGGACAAAAGAATGACACTTTTGGAAATTAGACTATGGGCTATTAATGGGCTTTATATTAACTAAATGATACCTCATTAATTTAATATATAGACTTATAATTTGACGTATTTATATATAACCACATACGCTTGACTGGGCACGGTGGGCGGGATATCTATAAATACCAATAATTGTTCATTTTACCGGACACGGAATTGGATTAATAGTTAATAGACTTGTTGAAACAGGGGTGGATTACATTCAAGGGTAATTGGTGTAATTGTTAACAAAGTAGTAAAACCTTGGTTTACACGCAGTCGATAACCTGGTGTATTCATTAAACAAAGTATTAAGACCTTGTTACAATTCGAATCCCCAATTAGTTGGAATATTTGACTTCGGGAATAAGAATAATTTGACGAAGGCTTTCGCACTTTATATTTATGACTGATGGACTATTATGGACAAATCCGTATGGACATATTAAATAATCCAGGACAAAGAACAATTAACCCATGGGAATAAACTAAAAGTCAACACGTCAAATATCATGATTATGGAAGTTTAAATAAGCATAATTCTTTTATTTCATATTTAATTGCACTTTTAATTATCACACTTTTATTTATTTTCATTATATTTAATTGCACTTTTAATTATCGTACTCTTTACTTATCGCAATTTTATTTTATCGCACTTTTATTTATCGCAATTTCATTATCGTTATTTACTTTACGCTTTAAATTAAGTTATATTTATTTTTAATATTTTACATTAGGTTTTAACTGCGACTAAAGTTTTAAAAATCGACAAACCGGTCATTAAACGGTAAAAACCCCCTTTTATAATAATAATATCACTTATATATATATTTGTATTTTTATATAGTGTTAAGCTTGTTTAAGAGTTCCCGGTGGACGAACCGGACTTACTAAAAAGTACACCACTATACGATTAGGTGCACTGCCTATAAGTGTTGTAGTAAGGTTTAGGTATATCCATTCTATAAATAAATAAATATCTTGTGTAAAATTGTATCGTATTTAATAGTATTTCGTTGTAAAAATAATACTATTTCCTAGTACACCTCGCACACATCAGTGATCACATTGGGCTTGACGAGCCCTCATTCGGACGGTTCGCTACCGTTAGCGGATGAAATATATTTTCGAGTATAGTGTATGTTCTAACACTACGTAACAGGGTACAAAACAGTTAAGTCTTGATAATTGGGTGCTCGCGAACATACTTTTGGAATACAAACGATTTGGATAATCAACTATATTAAATCTTGTGGTTCAAAAACAACGTTACTAATACACCTATGATTTCACCAACATTTTTCGTTGACAGTTTTCTATTTGTTTTCTCAGGTCCTTGAAGGCTAGGTGATACATGCTTCCGTACATTATTTTTGATACTTCCTTGGATGTCGAGTATACATGCATATGTGGAGCGTCTTTTGACTTAACTTAATTTGTGTCGCATAGGTTTCAATTGTACTTAAAACGTTGTAACATGTTTGGTCGTCGAACTACTTTGTAAACTTTGAAACATCTTTATAATTGAAATGAATGCGATATATTTTTGGTCAAACGTTGTTTTAAAGACTTATGACCACGTAACAGGACCTAAGTAGACGGCGCCGTCAATGACGATTTTGTCGGGTCTCTACAGATGGTATCAGAGCATTGGTTGTAGGGATTTAGAGTTCATTGGTGTCAACCCCGAATCGTAGGGTACATTAGTGAGTCTAGACTACAACCGACATATAGACTTGAAGTAGGAATTACTTGACTACTTGTGCATTTATACTCGAACTCTTCTATTCATATCTAACTTTTATCCCATCTTAATCTCACGTTGTTTAATTTGATTGACACGCCACCTTGACTTAGTGAAATAATGTCGAATGCACATATGAATTAGGGTAATATAATTTCTGGGATTATATTACGGTGACTCATATGAACGTTCCGACATTATGACGTAAAGAATATAAGGCGAGTCAAGGAAAATTTTCTCTTTATCCTCATTCCATATCACAGTTAGTATTATTGAGAATACTAATCAACGATATTCTTGTGTTTTGAAGGAACAATGCCTCCTCGCCGTGTACCACTCCATGAAACACCTGAACAAGCTCTACAACGAATGATAGCTATCGCTGTGGATGCGGCCATGGCCGGTCACTCATCCAACAACAACAACAATAACAACAACCACAACAACAACAATAATGGAGCCGGTAACTCAAACGAGGGATGCTCCTATAAAGCTTTCATGGGGTGCAAACCTCCCACCTTCGATGGAACCGGGGGACCGGTTGTGCTCACCCGATGGTTTGAGCAAACGGAAGCCGTCTTTAGCATAAGCGGTTGTCGGGACCAAGATAAGGTCAAGTACTCCACTCACACTTTCGCCGGTGTCGCTCTCACTTGGTGGAACACTTATGTGCAATCGGTGGGTACCGATGAAGCCCACGCCCTCTCTTGGGCTGATTTAAGGGAAAAGATGATCATCGAATATTTCCCTCGTGAAGAAACCCGAAAGCTCGAACAAGAGCTAAGAACTCTAAAAGCGGTCAGAAACGATCTCAAGGCTTATAATCAACGATTTTCCGAATTAGCCTTGATGTGCCCAAACCTTGTGAGCCCCGAGTCCTCAAGGGTTGAACTTTACATGGATGGTCTTTCAAAGATAATCAAACATGGGGTAATGTCATCCAAACCCACTAATCATCAAGAAGCTTTAAATATGGCCCGCAAATTGATAGAAACGGTGGACGAAATCGTAGTACCGGCACCTAAAGCCGAGGATAAGTCGGATAGAAACAAAAGAAAATGGGAAGCCACTCCATCAAATAACTACAACAACAACTTCACCAAAAAGTCTTTCACCTCCGACGACAAGAAAGGTTATGTCGGGAATAAACCATTTTGCAACAAGTGCCACAAACATCATTATGGTGAATGTGGCAAGCGATTTTGCAACAAATGTCAAAGGAGTGGCCATGTGGCCAACGATTGTAGAAACGCCGCTCCCGTTGCTCAAAAGGGGCCAAATGCACCAAGACCGGGTGTTTGTTTTGAATGTGGCCAACCGGGTCATTTTAGGAATGCGTGCCCAAAGAAGAAAGCTAACCCCAATACACGAGGCCGAGCTTTCAACATCAACACCGAAAAAGCCCGGGATGACAATGAACTAGTCACAGGTACGTTTCTTCTCAACAATTCTTATGTCTCTTGTTTATTCGATTCGGGTGCCGATAAGAGTTTTGTAACCAAGACTTTGACTCATTCTTTTAGCACTCCACCACTCCCACTAGATACTACTTATACCATTGAAGTGGCCAACGGAAAACTATTAAGTGCCGGCAAATTTTACCGGGGGTGTACGTTAAACTTAATGGGTAAAGAGTTTGAAATTGACTTGATACCTATAGAACTAGGGAGCTTTGATGTAATCATTGGTATGGATTGGCTAGCTAAAACGAAATATCACATTCTTTGCGATCTTAAAGCGATTCAAATTCCTATCGAGAATGGTGAACCCTTGATTGTCTATGGCGATAAGAGTTGCACCGGACTCAACCTCGTCTCGTGCTTTAAAGTTGAAAAGTACCTTCGTAAAGGTTGTTTCGCAATTCTAGCCCACGTTAAGAAAGTTGAAACCGACGAGAAGCGTATCAATGATGTGCCAATTGTTAGTGACTTTTCCGATGTATTTCTCGATGAATTGCCGGGACTTCCACCTCATCGACCGGTTGAATTCCAAATTGATCTTATTCCAGGAGCCGCACCCGTAGCACGTGCACCGTGTAGACTTGCTCCATCTGAAATGCAAGAATTGCAAAGTCAAATTCAAGAATTACTTGACCGTGGTTTTATCCAACCTAGCCATTCACCATGGGGCGCTCCAATTTTATTCGTTAAGAAGAAATATGGATCCCTACGAATGTGTATCAACTATCGTTGTGACAACCCGGAAATTTTTGACCAAATTTAAACTTTATCTTTAAATGATTTAACTTTTCCGACATGATAAGCAAAGTCTATGAAGTTGAATCTCAAAATTTTTGAACTACTTTTATATATTTAAATACCCTTCGGTTGTTTTCGACGATTCGCGAACAATTATATGTAAATAGATACATATATACTATAACTTGAAAAGGTAACAATGTATTAATTGTTTGATACCGTACATTAAACTTATTGGTTTAAATATATATTTGAATATATATGATAAGTTGAAATATTTATCATTAAAATTTATTTATAAATAACTTCCAATGTGTATTTAAAAACTGATTTATGTATATTAAAAAGATATATACATATATATAATTTCAAGTTATTTAGTAAACGATAGTAACATTCCTTTATTGATTCGATTGATATTTAGATAAGTTAACTAAAGCGTTTAAGATGAACCAGTAAAACACTAATTTGCTACAGTATTTTCAAATTGCTACAGTACCCAAAATGCTACAGTGTTTTCGAAAATCACTATTTGCTACAGTGAATTGCTACAGTAAAACACTATTTCAAAATGAAAATGTAATATATATATATATATATATATATATATATATATATATATATATATATATATATATATATATATATATATTAACAAATAGCGAGACGATGATTTATATAAGTAAATGACCAAAACACTCAAATGTATAAGTTTTACCTCGAGTGGTATAGTTTATGGATGATTTAAGACTATATTTTGACAAAGGTACGATTCACGAAACGTAAAGTACAAGTTTTCTCAGTATACGATAGGACGTTCGAAAAACCGAAACCGGGACAAAATTCGAGTGACGACGTACGACTTATCGGAACGAAAATTACAAGTCAACTATGCATGTGAATTTAATATAATATATAATTAATTATATAAATTAAATATATTATATATATATATATATATATATATATATATATATATATATATATATATATATATATATATATATATATATATTAAATAAATATGTCGACAAGCTAGATTACAAAATGTTTTGATGGAGTCAAATTTCATGTTTGGCTAAATCAAACATTAATGCTAAATTAACTAAATCAAGCGTAATTCCCAGTAAGCTACAATTTGGTTACAATTTAGCATTAAATCAAGCTAAACTGTTTTGATTTAGTTGTACGTATTCATGGAGTAATTCCCATGACCCAGTAATGTTTTAATGTTTCTTTATAATAGGTGCTTCTGCAATTTAGTTAATTTATCATGAATTGCTTCAGATCACATGCCCACTTTGAACCTACTTACTTAAGAACAAGTCAAACATGTTACTTTTTAAAAGCAACTATAAGATCAAATGGAGATGCATCAAGTTTTTTAAAAATTGGCGGTGTAAGGTAAAATTAATTCAGTTTTAACTTATTTGAAGTCCATTTGTGGATTAGTTTGACTTCTACAAGTCAAACTGTATAGCATAAAATTTTGGTTATAAGTTGTGTAGTGGTTTGTATGTAAACTTTTACACTCTTATTTATAAATCCTTAACTAACTTACTGTGAATCTCGACAGGGGTTGATGCAAGTTTGAAGAGAAAATGAATGATTTAATCCATTTCAGGTTTCTTTTGAAAGTTCCATTTGAGTAATATATTTGGGTTTATTTCAAGTTAAGGTCTTAATGTAGCATTCTATAGATTTTAGATAAAGTCGTTTTTAGACCCCTTTTCTAATTTTGTTATCAATGACAATAGATTATTTCTATAACATTCATAGTCATTTTTATTAAGTCGGAGGCTAACAAAATCCATGCCATTGTGAAGAATGAATTAAACTCACTGTTTGAAAATTCACTAAGTTGTAATGTTGAGCAAATTGAGTGTAGTTGCAAAAGTTTGAATTAATTGCAAAAGTTGTAATGGTGAGCAACTTAATCAATTATGCTATGTTATCTACATTTTCATAATATAAGATCCAAGTTTATGTTAAATAACATTTGTATTTTATAAAATATCATTCAACAATTGTTCCTTTACAATCTCGTGAATCCACGGGTCCCTTCACTAGTGTTATATTATTTAACAATTTCAACACCTATTTGTAAAAGTAATACACACTACTTCTTAAAGGATAAAACTAGATGTATTTTTTTTTTATTTTAGTAAAGCTACATATATGTATATTAGTAATTTTATGACAACAATAAAATCAACATTTATTATTATTATTATTATTATTATTATTATTATTATTATTATTATTATTATTATTATTATTATTATTATTATTATTATTATTATTATTATTATTATTATTATTATTAATTATTATTTATTATTTATTATGAATTATGGTTATGTATCGTTGAGTTTATAAATAAATAAAAATTTAATTTTTAAATTTCAACAATATATTTTTAAAAGTTGTCAAGGAGTTTTTTAAGAGCATAAAATATATATTAAATAGTATATCTTATATTTGTTTTATCCAAAATTCAGTTGGCATAAACAAATTAAAAAGTTATCATGATAAGTCCTAATTCTCAGAAATAATGTATTACTTTTAGTTGAGTTTTACTTCAATCTTGGTATGGGCATCTTTCGAATGTTTTGCAACGGGCATCGAATATGTCAGGATCAGCCCTACGAGTGAGCAATCGGATTTTAATTTTTGCCTGAATATACACATGAATAATGATCATCTCATGTGACCGTGGTACAAGAACACAAGTATTATTGTCCATTAGGGCTTTATATTCATCAACCATGATGTTTCAATGAGGAGAACGAGCTTCTTTTGGTGTAGGAGGAATACGAGAAATATAAGAGAGAGGCTAGACAATGAATGATATTTTTGGTTTATGTATTCCGGACATGCTACGAGTGTGAATTGTTTGAGCAAGTGGAGGGGACTGTTTGGTACTAGATGGCGAATTAGAGGCTGAAGTAGCAGAGTATATATTAGTGTTGGAATGAGTTGGTGATTGTGGTGATGGATTGATAGAGCCCAAATTATATCTATTTTATAATGCTCTTAGGTAGTATCTTCTCCATTTTTCACACAAAAGAAGCATTTTACGTGTCTTTTATATATACACTATGTAAGGTTTTTTTTTTTTTTTTGAAAGGCAAGTAGGATACACTATGTAATGTAGTAAGGTCTACTAACTTTTATGGCTGATGAGAAAACTATCTAAAGATATTAACCACTCCACATAGTGTAATTTTTATCTATAGTTTTGGCAAATTCGATCACTTTAGGTGGGCCCAAAGGATGAGCAAGTTCAGTTGAAAGTCAAATATATATACTGTGTCACTTTCACTTTTGCTAAACAAACAAAAGACAAATAATAAATAAATAAATCAACTTCAGATAATAAACATCCTTATTCCTTATCCTTGTTAGAACAAAACACCAAAGAAAATCACATCAAAATAAAAAAGCAAGGGTAAAAGCGACTTTTTCAAAGTCACTCCGTGGGTCCTCAATACTTCAGCCCCGGTCGTGTACAGAACAACTATAGTTTATTAACTCTCGACTAAACTCACAGCCTGTCATATAACATAAATATCCACCACTTACATACATCCACGTGTCTATACCATTGGATACAATTCCATCACTTGATCATAAATCGCAGAAATTATAAAAGAGGAAAGGATTGTATTATTGATGAGAAAGTTGTGTGTGTTTTTGGTGTGTGTATTCGGAGGGAAAAGGACCGGCTTAGTTACTACAATTAACAGATTCGCAATCTGTAAACGAAGCGATTTCTTCTCGCTGTTATTGTGGATGATCAAATTGATGATAGAATCGATAAATTCAATAAATGAATCTGAAAGCGCGATCGATTTAAATTTATTTTCTTAATGGAATTAACTGAGGATTTTGAAATCTACAATCGTGAAGAAATGATAAATTGATCAACGATCGGATGATGATGTTCATTTGATTTTAGCTCGAATTTTTTGATTTATTGTTTAATATAATAATTTTACTAAAAAGGAGCAAAAGATATGAACGGCGGCGATGTTGGAGATGTGGCTACAGCTCCGGACGGTCCAACACCTCCGCTTGACTGGAAATTCTCTCAGGTGTTTGGTGAACGTACCGCCGGTGAAGAAGTTCAGGAAGGTAAACTAGCAGAACTTATTATTGTTATATATATTGTATATATTTTAAATTTAAATTTAAATAAATACAGATATTTATGCATATGTGTATATTTATATATATTTGTGGTTACGGTTTGGATTAAGTACGTACATGAAACAGGATTTGAATTGAATCGTTATATTGATCATTGGAGATTCAGGATATGTTTCTATACACAGTTGTACTTGATATTTTTATTAGACCAAAACAAATGGAAATGTAAACTTGCAATTGTATGGTTTGATTAAGTAATGCCAGTTAATATATTCGAAGGCTTTAATAAGGTTTGCACAATCAGAAACTATTTGAGGAGTCAGTGTATAGTTTCTTAGGTGTGGATATGCATAAGAATGATGAGTTTATAACGTTGCATCTAGTGAATGTCAGCTCAAGAGTTACCCCAAGTTTTAGTCATCTATATTCAGAGGAAAGGTGTGTGTGAAAAATGCTAGGGTTATTGGTTGTATGGATTTGATAGGTGGTGATGCTTATACTCCGCATTCACCTTTTATATACCGATTATGGTAATGTCAATTCGTGCAACGGCGTCCGTTTCTAACTCTATACCGTGTATCATAAGTTTATCTATAGGAGGAATTACGAACTAGAATCACGTACTATTGATACTTGTTCCAATTGGAAGTTTCGTATATGTAGCAATGTAGTAAAAAGCTTGAAACTTTTTGTGTAATTAGTCAATATACTTGGTGCATACTTCAACAATGAAATTTTGTAGGGCTCCACATCTGTATGGTGATATTTTGTTATCGTTACTTCCACTTGTTTAGCATTCCTAGAATTAGTGCTTGCTCTACGTTTGGTTTAAAGTTGTAAAAGGTACTCTTCACGTGGACTTATTTGGAATTATTTACAGCCTTTTATTACTCATTTTGGCACCACTAACAAGCAAGAAGTTGACTACTAGAAACATCATTTCACCTTATTTTCTTTTTCACTTGCCTTTCATTAATGAGGCAATGTCATTTGCTATACCTTCTTTAGGGGGCAGACTGAGAATAAAAATTAAATTCAATTTTGTTATCTACATCTACACGAGCCTTGGTCACCGGTGCTTATCTCATTCTGATGTTACTGAAATGTGATGCTAACTTTAGGAGCCTTGGTCAAAAAGTTTATTCAATTATACATGATGCTAAGTTTATTCTGGTTGCTAAAATGCTGAAAGAAGATCACCGTTACATGATGTTTCTGATGTGGACTTGGATTATTCTGAAAAAGCTATTAACATCACTTTAGAGATTACATGCATTCTTTCATTAATTTGCCTTACTGATGATTTTCTAAGGCATTCGTTTACAGTATTAATTACTACGTAAATGCACAGATTTGCAATTTTTGTAACTTCGATTTCATTTATATGTTTCTGTTGTATGAGTATCAGATATCAGATTTCTAGATGCATAAACTTTCTTTACCTGTTTTAATGTATACATTGAATGAAACATCCAAGACGTGGTTCCTTTCTTGTCTCCCCCTTTTACATCTAGCGTATATGCATTTGTGTTTGTCCACCTTATAATGGCAATGTAAGCTAACACTTGGATAAACTTCAATTTCTCTTATTGTTCCACTTGTTTTGCGTTATATTACTCGTACAATCAAGTGATGAATTGTTTGATGATTTGCAGTTGATATCATCTCGGCGATTGAGTTCGATAAAAGTGGTGACCATCTTGCTACTGGTGATCGTGGGGGCAGGGTAGTATTATTTGAGAGGACTGATAAAAAGGAGGTTGGTTATGCTAAGATTTGTTTGAGTGTTCTCAATGTCTGTTTTTTACTGTATTAAGTTTATCTGTGTCTCATAGTCTTTTGTGGTTGATTGTGTAGAATAGTGGAAATAGAAGGGATTTAGAGAAGACTGATTACTCTATTAGTAGGCATCCAGAATTCCGCTACAAAACTGAGTTCCAGAGTCATGAACCCGAGGTTTCTTCTCTTGCAATTTCTCTAAGTTGTTTATTTCTTTATTATTCTCTATTCGTAGCTACCACTCCAGCTGTCACTATGTTTATATTCATTCGTTCCCATCTTATGCTTCCAGTTCGATTATTTAAAGAGTTTGGAGATTGAGGAGAAAATTAACAAAATCAGATGGTGCCAAACAGCCAATGGGGCCCTCTTTCTTCTGTCTACTAATGATAAAACCATAAAATACTGGAAGGTAGCTACTGTTACTCTCAATTTACTTGCATTCTTTATGCTGATAGGTGATGGAAAGAGCATGGTGCAACATCACATTACCATGGCTTTGCAGTTGTAAATCCCAATAATTATGTAAAAAAATAAATATAATAACAGTGTATGTAGGATAAAAGACGGCAGAAGAGTCTCTTGCAGTATCATCTATTTTTTTCTACTTATCATGTCTCTGTCTTGGAAATATCATACTCATTGAGGGGTAGTTTTCGTTGTGACAGGTTTTACTGAGACCTAATTGTATTTTATGGTCACTTGCTGAAGATTTTGAGATAGTTTTTTAGTACTGACATGTGTTGTTGACCATTAGTTATCTGTTTTTGTAAGGTGTGTAGATGATATTTATTAATACATTGTAAAATCAGATATAATAAGGCTAGCATATAGTTGTGGCTGACACAGGTCTAGTTTTGCCTTCTTTATTCTTGTTTAGTTTAGCATTATTTTTCCATGAAAGTCATGTTTTTTGTGGACCTGGCTTTTATATTTTGTTGAAGTTGTAAAACCTATATCAACTCACACAGGTCCAAGAGAAGAAGATTAAGAAAATTGCTGAGATGAGCATGGAGCCTTCTAAAGCAGCTGGAAATGGCAACGTGACAAGTTGTAGTGTTACTTCCACTCATAAGCCGGATCTTGCAAATGGCGGATACACTAGTTTAAACAATGGCTTATTATTTCCATCTGGGGGCATCCCATCACTCCGTTTGCCTGTGGTAGTTGTACCTTTACCCTATATGTTTATCCATCTTCCCTTCAATCCCAACACCTTTCGTCTTTCATCTACTCTTATTTATATATCAATTATTGTGGTGGACTAGGTTATGTACTATGCATAGATCCTACTTGTAAAAGGGTGTATGTCTGCTACAGGTGGCAATTTAACCCATTTATAGACAAATAAGGATTTCGGTTAGCTTTTATCTGTAGTGGGTCACATGGATTTAACGGGTCATCTAGATCAACAGGTTGAAAGTCATCATCTAAAATGTAATCAATGCATTAAACTTTCTAAGCCACCTCATAAAGCCGGGAGTTTTATTATCGTGACAACTAGATCTGTTTTAATCCATACTAAAAAGATAATCGTTATTGATCCCCCCCCCCCCCCCCCCCCTCCCCCCCCCCCCCCTCTTCTGTCAACTCTTGGTCAAACGAGGATGGATTGTGATGATTATGCATTTGTGCAGTTGAGATATATTTGTCAAAAAAAAAAAAAAAAAAAAAAAAAAAAAGTGCATGTCAGGTCAACCAAATTTTTTTTAAAATTTCATTATATCGTTGTTGATTACATTGTAACGTGATTTCCCTTGCTAGTACAAGTTGGAAATAATATCTTCAGAGAAGCCACAATGGTTTCTTTATGTCATCATGACATTGTATCTTTTCATCATATGTTCTGCTTTGTTCTTTACAATACTACAACACCCAAATGTAAATTTGTAGGTTACTAGCAGTGAGACCAACCTTGTTGCCGGATGTAGAAGAGTGTATGCTCATGCACATGACTATCATATCAATTCTATCTCGAATAACAGGTTTGGGTCATCATTTCTTGCAAGTTTCTATCATTTAATCTTATTTTTATAAACATGTTTACTCTAGTGAATTTGCCTCTTGACTGTCATGTACCATAAAATTATATTAGTCTACATAGTTTTGATTTATGAACCCTCTTGTATATATTGGTCAAAAATCAATTTTATACGGGCATGTGATATCGATAGATTAGATATATTATAGCTACCTTCTAACCTAGTGCTGAAGAACAAGTTCTTCAGTTATACTTGGCAAAATATGGATTATGTATTATTACTACTGTAACTTACCCATTCGTATGCCCACTGCAAATATATGGTTCGGTACACGCTGAGGTGGGATATGATTTCTGCTTTCAGTGGCTAGAGCTTCATTGGCTCAAGCTTGAGCCAGTAAATTCTTTGTCGATAACTAAGAATTTCCAGGCTCTATTTGTTGCTAATATTTATGATGCATCATGTTGTGTTCATGCAATGGTTCATCTAGCTATTATATTTGGTATAGTTTGCTATCTTAATTGTCTTCTGACACCCTCTCCTTTGTTTGCAATCAGTGATGGCGAAACATTCATCTCTGCTGATGATCTTAGGATAAACCTTTGGAATTTGGAAATAAGCAACCAGAGTTTCAACATTGTGGATGTCAAGCCTACAAACATGGAAGACCTCACTGGTACAATAATTTAGTAGCTATTGAGTTTACAATAACTTCGGATTTAGCTCTGCAATCTATATTTTATCGGCATCATACACATTCTAATTTTTTTCTTGCTTATCAATGTAACTAAACTTAGTGGGCTAGTTTATATTGTGATAATCTGAAACTGAATATTGTTCCTGCAACTATGCGAAGTTTGATGAACTGGAAAATCTTCTTGTCTGGTGATTGTTTTCATTTTACAAACTTGAAATCAGGTAATATCACATAAATACAATCCCTGACACCCTCTTAGTAATGTTGGTTGTGTGCCTTTTTTGGTGGTTAATTGCTTCACAACAGAATCCCCTTGCTGTGATGATTCTCCTTTAATGATTTGATGTGCTAGTTTCTTTATGATTTTCTTCTTTGAATTACTTCCTTTTTCACAACCAATTACAGTTATTAATTATGTGTGTGTGTGAGACACTATTTTGTATTTCTTTGCATCCTTTTATTTTACATAAGTTTGTGAGTCTTGACTATGACTCTGCTTTTCCGCAGAGGTGATAACATCAGCTGAGTTTCATCCCAACCATTGTCATACACTTGCATATAGTAGTTCGAAAGGATCAATTCGCCTTATTGATTTGCGTCAGTCTGCTCTTTGTGATAAGCATTCTAAAATGTAAGTCTTTTGGAGGAATTTCTTTCTTTGATTCTAGTTTGTTCTTTCTGCTTTGTGAAATTATGCATCATCCCTAACTAAAGGTGGCATGTTCGATCCATTTGTCTTAAAATGTGTCAATTTGGGTTGTATTTATCTCATACTGTCAAACAGGTCAAATGGGCCGACTTTGTCCGACTTTTCAAAAATTCGAAATCCACACAAATCGTTCTTGAATCTTGCCTCCTCAAATCATTTAATTAAAAAAACTAGATTATTATCTCAACAACTTTGTTTATATATTATTATTTAATACATTTAGTGTTGATTACATTAAATAACTATAGGTTTGGTGAACTAATTAATGATTTTATATAGGTTTGTGGAACATGAAGCACCTGGTTCCAGATCGTTTTTCACTGAGATAATAGCATCAATTTCAGATATAAAGTTTGGAAGAAATGGAAGATATCTCTTAAGTCGTGACTATATGACCCTTAAGGTTTGTGATTTCTTTCTGTTCTCTATCAGCTACTTTTTAAATGTTTTTACATGAAAGACATTCGAGTCCTCAGGGTTTATGTTTCCTTCGCGTGTGATACTTAAATTCGGTTATGGTCAGCAACAATATGTCGTGATTTTTTTTACCTACATATATACGTTGTACACAACAAGTGTATTCATTTTTTTATGCGTTTAACTTCCATGGCTGAATGTGTCCCATTGTTCAGGTAGTACAGTTCAATAGCACCAAGGTTTTATGTTGTTTGATACTACAAATATTAGGTGACTATGAATAGATAATCCCCAAACCCCATTTTTCCCACCTATAAGTAATGACAGACTTTTTTTTTTTTTGGGAAATGCCAAGTGATTGAAAGAGCAATCTTACATGGGTTGTTTATTTCTATATTACTTTTTTTATAATCATATATATTTTTAATTTTTAATCTGTGACATTTTAGTAAGATTTGTTCTTTATTTAAACCCTTGTGCAGCTGTGGGACATCAACATGGACTCTGGTCCAGTCTCGACATTCCAGGTGCATGAACATCTAAGGCCTAAGGTATACTTCGTTTTGCTTATGGTCATAGTTTTTACTCTGCTAATTAGTTACCTTTAGCTGATGATGTACAATTGATTATTTCCAGCTGTGTGATTTGTACGAGAACGATTCTATTTTTGATAAATTTGAGTGCTGTCTGAGTGGTGATGATCAGCGTGTAGCAACTGGTTCTTACAGGTAATTATATACATGTCAAGTTTATCTCAAAAAGTGTTCCATGTGTGTTTTTTTTTGGCTTTCTACTTACTTGTAAAGACAATGTGCTTTCAGCAATTTATTCCGTGTGTTTGGCGGCCACCCGGGAAGTACTGAAGCAACTACCTTGGAAGCTAGCAAGAACCCAATGAGGTACATAATAATGGCTGAGATATATTTTGAAGAATAGGGAAGCTGGAAAAGGAAGAATTTTTCAAACCGTAAATATAATATATTATATAATATATTTCTAAAACAAGTATTTTTTTTTTTTTTTACCCGAGGTTAATATTTAGTAATATTATTATCAATTAATTAATCTATATATTATAATGGATAACACATATGCATGTCTCAAAAATAACTTCAACACCTTGTAGGAGGCAAGTGCAGACCCCTTCAAGGCCTTCCAGATCCTTAAGCAGTATAACCCGTGCAGTTAGAAGAGGTTAGTCGCCTTCTTTCTTTTCACCATGTACAGTCACAAACACTAGCATGTGTCTCAAAATCGATACAAGGTGTTAGTGCATTGGTGGTGACCTGACCCGAGGTCAGGGGTTCGACTCCCATGTGTTGTAAAAAAATATTTTCCCTTGTGGTTACCCGCCCATTTCCTGGCCTCGGAGGTTTCGAACGTCTATGCATTTGAGCCTCACCCAAGGGGGTTTTACCACACGCGGTGCTCGTATGGATTCGTCGTGGAGGTTTCCTGTTGAGGGGCGGTAAGACTGTAAATGGTTCGTTCAAGGAAATGATCGGGTGGGTGGGTGGGTTCCGACATCGCGTTCGGACCCATTAGTAACTTCTAACCGCCGTTAAAAGTTGTACTAACCAGATAATTAATTAGTTGTTCACTTACTCATTTTTCTAAAAGTTTTTGAAAATCTATTATATGATCAGAAACTAAATGTGATAAACTGACTGAAACAGACACTTTATGTGATTGAAGAGATAGAATACAAAAAGTGCACCAAATTTTTTTACAATGTTCATACTTATTGTAGCCGAATGTCTTTTGCTATCTAGAGGGAATAAAATATGGTGGAAAAGAATGTTTCATAATCATTTTACATTTTGTCTGTGCAGCCTACAGTAGGTATGAAACTAATTATCAAGCTTAAAATCAGTTTACCCAAACACAACTTAAAGTCGCAATAAACATCTAATAGTTATATAACACAAATCCAAGAATCCCCTTCAACAATGAAACAAGAAATTGTGTATATGTTTTATGTGAAGACCCGTCCTAATCCATCCGGACGAAGTCCATATCGATTATAAACGATTCACAACAGTTGATTACATCGCGAGGTACTTGACCTCTATATGATACATTTTACAAACATTGCATTCGTTTTTGAAAAGACAATCTTTCATTACATCGAAGGTTGACAGCATGCATACCATTTTATAATATATCTAACTATAATTGACTTAATAATAATCTTGATGAACTCAACGACTCGAATGCAACGTCTTTTGAAATATGTCATGAATGACTCCAAGTAATATCTTTTTTTTTTTTTTTTTTTGAAAAGCAAGATAATTTTATTGATAAGGAAATGATACAACGAGGATTACAACATGAATAACACTAATTTGAGCGAAACTCGAGGACCTATACTAGATATATCGGAGCAGTATTATCAAACTTAACATCAATCACCATTACCCTCATCATCTACTAATACATAAAAAGGATTGTTTGTTTCAATTCTATCTTTGGAATATGTCTTATTATTACCTTCACCATCAATGCCCTTCCCTTTATCTGTTTTCCTTGAAACATTCTGATTTCGATTTTTCTGGGACTCCACATTCCAATTTGTTTCCTCCACAGCAATATTGTCTTTAATACCATGATTATTCTTAACTGCATTTTGCTTGATACCTTTTGCTTCTGTGGACTGCCATTGACTTTTATTATTATCAAAATTCAACTTATGAGATACCCTTCCTTTCTGACTAACAACTTTAGAGCCGTCCTCAACAAACTGGTTATTTAAATCAACTGTTTCACCATCATTGTTGTTTTTCAAAGCGTCTTTTAACACTTGTGCTGAAACTTCATCTTCTGTTTTAGGCCTAATTTTACAAGTATTAAAAGAGTGCCCAAACACTTTGCAATGAGTGCATAAAGGCGGTTTCCATTGATAAGTCACCTCAAGTTTACCCACTTTGGCTGGAAAAGAACCAATCACAGGATAGGAAAATTCGACAAAGCTAGGAAGGTCATCAGCTGCATTGACTTCAGTCAAAACTCTAGCAAAACCTAGTCTTCCACTTTTACTTAAACATCTCTCTGAAGTAACTTTGTCCATCAACATAGGCCTACCAATACCACTAACAAGTTTACCTATACTTCTGCCACTCCATAGTTCAATGGGTATATTGTGAATGCAAATCCAAATTGGAACTTTTTCGGGTTCAATTTTTTCAAGCCAAACTCCAGGTTCCCACTGATTCACGAAAAAAGGAACATTATTAACTAACCATGGACCACTCTCAAGAACCTCCTTCATACCCTTTTCGTTATTAAATTTGCATAAATAAAATCCTGCAGCTGTTTTGACGATTTCTTTAAGATCATACCTTCGCCACATTCTCCTTAGATGGGCATTAACAACCCTATATTCCATAGAAGTTCCAATAAAATACCCATATAATTGAAGAGAAAAAGCACTACCGCCCTTCTTAACCTCCTCGGCGGAGAAAACTACTCTCTTTTGACCATTAGACATTAAAACTGGAGGAATGAACTCCATTTTTAATTCTTCTTCATCTTTGGTTTGTTTTAAGAAGTCAGCAAAAGTGATGTTTGGATTTACCCATGCTCTTGGGGATTTAGTATTTGTATTGTCTTGCCCATCACTAGTCTCAACCCCTTCCATTGTTGTAGATTTAATCCCAGAAACAACATTATCTTTATCACCGCTATTATTATCCTGCGTATTCATTAAATTTACATTGTCACCCAATGTAAATTGGGAGAAATCATCAGGAACAACAATTGACTCTCTAATACCATCATTCTTAAATAACTTAACAGCATTCTCAACAGCAGCCACTAGGTTTACATCCAAGTAATATCTTTAAAATGAGCAATTGCACAGCGGAAGACTTCTTTCATACCTGAGAATAAACATGCTTTCAAGTGTCCCAAAAGGTTGGTGAGTTCATTAGTTTAACATAAATAACCATTTCATAATTTTAATAGACCACAAGATTTCATATTTCCATTTCTCGTAAACATACGTCCCATGCATAGAGACAAAAATATCATTCATATGGATTGAACACCTGGTAACCGACATTCACAATATGCATATAAGAATATCCCCATCATTCCGGGATCCTCCTTCGGACATGATATAAATTTCGAAGTACTAAAGCATCCGGTACTTTGGATGGGGCTTGTTGGGCCCGATAGATCTATCTTTAGAGTTCGCGTCAATTAGGGTGTCTGTTCCCTAATTCTTAGAATACCAGACTATATAAAAAGGGGCATATTCGATTTCGATCATTCAACCATATAATGTAATTTCAATTACTTGTGTCTATTTCGTAAAACAGTTATAAAAACAGCGCATGTATTCTCAATCCCAAAAATATATATTGCAAAAGTATTTAAAAAGGGAGTAATGAAACTCACGCATATAAATATTGTAAAACAATTAATAAGGTATTTGCATGTATTCTCAGTCCCAAAAATGTAAAGAGTAAAAGGGAATCAAATGAAACTCACCTAATGTATTTTGTAGTAAAAATACATATGACTAAATTGAACAATTGAACAATGCAGGGTTGGCCTCGGATTCACGAACCTATATCATTTGTATAATTATTAAAATATATAATGGAATCACATAATTTCATTTATTAGTATTTGTTATTTATATATTTTAGTTATATAGAATTTATTCTAAAATCCATTAAAACATTAACTTATATTATATCTTACTTTATATGTTATATATATTTATTTTGTATATATATTTAAAATGATTAATATTTATATATTTGTTTGTATCAATATATCTATATATTTTGTATGATCAGTATTATGTTTAAAATCATTAGTTGGTTATATGTAAGTATTTATATAAATATTATTAATATGTTAGATATATTGTATATGAAATATTAATGTACTTTTAGTATATTTAAAATGTTTATTTTTATGTATAAGATATTTACCTTTTAAAAATAATAGTTTCGATATTAATGATTTACTAATAATAATAATAATAATATCTTTTTAAAATACCAATAATAATAACGATATTGTTAAAAATGATACTTTTGCTTAATAATAATAATAATAATAGCAGCAGCAGCAGCAGTAGTTACTAAAGTGATACTAATACTAATATTAATGAGAATAATGGTAACTTGTATTATTTTCGTAATAAATGAGAATTTTTATCATAATACTTATTTTAGTAACAATAATATTAATAGCTAATATTCGTAATACTTAATAATAATAATAGTTCTAATTCTTAATGATAATAATAACATTAATAATTTAATAATAAGTATAATAATAACAATAATAATCATAATAACAATAATAATAATAATAATAATAATAATAATAATAATAATAATAATAATAATAATAATAATAATAAAGAATTAGATTAGAAAGTATACCCCTTTTTATAGCTTTTATAAAAAGAATAGTCCAAACGAGACTCGAACCCGCGACCTCTCACTACCCCAACATCCACCCAAACCACTGAAGCACTCGTGTATTCTTGCTTTACTCCACGTTTTTAACTATTTAATATATATACGACAGTTATCATCTCCTTCATCATACACCCATGGACTCATCATCATCTTCATCCTAATAATATCCATCATCATAATCTTAATTTCTAACACATAGTCCGCTACACAATATCATCGTTGTGAACCATCATCTCATTCATTTCCTCATCATCATCTTTATCATCATCACCTCACTACATCCTCATCATCTTTCTCATCGTATCATTATCATCACCTACTGCCATAATCACGAACATTTTCATGATCTTGCTACTATGTTCATCATCAATATCTAACCTAAATAATGTGGGTTTGTATTGTTGAGCAGGAACCCGTAAAAAAAAATATTTACGGCCCAACAATTAAAAGGATCACGGTCTAAATAATGAAAAGGATCACGGCCCGAATAGTGTTTAGAGTAATAATATTCCTCGTGGATTTTTTTAAAATATAGATGAGATAAAAGTTGTTTTGTGTGGGGTTCGGTTATGGGGGTTTACAAGAGTCTCACTCTGCCGCCCTTTTTTTCTAATGTGATTAAACCCCAATTTCAATTCATGTCCCTACAAACAACTAAAGAAAAGTATTCCACGTCCAAGTGGGTGATTAAGTTATTTGTTGTTGGCCACAAGCATCGGTTATCTTTTCTTTAGCATTTGATTCCTTCACCAAAAAAAAAAAAAAAATTAAAGGTGATGGTTTACGGCTGAACTAGCAACAGAAAAACGAACAGCAATTTATGCTCTTGGTTCGAAATAGACAAGAAACAGAAATATGGTTGTTCGGTTTTTAAGTGGGTTTGAGGTGTAGGTGGTGAAAGGTGGTGGCTCAACTAATAGAACACGGAAGAGATGTTGGGTTTGTGATGGTGTTAATGTGGGGGTTTGATTGAGCAAAATCGAAGTGAAAAGAGGTGGTGGTGATGTGAGTGTTTGAAGATGACAACGATGGTGGTCGAGTGATGGTTTGAAAGGTGGTTGTGAGGTGGCGGTTCTTGATAACGGTGGAGATGGTTGGTGGTTGAGGATGGCCAAGATATTAGTGTATATGTCTAATATGTGTATGCATATGAGTAAGTATATAAAAGAGATATTGGATTTAAAGAAAGAAAAACAGTAAATATATATCAATCACATTAAAATATACTAACTCGCCAGTTGGTGTTGTGCTGTATCTGTCTATATCTATATGATACATATATGGATAGATTAGATTATAAATTAGATATTATAGATTAGATATTGTGGAGATAAAAGACAACAACAGTAACCTTTCAATAAATCATATGAATTATAAGATAAACAGTTAGCAGCCGGCCCCTATTAAGCTTTTAAATTATGGAGTATTATATCGTGCTCCTTTGCTAAACAGTTTCGGATAAATTTAATTCAGAAAAATCTCATATTTTAAAATTAACTATATTTATTTATTTTGATCATTATGATATAAAATTCGATCATTAACTGTTAAATAAAAATTACATTAATTATTCACTCCCAACCACAAGTAAAATATAAAAAGTTTTAAAATTCAACAAATAGTTCCTAAATACATTTTTAATAAACCTAAAATTTATATTACTCATTTTCGAATCACCGTTTATTTTAAAATCACATAAGTTCAATTTTTAACTTGCCTAATAACAATCGAGTGACATTTGAGTGTTACTATCGTTTACTAAATAGATTCGAAATCATAAAATATATATTTAATATACTTTAATTATATGGATGTGTTTTAAATAATAATTATCATAATTATTAACTATAAGAGAGAAAGAGAGAAAGAAAGAACTGTGTAAAGAAAGAACTGTGTTCTTGTATTTGTGTGTTATACCAGTACATGAGACCTTCTATTTATAGAAGGTATACTTACATTAACAATCCCTAAACTATGATTACAATGCTATATTACAATATAAGTAGTTGTCTAATATTCCCCCGCAAGCTAAGGTCGGGTAACAACCTGTAGCTTGGATCGTAACTGGAGAAATCTTGGTGAGGACAATGGCTTGGTGAAGATATCAGCAATCTGATCATCAGTAGTTATAAACTGAACTGAAAGTTTTTGTTGAGCAACTCTTTCTCGAACAAAGTGAAAATCAACTTCTACATGTTTTGTACGTGCATGAAAGACTGGGTTAGCTGAGAGATACGTAGCGCCAATGTTATCACACCATAAGGTAGGAACCGATTTAACAGGAACACGAAGTTCACGTAATAGATCTTGAAGCCATGTTAGTTCTGCAACCGTGTCAGCTAGGGCCTTGTATTCAGATTCTGTTGAGGATCGAGAGACAGTCTTTTGTTTTCGGGCTGACCATGATACTAGGTTTGAACCAAGATATATAGCATATCCTCCCGTGGATCGATGGTCATCTGGACAACCTGCCCAGTCAGCATCAGAGAAGCTAGTCAGCGAGTTGTATGCTGAATCAGTATAGGCATGAAGCACTGTTCCGGAGTCGTGCATAAATCGTAAACCATAATTGGCAGTGCCTTGTAAGTAACGGAGAATTCGTTTAACTGCTGACCAATGATTTATCGTGGGACAATGCATGTACTGACAGACTTTGTTGACTGCGAAAGTGATGTCCGGTCGAGACAATGTAACGTATTGAAGGGCACCTACAATTTGACGGTATTGAACAGGATTGTCAAATGTTGCACTATCACCAAGAGCAAGTTTGGCGTTGGTTGTCATCGGAGATGAAACTGCTTTAGCATTAGATAAGTCGGCGCGTTCCAAAAGTTCACGGATGTATTTGCGTTGTGATAGAATCATGTCATTACCATTCCTTGTGACTTCAATCCCTAGAAAATAAGATAAGTTACCCATGTCTTTAACAGCAAATGAGCGGCTTAAACTTTGTACCACCCTATCTATTTCTTTTGTATCGTTCCCTGTTAAAATAATGTCATCAACATACACAAGCATATATAGAAGAGTGTTCCCACTAAAGTAGATGAATAAGGAAGTATCCGTTTTCGACCCATGAAATCCAAGAGAATGAAGTGCCGTAGAGAGTCGATGAAACCATGCTCTAGGTGCTTGCTTTAATCCATATAAGGCTTTGTGAAGGAGGTATACATGATTTGGTGTAGTTGAATTGACGAATCCCGGTGGTTGTAAACTTATTTTGTAAAGGCAAATGATATTTAGATAACATGGACTTCAACAGTTGTGGATGTGGATGTCCGAGTCTTTGATGCCATGTAATTGAAGATGCACGGGTAGTGGAGAATGCTATTTTGTGAACTGGTGAAGACTGAGGAAGATGGAATGAGTAAAGACCACCATTACTTGGACCCGTGAGGAGGGTAGTGTGTGTAATCTTGTCCTTCACAGCAAAGAAAGTTGAGTGAAATTCAAAATACACATTGTTATCAAGACAAAACTTTTGTACAGAAAGTAATTTATGTTTTATTTCAGGAACATGAAGTATGTCTTTGAGGGAAAAAGTTTTGTTTGGAGACGAAAATTGTGAGGAACCAACGTGTAGAATGGGTAAACCCTTACCATTGCCAACATGAAGATTGTCCTCACCGTAGTAGACCTCGGAGTTGCCAAAGTTGGATAGGTCTGGAGCAACATGGTGACTAGAGCCTGTGTCTGGGATCCAAGAGGTTGACGCTTGGGAGCGATAGTCTGTAAAGTTGGCTGAAGGTGACTGTCGCCTCATTGTAGCAGGGTTACGATTAGGGCATTGAGATGGGATGTGCCCAATCCCACACCTGTTGCATGTGCCAAAAACTGTGTTTTGATTAGAAGCCCAGTTAAATGAATTTCGATTACCTGCTTGATTTCTGTTGTTATAGTTGCCTCGTCCACGTCTGTAATCACGTCCACGACCACGGTTATTGCCAGATCGGTTAGTGTACATGGCTTGTGAAGCCGGTGTATGGGCAAGTTGAGCTTGGAGTCCAAGTTGAGATAAAAGCAATTGTACGGCTTGAAGCTGATCTGTTTGTGAAGCGGGCAAGACATTATTAGGAGCTGTTGAATTGCGACTTTGTGTGCTAGTCGTGAATGCTTGAGCTGAAGGAATGTCGGGTACAGATTTCTTGATCATATAGTCGTGGTCTGATAGCAGACCATGAAGGTCTACAAAGGTAGGAGGCTTTTCGCGGCCCAGAAGGCTTGATTTTAAACCGTTGTATTCCTCTCGTAGTCCTGATATAACTAGCATCACCAAATCTTTTTCTTTCATCTTTTCGCCTATGTTAGCGAGCGCAACATCGTATTCTTGAGTCCTAGTTAAGTAGTCTGCGGTTGTTTCATATGGCTTCATCTGTAGTCTGAGGAGCTGGGTTTTCAAAGAGTGTTCTCGAGAGGAAGTGTGAGGAGCGTAGGCACGCTCAAGGGACAACCAGAGATCACGAGACGTTAGTCCTTGAACATGTTGGAATGATGCTTCGGATATGGTAGAAATGAGGAGCATTCTTATATGAGCATCATTAGAGACCCAATTAATGTAATTGGGGTTTGGTGTTTGAGACTGTGTTTCTTCATCTTTTTCTGATGATGGGATCGTTGATGGGACATTTTTAGGTGGACAAGGGATTGTGCCATCAATATAGTTGAATAATTTGTTGGTGACGAAGAATGGTTGAACCATTGTCTTCCAGTAACCATAGTTCGTGGGAGATAAGGCGAAACCAAATTTGTGGGAGTTGCGGCTTTCTCTGTTGGAGTAAAGGTAGCTAGCATTGCCATTTTCAGAAATAGATAAAAGATTTTTTTTATTTTTTTTTTTATATATTTTTTTTATTTTTTTTTAATATATAAAAGGAGGGGGAGAGAGTTTTAACTAGGAGTTTTTTTTTTTTTTTACTCTTTCCAAATTCCTTTCCAAAACAGAACCAAAAAGAAAGAAACCGGTGATGAACAGTGGCTGACGGCGGCGGTGAACAGTGGTGCCGGAGATGAACAGTGACCGAAAAAAAAATTCTAAAAAATTCAGGGGTAGGTCGGAATTTGATTCCGAAGCTAATGGTGTTGGCCGTTTTCCCTGATTTAAGCTGGATCGGGCTAGATCTAAAAAAGATCGGAAAATATCCGGCTATTTTTGGTGTTCTTTGAGGCTGAAAATTATGGTTTTGATTCGGATTATAGTTCCGAACTTAGTGAAGTTTGTAATTTTCGCTGATTTGAGGTAGTTGATCTTCAGTTACATTTTCTTCACTGAAGATCATGGCGGTGGGTTTGTGTGATGACAGGTTTGGGTGTTATGACCCGAAAGCCTCGTTTCTGATGTGAAGGTTCAGGCAAGGCTGCAACCACAGAGCATACTACGAGTTTTTAAGGTCAATTTTTTTTTTTTTTTGCCGGAATTGTTGCCGGAAAATAGCTTGGCTGCCGGAATTGTTGCCGGACTTAGGCCTTTACAGCTCTTGATACCATATTAACTATAAGAGAGAAAGAGAGAAAGAAAGAACTGTGTTCTTGTATTTGTGTGTTATACCAGTACATGAGACCTTCTATTTATAGAAGGTATACTTACATTAACAATCCCTAAACTATGATTACAATGCTATATTACAATATAAGTAGTTGTCTAATAATAATATCATATTTTTATTTTATTTTACATAATTAATTTTTAATAACAACAACATATAATGTTTCAAATTATATTTTCAATTATTTATATATATATATATATATGCATATATACACACATATCTATTTACAATTAATTATTCGTGAATCGTCGGAAATAGTCGAAGTCAAATGAATCTACAAAAATAGTTCAAAAAGTTTTGAGACTCAACATTACAGACTTTGCTTATCGTATTGAAATCATATAAAGATTAAGTTTAAATTTGGTCAAAAATTTCCGGGTCGTCACATTTTATGCGTTAATATAGATTAAAATTCAATCTGTGTACAGGTGGAGACACACCTGGGGTTGATGCAAATGGGAACTCATTTGATTTCACGACAAAGTTGCTACATCTAGCTTGGCATCCGAAGGAAAACTCAATTGCTTGTGCTGCTGCAAACAGCTTGTACATGTATTACGCATGAAAACACTTTACTCCCATTAACAAATTTTTGGCTGCCAAACATCAGTTGGTTCGCTTTTTTTTCTCTTTAGAAGCCTTCACTTGGAAGATCCCACCTAAAATGTCCTAGAGAAGCCTTAAAAAGGTCACTATGCCCAAAACCAAAAGAAAACTAGTTTTTTTCTGCCAATTTTTTACTCTACCCTCGATTCGTTTTATTTTATTCTTTTGACGTATTAAGGACTTTTTTGTTATTATATTTAGTGTTGGGTTGAGGTGAGGTGAACCAAAGTTTAATGGGATCGACATAAACTATTAAGGGAATGGATTGATGAAAGTCAGATTTATAGGTGTAGTTTTAGTTTTTTGGGGAGCTTTGCTGCTAACGTTGCAGGCTTAAATTTATACAGTATCACATGTCTAATACATTTGTTTTTATATTTAAAAATTCTTTAGACCTTTTACCTTTTTAGCTAATGTAATCTTTTATTGTTGAAAGATATTTATTATGTATAAGAAAGCTCTAGTTTTGTTAGTTCATCATTACTCATAACATTGTTTACGCGACCAACTGCCGGTAAAGTTTATTGTGTGTTCTATTAGAGCATTCCCAACATACTCGTCTTCTAGCCGCAAATAGCATCGCTTCATGCCACCATTGGCACCAAGTCACCAATCATCTTCACTTGTCTCCCATTTCGTGAAAGTTTGGCATTTTTCTTCCTGAGTGTAAACGGCTATATTGCTGTTGAAAAGGTATTAAATAAATAAAAAAACCTATATAATGTTTACCAACAAAAAGCAACGGCTAGTATCACCATTTCCTTCATTTTACGTCTACATACATGTCTTAATTAACCAAGTCAGAGTCCAGGAAAACAAAAAATAAGTTTATGGGTTTGAACAGAGTCAAACCTCGTTCAAATTCTAATGTCTTAGGAAAGCAACATTACAGTCTTGGCTCTTTACTTTCTTGAAACTACTTGGCTCTTTCAAGCGCTAATTCTGCTCCGAATCTTTCTACGCCAAAAATCTATCAACTAACACATCAAATCCATTAACTCAGTTATCATTATGATATATTACAATAGAGCAACTAAAACTGTTCAAGGGAGTTCACAGACCAATCATATTTCGCTTCTCGAGTTAAATTGAATATACATTACATGAAAAATAAACATTTAGCAGCATATATTGTATCCATTAGGGGTTGTCGAGTTGGGGAGATGCACATTCGCACAAGACCATTTCTAACCGTGATTGTGACGTCACAGACAGTTAGTGCACTTTTTAGCCAAAAAGTGCAATCTGACCGTGACATGGCAATGTCAGTTTCTGACATTTTTTTAACCGTTGTGTCAGTTTTTTGTGTCAAATATTGGGTAGGGTGATGTGGTAAAATCTGATTGGAAATTGGGTGAAAAAAAATTAATTAATAATAAAAATATATATTAATTAAATCTGGAAATTTTGTGATTGGTTGGTGCATAAACTCACGGACAGAAACAAACCCGTCAGATACATGACGGACGGATACTAACTGACGCTGCATTATGTTTCGTCAGATTTCGCCACATGGACTGACGGATGGGATCTGACGCCGGGTTAGAATAGGTCTAATAAAGATTATAAGTACCTATTTTAAAAATCAGCAAACCTAGAACCCATCATACATATATATATATATATATATTTTTTTTTTGAACAAACACAAACACTTTTATCCACAATGTGACTCGAGCACATAATTTCAAGGTTGATGCGTTCTTTAATACCGCTAGACCAGAAGTTCTTTGTCCATCATACATATTATGTATCTGATATGTACACTTTCTCAAGTGAATGAAGTAACAACCATTATTGATGCTTGTAGTTTTTTGATCTCATTTTTTTCATGTCTTTTCCGTAGATAGCGGTTTAATTTAGTTGGTTGTTTTAGTGTTGCATCGTTTTGTCTCTTGTTAGTGCCGATTTGTTTCTTAGGGTTGGTTTGTTTGTACAGCCCCGCATGGTATTTGCTAAAAAACAAGGTTTGGTTTGATAATCATGGATTGATTCTTGAATCGTGCAATTACTATTTCAATTAATTATTTCGACCCCACAAGCCTCGGGTATCATGAAATTCTAATTGGGATAAGACGAGAATGAGATTTGATTTCAGGCAAGGAAATTCAAATCCAAAGTGTATCAACGAATATGTGATTTTCTGTTAGTCCGTAATGAAAGCAAAGTCCGTATTAAGAGGTGAAATGATACAATGGAAGGACGCAATCTTTCACTGAAACAAAATAACATTTCGACGAAAAAAGTGAAATATTTCAACAAAAAGTGCAACTCTTCGTTCACACACTTTGAAAAATGAGTGTTATTTTAACCATACATTATCAAATTAATCCGAATGAGCGTGCATGCCGCACTCTTCAAGCTAATTCAGTAACCCTCTACTTTTTAGTAAATCCCAATTAATTAAAATAACTGTTGAAAACACAAAAATCACAAACATTGTCAATTTTGATTTCTTTTATCATATAATTGGTTTTACTTGTGACACCTCAGGTAAACTAACTCCTTTCTAAATGAGGTTTAACGAATCGTAAGTAATGAATACTAGTACTCCCTCCGTCCCATATTAATAGTCTACTGACAAAAAACACACAGTTTAAGTAAATGTCATAAAAGTACTGTATTTTTTGTTTACTTTCCACATTTACCCTTACTTTTTCTTTATCTTTTAATCCTATTCACGTACATTAAGGGCATAATAGAACTTTACCTTATTGTTTTTATTTATATATGAAAGTGGACTATTAATTTGAGACATCCCAAAATGAAATACAGAATATTAATATGAGATAGAGGGAGTATCATTTTGTAGGATGGTGATATATCCATTAATAGAAACTAGTAAAAGTAGCCCGCGCGATGCGGCGGGTCTTTCGGGTTTCATATTCATATTTAATGTAGCGTTTTGGATACACGTGAACGTAGTTAGTACTTAGTATATCTAATGACCTGCGTGTTATTAATGCCAGAAAATTGCGTTAAAAAGGGGGACGGAACCGCATATATGATATCGTTATGTTGTGTTGTTTATTATATGTGTACGTATATGTATGAAAGATAGCCCGAAATATTTAGCATTTTTTAAAAAGCGTCCGTTTATAATTAGTTGTATTATGTTCGTAAAATTATTACGAGTTGAATGGTGGTGTCGGAAAAATTTAACTCCCGGCGATCGAGAAGATATGCTCCGTTACGGTGGAGTTGTTCAAATTTTTTTATTTAAATAATGATTTTACATTTGACCCCCAAAAATGGGGGTTGAATTGTATTTTGAGTAGAAGTTAACGGATTGTAGAGTATAAGTATTTAACTGAGATTTATCAATTTCAAAAGTGCAAATATCAATGACCCATTCTATAACATTTCAACTGTTATAAATCATAGACTTTTGATAAAGTAAAATGTGGTGGCCGACACTTTTTGGTGGATCAACAAATTAAGTGGATCAAATTCACGGATATTTGTAAGACCCGAATATTTTATTGTACATATGTGTGTATAAGTTATTCAAGTTGTGGGGTTTAGGTTGTATTTAATTAAAAGGCAAAAGAAGCTGAACTGGGCATTTGGCGCGCCACGCGGCCTTATGGCGCGCCGCGCCATTACGGGCTGACAGCTCACTTTGTTTTTAATCAAGATATTTTGGGGGCATTTTGGTAAAACCACTTAAGGTCCAACTTTAAGGCTTGGATCAGTTGTTTGGAGTGCCATTTACTCCATATTCACCCACCTTATCATCTTCCAATCAATTCTAGAGAGAGAGAGTTAGATTCTAGAGTGAGAGAGCTCAAATTAAGGAAGAAGAAGCTCGAATCGGGTCAAAGTGCAAGCACTAAAGTTGTTCATCTCCTCATTTGCTACGTTTTGATAGTTGTGGTAAGCCCTAAACCTAACTTTCTTGTTTTAATTGTTAAAGAGTTAGGGTTTGTGTGAGTGATGAACAATAAGACCCATTTGTTAGTGAATTGGGGGTTTTTGGGTGAATTTGGGTCTTGTAGACTCAAAGTTGACTAACTAGGGTTTTCTAAGTACTAATCTATGTTATGAGCTTAAATAAGTTAGTTAAATCACTAGCACACTTAAATATATGTAAAGGGGTGTTAAGTGGGTTAGTGGATGACCCGAAATGGGAGTATTGACTTTAAATGGTCAAATGGGTCAAAATGGTCCTAAGTGGGTTAATGTATGTGTTTGATGTGTGATGACCCGGAAATTTCCGATCAAATTTAAACTTTAATCTTTATATGTTCCCGACACGATAAGCAAAATCTGTATTGTTGAGTCTCGAAAGTTTTGAATTCCATATTCATGTAATCAATTACCCTTTGACTATGCCCGATGATTCACGAACAATTGTGTGTAAATAAATATGTAAATATATATATATATATATATATATATATATATATATATATATATATATATATATATATATATATATATATATATATATATATATATATATATATATATATATATATATATATATATATATATATATATATATATATATATAAGTATAATTATAAATATAAGTGCATATTTAATAATTTAAATTAATAAAGTACACTTTAATCAAATGAGTTAATTATGTAAAACAATATACGAGATAAAAAGTTGTTATTACAAATGAAATATATAAATATATATAATTTATATTATATTATATTATATTATATTATATAATGTATGAATAATAAATATACAATAAAAATTATTATATAACATATTATATGATTATTAAATATTACGAAAGTATAATACATATATATGATACAGGTATAAATATAATTGTTAATATTATTATAAATTTTGATATTAATACCAATACTGGTATTATTAATATAATCTATTGATGTGAATTTGATATATATAAATTGTAATAGTATTTTTATTAATAATATTATTATTATCATTAATAAAATAGCCTTATTATAATTAGTATTATTATTAATAATATTATTTTTATAAATTTTATAGATATTATTATCATTATAATTAATAGTAATATTATTATAATTATGTCATTATAAACTTTTATTATTAGTATTTACAACATCAAGTGTATTATTAATAGTATTAATAATTATATACTAATTAATTAAAATTTAAGAACTAGAAATATATATATACAGATTAAGACTTATAAAAGAAACAAATTGTTGCAGTACATATATAAAAGAACAGATAGATAATTACGCAGTAGGATCCAAAACCTCATTTGATATCTCTATCGATTCTGTCTCTAATTTGTTATCTGTCCCAATCCAATCCAGTACAATATGATTCTAGTTAAACAGACGCAAACAAAATTTGTTTTGGACACTTTCTAATTGTATTTGAATTTTCTTCTGTTTGATATCTTCGTACAGAATTTGTTACACATCTTAATCAAGTTACAACGCAAGTATCATAAAACTATCACCAAACTTACTCATCTTTTTACTCTTGTTTTCGGTTTCTACCTCTCTCATCATCTTTATCGATCAAACAAACACCCAACTCAAACCGCCATCACCTCATATCTTTTCTTCTCACTTTTGGCCGATGACACCCAACACCCATATAATCGAAATCACCACCATGATTAACTCAGTTGCAGCACTTGTTTCTGATGTTGCACGTACCACAAATCATCACAAAAATATTGTTGCTATGTTGCTGCTCTTGTAGCCTTCGTTATTCCTGTTTCTAATTCCTTCTTTGACGAACCAAGAGTGAACCCAACAACCAACTTCCTCCACAATCATTAACACGCTTTTATGTTTCTTACTTGAACCCGACACCTTATTATACCACCATCTTTGAACACAATACCTTCGGCTTAACAAAAGAACAACTCTCACCACCTTCGAGCTGCTACACGTACATTCTCTATATTTCTGTTTTTAATTCAAGTAACCATCGTTGCCACCATAAACAATCACCACCTTCTTCATCACCTTCCTAACCATAACCGAACCATGATGAACCACCATCGCTACCCTCAACCTTTTCTTTTCTCTCCTTCTCTCTATACTCTCTCTCCTATATATTTTTTTCTCTCTTCTGTTTCAAACGACTCATAACAAAAGCCATATAATAGCGGTGAGTTGCCTTGTTTATCTGTTTCATAACCACTACCGAAAACCCACTATCCAATTATATGAATTATAATTATTATTACACATTCCTTTGATAAAGTTGTGGATTAATTAAATTAGGAGCTCATTATGGATTATGGATACACTTTACAGCAAAGATAGAATAATGATACTGATGCATTAAATTATTGATATTAAGGTAATGCTTTAACAATTATCCAACGAGTATACATGTGGGGCAGTTTTGGCCGAAAATTAGGAAACACGATTGAATTCATTTACTTGATGATGGGCTTATCGAAGTGGGCTGTTGCACACAAGTAATCGATCCATATATTTTCTATTTGGGCCATGTATCTTTTGAGTCGACTGTTCCATCTGCTGCTGTGCCCGGTTTATTTTTTTTTCTGTCACGACATAGATGATTAGGTGATGATGATAGTAATCATACGATATAGGTGATGATGATAAGATGATGAATGATGGTGATTGTGCGATGATGATAGATGATATACATGATGATCCACAATTAAGTTGATGGTGATAAGATTATGAAACAGAAACATTATATAAGTAGAAATAACATCCTAATAATTTCAGAAAAAGAAATAGCAGAACAATGGTTCAGTGTGTTTATGACATACAAGAGGTCCTGGGTTCGAACCTGGGTTTTGACGTTTTATTTTTAAAAAGAAGAAGACGTAGAAGCAGAAAGAACAAGGGATATATATATATATATATATATATATATATATATATATATATATATATATATATATATATATATATATATATATATATATATATATATATATATATATATATATATATATATATATATATATATATATTTAAGTGATATTATTTCAGAGATACTGAAATGGATGAGTGGATAATTGTGTTGTGGGTTTAGTAAGAGGTTGAGGGTTCGAGTCCAAGGAAGGGCATTTTTTTTAAAAGCCATTTTAAACACCTTAAGGTTCGTGAATCCGAGGCCAACCCTGCATTGTTCAGTTGTTCAATATAGTCATATGTATTTTTACTACAAAATACATTAGGTGAGTTTCATTTGCCCTTTTTACTCTTTACGTTTTGGGCTGATAATACATGCAAATGCTTTATTAACTGTTTTACAATATTTATATGCGTGAGTTTCATTTGCCTTTTTACCCTTTATATTTTTGGGCTGAGAATACATGCAAATGTTTTATTAACTGTTTTACAATAATTATATGCGTGAGTTTCATTTACCTTTTTACCCTTTATATTTTTGGGCTGAGAATATATGCGCAATTTTTATAAATATTTTTACGAAATAGACACAAGTAATCAAAACTACATTATATGGTTGAATGATCGAAATCGAATATGCCCCTTTTTATTAAGTCTGGTAATCTAAGAATTAGGGAACAGACACCCTAATTGACGCGAACTCTAAAGATAGATGTATCGGGCCCAACAAGCCCCATCCAAAGTACCGGATGCTTTAGTACTTCAAAATTTATATCATGTCCGAAGGAGGATCCCGGAATGATGGGGATATTCTTATATGCATATTGTGAATGTCGGTTACCAGGTGTTCACCATATGAATGATATTTTTGTCTCTATGCATGGGACGTTTATTTATGAGAAATGAAAATCTTGTGGTCTATTAAAATGATGGAAACGATTATTTATGTTAAACTAATGAACTCACCAACCTTTTGGTTGACACTTTAAAGCATGTTTATTCTCAGGTGTTAAAGAAATCTTCCGCTGTGTATTTGCTCATTTTAAAGATATTACTTGGAGTCTTTCATAGCATATTTCGAAGAACGTTGCATTCGAGTCATTGAGTTCATCAAAGATTATTATTAAATCAATTTATAGTTGGATAGTGGATATTATGAAATGGTATGCATGCCTGTCAATTTTCGATGTAAAGAAAGATTGTCTTTTAAAAACGAATGCAATGTTTGTAAAATGTATCATATAGAGGTCAGATACCTCGCAATGTAATCAACTATTGTGAATCGTTTATAATGTATATGAACGGGTCCTTTCATGATGCATAAACCTTGTATTGGAAAGCGTCTTAGGACTTAACTTGGCTAATGATTAGGGTTTTGGGAAGGTTAACCCAAATATTAGGGTTAGGGTTGCAAATGGGTCAAAATTGCACCATGGGTCAAGATAACCCTAGAACGGAGTTTAGTGGGTTAACCAACTTGAGTTTGAGATTGATATTATGTATTATGTAATAGGTGCGTTACATTGAAGTTGAAAGCTCGGTTATCTCTCACCAAGGCATTGAGGTGAGTGGAATAATTATATGCGTAGGTATATAATGTATCTATTTGTTGTAGCGTGAAATGTGAAGTGTCGAGGTGCTAAGACACCACGTTTCACGTGATGAGTGAAGCATCGAGGTGTTAAGATACCACTCGGGGTGAAGCATCGAGGTGTTAAGATGCCACCTAGGAGTGTAGTGTCGAGGTGTTAAGACACCACTCCGTAAAATAATGAGTGAAGCATCGAGGTGTTAAGATGCCACTCGGGGTGAAGTGCCGAGGTGTTAAGGTGCCACCCTAGGGGTTAGTGGTACGAGGTGTTAAGTACCCTAACGGATGTTGTGAACACCGATGGCGTTTTCGCGAACGCCGTTCCCTTGTACGATTGGTTAACCATGATCGTTTGTGTTGTAAGCATTTTATATTATTCGAGTTATATTTATATGCGATTGCTATGCTAGCTCGTGGTATGGGAAGTTACTAGCTTGGTATTTGAGACGTTAAGCTAATTGTGTTTCCGAGCATGATTGCGGTATATGTGTAAGTGTATGCAAGTAGGTATAATTATATATGTATTCGTATAATTATTGCATTCACTAAGCTTTGCTTACCCTCTCGTTGTTTACCTTTTTATAGGTTCGGTTGTGGACAAGGGTAAGGGCATCATCTTGGATTAGAGATCCCGTCGTTGCTAGAGAATACTTTTGGGCTATTTAGCTTTTGGAGTATTGACCGAGACTTGGGTAGTTTAATCCCAAACACCATGCTCGTAGTGTAGTTTGGTACTTAAACTTTTTGGTGGTCGAAACAAAGGATTTGTATTAAACGCGTAACTCGGGTCGATGTGGGCCCCGCTTTGTAAAACTCATTTTTATGTTTGAATTGTGTTAGTTTTACATATTTGAATATGTTGTTAAAAGCGTTTTGTCTAATTATGTCGGGAAGTAGCCAATCTTTTTAGCATTTCAAGATTTTTTGGACAGACCAGAATGGCGCGCCGCGCCATATGCTGTTCCAGCAAAAAAAAAAAATATTTGCTATTTTCACGCGGGTTGTTCGTGGTTTGGTTTGGGTTGTTACAATATTACTATTCCACCTAACTACACAATGAATTATTGTTGTATAAATATGTAATCGAATGTAATCACTGATTGTACCATTCTTATATATATATGAAATATATATTCCTCTCTCCATTACTACTCTTCAATATTTAAGTATTGTATAAACTTAGACAAAAGGTAGTAATAAACTACTAAATTACAACATGTTATCAGCACGAAGAGCTCCGTATAATTAAGATGATTCTTCCAGTTGCCCAACCACCATTTCCACCTCTCAAGATTCCCGCCGGCCACCATCCTCCACCGCTGAAATTGCCGGACGATCTTCAGAAGATCTTGAAACCTCTGATGTGTCTTCTGATCAAGAATTTATCAGCTTGGGTTCTTCCACCACTGAGTTATACTCATCAAGGTATTCCAAAATGTTGTTGATGTTATTTAATTTACATTACTTTCACTTAATTAATTAACAAGAAAACCAAGACATTTTACGAACCAAAGAATCAAATATCATAAGAATTATTTCATGGTAGACAAAAAATATTTTCATTAAGGTGTTACGAAGTATATATCAATATCAATACTATAATGAACATGAAGAAAAATAATTTTTGTAAAATAAAAGGGAAATCCGTACAAAAATAATAAATAGTTTTAGTAAACAAAAATTGAATACATATTAATATCATGTGAATTAACAAGGAATCCGTACATCAAAACTATCCTCTTGTTTTCTTTATGAATATTAATTGATATCTATCTGCTTGCTTAAAACGGAGAAAAACTTTGAATGTGAGTTATAAGTGGTGTTTGAATGAGTATGTCCTGGTGTTGTTTTCTACAGACAATTTTCTTATGCTTTGTAGACTTGTACTCCATGCTCTGTTGCTTGTACCTCTCGCTAGGTCTTCTTTGTAGCTTTAAAAGTCTTATACTTTTTACTTCTTCACTTGTATATCTTCACACGGTCCAAACTTGAATTAAAAATACCCGTACAATATTATAGTAGTAGAACGAACTTACTTAGAACTTAAAACTTAGAAATTAAATTACAAGAGAATATTTGAATATGATACGGAGTAAAATATGTGTGTGTGTGTGTGTGTGTGTGTGTGTGTATCGAACTAGCTCTCCTCTACTGTGTATTTAAACAGCCTACTGACTTTCTGTACACTTTCTTAATCAACTTGCTTTTTCTTTTCCCCACTTAATTTACTCCGTAATTGCTTGATCAACTAGACCCACAACTCCATGATTTTTTTTTCCATTTACCTTCCTTTACCATTTCTTTTGATTACTTTTTTATATTATATATATATATATATATATATATATATATATATATATATATATATATATATATATATATATATATATAAATTGAAACGTAGCAGCTACAATAATAATAATAATAATAATAATAATAATTATTATTATTATTATTATTATTATTATTATTATTATTATTGAAAATCAGAAATTGCATGCTTTGGCTTCTTGTACTTCATGATGTGTTGGCTTGTACCTTTTTTTTTTTTTTTTTTTTGAGTAGTCTTTTAAATTGTGAAATGTTTATCATGATTCAGAGTGCTCAATAAATATGAAATTAAGAAATCGTATAGTTGTGGTGGTTCGTATCGTTTGTGAACAAAATAATGAAATTTGTTTATGAAAACGAGTTTGGTTAATGAATAATATGAAATATAATGGAGAGGCATCAAAAATTATGTAACCAGTATTATATAATAGTGAAGGAAAAGAAACTGATAAAAATCATATGGGAGAGAAAGAGAAGTCAGTAGTATACAATTTAAACTCATTATAGTTAAATCAAAAAATTAATAGGCGTGAAAAACGATTTTCTAAAAGCTATTTTAACTTTTACTCTTCCACTATGCATGATTTGAAATAATGAGTATGTTGTAAGTCTTTCCAACAATTAAACAAATAAAGGATATTCAACATAGCTTCTGCATTATTCTTCTACATTATTTTTTTTGGTAATACAATATTATTTTCTATTATATCACTCTAGTATTTATCGAATATCTCAACATCTTATTTAGTCATACAAAGAATTCACAAAATAAAACGAAACGAGAGTGACTTTTTTAAAAAACCTTGATTAAGTAAACCCTGAGCTACCTTCAGACTTGAATAACCTGAATTTTCTAAGACGCCTAGTTTGTTATGCGTCACCCCTAAATAAATAATTTAGACCATAACACATATATAATTATTAGGTGTTATCTTTTATGTATTGCGAATTGTAACTTATTTCCAGGTAATATAATTTGATTATATCTTGTTGAAATATTTACTCATTATTTGGTTATCTTATTTGAAGTTTTAGTATGAATCTTGCTTATATACAATTAAATGGTAAAGACATGTGTATTGAAGATAGTGGTACCACACACACTATACTCAAATCTAAGAAATATTTCATTAATTTGAAATCAGCTGAAAGAATTATAAATACTATATCAGGTCCTGCAAACTTGATAAAAGGAATGAGAAAGACAAAATTCATGTTACCAAATGGTAAGAATTTTCTAATAAATAATGCCTTGTTTTCTTTCAAAATCAAAGAGAAATTGATTAAGTTTCTCTGATATATATCATAATGGATATGATTATCAGTCAGTGATAACAGAAAATGAGAAATATCTAAGTATCACCGACAAGAATCATGGAAAAGCGCATATAATGAAAAGCGCAGCGCATATGATGAAAAACGCAGCGCATATGATTAAAAGCGCATATGATTAAAAACGCGTATGATGAAAAGCGCAACGCATATGATTAAAAGCGCGTATGATTAAAAGCGCGTATGATGAAAAGCTCATATGATGAAAAGTGCAGCGCATATGATGAAAAGCGCAACGCATATGATTAAAAGCGCGTATGATGAAAAGCTCATATGATGAAAAGTACAGCGCTTATGATTAAAAGCGCATATGATGAAAAGGATATATAATGAAAAGCACATATGGTGATTAATGAAAGGCACATATGATGATTAATTAAAAGCACATATGATGATTAACGAAAAGTATATTGTGAAAAGGAATCACGAATGTTTCTTGAAAGAATTCAAGGTGAGATATGTGAATAAATTCATCCACCATGTGGACCATTTAGACACTTCATGTTCTGATAGACGCATTTGGTAGATGGTCTCATGTTTGTCTATTATCAAGCCGTAAAATGGCATTTGCATAGTTTCTTGCACAAATTATTAAATCAAGAGCACATTTTTCTGATTACACCATTAAAAGAGTGCAAATTGATAATGCTGACGAGTTAACATCTCAAGCATTTAATGATTATTATATTTCTATAGGGATTGTTGTTGAACATCCTATTGCTCATGTACATACAAAATTGGGTTAGCTGAATCAATAATTAAATGCTTGTAGCTAATAACTAGACCATTGAAAATGAATACCGAACTCTCAATATTTATATGGGGACATGCAAATTTACATGTTGCGACATTAATTCATATTAGACGAAGTGCAAGTCATACATATTGTGACGATCGCTCCAAATCCATATGGACGAACACGTCATTCATCGATTTCATTGCGAGGTATTTGACCTCTATATGATACCTTTTGTAAACATTGCATTCTTTTGAAAAGGCACGCCATAAATGAATATTTAAATAAAAGGTTTTCGACATCTGATGATTTCTACATATAGACAATCACTGTAAATAATAGTTTACAATAATACTTCCGTTGACAATGCAGTCAAAATAAGATACATGGTGATGATTTGGTGAATGCAACGTTTCCTTGAAAAATATGTCATGTAAGACTCCATGCGCATAGCTTGTCTAACACATAAGCAAACAGCGGAAGACTTCTAGGAAACCTGAGAATAAACATGCTAACAAGTGTCAACACAAAGGTTGGTGAGTTCATAGTTTTATAGTTTCATATAATCTGTATATAAAGGTGGATCACAAGATTTCAGTTGTTTCATCCAGAAACGTTTATCAAAATATTCTACGAAATTGAGCACCCTGGTAACTAAACTTAACGTATATATAATTAGTACCCTTTGTATAATCATCTTAATAATACACGCAAACTAACGTGTACGCTTCTCAAATAGCATACGTCCTTTAAAAGGCTAGTGCTCTAGCTCGGACGGGGATATCAAGCCCTATGGATCCATATACCTCTATTCGCGCCCATCGGTTCTTATAACCGACAGTTACTAGTTACCAAAGCTAAGGGATTTTCGGTTCAAACTCGGTGTAGAATTTAGTATGTACTTGTATTCATTGCGTTTAAAATAAAGTCCATGTATTCTCAGCCCAAAAATATAGATTGCAAAAGCAATTAAAAAGGGAGCATATGAAACTCACTTTAGCAGATTACCAAATAACCGTAGATCTCAACCTAGAGAACATATGTTGGTCAATAAATGTCTATCAAGCTAAGTCAGGTCATAGTGTATCACAATCCTAATGCTCGAGATTGACATACAAAAGTTATCCAGTGTTGTTTCAAAAAGTCAATTTTGACAATAGTTCAACAAACGAGACGTACCTTATATAAGGATTCATTTACTCGGCTGGTAATATTTAAAAATCCATTTTATCAATCTTGTAAACAAGTTGTTTAAATCTTAATTGCAGATTCAAAAGCAATTTCAATTATCGTCAATCATAATTCAGTTGATCATATCTTTTAATCCGTTCATCGAAACTATTCGATATCTAAATGAAAAGTCATTGATTTTTCGCCAGCTTTTCAAAAATATGCATATCATATACTTTTTACCAGTAATATATGTATTTAATCGTGATTCATTATAAACTGTTTAGCGATGAAATTTAGCATACAAGCATGTATAAATATATATACTCGATAATATATAAAAGATAAAATATGAGTGCTTACGTATCAATATTGAGATTCAATATTGTAGGAAAGTACGTAGACGCAACAGAGATGATAAACACTAGTTTGACTCACGAGCAAAACCCTCGAACAATACCCATAACCTCCTTAGTAATAACCCATATTTTCCTTAGCTCTATCCCGCTTGAAAACCCATTTTGAAAGTGACACGCTCATGACCTCGTCGTAGTATTTCATGTATAATACTAATTAATAATAATACTACTAATAATATTAAGATTAATAATAATATTAATCTTAATAATAATAATAATAATAATAATAATAATAATAATAATAATAATAATAATAATAATAATAATAATAATAATAATAAATATATATATACGGAGGAATATAGATAGAAGAAGAAAGTGTGCACAAACTGAAAGAATTCGATCAAATTTATAGATGTGGCCTGCAATCTCAGCTCATGCGATCGCATGAGAAGTGTATGGGGAACTCATGCGATCGCATGAGGTCCCTGTCCAGCTCAAAAGTTGTTTGTCACATTGTTTGTCGACATAATTATTAATAATATATATAATATATATAATTTAAATAATTAATTATATATTATATTAAATTCACGTGCATAGTTGACTTGTAATTTTTGTTCCGATAAGTCGTACGTCATCACTTGACTTATGTCCCGGTTCCGGTTTCTCGAACGCATTTTCGTACGCTTAGAAAACTAATACTCTTCGTTTCGCGAATCGTACCTTTGTCAAAATATAGTCTTAAATTATCCATAAACTATACCACTCAAAATGTATCTTAAACTTTCGAGTGTTTTGGTCATTTACTTCTATAAATCATCATCTCGTAGTATATACATATACATATATACATTTTTCATTTTGAAATAGTGTTTTACTGTAGCAAAGAGTGATTTTCGAAAACACTGTAGCTTTTCGGGTACTGTAGTAATTCGAAAATACTGTAGCAAATTAGTGTTTTACTGGTTCATTTTAAACGTTTTAGTTAACTTATCTAAATATCAATCGAATCAAAAATCGAATGTTACTATCGTTTACTAAATAACTTGAAATCATATATATTCAAATAGATATATAAACCAATAAGTTTAATGTACGGTATCATGCAATTAAAACTTTGTTACGTTTTCAAGTTATAGTATATATATGTATCTATTTACATATAATGGTTCGCGAATCGTTGAGAACAACCGAAGGGTACTTGAATAGTTCAAAAATTTTGAGATTCAGTTTTACAGACTTTGCTTATCGTGTCGGAAACGTTAAATCATTTAAAGATAAAGTTAAAATTTGGTCAAAAATTTCCGGGTTGTCACACATATTCTCCCCGACAACTTGATTTTGGCCGAGAGCCAAAATTATTCCACCATTAGAACTTTTGGTTGTGGAGTGTATGCTCTGGTTGCACCACCACAACGCACTAAATGAGCCCTCAAAGGAGGATGGGGATATATATATATTGTATATGAAACATCTTCAGTTTAGTTATAAGATATATTGAACCCATGACGAGTGATGTTTTTACAGCACGTTTTGCTGATTGTCTTTTTAATGAAAAATTTGTCCCTAGATTAGGGGAAGAAATGAAAAATAAATAAAATGATGTTTCATGGTATGAACATCAATTAAGGTATCTTGATCCTCGCACAAAAGAATGCGAAACAAAAGTTCAAAAAATAATGCGTATGCAAGAACTCGCAAATCAATTACTTGATTCATTTAAAGATACAAAAAGAGTGACTAAATCATATATAATAGCAGAAAATGCTCCAGCTCGAATTGAAATTCCAAATGCTGGCAGTAATGTCACTCATGAGTCTTTGCCACGTCTGAAACGTGGAAGACCAATTGGTTCTAAAGATGAAAATCCTCGAAAAGAAAAATCAGCTGATAATGAGGTAACAGAAAATGTTCAAGAAGAACCACAAATCAATATTCCTTCTGCAGAGGATATTGATAAATGTAAATACATAAATTGCGATAAATTATGCAATATTATGGAACCGAAATGAAATGAAAAATCTTGATGAGATATTTTCATATAATGTTACAATGTCATCATGAATAAAGATGATGATCTGAGATCAAAATCTGTCATTGAATATCAAAATAGACATGATTGAGCTCAATGGAAAGGAGCAATACGAGCTGAATTAGAATCGCTCAATAAAAGAAAAGTTTTTGAATCAATCGTTATCACTTTTAAAGATATGAAACGTATGGGATACAAATGAATTTTTATCCGAAAAATAAATGTGCAAATGAAGTTACAAGGCAAAACTAGACTTGTAACTCCAGATTTTCCACAAAGACCATAAATGAATTATGAGGAAAACTTATCCTCCTGTAATGGATACAATTACTTATTAGATACCTAATCAACCTGGTAGTTACTTAAATGCATCTCATGGATGTTACTACTTATCTGTATGGATCACTTGATAGTGATATACATGAATATACCTGAAGGGTTTAAGGTATCATAAGCATCTAATGCAAAACCCAAGGGAATGTATTCCATTAAATCACACTGATTTTTATATGAGTTTATACAATCGGGACGTATGTTGTATAACCAATTAAATGACTACTTGATAAGAAAATGGTATATATATAAACTTATTTGCACGTGTGTTTTATAAAAACAATGTTCAGATATGTGATCGTAGTTGTTTATATCATTTATCTTAAATAAATAAATCTATGAAGCCATTCAACTTCTAAAGAAAGATTTTGAAATGAAAAAAATCAAGTATTACGTTGATTTACATATTGAGCATATGAATAATGACTTACTTATACATCAAACAACTTATACCGAAAAGATTTTTAAAACATTTTAATATGGACAAGACAAAAACCATTAAGTACTCCTATGGTTGTTAGATCTCAATATTGATACTGATCCATTTCATCTTCTAGAAGATCATGAAGATCTTCTTGGTTCAGAAGTTCCATATTTTAGTGCAATTGGGGCTCTTATGTATCTTACAAATTATACAAGACCTGACATTTCTTTTGCATTTAATTTGTTGACAAAGTTCAGTTCAGCCCCTACCAAAAGGCATTAGAATGAGATCAAACACATATTTTGATACCTTCGGAGAACTACTGATTTATAATTATTTTATTCTAACAACTCGAAACAAGATTTGTTTGGTTATACAGATGCAGATTATTTATCTGATCCACATAAAGCTAAATCTCAAACTGGATATGTATTCCTAAATGGAGGCACCTCAATATCATGACGTTCTCAAAAACAAACACTTGTTGCAACATCATCAAATCATGCCGAAGTGATTGCATTACATGAAGCCACTCGAGAATATTTTTGGTTAAGATCAATGACACAACTCATTACTGATTCTTGTGGACTAGAACGCGATAAAAGTCCAACAACTATCTATGAAGATAATGCAGCTTGCATAACACAGATGAAAGAAGGGTATATCAAAAGTGACCGAACAAAACACATACCTCCTAGATTCTTCTCATACACTCAAAATCTCATCAAGGACAACCAGATTGAAATGAGATATGTTTAATCTAGCAAAAACTCTGCCGATCTTTTAACCAAAGCACTTCCAACTGCTGTTTTCAGAACACACGTTCATAATATTGGCATGAGGCAAGTTCAAAAGATGTGACGAGTCAGCGATGTCTACTTGAGGGGGGAGTCAACTCTATGCTGCACTCTTTTTCCCTTGGCTAAAGTTTTTATCCCACTGGGTTTTTCTTTAGCAAGGTTTTTAACGAGGCAGTAACATATAGTTGATTTTTTTTAATGAAACAAAAATGTCGTCCAAGAGGGAGTGTTATAAATCATAGACTTTTGATAAAGTAAACTGTGGTGGCCGACACTTTTTGGTGGATCAACAAATTAAGTGGATCAAATTCACGAATATTACTATTTCACATAACTGCACAGTGAATTATTATTGTATAAATATATAATCGAATGTAATTACTGATTGTACAATTCTTCCATTACTACACTTTAATATTTAAGTATTGTATAAACTTAGACAAAAGGTAGTTAACTACTAAGTTACAACATCAACCTAAATTTTGGGAAGAAAATATTTTGACTTTAAATTAGAGTCCAAAAAACATCGACACAAACTACGTACATACAATCAAGTACGAAGTATACGAATGAATTAAATATACTGCCGTTTTCCTTCTTCAATTATCCCTTTGTTTCACACACACACACACACACACACACACTTTTTACCTATATTCCGATCCTCTCAAAACTCATTTTGTGATTAGTTTAATACTGTAATTACTACCCAAACCACAAAAAAAGATGAAACTTTCCAAATGGGTATCAAAAATTCTGATCATTTCACTGTTAAAACCTCATATTTCAACTGGGGTTTCTGTTTCTGAGTATCCAAAGCAATTTCTTGATTTTGCCAAAAATAATGAAACTTCTAATTGGATGGTGGGGATTAGAAGAAAGATACATGAGCACCCTGAATTGGCTTTTCAAGAGTTTGAAACAAGTAAACTTATTAAACAAGAATTAGATAAATTAGGGATTTCTTATGAATACCCAATTGCAGTTACAGGTGTTGTTGGATTCATTGGATCTGGTGAACCTCCTTTTGTTGCTCTAAGGGCTGATATGGATGCCCTTTCTTTGCAGGTTTTTAATATTTTTTCAGATATTTATATTTATATTTATATTATATTATTCAGTGTTGAATGAATTTGAAAGATAGTTTAAAGGTGATGAGCTATTGAGGGATTTATTTCACTTTTTGTTGTTTTAGTATTGATCGTTGACCTTTTCAGTTAGATTTTTGACCACTGACTTATCAAAAATTGGAAAATTACTTATTTAATCTAGGGATTAAAATAAGCCTGAACTCGATTTGTAGCTCGAAATGATTTTTTTAATGATTGCAGACCTTGATTCGCTTCATTATATCTGTCAGTTCTGTTTTTTTGACACATCATATGGGACTATGTAACAACAAAGGCTGGAAATTTTGAAAAGATTTACAAGAATTTGAGCCTTCAAATCATTGTTTTTTGAGCTTGTATTAGTACTTGAATTCGATAAAGTCTGTCTAAGTCAACTCTAACAGAGTTCGAGTGAATTTGAAATAGCATACAAATTGTATTAAAATGGTTTGTGATTAGGAAATGGTGGAATGGGAGCATAAGAGTAAAGTTTCTGGAAAGATGCATGCATGTGGTCATGATGGTCATGTCACCATGCTTCTTGGAGCAGCCAAGATTCTAAAGACCCACAGCCATCTTTTGAAGGTACATTTGTTTCTTTTTTAGTGCCTACTTGTAAGAATATTGGCTCTTTATATAGGTTTAATTTAGTAAGAATCTAGGTTATACTTGAATCGTCTGCTTGAACGAGCCTAACCCACAAAGTTGTGTTTGGTTGTGAACTTGTGTGTTAAAAGTTGAAATGAATTTATTAGAGTTTGAAGTCGCTATGATCACTCTTGAGTGTTAAGTATTATATTTGGATCTTATGATTATTTCGTTATATACAAGTTTAGAGAAGCGGGTTAAGAGTTGTTCTATGATACTCCCTTCGTCCCAGATTAATCTTTCAGTATTCCTTTTTGGGTTGTCCAAAATTAATTGTCCACTTCCATAAATATATAAGAATAATGAGGTTACGTCTTATGCCCTTACTTTATGCCATATAAGACAATATATGTAGATGAAAAGTAAGGGGTAAAATTGTAAAGGTGACAAAAAGTACATTGTGATAATCACATTTCTTCAACTACATGTTTTTTCTCCGAGGAGAATTAATCTGGAACGGATGGACTACTAGGTTTAAGATCTTACTTATCGGAAAATCTCAAATTTGGTTATGACTTATCTAGTTATGATAATTACTTTCGTAATGCACATCTAAACATCCCTTACATTTGAAGTTTAATTTTTGTTTAGGAAAATGGCACAAAAAAGGTATCTAACTTGATAAAATATCTAATTTCGGGTACTCAGTTTTCTTTTCCATTAATTTTACTTTTTAAGTCTTTTTATGACCTAAAAGGGGAAGTTTTTATATATATATTTTTTAATCTATTCTAGGCATTTAAGTTTTCTTTTCCCGAATGTTAAAAAAAACGATATTTTCTTGTGCCATGATACCTTAAATGTACAAAAAACTCCCTTTTTTGGTGGTAAAAGACATAAAATAACAGTCCTGCACTTGTTCAATATGCATTTTTTTTTATTTGGTGTTGTGATGCTTAAAAAAAATTGGTGGCAAGAGAAACCTTAGATTCCTTAATTAGGAAATAGTTGTGTACCCGAATGAGAAACTTGGTATATTTAGGTACCTTTTTGCACGATTTACCCTGCTGTATTTGACCATTTAGACACATTTGAGATACAACAAAACACCCTATATAGGGTTGAAATTGCCATCCTAATAATAGTGAGCTTAGTAATAACACTGCAGACAGTTTTCATAATCCCATAGCGCCGTTGACTTGTAAAGTCAAAGAAAGGCCCTTTATGGCACAAATAGCTACTTAACACTCGAGTACTATTAAATTTTCACAAACAATGCTCACTTCTTGGGTTTATTGTGCCTAAATTGATACAAGTCACTTAGGAATTGTGTTTGTTCTAATTCTTGCATATTAAGGCGTATCCATTTATTGTTGTTATTAGGGAACGGTAGTTTTAGTTTTTCAACCTGCAGAGGAAGGAGGTGGTGGAGGGAAGCTGGTTGTAGATAGCGGATATCTCAAAAACGTGAAAGCTATTTTCGGTTTACATGTTTCTCCTGAGGGTACTCTTGGTCAAGTATTCTCTCGATCTGGTAATATTTTAGCCGGAAGTGGTCGTTTTCAAGCGGTTATAACCGGAAAAGGAGGTCATGCCGCCATTCCTCAGCATTCAGTAGATCCGATATTAGCCGCCTCAAATGTTGTTGTCAGTTTACAACATCTTGTATCAAGAGAAGCCGATCCTCTTGATTCTCAGGTAACTTCTTTTATGGATGAAAATTCTTAGTTAAATCATATATTACAGATTGATTATTTAAAATTTTTAATATGACCAAAAGGTGTTTGTTGTTCAACTCAAGTAGATGTGTTTTTTGTTTTGACCCGTCACTATAACTACGCATTTTGCAACCTCTACGTATGAGAATTTGTATAATGTACTGAAATAATTTATTTTTTTTTATTATTTTTTTTTTTTCAGGTTGTTACAGTTTCCATGTTCCACGGAGGTGGTGCATTTAATGTCATACCTGATTCAGTCACGATTGGTGGAACTTTTCGTGCTTTTTCTAAAGATACTTTCATGCAACTCAAGCAACGAATAGAGGAGGTACGTTGCATACAGATAACACACATAACCAAAATATTCTTTTTTACGATTTGATCTGTGTTTCATTACATCAGCGACCACGTCATCAAAGGTGGTTCAACATGATTTGCAATAATTAGATGTTTAATACATACAATAAGCTTTTGGATTACGCCAACGACAACCCTTAGGGCTGTCGTTAAGACGCATAAAATGCTTTGTACAACTAGGTAACCGCCGCCATAAAGTTAATAATCACCTGTCATGTACAAGTGTTTTAAGCGTGTTAACGACAGCCCTTAGGGTTGTCGTTAGCAAAATCCTAAACTTCTTTTAATGTTGGAAACATAAAATAGGATTTCTGGCACAGTTCGATACATTTTAATTTCTTAAATAATCAGAATTTTCCAAACAGTAAACTGTATACAGTTTATGATTATATCTGTTTTTTTTTTTATGTTCACAAAAACAGGTGATTGTTGGTCAAGCAACTGTGCATAGGTGTAATGCAACCGTGGAGTTTGGTGAAAAGAACAGACCGTTTTATCCTGCCACCATAAATCACGAGAGCTTGCACATGTTCTTCCAAAACGTTGCAGGAGACGTTGTTGGTGTTGATAACGTCAAAGAAATGCCGCCGTTAATGGCAGCGGAAGATTTTTCCTTCTACCAAGAGGTTATACCTGGTTATTTCTATTTTATTGGAATGAACAATGGAATAAATGAAAAAATCGATTCACTGCATTCCCCGTTTTTCCAACTTAATGAAGATGTTCTTCCGTATGGTGCTGCATTGCAAGCATCTTTGGCTGCTACGTACCTTAGTCAAAGTCAACATCCAGCGCACCGTGATGAATTGTGAAGCGTTTATATTAGGAAGTGTCATGGTTATTTCATATGGTCTGATTCGCAGACAAGTTATATTGTTCCTGCTAACATGAGAGACTATATTTCACCCTTATAAACAATTGATGCAATAATTGACCACGTGTCCATCTAGTTGATGTAATTAACAATACTTTTCGTTCATATTTAGACAGATTAAAAAAGAAATTTAACATATTTGTCCTAATAGAACATTAGAATTTAGAATATTATTTCTAATCGAAAAAATTACGTCGTTGGTACCTGTGGTTTATTTACATTTTCATCATAACACCTAAACTATATTTTTTGCGTAGTTGGTACCTCAGCTTTGCTTAACTATCGTAGTTGGCACCCCAACCTAACTGCCGTCAAAGTTTAATGGTTAACCCCTCACATTATACAATCATAAAATCACAAGGACTATTGTTGTAATGCAACAAAATTTTAGGGACTATCATTTACGGTACACATATATGTTTCTTGATAATATTGCTTGATGACAGATGCTCCTCCAGACTCCAGTTCCAGAAAATAGAAGCGTCCAACAGGGAGACGCAGGGGCATGTGCAGGTGCGACTTTCGTGCTTGAATCAAAAGCTGAGACCTTTTTCTAATTTTAAATTTCAGTTTACTGTGAAATTGTCATAATTACTCATGGCACGATTCTTTTTATATATATTGCAACGATCAAGGTCCGTATAAGTTGATTTTAGTTCATTTTATGTGTAGGGCCATCGGAAAATGCTCCCTCAAGAGATTATTCGTTAGAAACATCGAAGTTTTCAATGGTTATGAGTGCCTTCACTTCAATACAGTATTATTTAATTGCTGCCATATTTGAAAATGGAATTGTCCCTTTGATACAAGTCCATTTATTTAACTCACTATATGTGTCTTAATTTAAAAATTCACGATTTAATTCCCTATAGGTAGTTACAGAATGTTGTAACAGAAAGAATTATACTACTCTGTTTACGTATTATGTCTTCATATTTTTACACGTTGGTCCTGTTTTTAGTTCCGCCGATATAAACGAAAAATAATTATAGTTATATTTCCTTAGTCTTCTGCCATTATAATTTATAGATGTCAAATTATGCCTTCGTAGCGTGATAATTCGTATGTTTGGGTCCCATTAAATAAATAGTAATCTGTTAATGAATTCTCATTCAAATATTGTGAGGATAGCCCCTAAACTTATACGTAGTATTGTATTACACTAGTAGTCCTTGTGCTTTTATGATGGGATTAACCATTAAACTTTGACGACAGTTATGTTGGGGTGCCAACCACGATAGTTAAACAAAATTGAGGTACCAACTACGCAAAAAAAATAGTTTAGGTGTTATGATGTAAATGTGAATAAACCACAAGTACCAACGGCGTAATTTTTTTTTTCTAATCCTTCTACTATAAACACCGTTATTATTTATTGTACGCAGTATAAAATAACGAAGTATCAACCAATCTTATTTTCTACTTATTCGGTCATTAGATATCTGTTTTTCACACATATAAAGATCATCTGATCAACGAATTTAGATTAGAATTAAATAATATCACATCTAAAGGAAATTAGTGCTTATTTTGATTTGTTTTTTTCTTTTTACTTTTCTTTCAACTTTGAACTAGTGGAAGACCTGCGAATTCGCGGGGCTATGTGAGTGTTTATAAAGAAATAATGTTTATGATTATTGTATTTAATGTAAGTAGTTATGTTAGTTGCTCCGTATCCAATGTATGTACCTAAAATTTAAAAATCAACCATATATGTCTGTAAAAAACTTTAAAAGTTGAACATAATATAAAATACTTAAACAGTTATAATGTGTGGTTGCACAATCAGACCACGTTTATTGAGTATTGTAGTATGAGTATTGCGTGTAAGTAGTGATAATGTGTGGTTGCACAATCAGACCACGTTTATTGAGTATTGTAGCATGAGTATTGTTCCAATAGTGATAATTTCCTTTGACATGTTAGTTAAATACCCGCGAATTCGCCGGATTTTTTGAGGGATTAATCTGTGTTGACTTGTCAGAATCATTATATGTTGAATAGTAGAGCATTTCAGCATTTACAGTTGGACTTGTCCAAATTTAACACTTGAACACATGAAACACCGGATGACGATGCAATAAATACAGGATCACTAGAGCATCCAACGCCTACATTGTTAGTTGATAAAGATAAATATTAAAATGTGTAGCTGAGATATGAACAATACATATCAGTGATTGCTTTTAACATAGTGTTTTTTTTATTAAATTGTCTATAATACTTGCACTAACGATACTCCTATATCCTGGCATGTGGCGTTAGAAACAATGAGTTATGACAGAGAGATATCAACATAAAATTCAATAACAATACTCAATTTAGGGAGTAATGATTATGTTTTTTATTTGTTCAAGTACCATGTCATTGCTGAATTGCAAGCTTGTTGAGAACTTTACCCATTACACTGACTCATTAATTCTGACCCATTACCAATGCCTTTTAAAAAAAAATTAAAACTTTATAACACACTGACCCATTAAATCTGACCCATTACCAATGCCTTTAAAAAAACAAAAAAAAAAAAAAAAAAAAAAAAACTTTATAACAACTTTACCCATTACACTGACCCGTTTATTCTGACCCATTACCAATGCCTTAAAAAGAAACTTTATAACAACTTTACCAATTACACTGACCCATTAATTCTACTCATTACCAATGCCTTTAAAAAAAAGAAACAAAAAATAATAATAATTAATAACAACTTTACCCATTACATAAGAGTTCACATTATGAGCATATAGGATTTAGTCATCCCATAAGCTTGCCACATCTTCTTCTGCCCTTTCAATTTGATAGAAATGTGTTAGTTGACTGCAGCATCTTGAGCGCGACTTAAAGACCATTTGGATGCGAGTTATTAAAAACTCACTCTTACTCTTTACGGAACAATAAAATGCTACTTGACTTGTGTGGTTTTTCCCGTTTAATACTTTGACCTATTAACCAACTCGTAGTTTGGGGATGTCACCATGCATCTCTTGATAAGAATCAAGGAACAGTAAACGTAAACTCTTGAAATGAAACTATGAACAACTAAAACTTGAAGCTTGCAAACTCCAAACACTAATTAGTGAAGTTAGCCTTTCATTTGATAAGCAACTCTTGTTTAATTTTAACCTCAGAAGTCCAAAGCACTCATTCCTTTTCAATCCTTATGCTTCTCAAGAGAATTATGTATACATAGACCGTAGCTGATCAAATGACATCCGCCACTATATATCCTACAATACAAATAACCTAGGATTATAAAATATGATCTTCACACTATCCAAATCAACGTATCATTAAAGATACAGTAACAATGCATTCAATATCAAGTAAAAGAAAAAATTATAGCCTTAACACATCCATCCAATCCATTCAATACAATAATAATAATAACGATTTAATTAAAAAGGTTTTTAAAATTACCTAAAAGTATATCTATTCCATTATAATCTCAATACTTCAATAAGAGGATACTGAATTAATAAATTTGCATATATTATACATAAATGATATCAATAAAGGGATTGTAACTACCTCACAATCCACAAACAGTAGTGGTAAATTGAAGTCATCAATTATAACCTGAATCATAACCGTAACGAATTATTTGTCGAAATTTCTAACCGTTGATTGTCGGGGAGAAGTATACTGTTAGGGCATATTAGAGCTCAAATGTAGCGTTCATCAAAGAATTGAGAGATGATGATGATTAACCACTGTCTATTAACAAATTTTTAAAGAAGGTGACCAAGACTAAAAAAGAATGAGGCAGTTGGAGAAAGAATACAGAGGAATAAACTTTTGAGTTATCATGTCATCCTTCCCCATTTTTCTTATGCAATCATTTTTCTTTTGAAACCATTTACTGTGCCCTGCATGACTGAAACCCATCGGTTTGTCAAGCATAATTTCAAGAAGAATCGAATTGCACCAGGCACATGTATCAAGTAAAACTGAAAGGGAAATAATATAGCATATAGATAGATGAATTAAAGACGACGTTAGTACGTTACCTGAAGGGGCTGGTAATTACACCAACTCGACTAATCAAATATGATCTAACACATGGCGTGTTAGCTCCTCTAAACTATAAAAACATTCTACTTGTTACAATAATAAGGTTGTTTTCCAAATGTTGAATAATCAATAATGTCTTAAAAAGAACAAAAAAATATTCAGTAAAGGCTCCATAACACAGCAACACACCATAATTAATAATTAATAATCAATACTATAGTGGTATTTATCGCCCAATATAACACCAGTAACAGTATAATTAATGAATCTAACCCAAAAACAGTTTCTGCACCTCTGATAAGAATATCTTATGAACATGAAAGGCTCCATAACACAGCAACACCCAACATAAACATTTCAATCAAGTAGAACCAATAGAATAGTAACCAATAACCATGGACTGACTCAGACACATAAGCACAAGAGTACAAAGATTGGAGTAGCCTCTGATATGGGTAGAAGCTCAAATTGAAAATATGGCAGTCTAGGTTATGAAAATGGATCATCAACTGTACTTTAAATATGAAGGGCCCTCTTCTATGATAAAACCAAAGAACAATTTTACCGTAAACATACCTATCATACCTTAAAAAAAGGACCAAAATCTTCAAAAGGAACAAAAGTGAACATTTATCCAACCTTATCACTCATTTGAATAAGAGAGTAGTACCACCATTACCATGCACTCTCACCAAAATCTCCAAACCTATGTGACTGTTATCATAAAATTGACACATTTGACTCAAGTTTAACCTGTGAAGACTAACAGCGTTGACTTTTAAAAAGACCAAATTGTCTAGACAATTAAATTATGATAAAACAATTAAAAAACCTACTCAATCTCCCCTTATAACTCCAAAACCCAAATAATGTCCCAATATGTACATCCGTCAATTCCAGGTTTCATAACTGCATACCACCAAGCAAGTTTGACCATAAAAAGTCTAAATTATAAAACACCCAAACCACCCACCCAACCCAAGTGAATTTTCATTTGCAAAGTACAAAAATTATCTTTTTCTTCTCTCTAACCTTTTCAATCTTCATTCTCTGATTCCAGCCACAAAATACCCTCATTCTCTGATTCGCGGGGCTTTCTGAGGGAATAATCACAATTGTATTTGAAGATCTTCATCAGACAGCTAGCTTTTTTAGATGGCACCAAACACATCATTCTACCTGCTAAGTCAGACCCTCTTTTCTTACGTTCATCCCCTCCTTCAATTTCATTATTCTTTTATATGTATGTTCATCCCCACCTAGAGCTTAAATACAACTACACAAGAAGGGGATACAATGAGCCAAACATACAAATAAGTATATACACATACAGATACATACATATACATGAATACATCCCATCAAGGGCTAAAATAATTAAAAACTTCATACAAAGACATGGAGTTTACTTCGAGAGTCTAACGATCCAAGGGCAATCAGTATTGTGTTCAGAAGTAAAATGATTGTAACACCCCGTTTTTCTAAACATGACGCTCGGGGCGTCATTTGAAGTCCAAGAATGATTATTTAATAGTTTGGATGTAATGCATTGACCACGATTGACTTTGGGATGTTTTAAAAGTGAAATTGGAGTACATCAGGTAAACTGTCGAGTTTGAGTGCAGTTTGTCGCGTTCTGGTGCGTCGCGTTCCGTGACAAACATGCTTGAAACGAGACAACTTCTGATGGTGATTTATGTCCACTTTGTCGCGTTTGAGTGTTGTGTGTCGCGTATTGGTGTCGCGAAACGCGACAAGGTGTCGCGAAACGCGACAAATGTCGCTGTAATGACATTATTAACCCATTTTAATGGAATCTTTTGAGGGTGTTTTGGTAAATTCACTTATGGCCGGTTCTAGAGCCATAAGACTGATTCAAGGCTCATATTATCCCCATTTTCACTCACCAACACTCTCATCTTCAAACCCTAGAGAGAGAGGAGAGATTTAGAGAGAGAGAGCTCCATTTGGAGAAGAAGAAGTGTGTTTCGGGTCAAACCTCAAGTATTAAAGTTGTTCTACTCGTCAACGGCATCATTTTGGCGGTTTTGGTAAGTTCTAACTCCAAGTTTCATTGTTTGATTTGAGATTCAATGTTAGAGTTTCGAGCTTGTTAGTTGTAAAACCCGTTTAGATGATTAAGTGGGTTTATGGAAACGTGTTATTGTTGATACTTGGCGGGTTTTGGGTTGGTTGATGATTTAGCCATGATTAGGGCTTTAAATTGAGTATGATCACTATGATTAGTGATTTTATTGTTGAAAGAACCCAAATCGGTGTTGTTGGAAACTTGACTTTTGTTTTGGGTCAAAATTAGGGTTAAGGTGTCATATTGGGCAAGATTGGTATTTAACACCTATGCTTTGGTTTAGTTGGTGTATTAGGACCATTCTCACTTGTGTTAGTGATTATTGGTTAGTTTGGGCGCAGTTTGAGCTTGGAAGTGCAATTGGGTCAAAATTGCACTAGTTGTCAATTTGGGTTGATTTGTAAATCCACCCTAATTGTGTTGTTTGTTATGTGATTAATGGAATAGGTACTTTCCATTGGCGTGTTGCAGATTATTCGGTTGCATTCATCAAGGCAACAAGGTGAGTGTTAATATCCTATGTGCATATGTATGTGTAGGATGGGTGCGGGTCGGGTGAAGTGGTTCTCGGTTATAGAGCTCACTTCACATATAGGTGGATTGATGGACTTGTGTATAGGTCCAATTGGCACGGTTGTGCATTTTGGTTGACCACCTTTGGCGAGGTGCACACTTTGTGTGTACATTATCACATGGGCTTGCGAGTGGAATAATTATATACGTATGTATATGAGTTATTTATTTGTGGGGTATGGGTTAAAGTTCGATGTTGATGATACCATACCCTAAGGTATATTGTGGCGTTGATGAGGGCTTAAAGTTCGATGTTGACGATACCTCATGTATGGAATTTAAGTTCGATGTTGACGATGCCATACGACTATTGTAGAGACGTTGATGAGGGTTTAAAGTTCGTTGTTGACGATACCTCATATGTGGGTTTTAAGTTCGATGTTGACGATACCACATTAATTCATTCGATGAGGGTTTTAAGTTCGATGTTGACGATACCTCATACATGGGTTTTAAGTTCGATGTTGATGATACCACGTTAATTGGGACGAATGGGATTTAAGTTCGATGTTGACGATACCATTCGTAGAGCTAGCCTTGAGATCTTGAATACATTTGGATGTTGTGAACATCGACGTTTGTAGTATTATTGTGATATATATATATATATATATATATATATATATATATATATATATATATATATATATATATATATATATATATATATATATATATATATATATTGTCGTATTGTTGTGATGTAGCTAACCCTCTGGGTGTAGCTTATTGGCATTGTTCACATCGTTGTTGGTGAACTTATATTTTGTTGATGTATCTTTAGCTCGTTGCTTAGTGATCTTACGGTATGCTTAGACTAGCTTACCTTTATGCTTGGATGCTCCGGTATGCGGTATTTGGTTTTGTGTGGCGTGTCCATTTTATGCATATATATGTATGTAGTATATTCTCACTTACTAAGCGTTAGCTTACCCTCTCGTTGTTGATATTTTTATAGGTTCGCATGATGGTGGCTCGGGTAAGCATGGGGATTAGAGATCTTGGCTAGTTTGCTTTAGAAGATCTTGCTTTTGTACTTGATTAGGATTTGGGTAGCGTAGTCCCAAATCACCATGCTCGGTTTATGTTTTAAATAACATATTATTGTATTAAGGAGTTTAAACTATTAATGTATGTTTTAAGTTCGTTGAACTTACTTCGGTAACAAATATGTTTTGGAAATTGTGTATTGGGACCTAAAGTATTATTTAACGCGTATTAAAAGGAAAAAAATTTATGGGCCGGTTTTAATACGGGTTGGGTTGTTTCATTGATCCTCTAACTTTGTTATATATATACGAAATACGGTGACATAACTTTATAAGTATTAGTATTTAGTATATATAATAATAAGAATAAGAATGGGATTTAAGACATGGTAAACATTGAAATCACTCACAGACGACTATTGACCCGTTTTACCAACTGACCTGTTTGCAAACTTTATGTATACCTATGAATTTGATAGGTTATCGGATAAATTAAAACCTATAAAAAGGAAGAGATACTTATTTCGTAAGGAAAAGGTTAAAGCGAATAGAGACCCAAAAATATACAGACAAATAGAACAGAGAAGCATAGGAAGAAGGTTACTTATCCTCTATGTAGACCGATATTTGTTAAACTGAATTAGATTTGTGCTGAAAAAAGACTTTTGTTGTTTCAAAATAAAATCAACGATATAAGGTTATTTTATCTCACAAGGGATAATACAATGAGACACGAGGAATATTTCAAAAGTCTTACTTAGGCTCCTTCAATGACTTATGATTTGACGGGAATTTAATCTACCATGATCAGAAGCTTCCGTTTTGCCCCGTTTATATTTAAGTGGAAAAAACTGTGTGATATTTCAAACTCTCATGGATTAAAAAGGTTAAGCTAAGGTTATAACTGGACATGAAGCAACTCAAACATGCTGACCCATTACCCAACCTGTTTAGCCCTTTATATTATAATACCTTTAATATGATAAGTTGCTATTATACACACACTAATAAATAATTATATACATGTGATCAATCAGCAGTTTATAATAGTTATGTAGTTTTGGACCCGTAGTTACTACATATTACTTTTATTAACAGTCAATTTGCATATAGTTATGTAGTTTTCAAATTACCTTAACATTTTTGCGTAAAACTGTAAACATATGTAGTGGTACTACCTCTTTAGCACATATATGGCTTCACTTTTCGCAAATACACCGATTACACCATATTATTTTCCATAGTATGAAATAGCATCAATATCAATGTGAGAGCATGCTAATACCCGTATTCACCTATATATTCATCACCGAAAAAAACCCATTTATATTTTTGAAAGAGCATGTGCTTTATAGTGTAATGTATTGTAGCAGTAGCAGTAACAATTGATCTACCAATTGTTTGACACTTTTTTAAGAGCATGTGCTATAGTGTAAATGTATAGTGCAATGTTTGACACACATCAAAAGTTTAATATTATAAATTTTTTTACCCTGTTTGACTTGTAATATAGTTTGAGCCAAAATGAGTTGGTTTGATTTCAAGTTTAATTTGGATTGACCCAATTTGACTTGTAAGACCTATAATGACTTTTTTTGACATAGTTTGACTTGTAAACTGCTCAAAAGTTGAAGCTACAAACATCTACAATTTAATAGTCAACAAATGTCAAATGATAGTCAACCTATGTGAAATTAGTGGATTTTAGGTTAAAATGTGTTAATAGTGAACAAATGTCATTAATGAAATATATGTTATTCAGAAACTTGCTCATATTTGTGTTTGTCTGTAAGTCAGCTGCGCCATTGGAAGTCGGTGTAGTGACCCGAACTTTTCCATGTTTATATATATTAATTGAGATTGATATTTACATGATTAAATGTTTCCAACATGTTAAGCAATCAAACTTGTTAAGACTTGATTAATTGAAATATGTTTCATATAGACAATTGACCACCCAAGTTGACCGGTGATTCACGAACGTTAAAACTTGTAAAAACTATATGATGACATATATATGGATATATATATAGTTAACATGATACTATGATAAGTAAACATATCATTAAGTATATTAACAATGAACTACATATGTAAAAACAAGACTACTAACTTAATGATTTTTAAAGGAGACATATATGTAACGATTATCGTTGTAAAGAGATTTAATGTATATATATCATATTAAGAGATATTCATACATGATAATATCATGATAATATAATAATTTAAAATCTCATTTGATATTATAAACATTGGGTTAACAACATTTAACAAGATCGTTAACCTAAAGGTTTCAAAACAACACTTACATGTAACGACTAACGATGACTTAACGACTCAGTTAAAATGTATATACATGTAGTGTTTTAATATGTATTTATACACTTTTGAAAGACTTCAATACAATTATCAAAATACTTCTACTTAACAAAAATGCTTACAATTACATCCTCGTTCAGTTTCATCAACAATTCTACTCGTATGCACCCGTATTCGTACTCGTACAATACACAGCTTTTAGATGTATGTACTATTGGTATATACACTCCGATGATCAGCTCTTAGTAGCCCATGTGAGTCACCTAACACATGTGGGAACCATCATTTGGCAACTAGCATGAAATATCTCATAAAATTACAAAAATATGAGTAATCATTCATGACTTATTTACATGAAAACAAAATTACATATCCTTTATATCTAATCCATACACCAACGACCAAAAACACCTACAAACACTTTCATTCTTCAATTTTCTTCATCTAATTGATCTCTCTCAAGTTCTATCTTCAAGTTCTAAGTGTTCTTCATATATTTTACAAGTTCTAGTTACATAAAATCAAGAATACTTTCAAGTTTGCTAGCTCACTTCCAATCTTGTAAGGTGATCATCCAACCTCAAGAAATCTTTGTTTCTTACAGTAGGTTATCATTCTTATACAAGGTAATAATCATATTCAAACTTTGGTTCAATTTCTATAACTATAACAATCTTATTTCAAGTGATGATCTTACTTGAACTTGTTTCCGTGTCATGATTCTGCTTCAAAAACTTCGAGCCATCCAAGGATCCGTTGAAGCTAGATCTATTTTTCTCTTTTCCAGTAGGTTTATCCAAGGAACTTAAGGTAGTAATGATTTTCATAACATCATTCGATTCATACATATAAAGCTATCTTATTCGAAGGTTTAAACTTGTAATCACTAGAACATAGTTTAGTTAATTCTAAACTTGTTCGCAAACAAAAGTTAATCCTTCTAACTTGACTTTTAAAATCAACTAAACACATGTTCTATATCTATATGATATGCTAACTTAATGATTTAAAACCTGGAAACACGAAAAACACCGTAAAACCGGATTTACGCCGTCGTAGTAACACCGCGGGCTGTTTTGGGTTAGTTAATTAAAAACTATGATAAACTTTGATTTAAAAGTTGTTATTCTGAGAAAATGATTTTTATTATGAACATGAAACTATATCCAAAAATTATGGTTAAAATCAAAGTGGAAGTATGTTTTCTAAAATGGTCATCTAGACGTCGTTCTTTCGACTGAAATGACTACCTTTACAAAAACGACTTGTAACTTATTTTTCCGACTATAAACCTATACTTTTTCTGTTTAGATTCATAAAATAGAGTTTAATATGAAACCATAGCAATTTGATTCACTCAAAACGGATTTAAAATGAAGAAGTTGTGGGTAAAACAAGATTGGATAATTTTTCTCATTTTAGCTACGTGAAAATTGGTAACAAATCTATTCCAACCATAACTTAATCAACTTGTATTGTATATTATGTAATCTTGAGATACCATAGACACGTATACAATGTTTTGACCTATCATGTCGACACATCTATATATTTCGGAACAACCATAGACACTCTATATGTGAATGTTGGAGTTAGCTATACAGGGTTGAGGTTGATTCCAAAATATATATAGTTTGAGTTGTGATCAATACTGAGATACGTATACACTGGGTCGTGGATTGATTCAAGATAATATTTATCGATTTATTTCTGTACATCTAACTGTGGACAACTAGTTGTAGGTTACTAACGAGGACAGCTGACTTAATAAACTTAAAACATCAAAATATATTAAAAGTATTGTAAATATATTTTGAACATACTTTGATATATATGTATATATTGTTATAGGTTTGCTACAGTGATTTGCTACAGTAAAACACTATTTGCTACAGTAAAACACTATTTGCTACAGTAAACACTATTTGTACAGTAAACACTATTTGCTACAGTAAACACAACGAGTTTGTTACAGTGATTTGCTACAGTAAAACACTATTTGCTACAGTAAACACTATTTGTACAGTAACACTATTTGCTACAGTAAACACTATTTAATGTCGACGAACTAGCAAACAAAAACAGAAAAGGCGGCCATGCGATCGCATGGCAAAAACACTGAAAACTCATGCGATCGCATGAGCTACAGTAAATGGAAAAGTATTATAAATACACCAGTTTGCTCGACGATTTTTTTTCAACTCTTTCTTATTCTTCTTCAATTTAAATTTAAATTTATAATTATAATTATAATTTTAATTTTAAGTTTAATAATAATAAAGTATATTCGAGTGTGTTTTAATTCGGGTTTCAAACCGCTTTAAGCTAAGGAAATATTGGGTATTGTCCGGGGTATTGTTCTTGAATCCAAGGCCAACCATACAGTCATCTACCATCATTACGTCTACGCAATTTGCCTACAATATTGAGTCTCAATATTGAACTGTGAGTTTATAGTCTCCCTTTTTAAATACTTTAAATATTTTTGGGCTGAGAATACATGCAATTTATTTTAAACGCAATAAGACACAAGTACATACTAAATTCTACACTGAGTTAAACCGAAAATCCCTTAGCTTTGGTAACTAGTAGCTGCCAGTACATAGGATATGGACTGGTGGGCGCGAATAATTGTATATGGATCCATAGGGCTTGACATCCCCGTCCGAGCTAGAGCGCTAGCCTTTTAACGGACGTATGTTATTTGAGTTTAAGACACGTTGGTTTGCGTGTATTAAAACGAATGGGGTAATTATCACTATAGCGTTAAGTTTAGTTACCAGGGTGCTCTGTTACGTAGAATCTATTGATAAACTTTTGATGAAATCTTGTGGTCTATCTTTATATATGTTTATGACTCGAGCAATTAAACCTATAACTCACCAACATTCGTGTTGACTTTTTTAGCATGTTTTATTCTCAGGTCCTTAGAATGCTTCCGCTGTGATGTGCTTGTTGCCTGCATGGAGTCTCTCATGCTTTGTACAAAGTTTATTGCATTCAAAATAAAACTGCGTTGTGTAATAAATAACTGGACTGTGATGTCAACCTGTAAATTAAAGACTTATGTATTTCGGGGTTTTGCTTATACCTAAGCACTCGCCCACATGTTTATAACTTTCTATGTTTAGAAAGTCACTTATTTTAATGAATGCAATATTTTATCAAAACGTATCATATAGAGGTCAAAACCTCACTGTGGAATCAATGATTAACGTGCCGCGTCAATAGCGATTTTGACGGGTCGTTACATTATGCTTACGGATTAGTAATGTTCGCTTCTCACCAAAGTGAGAACAAGAACATCGGGCTACAACTATTAAACAAAACGTTTCCACAAGTGACGGAGTCGGTAATTGGGGTAAGAAATGAGGTTTTTAGATTGTTACGGGACTGTTGGACATTACGTAACCCTCGTCCCTTTGACGATGTTACAACACGCTGTCTTATCAACGGCCATAACGGTTATGTTCCACAAGACCAAGGATGGGAAGTAATCCTAGTAAAACCAGAATGCATGACTTGTTTCTGGACGTATGAATTACGTGTCTTTATTGCCTTTGCTGAACGACTTGTGTACTAGCTAGAATTATCTTCACAACTATCTTGTATCAAAGTTATTGTGTGCTATATTTCATGCTTTATGTAAAATAAGCGGTATTGTAAGTTTGTAAAATATTGTATAAAAGTTTGAACGCGAAATATTATTATAATCAGTTTTTCATATAGAATTGTAGTAGTTGAATTGTATATTAGCTACTAAGTATGAACTTAACGGGTAGGTACTACCCGAATTTAAACTTATAAAATGCTAATATGAAGAAAAAGCTTTTATAAATGAGTTCATATTATGCTACGAAATACTATTAACTACTCTTAATATTCTGTATGATTAACTTGTTCCATTTGACTATTTTGAAGGAAATGGCACCGACTACTCGACACACCGTGAATATGAATGAAGAGGAATTCCGTACTTTTATAGCTTCAAACATAGCCGCAGTACAGGCTGCACTACATACCAACAATAACCTTGGATCTAGCAGTACAGGAAATCGTGTAGGATGCACCTACAAAGAATTCACTGCCTGTAAACCTTTGGAATTTGATGGAACCGAAGGACCGATCGGATTGAAACGGTGGACCGAGAAGGTCGAATCGGTGTTTGCCATAAGTAAGTGTACTGAAGAGGACAAAGTGAAGTACGCTATGCATACCTTCACAGGTTCTGCGTTAACATGGTGGAATACCTATCTAGAGCAAGTGGGACAAGATGATGCGTACGCACTACCGTGGTCAGCATTCAAGCACTTGATGAACGAGAAGTACCGTCCCAGAACCGAGGTCAATAAGCTCAAGACAGAACTTAGAGGGTTACGAACCCAAGGATTTGATATTACCACGTACGAAAGACGATTCACAGAATTGTGCCTATTGTGTCCGGGAGCATTCGAAGATGAGGAAGAGAAGATCGACGCGTTTGTGAAAGGATTACCGGAAAGAATCCAAGAAGATATAAGTTCACATGAGCCTGCCTCCATACAACAGGCATGTAGAATGGCTCACAAACTAGTGAACCAGATTGAAGAAAGAATTAAAGAACAGACTGCTGAAGAGGCCAATGTGAAGCAAGTCAAAAGAAAGTGGGAGGAAAACGGTGATAAGAATCGCCAATACAGCAACAACAGCAATTACAACAATAATCGCAACAATTATCCCAACAATCGCAACATCAATCGCAACTACAACAAACGGCCCAACAACAACAACAACAACAACAACAACAGCAACTACAACAATCATCCCAACAACAATAATAACCGCAACAACAACAACAATCAGAAGCAGCTATGCCAAAGGTGTGAAAAGTATCACTCGGGGTTCTGCACCAAATTTTGCAACAAGTGTAAAAGAAATGGTCATAGCGTGACAAAGTGTGAGGTCTACGGACCAGGGGTTAATAGAACGAAAGGAACAAATGGTGTCGGAACGAGTAATGGCGGAGCAAGTAGTGTCGGAGCAAGTTATGCCAATGTAGTTTGTTATAAATGTGGAAAACCGGGCCACATTATTAGAAATTGCCCGAACCAGGAGAACACGAATGGACAAGGCCGCGGAAGGGTTTTCAATATTAATGCGGAAGAGGCACAGGAAGACCCGGAGCTTGTTACGGGTACGTTTCTTATTGACAATAAATCTGCTTACGTTTTATTTGATTCGGGTGCGGATAGAAGCTATATGAGTAGAGATTTTTGTGCTAAATTAAGTTGTCCATTGACGCCTTTGGATAGTAAATTTTTACTCGAATTAGCAAATGGTAAATTAATTTCAGCAGATAATATATGTCGGAATCGAGAAATTAAACTGGTTAGCGAAACATTTAAGATTGATTTGATACCAGTAGAGTTAGGGAGTTTTGATGTGATAATCGGTATGGACTGGTTGAAAGAAGTGAAAGCAGAGATCGTTTGTTACAAAAATGCAATTCGCATTATACGAGAAAAAGGAAAACCCTTAATGGTGTACGGAGAAAAGGGCAACACGAAGCTACATCTTATTAGTAATTTGAAGGCACAAAAACTAATAAGAAAAGGTTGCTATGCTGTTCTAGCACACGTCGAGAAAGTACAAACTGAAGAAAAGAGCATCAATGATGTTCCCATTGCAAAAGAATTTCCCGATGTATTTCCGAAAGAATTACCGGGATTACCCCCACATCGATCCGTTGAATTTCAAATAGATCTTGTACCAGGAGCTGCACCAATAGCTCGTGCTCCTTACAGACTCGCACCCAGCGAGATGAAAGAACTGCAAAGCCAATTATAAGAACTTTTAGAGCGTGGTTTCATTCGACCAAGCACATCACCGTGGGGAGCTCCTGTTTTGTTTGTCAAGAAGAAAGATGGTACATTCAGGTTGTGTATCGACTACCGAGAGTTGAACAAACTTACCATCAAGAACCGCTACCCACTACCGAGAATCGACGACTTATTTGATCAACTACAAGGCTCGTGTGTTTATTCAAAGATTGACTTAAGTTCCGGGTATCATCAAATGCGGGTGAAGGAAGATGATATTCCAAAGACTGCTTTCAGAACACGTTAAGGTCATTACGAGTTTATGGTCATGCCGTTTGGTTTAACTAATGCACCAGCTGTGTTCATGGACCTTATGAACCGAGTGTGTGGACCATACCTTGACAAGTTTGTCATTGTTTTCATTGATGACATACTTATTTACTCAAAGAATGACCAAGAACACGGTGAACATTTGAGAAAGGTGTTAGAAGTATTGAGGAAGGAAGAATTGTACGCTAAGTTTTCAAAGTGTGCATTTTGGTTGGAAGAAGTTCAATTCCTCGGTCACATAGTGAACAAAGAAGGTATTAAGGTGGATCCGGCAAAGATAGAAACTGTTGAAAAGTGGGAAACCCCGAAAACTCCGAAACACATACGCCAGTTTTTAGGACTAGCTGGTTACTACAGAAGGTTCATCCAAGACTTTTCCAGAATAGCAAAACCCTTGACTGCATTAACGCATAAAGGGAAGAAATTTGAATGGAAGGATGAACAAGAGAAAGCGTTTTAGTTATTGAAGAAAAAGCTAACTACGGCACCTATATTGTCATTGCCTGAAGGGAATGATGATTTTGTGATTTATTGTGACGCATCAAAGCAAGGTCTCGGTTGTGTATTAATGCAATGAACGAAGGTGATTGCTTATGCGTCTAGACAATTGAAGATTCACGAGCAAAATTATACGACGCATGATTTGAAATTAGGCGCGGTTGTTTTTGCATTAAAGACTTGGAGGCACTACTTATATGGGGTCAAAAGTATTATATATACCGACCACAAAAGTCTTCAACACATATTTAATCAGAAACAACTGAATATGAGGCAGCGTAGGTGGATTGAATTGTTGAATGATTACGACTTTGAGATTCGTTACCCCCCGGGGAAGGCAAATGTGGTAGCCGATGCCTTGAGCAGGAAGGACAGAGAACCCATTCGAGTAAAATCTATGAATATAATGATTCATAATAATCTTACTACTCAAATAAAGGAGGCGCAACAAGGAGTTTTAAAAGAGGGAAATTTAAAGGATGAAATACCCAAAGGATCGGAGAAGCATCTTAATATTCGGGAAGACGGAACCCGGTATAGGGCTGAAAGGATTTGGGTACCAAAATTTGGAGATATGAGAGAAATGGTACTTAGAGAAGCTCATAAAACCAGATACTCAATACATCCTGGAACGGGGAAGATGTACAAGGATCTCAAGAAACATTTTTGGTGGCCGGGTATGAAAGCCGATGTTGCTAAATACGTAGGAGAATGTTTGACGTGTTCTAAGGTCAAAGCTGAGCATCAGAAACCATCAGGTCTACTTCAACAACCCGAAATCCCGGAATGGAAATGGGAAAACATTACCATGGATTTCATCACTAAATTGCCAAGGACTGCAAGTGGTTTTGATACTATTTGGGTAATAGTTGATCGTCTCACCAAATCAGCACACTTCCTACTAATAAGAGAAGATGACAAGATGGAGAAGTTAGCACGACTGTATTTGAAGGAAGTCGTCTCCAGACATGGAATACCAATCTCTATTATCTCTGATAGGGATGGTAGATTTATTTCAAGATTCTGGCAGACATTACAGCAAGCATTAGGAACTCGTCTAGACATGAGTACTGCCTATCATCCATAAACTGATGGGCAGAGCGAAAGGACGATACAAACGCTTGAAGACATGCTACGAGCATGTGTTATTGATTTCGGAAACAGTTGGGATCGACATCTACCGTTAGCAGAATTTTCCTACAACAACAGCTACCATTCAAGCATTGAGATGGCGCCGTTTGAAGCACTTTATGGTAGAAAGTGCAGGTCTCCGATTTGTTGGAGTGAAGTGGGGGATAGACAGATTACGGGTCCGGAGATTATACAAGAAACTACCGAGAAGATCATCCAAATTCAACAACGTTTGAAAACCGCCCGAAGTCGACAAAAGAGCTACGCTGACATTAAAAGAAAAGATATAGAATTTGAAATTGGAGAGATGGTCATGCTTAAAGTTGCACCTTGGAAAGGCGTTGTTCGATTTGGTAAACGAGGGAAATTAAATCCATGGTATATTGGACCATTCAAGATTATTGATCGTGTCGGACCAGTAGCTTACCGACTTGAGTTACCTCAACAACTCGCGGCTGTACATAACACTTTCCACGTCTCGAATTTGAAGAAATGTTTTGCTAAAGAAGATCTCACTATTCCGTTAGATGAAATCCAAATCGACGAAAAACTTCAATTCATCGAAGAACCCGTCGAAATAATGGATCGTGAGGTTAAGAGACTTAAGCAAAACAAGATACCAATTGTTAAGGTTCGATGGAATGCTTGTAGAGGACCCGAGTTCACCTGGGAGCGTGAAGATCAGATGAAGAAGAAATACCCACATCTATTTCCAGAAGATTCGTCAACACCTTCAACAGCTTAAAATTTCGGGACGAAATTTATTTAACGGGTAGGTACTGTAGTGACCCGAACTTTTCCATGTTTATATATATTAATTGAGATTGATATTTACATGATTAAATGTTTCCAACATGTTAAGCAATCAAACTTGTTAAGACTTGATTAATTGAAATATGTTTCATATAGACAATTGACCACCCAAGTTGACCGGTGATTCACGAACGTTAAAACTTGTAAAAACTATATGATGACATATATATGGATATATATATAGTTAACATGATACTATGATAAGTAAACATATCATTAAGTATATTAACAATGAACTACATATGTAAAAACAAGACTACTAACTTAATGATTTTTAAAGGAGACATATATGTAACGATTATCGTTGTAAAGAGATTTAATGTATATATATCATATTAAGAGATATTCATACATGATAATATCATGATAATATAATAATTTAAAATCTCATTTGATATTATAAACATTGGGTTAACAACATTTAACAAGATCGTTAACCTAAAGGTTTCAAAACAACACTTACATGTAACGACTAACGATGACTTAACGACTCAGTTAAAATGTATATACATGTAGTGTTTTAATATGTATTTATACACTTTTGAAAGACTTCAATACACTTATCAAAATACTTCTACTTAACAAAAATGCTTACAATTACATCCTCGTTCAGTTTCATCAACAATTCTACTCGTATGCACCCGTATTCGTACTCGTACAATACACAGCTTTTAGATGTATGTACTATTGGTATATACACTCCAATGATCAGCTCTTAGCAGCCCATGTGAGTCACCTAACACATGTGGGAACCATCATTTGGCAACTAGCATGAAATATCTCATAAAATTACAAAAATATGAGTAATCATTCATGACTTATTTACATGAAAACAAAATTACATATCCTTTATATCTAATCCATACACCAACGACCAAAAACACCTACAAACACTTTCATTCTTTAATTTTCTTCATCTAATTGATCTCTCTCAAGTTCTATCTTCAAGTTCTAAGTGTTCTTCATATATTTTACAAGTTCTAGTTACATAAAATCAAGAATACTTTCAAGTTTGCTAGCTCACTTCCAATATTGTAAGGTGATCATCCAACCTCAAGAAATCTTTGTTTCTTACAGTAGGTTATCATTCTTATACAAGGTAATAATCATATTCAAACTTTGGTTCAATTTCTATAACTATAACAATCTTATTTCAAGTGATGATCTTACTTGAACTTGTTTTCGTGTCATGATTCTGCTTCAAGAACTTCGAGCCATCCAAGGATCCGTTGAAGCTAGATCTATTTTTCTCTTTTCCAGTAGGTTTATCCAATGAACTTAAGGTAGTAATGATGTTCATAACATCATTCGATTCATACATATAAAGCTATCTTATTCGAAGGTTTAAACTTGTAATCACTAGAACATAGTTTAGTTAATTCTAAACTTGTTCGCAAACAAAAGTTAATCCTTCTAACTTGACTTTTAAAATCAACTAAACACATGTTCTATATCTATATGATATGCTAACTTAATGATTTAAAACCTGGAAACACGAAAAACACCGTAAAACCGGATTTACGCCGTCGTAGTAACACCGCGGGCTGTTTTGGGTTAGTTAATTAAAAACTATGATAAACTTTGATTTAAAAGTTGTTATTCTGAGAAAATGATTTTTATTATGAACATGAAACTATATCCAAAAATTATGGTTAAAATCAAAGTGGAAGTATGTTTTCTAAAATGGTCATCTAGACGTCGTTCTTTCGACTGAAATGACTACCTTTACAAAAACGACTTGTAACTTATTTTTCCGACTATAAACCTATACTTTTTCTGTTTAGATTCATAAAATAGAGTTCAATATGAAACCATAGCAATTTGATTCACTCAAAACGGATTTAAAATGAAGAAGTTATGGGTAAAACAAGATTGGATAATTTTTCTCATTTTAGCTACGTGAAAATTGGTAACAAATCTATTCCAACCATAACTTAATCAACTTGTATTGTATATTATGTAATCTTGAGATACCATAGACACGTATACAATGTTTTGACCTATCATGTCGACACATCTATATATTTCGGAACAACCATAGACACTCTATATGTGAATGTTGGAGTTAGCTATACAGGGTTGAGGTTGATTCCAAAATATATATAGTTTGAGTTGTGATCAATACTGAGATACGTATACACTGGGTCGTGGATTGATTCAAGATAATATTTATCGATTTATTTCTGTACATCTAACTGTGGACAACTAGCTGTAGGTTACTAACGAGGACAGCTGACTTAATAAACTTAAAACATCAAAATATATTAAAAGTGTTGTAAATATATTTTGAACATACTTTGATATATATGTATATATTGTTATAGGTTCGTGAATCAACCAGTGGCCAAGTCTTACTTCCCGACGAAGTAAAAATCTGTGAAAGTGAGTTATAGTCCCACTTTTAAAATCTAATATTTTTGGGATGAGAATACATGCAGGTTTTATAAATGATTTACAAAATAGACACAAGTACGTGAAACTACATTCTATGGTTGAATTATCGAAATCGAATATGCCCCTTTTTATTAAGTCTGGTAATCTAAGAATTAGGGAACAGACACCCTAATTGACGCGAATCCTAAAGATAGATCTATTGGGGCTAACAAACCCCATCCAAAGTACCGGATGCTTTAGTACTTCGAAATTTATATCATATCCGAAGGGTGTCCAGGAATGATGGGGATATTCTTATATATGCATCTTGTTAATGTCGGTTACCAGGTGTTCACCATATGAATGATTTTTATCTCTATGTATGGGATGTGTATTGAAATATGAAATCTTGTGGTCTATTATTATGATTTGATATATATAGGTTAAACCTATAACTCACCAACATTTTTGTTGACGTTTTAAGCATGTTTATTCTCAGGTGATTATTAAGAGCTTCCGCTGTCGCATACTTAAATAAGGACGAGATTTGGAGTCCATGCTTGTATGATATTGTGTAAAAACTGCATTCAAGAAACTTATTTTGTTGTAACATATTTGTATTGTAAACCATTATGTAATGGTCGCGTGTAAACAGGATATTTTAGATTATCATTATTTGATAATCTACGTAAATCTTTTTAAAACCTTTATCTATGAAATAAAGGTTATGGTTTGTTTCAAAAATGAATGCAGTCTTTGAAAAATGTCTCATATAGAGGTCAAAACCTCGCAACGAAATCAATTAATATGGAACGTTTTTAATCAATAAGAACGGGACATTTCAGTCGGTACCATCCTAAATTCGGCATTGCCCTTCATAAGACAAAAACAAAGCCAAAACTAATACAACTTATTAGATACCGCTTCATGACATACGGTGTAGAACTTAATAATCGAATTTGTTATTCAATAAAAACCAATGAAGCAAAGGATTCATGTACAATTTAAACACAAAGGAAAAGTCGTCCTCATCTTCTTAGCATCACATGCTACAAATAACTGTTTTTACTGAATGGGTCAATTGAGGTACCCTTAAAAAAACAGCAACAATGACAATAATGCTCCTTAGAACAGGATTTCAGCTACCCTGAATATCAGCACGCTTCCTGCATAACAACCGCTGCAAACACATTTTTATATCAAATTCCAACATTCAGTAAGGCTACAATAGTGAAAACTCATGATCCTTATGTCAAGTCTCCTGTTATTCGAACATATGATTAGAAAAGAACATACAACAACACCATATTCTGATTGATAAAAATACACTACCTGCAATTTTCATTGACATTCACCTGGTGTGTATTCAAAACGCCTCAAATTGTGATTGATAAAAATATACTGATATATAATTCCATAACAATAAATCAGAACATGTGAAACCTGAACGTGACGCATCTTTTTGTATAATTATACTTGATTAAATTCATGGTTTCTTGTATACGGCTGAATCTCTACAACTAAAAAACATTACTTTATATGATTAACATTATACATCAACAAAACAAAGTAAACACATAAGCAACAAATCTATAAATTTGATCAACAAAATGAAGATTACATTAGTAACAAACCCTAATAATATTTAATATTGAAGAATTAAAACATGTCAAAAAACACTTAACAATAAATCTAACAATTTGAACATATGAAACAACAAATGCAAAAAATCAGAAACAATTATATCGACATGTTTATGTAACTTTACCTGATTGAATAAAAATTTCCAGTTTCCGGTAGAATCGATTATCGACATGTAATGTTAAAATGCAATGCAAATTTGGTATTATAAAATAATATGGAATTTGTAGATGTATAAATGTAAAATATCTAGATATTAATATGTATAAGAAAATATCTAGATATTAGAAAATAAAATAAAAATCTAGAAAAGAAAAATCTAGAAAAGAAAAATATAGATATTTGTATAGAAATATCTAGATATTATCCATGGAAATATCTAGTTTCTAGAATGTTCCATGGGGTAGTATAAATATGGGTGATGAGTAGTTCATTTGTGTAAGGTGTGAGAGTTGTGAGGAAGTAGAGAAGAAGTAAGGTGAAGAAGTAAAAGAAGAGTGTGAGTTAGTTCATAATATTGTAATTGTTTCTTTGTAATTATAAAAGTGTTCTTCGTTAAGTTTCCCATTTAAGCCTCAGTTTGTGTTTAAGTTCTTAGTGCACTTGTGTTGTATCTATTATATGGTCGGCTCTGCCGCCTAAGTGATATATGGTCGGTTATACCGCCTGAATGATATATGGTCGACACTGTCGCCTAAACATTATTGTGCACTAAGGATTCATAAAATTAAAGGCTAACCAACGTCAAGTGTTTGTGTAGTGAGTGTAGTATAATCTAGGTCCTCTGTAGTGGGTGTGTTGGGCTCGTCGAAGCTTCCAACAATTGGTATCAGAGCGGGTCGTTCGGGACCATTTCTAGTGGAGGAAATCGGTAAACGTTGGACGTTTACATCGACTTGTTTTCACCAAGGCTCTAAGGGAGATTCTGCCGGAGCACAGTTAGGAACTGTGAAAGCTCATCGGTCTGGGACCAAGCTTATTGGACGTTGGACGTCATGATGGCAGATCTTGCAAGTACGAGCAGTGGAATCAAGAGTCTCAATAACCACAACTATGGTTATTGGCGGACTTGTATAGAATCCTACCTACAAGGACAGGATTTATGGGAAATAGTTGCTGGCAGTGACACAACGCCTCCACCGAAAGAAAATGCCGAAGCCTTGAGAAAATGGAACATCAAGGCTGGGAAGGCTTTATTTATACTGAAGACTACAATCGAGGAGGATCTATTGGAGCACATCCGTGGCGAGAAAACACCAAAGGCAGCTTGGGAAACTTTTGAAAAATTATTTTCAAAGAAGAATGAAGCACGACTCCAGCTCTTGGAAAATGAGCTCGCAGGTATCTCACAAGGAAGTCTGTCTATTTCTCAGTATTTCACCAAGGTGAAATCAATTTGCCGTGAGATATCTCAACTTGCTCCTGAAGAGAAAGTGAGTGATGCAAGGATGAAGAGAATTATCATCCACGGCTTAAGATCCGAGTATAATGGATTTATAGCCGCTGTGAGAGGATGGCCTACTCAACCATCATTAATAGAGCTGGAGAATCTATTGGCAAATCAAGAGGCATTAGCCAAGCAGATGAATGAAGTAACCGTAAAAGACGGAGAAGATGCACTCTTCACCAATAAAAAGAAAGCAACATCTCGAAGACAAGAGGCGATGAAAGAAAGTAAGACATATGGGTGGAAGGGTCACCCAAAATCAAAAGGCAACGCTTCAGGGGGAGCTCAACAAGGAAGAAGAGATCATCGCCAACAATACGGGGAAAATGATAAGAGAAAGAATGGTGAATGCTTCAATTGTGGCAAGAAGGGTCATTTTGCTCGAGAATGTAGATTCCCCAGAAGGCGAACTTTCGAAGAAAATGTGGCCGCCGCAAGAGATGAGAAGAAAGAGGTCACATTCGAAGCAACCATTAATGAGGAAACATGGGATGCAGAAGCAGGACTCTCCGTTGAAGCTGACATGGATGATCAAGCTCTTGTAGCAACCTTAAAGTCAAAAATAAACTACAAAGATGATTGGATCATTGATTCTGGGTGCTCAAATCATATGACCAATGATGAGACGAAGCTGCAAGAAATGGAGGATTACAAAGGAAAGAGAGTCGTGTTGACAGCCGATAATTCAAGGTTGTCTATTTCTTACATTGGAAAGACAATAATTCCAAATGAAGGCGACTCTCATAAGCTCCAACTCGAGAAGGTGTATCTTGTCCCTGGCCTAAAGAAAAATTTACTGTCAGTACCACAATTGACAGTAGAAGGGAACTATGTGCTCTTTGGACCAGAAGATGTGTCCGTATTCAAGAGAGTAAAGGTGGTTGGCAATCCAGTTATGCATGGAAGAAGAATAGAATCGGTCTATGTATTATCTGCTGAAACAGCTTATGTGGATAAGACTCGAAAAAATGAGACGGCTGATCTTTGGCATGAACGTCTTGGGCATGTGGGCTACAACAAGTTAAAGGAGATGATGGTAAAATGCATAGTAAATGGGCTTCCTCAAATTGATATCCGAACAGATACAATATGTGCTGGATGTCAATTTGACAAAGCTCACCAATTGCCATTCAAGGAGTCAGCGTATCAGTCCAAGACACCACTAGAGCTCATACACTCAGATGTTTTCGGCCCAGTGAAACAAACATCACTTAGAGGTATGAAATATATGGTGACATTCATTGATGACTTCTCAAGATATGTGTGGGTTTACTTCATGAAGGAGAAGTCGGAGACTTTTCTGAAGTTTAAAGAGTTCAAGAACAAGGTAGAAAGTGAGCTCAATACTAAGATTCGATGCTTACGCACAGATAATGGAGGAGAATATTTATCAACCGAGTTCAATATCTATCTTAAGAAGCACAAGATCAGAAGGCAATTAACTTGCCCTAATACTCCACAACAGAATGGAGTGGCAGAACGTAAGAATCGTCATCTTGCTGAAACCTGTCGAAGTATGCTTTATGGTAAGAATGTACCAGGAAAATTTTGGGCCGAATGTATGAGGACGGCTTCATACGTGATTAACAGACTCCCACATACAAAGTTGGGATATATTTCACCATATGAAAGATTATGGAAGATCAAGCCAACCGTTAACCATCTCAAGGTTTTTGGATGTGTATGCTACGTCTTCGTACCAGATCATCTACGAAGCAAATTTGATAAGAAGGCAATTCGGTGCATTTTTGTCGGTTATGATGAATCAAGAAAAGGATGGAGATGTTGTGATCCAAATACTGGAAAGTGTCATACTTCAAGAAATGTGGTATTTGATGAAGCTTCTTCATGGTGGTCACCTCAAAAAATAGAGCTTCCAGAATCTCATGGATTAGAAGAAGTTCCAGAAGAGAAAGAAGAACATAAAGAGCACATATCGGATCCAATTAAAGAAGGAGATGGATCGTACTCTAAGGAAACGAGTCCATGGAAAACTGGGGTACATCAATCTACATCCGAAGAGGTTCGTCCAAGCCAAATGGATGCCGAGGAGCATGTGCAAGAATTACGGAGATCAACAAGGCCGAGGCAACCTAATCCGAGGTATGCCAATGCTGCTCATGTGGATGAATCAATACCTATTGAGCCTTCCAATTATGAAGAAGCAACACAAAGTCAAGAATGGCGGAAAGCAATGGAAGAAGAAATTAATGCATTAAAAGAAAACCAGACATGGAGTTTAGTTCCAAAGCCAAAAGATGTAAAACCAATATCTTGTAAATGGGTTTACAAGGTGAAGACTCGATCAGATGGCTCCATTGAAAGGTATAAAGCTCGACTTGTTGCTAGAGGTTTTTCTCAACAATATGGGCTGGATTATGAAGAAACGTTTAGTCCAGTGGCGAAGATCACAACAATTCGAGCTCTAATAGCTTTAGCCGCTAGCAAATCTTGGAAGCTGTGGCAGATGGATGTCAAGAACGCTTTCTTACATGGAGAACTTGACAAAGAAATTTATATGGAGCAACCAAGAGGCTTTGAGAACAAGTTCCATCCTGACCATGTCTGCAAATTAAAGAAAGCACTATACGGCTTAAAGCAGGCTCCAAGAGCTTGGTACGGAAAGTTTGGCGAGTTCTTAGTACAAAGTGGTTTCACAGTTGCTCCTTCAGATTCTAGTTTATTTGTGAAACAAGATCAAGGAAAACTAGCCATAGTGCTAGTATATGTGGATGACTTAATCATCACGGGAGATCACTATGAGGAGATCCAAAGAACAAGAGAGAATCTGTCTATCAGATTTCATATGAAAGAGCTTGGAGAACTCAAACATTTTCTTGGACTCGAAATAGAGCAGAAAAGAGAAGGATTATTTCTGGGACAACAGAAATATGCGCGAGATCTTTTACAAAAGTACGGAATGCTTAATTGCAAACCTATCTCAACCCCAATGGATCCGAATACAAAACTACGAGCAGATGAAGGAAAAAGTCTTCAAGATGTTACCATGTATCGAAAGATGGTCGGAAGTCTTATTTATCTCACACTAAGCCGGCCAGACATATCTTATGCAGTTGGAGTGGTTAGTCGATACATGAGCAATCCGAAGAAGCCTCACCTTGATGTTGTACGACGCATCTTAAGGTATGTTAAAGGCACTATCAACTTTGGTATTTTATACAAGAAAACAAAAGAATGTCACGTGACTGGATATTGTGACGCCGATTACGCTGGAGACTATGATACACGACGGTCAACAACTGGATACATGTTTAGTCTTGGATCAGGAGTAATATCATGGTGCAGCAAGAGACAACCAACAGTATCCTTGTCAAGCACTGAAGCAGAATATCGATCGGCATCGTCAGCAACACAAGAAATTACATGGTTGAAACAACTAATGGAAGATCTTCATCAATCAACAGACTATCAAGTAGAGCTTTTCTGCGATAACCTATCAGGTATACGTCTAGCAGAGAATCCAGTATTTCACGCAAGAACAAAACATATAGAAGTACACTATCACTATGTTCGCGAGAAGGTCCTTGAAGGGGAGATCAAGATAGTGCCAACAAAGACAGATGAACAGGTAGCAGATATATTCACCAAGAGCCTAAGTAAACAGAAGTTTACAAAATTCAGAGAAGCACTTGGAATGGTCTGCAAGACATCGTTGGAAGAAAATTTGCATTGAGGGGGAGTGTTAAAATGCAATGCAAATTTGGTATTATAAAATAATATGGAATTTGTAGATGTATATATGTAAAATATCTAGATATTAATATGTATAAGAAAATATCTAGATATTAGAAAATAAAAGAAAAATCTAGAAAAGAAAAATCTAGAAAAGAAAAATATAGATATTTGTATAGAAATATCTAGATATTATCCATGGAAATATCTAGTTTCTAGAATGTTCCATGGGGTAGTATAAATATGGGTGATGAGTAGTTCATTTGTGTAAGGTGTGAGAGTTGTGAGGAAGTAGAGAAGAAGTAAGGTGAAGAAGTAAAAGAAGAGTGTGAGTTAGTTCATAATATTGTAATTGTTTCTTTGTAATTATAAAAGTGTTCTTCGTTAAGTTTCCCATTTAAGCCTCAGTTTGTGTTTAAGTTCTTAGTGCACTTGTGTTGTATCTATTATATGGTCGGCTCTGCCGCCTAAGTGATATATGGTCGGTTATACCGCCTGAATGATATATGGTCGACACTGTCGCCTAAACATTATTGTGCACTAAGGATTCATAAAATTAAAGGCTAACCAACGTCAAGTGTTTGTGTAGTGAGTGTAGTATAATCTAGGTCCTCTGTAGTGGGTGTGTTGGGCTCGTCGAAGCTTCCAACATGTAATACCTTTAGATTTGAAACTGAAGGAGAGAATTAGGGTTTCCGTTTGAACGTCGCTACCATCGCCGATGACCGATGTTCTTTTCTCCATCACGCTTTGTTACAGGAGCTTGAAGCTTCCATCGTCGAAAACTGATCGAGTTTTTTCGTGAAGGTATTAGGGATCGATTCATGTCTGAATTTTTGGATGCCGAGTTAGTTAAAAGAAGATTAAAATTACCTGCAATCGAATTATTCAAAACCTGAATCAATTTTATCAAACATGTGTGAGATGAGAAGAGAGATGTAGCGTATTTTTTCTGATCTGTAATGTGTAATGTGAATTTTGAAATTGAAATTTTCAAATGAGGTTTGTTTCTAAAACCCCTAATATCGCCCGCCCAACCCGCGTGATTGATTTCGAATGAGGGTCATTTTAGTCTGATTAGATGCTAAGAAAGGGGATAATCACGTGATTAAGAGGATTATCCATAATGAATGGTTAAGATTGGATTAGATTTTTAATTTGGATGACTAGGATTTAATATTTTTGGGAATTGTCACTCAATAGTGGTTTTGTTTTAAATATAAGAGAGAAGAGAAGAGAGAAGAGACTAGATATATTACTTTCTTTTTAATCCTTAATCTCTCGTTATTTTTTTCCACTAAAAGAACTTAATAACACAGTTATTCATGTTCCCAGAATGCTTTCTTTTATCAATGTCACGTAAAAAATAGAAAACGTACAACTCATAAAATTTGGTGTAATACTCACTAGAAAATGATGAGTGTTAGAATTTCTCACTTTTCAGGCAGTCTCATCAATGTAAGTTTTAAGAATTCCTTTTCCAACTCGTCCCAGAATGGGTGTTATGATCAGTGGCGGAAATAGACACTTTTTCACTTGGGGCGAATTTTTTTTAAAAGTGTATCAATTTTTTTTGTGCAAAATATGAAGGTTTCTAGGCAAAATTTGGTAGTTTTTAGGCAAAATTTGAAGTTTTTTTTGCAAAATTTAAAGGTTGTTGGACAAAATTTGAAGGTTTTTGGGAAAAAATTGAAGGATTTGGGGCAAAATTTTGAGACTTTGGAGGCAAAATTTGAAGACTTTTAACCAAAAAAAAAATCTCACTGAATTCGAAACGTAAAAACTCAAATGTGTTGCACTAAATTTTTTTTCCACGGGGGTGACCCCACTTGCCCCTCTTAATTTCCATTCGGTTATGATAGCAGGTAAGAAGATACTGGATCTTTATATTTCAAAAGTTGATAGTGTACTGTCAAGAATTTCTGTTTTTATAATGATTTAGATTTCAATGTTTAGGTTTATCTATTTTAATTATTTGACATTTATAAATTAAGTGGTCTAACCATTTTAAAAGAGAGAAAAACGATACAGTATAGGTTTTTTTTTTTTTTAATCAAAACCCTATCTTTCAGACAGTTACACTCAAGGGTTTATAGGACCCTGCTTCCTACCCCATATCTTTTTCCGGCAAAGGTCCGGCGTTCAATGGCAGTGATTATGCCAAACTTCAGTCTTCGGCAACTTCAACATTTACACAAATTCCGTCCAACTTTTCCGGCGCCGTTACGATGTCACTGTTCATCTTCTCCCGTATCAATTTCTTCAAGTATAGATGATTCAGATAAACCTAACTTAAACACAATCACATTTTCAACCAAATTTGACGAACAAGAATCAAATATCAACAACGATAATAATAAGAACAAAAAACCTAAGCCATTTTTCCCTAAACGTGGTGAGACATTAGAATTAGTGTGTGAATCGTTAGGGTTTAAAGGAAAAGGTTTGTGTAAAGTTGAAGAGACTGGGTATGTTGTTATGTGTGATCGTGCGCTTCCTGGCGAACGCTTTATAGGCCGAGTTACTCGAAAAAAGAATAATTACTCTGAGGTTCGTTATACAGATGTTTGTTTTGAGTACTAGGTGTTTGATAAAATGCCGCAGAGAATGTTGAACTTATAAGGCTGTAGGTGTTTGATAGGATTTGGCTTAAAAGTTCATAAAAGGCGTTAAGATATGCGTTTTGTTAGTCACTTCACTTAGAAAATTAATGCCAGTTTGTTATTACGATTTTAAAAAGAACAGAAGCGCATACAAACATCATTGCATACGGCCTGTTTTAGTACAGCTAGTTATATGATTATGATTACTCCCATCATGTAATTACTTTCAGAGTACACACTGAAACATATATTTGGTTAAATGAAGAACCTTGATTATGAAAAAATGCATGGATAGTTGAGTTAAATGTAGCATATGTATATGTGGTTATAATATTGATGTTGTATGGCCTTGTTATAATTGCAGGTGACTAAAGTGAAGACACTGAGTCCTCATACGGATGTGGTGGAAGCACCATGTGAATATTCTTCGCATTGTGGAGGTTGTAGGACGCAGAACCTGTTATACGAGGCTCAGGTGAGAGCTAAGGAAGAACAAGTTAGGGATTTAGTGGTACATGTTGGGAAGTTTTCTTATAAAGACCTAGAATTTGAGAATGTAATGAAGCCCATTGTTCCCTGTGATATGCAATTTCACTACAGAAACAAGGTCAGCAAATACCAGAGTTATTTTTTCATCTTATGGCGATCTCTTCAGTTGTATTATTTGATACGATCTAGAAATTGTATGTTGACTATGCAGATGGAATTTTCTTTTGGTCCTAAAAGATGGCTGCCAAAAGAACAATTGATTGATAAAACTCAAGACGCTAATGTCTATTCTTTGGGTTTACATGCTCCTGGTTTATTTGACAAGGTGTTAAATATCGACAAGTGCTTTTTACAAAGTGAACCGGCAAATAAGGTTATTATCTTTTTGAGTTCCATGGAATTAATGCCTATAGCTGCTACTGGTAAGACAACAATTTTAGGATACTTTGTAATTAAGTTGCATTTATGATGTGTAGGTTCTTGCAGCCGTTCAAGATTGTTGGAGAGATCCAGAACTAGGATTATCACCATACGATTGTCATTCACATGGTGGCTTTTTGAAGCACCTGACGATAAGAAGTGGAAGGTACTACTATTGTTAACTCTTTGATACCTTATTATGGAGTAGAAAAGATTTTTGTCTCTTTTTGCATATTTTTAGGTGTTAAAAGATGATTATAATATATATAAAGTTACAATTTTGATATTTTTTCTAGAGATGTCGAGACTAGGCTCCCTCAGCTCATGGTTAATTTTGTGACCTCATCCTACAAGCCGGAGCTATTGAAGCCCCTTGTTGATAGACTCGCAGTATTCCCAGAAGTGGTATGTAAAAGCTATACATAATTATGATGTTGGTTCCCTTGAAGTTTCTGATCAATACTTTCAATACAGATATGGTTTTTGATGCTCATTAAAGGTGGCAAAATAGGTGGGTTGGGTGAGTTAATAGGTGAAAGCGGCAATATTTTAGTCTGGCCCAAAACACTTTTGTACATATCTTAGCGCTTATCTACTTGATTGATATGGAGTAATTTGGTATCTTGTATAGTAACTAGTCATACTTGTTTCTGATAAACTCTGAAACTCACTTTTTAACGGAGGGTCATGTCACAGTGACAACAGAGCAACCTATACTTGTCCTACTTACACAAAGTTATTATTATAGAAGGATTAGCAATCATAGCATGCCCATATTCAAGTAGCTTTAAAAAATTTTGGACCTATAAAAAATTATATTTCTGCATATAATCCAAGAGTTAATCTTGATTGATGGTGGACAGGTAAGCATAATGAACAATATAAATACATCTGTTGGCAACACATCTGTTGGAGAGGAAGAGTACACACTATATGGGAAACCTACCATCACCGAGATCTTGAGAGGATTAGCATTCGAAATTTCAGCAAATTCTTTTTTCCAGACAAATCCGCACCAGGTATTTTTATGGATCCAAATGGAAAGCAAATTCACTGCACGTTGGTTTAATTCCTTTTGTCAAATCCTGATAATTTCTTACACGATACATCCCTACATGGTGACTACGATAACTATCTCCTCCTGTTAATGACCACACTGGTGCAGGCTGAGATTCTGTACAAACTTGTAGAAGACTGTGCTGGTCTGAAGGGTGATGGCTCAGAAGTAGTTCTCGACCTGTTTTGTGGGACTGGAACAATCGGCCTGACACTAGCCAAAAAGTATAATCACTTTTGTCTATTAGGTTAAATGTATGTGTTGAATACCTCTGATTATGATATCTCTCTTTAAATACATGAATTTAGGGTAAAACATGTTTATGGTTATGAAGAAGTTCCTGAAGCCATTGCTGATGCTCGTCGAAATGCCAAACTGAATGGGCTCAACAATGCCACATTTATCCAAGGGGATCTTAATAAAATTAGTGAAAGTTTTGGGAAAGATTATCCAAAACCAGACATTGTCATATCAGGTTGTTACTTCGCTTGTTCATATAGTAGTTAATTTTCAACTTTAATATCAATTGCATACAAATATAGACACAGAAACATGCTTCTAGTCCAAGGAAGTTGCATATACCTGGAGGTGGCAATTTCGACCTGTTTACTTATGAATGGGTCAGCTTTGCATCTGAGCTACTCCGTGGTCTAATATATAAGTTCCATTCAGGATTTCTAACTTGATTTATGGAATTTTCCATGTTTTTTTGCAGATCCAAACCGACCAGGCATGCATACGAACCTGATTAAATACTTGCTAAAGCTGAAGGCACCACGGATTGTATATGTATCATGTAACCCTGCCACATGTGCACGTGACCTTGATTATCTGTGTCATGGTTCGGTGAGCACCCACCCATTTTACAATCAAGTTTTGAACTGGCAATTCGATCCGTTCACTCATGAATGGGTCAGTTCGAGATACGAGTCAAAAGTTCTTGGAGTATATTTAAATTAAAACTTTGTGAATCTTTTAGTTTTGAAATAATACAACATTTCTACTTATATATTTTATATTTATACATATTTTTAAATATGTAGAATATTTGACATATATTTTTCACTGATAAATAGATTGCTTATTAAGTTAAAAAAAATAATAATTACTTTTTCTTTCTTTTCTGACAAACTGTGTTTGAGCTAAGTACGCCCGGAGCTGACCTGTTTCAATCGCGACAAATGTATCTTGTTTGACCTTCCATTACCCAATCGAATGTTTAGCCACCTGTATGTTGCACCAGTATCTGAACTGTTACCCTTTTTGTGCAGGAAGAACAAAAATTAGAGGGATGTTATCGACTAAAAAGCGTGCAACCTGTTGACATGTTTCCTCACACACCTCATATAGAATGTGTTTGTCTGCTTGAGCTTTGCTGATTTCTATTGTTATCAGCTTTTCAAATCCAGCCCTGAAATTTTGATATGAACTCTGAGTTAACAAATCAAAGGCTCTCTGGTTATCGTCATCTAAACTCAAGGTGAGTAAGGTAAGATCCCGTCAGTTCAATCCTAGATCTTCTAGGATTGAACAAAATTGATCGTTTTGTAATAAGTAACATGTGTTTTCGACAGAGTTTTTTGGTATATTTTAGTAGTTAGCATTGAAATTGAATATTTGGTAAAGTATGTGAATTAAACACTAAACATAATAATGTTATAAATTTGTTTTAAATGTGTAATTGTTGTTTTTGATTGCTTTCTTTTAACCCTAATGGGTCTCCAAATTACAGAGATAGTCTAGTAGTTATATAAACAAAATAAGTATACTAATGGACAACCAACGAGCTAGCTAGCAAGTATTATTGGCATGTGACTAACGCGTTTAGTTTACTTTGGTATATATATATATATATATATACCAAAGTAAACTAAACGCGTTAGTCACAGGCCAAATTTTTTTTGGGCAGGATCAATGGGGAAGTAACCAATTGGGGGAAGCAAATTTATTTTTTTTTTCGTTTTTTTGGAATTTTTTTTTCCGGTATCAAGATCACACGAAAATATGAACATTTAGGAGAGACACTTCGTGATGAATGTTATTATTTAGGCGGGAAAACGATCGACAAAAATAACATTCAAGATAATATTGTTCGTGAATAATATGAACGTTTTTTTTTTTTTTTTTTTTTTTTTTTTTTTTTTTCATGTTTTGTGAAGTAAAATTAAGTTCGATTTAGGGTTTAGGATTTAGAGTTTAGGGTTTGGTGTTTTGGGTTTATTCTATAAACCCAAAACACCAAACCCTAAACTCTAAACTCTAAACTGTTCGTTTTAAAAACTCAATCTAAATTCTAAATCTAAACCTTAAACCCTAAATTTCTAAACCCTAATATCTAAACCCTATAAACCGTAATATCTAAACCCTAATATCTAAACCCCAATAGCTAAAACCTCAACATACGCTCGAAAAACAAGATAATTGTTATATATTACTTCTTCGAGCGTTTTCCCGCCAAAATAAAAACATTTATCACAAAGTGTCTCTACTAAATGTTCATATTTTCATCCCATTTATAATGTTCGTGAACAAAGTTTTTTCAAAAAACGAAAAAAAAAAGTTTTTGCTTCCCCCGCTTCTCCCCGATTGGTTACTTCCCTCTTGATCCTTATCACTATATATATATATATATATATATATATATATATATATATATATATATATATATATATATATATATATATATATATATATATATATATATATATGTGTTTTTGTAGTCGATTTGACCAACTTTTCAATAAGACGAATAAATAAATGTTGTTAATATATAATTTAGGTTACTCCTTGGTGTTGGTGGAGATTGAACATCTGATGCCTTCAAATATTAATATCTCCAAAACCTACTAGACTACATGCCCATAGTTTTAGACACAACTTTTTTTTTTTTTTTACATCAATTGAATATTAATCAGTAAACGCAATATATGAATTAATAAATGTGAATCTATCTATATCTATATATTTGATTATGATTATGATATGATCAAAGTATGATTAAAAGTCGAATTCAGAAAGTGGTTTCTGCCAAAGAACCGAGTGCTCGACTCTTACTGGCAGTCTTCACATTACTTTACAGAACGCATGATCAAAATACACCACTAAAAGTTAGTTATTTTGCAGCTTTATTCACTGCAATATATTTCACATCGATCACTGATTCCTATTATACATCATTTTTTTTATTATTTAATTTTTACAGCGATTGGATCACCCGAGGTGGACTAAACCACCCGTTGCGATCATCTCCCGTTTCGACTATGCTGATGCAGCAATAATTACTCCGCCCCCATCGCTGCCCGAGAGGAAACCTTGAAACCAATCTAAGAGCATGACCAAGTAAAAAACTCCTCCCCTTTACCCCCCACCCAAACGATATGGGAAATGTGCCATGGGTGGATACTTCATGGCAGTGATGAAATTGTATTTTTAATATGTAGCCAACGGAGACCGAACTCCTGACCTCTCCTAAAGGAGGCATGCCACCAACCGCTGGACCATATCATTTTTAATTTTAATATTTATTTATATTTATTTTCCAACACATATTCTAATTAACTTCTGTTTGTACTTGTTTAGATTCGTGATTCCAGTTGTTCCATGTTCAATTGCAATGCTCCTAGCTACAAAAAAACATGTATTTAACACCCACGTATATGCATATACATTTACAAATGTACATTTGATTTGTAAATATTATGTGTGTGTATTGATGGAATTAAACGATGATAAGCTATTACGGAGTAATTAGTTTAAAAGTTATGAATTGTATTTTTTACGATGCAACTTATCCACCCTGGCCCGACACAAATATATACATATAGACATATTGTACATCCGCACTTGAATCCTTAACCTCGTGGTTAGAGGGGAACGATATCACTAAGCAATTGGGCCTTGTCTTAAAATTGTATTCGAAGAAGATTTGAATAGCTCATAACATCATTTGGAATTATATATTATATTATACCTTATATCTAAAAGGCATAGCTCAAATGAATAGTAACCTGAAAAGTTTCACACACCACCCTCACTCTTTTACTTACTTACATTTTAGCCCCCCAAAAAAAATATAATAGTTAACTTTTTGTTTTTTTCAAACTTATCACAAACTTTTTACATTTTACTATGGTTTTTACAAACTTATCACAAACTTTTACCATTTTATACTTTAAACATTAAACTTCTCATTCATTATAAATCGACTACATACTTTATATACTACCTAATAGACAAAAACGATTAATAGTCACCAGGGGTGCTTTCGTTCTTTCACTTTTTTCCCCCCTTTTCCACCTTTTTTTTTTAAAAAAAGCCCAAGGCATAGCTCAAATGAATAGTAACCTCAAAAGTTTCACAAACCACCCCACTCTTTTACTTACTTACATTTTAGCCCTCAAAAAAAATAATATAATAGTTAACTTTTTATTTTAAAGGCATAGCTCAAATGAATAGTAATCTGAAAAGTTTCACAAACTACCCCCACTCTTTTACTTACTTACATTTTAGCCCCCCCCAAAAAAATATATAATAGTTAACTTTTTGTTTTTTACAAATTTATCACAAACTTTTTACATTTTACTATAGTTTTTACAAACTTATCACAAACTTTTAACATTTTATACTTTAACCATTAAACTTCTCATTCATTATAAATCGACTACATACTTTATATACTACCTAATAGACAAAAACGATTAATAGTCACCAGGGGTGCTTTCGTTCTTTCACCTTTTTCCCCCCCTTTTCACCTTTTTTTTTTAAAAAAAGCCCAAGGCATAGCTCAAATGAATAGTAACCTCAAAAGTTTCACAAACCACCCAACTCTTTTACTTACTTACATTTTAGCCTTCAAAAAAATATATAATAGTTAACTTTTTATTTTTTACAAAGTTATCACAAACTTTTAACATTTTATTATGGTTTTTACAAACTTATCACAAACTTTTAACATTTTATACTTTAACCATTAAACTTCTCATTCATTATAAATCGACTACATACTTTATATACTACCTAATAGACAAAAACGATTAATAGTCACTAGGGGTGCTTTCGTTCTTTCACATTTTTCCCCCCTTTTCCACCTTTTTTTTTGAAAAAAGCTCCCATAGTTTGTTCAAATATTAAAATCGACCCCCCAAACAGGGGGTAAAGTGTCAAATACTCATTTTTATAAAAAAATTTAAAAAAACTACACCCAAATATTCAATGGGCCATATCTTCTCGCTCGCACCGAGTTAAATTTTTCTGAAACCATCGTTAAACTCGAAACAATTTTAGGAGCACACTATCACTAACTATACGCAAATCGGACACTTTTTAAAAAACGCTAAATATTTGAGGTACTTTTCATACACGTCGATTTTGCGTTAAATTTTTAAAAGTCGACAATTTCATAGTGAAACGCGGAGATGTACATATATTGTTAATTTAAAATAACATTTAAATCTTTCACGGATTATACCTTTTAGTTCGACTCGAGTTGCGCTTCAACGATATCATCGTTAGCCACAAAATAATTTTACAAACTAAACGCAATATAATACATTGAAAACCGAACCCCGGCGCGAAGCGAGGGTTCGAACACTAGTTTGATCCAACGAGCAATAATATTTATATATTAAATAATAGACAAAACACTGTTTTACTTTTCATCAATAGTAATCAGGGTTATTTTTGTCATTTCACTTTTTTTTTTGGTCCCCAACGATAAAATAAGCAACTTTCGTAAAGGAACCAACCCTTCAATGTTACCAAAAGATGTCGGAAAATTTTTTTTTTACAAAAAAATCAACTAACTTTTTTTTTCTTCCTCAACGATAAAAGAGGCAACTTTCATAAAATGAACAACCCTTCAATACTACCAAAAGATGTCGAAAAACATTCTTTTTTTACAAAATACATCAACTAACTTTTAAAAAAAAAAACGAACGTTAAAAGAAGCAAATTTCACAAAAGGAACAACCCTTCAATGTTAGATGTCGAATTTTATTTTTTTTTACAAAATAGATCGAGACTTTTTTTTTTAACTCGCATTCAAAACGGAGCACCCGGCGCGAAGCGAGGGCTCCACAACTAGTTTATATCTAAAATCTAAGCTAAAAAGCATGATAAATAAGAAAATGCTAACGATTAGGGCTGTCATTAAAGTACATAAAAAACTTGCATAATTCATTAATCGTCACATTAAAGTCAAATATTACTGTTGTATATAAGTTATTTATGCATTTTAACGACAGCTCTTAAGACTATCATTATCATTTTCCTAAATATATTTACACAACATTTGATGTAGGTATTATAATTTTTCTTACATATCATTGATTTTGATAAACTAGAAAAAATTCGACCGCGCATTGCTGCGGTTGTGTTCAACGCGCGGTCATATTTGTATATACGTTGTTTGGTACCTAATATATCTAGTAGGTTGGGTTGTTTGTTGGACGTGTACGTATATGTATGAAATATAGCTCGAAATATTTAGTTTTTTTTGACGATCTCCGTTTCGCGTATAGTTAGTCGCGTTGTGTTCGTAAAATAATATCGAGTTGAACGGTGGTCTCGGAAAAATTTAGTTCGCACCGAGCGAGAATATAGGGCCCGTTATTTAGTGTTTTTTTAACGATGTCCGTTTCGCGCATAGTTAGTCCCGTTGTGTTCGTCTGATTTTTTCGAGTTGAACGGTGATCTCGGAAAAATTTAACTCGGACCGAGCGAGAAGATAGGACCCGTTAAAAATACGGGTGGAATCATTTTCTTTTGTTTTTTTTAAAATTATATATTTACGTTTTTTACCCCTTTAAAAAGTAGAAAGTTGGGGGTCGTTTTGTATATGAAGCCGAATTTGAGGGGCCGGGTGTAGTGTGAACGCAAACTCGAAACGACATTCGGATGAAGCTGAAAGTACGATTTTGCCCATGCATAGTAGTATGTAGGGGGTAATGATTAAACATGAAAATAGATATGTTTCGATAGCTAGAGATACACAGTTTTTTTTATGCAAGTTTCGACCATCAAACCACCCCTTGAACTCTAGATACACAATTAATTGTTCTTAGACTAAAAACACGTCAAATATTATCCAGTTCAATTCATGCGCAATTCGTTATTAAATTGTTCTCAGGACCAAAAAAACGACATATATTATCCGTTTTTGCATCTTGATCCAGTTGTTTTGCCATTAATTGCTAATTAACTTGTCATAAATGAGTTGAATCGAACATCTGACAAAATGTTAAAATCAGTTAAACGAATGTCGTTGAAAATATCCATCACATTATTATTATTATTATTGTAAACAAATGAACATACATACTATTGGAAATTGAACAAAACCAAAAAATAAATAAATAATAATAATAAAATACAACCAAACCATCCCATACCAGAATGCCCAAAAACTATTGGATTGGGACCTTATCTTTTTGAAACCCTACTTTTCAACTTTCAACTTGTGTTTTTTCTTTTTTTTTCCTTTCAAATTAATCATTTAAAGTTAATAATTTAATTTGTTGTACTTGCCTTCCTAGCTTGTGCGTGCGTGTGTATATGCGTATGCGTGTCTACCATGTGCTTCTCCATATCTACATATATATAAGATACATTAAGTTATCATATGTAATGCTATCAAAAAAGGTGTCTAGCTTCATATTATTCTTGCTAGAGTTTTCAACAAATTAAAGCAATTTCCATATATCTTTTCTTGATAAAAAAGTTTCTATCAATTGCTAGAATTTGATTGTAATCAGCATTTATATCATGGATGATTTACTATATCCATGGTTCAATATACAAGATCAACAAACTTTCGATTTTGATTCAGATAACATGTTCTTCAATTCAATTCATCACCAATTATCACCCACTGCTACCAATTGGGCTAATCAAGCTGATTTGGTTTGTAATAATGGCTTTCATGAGATCAAGAATGTTAAATCTACGGAACCTTTACTTTCGGGCACAAATAGTAGCACCAACGACGCATCAGATGTGATTTCAACCATTTTATCAGATTGCAAGAGTACTAATTTATGGCCTAACAACATTGTTGCCGGAAATAACAATGCAAGTGGTGTTTGCTCCGGTGATTCCATCACTGATGACGGCATTGTTTCTCGGTCGTTACAACAAATTAACCAATAGTAAGTACTTAATTTTCTGGACACCTGTTTGGTAGTACACTTACAAAATTTCACAATAAGGTTCCTACAAAATTATTTGACATCATGAAAAGATAACATGAAGAAAAGTAAGTATAATATATTACTAGTACTGTATTAGTAACTTGTCCGCTTTTTAAGTCACCATAATTATGATGTAAGAAATCTTTTATATATTTGTAAGCAAGCATTTCAAGTGATCCACAAACGGTTGCAGCTCGAGAACGAAGAGAAAAAATAAGTGAAAGAATTAGGGTTTTACAAAAATTAGTTCCTGGTGGGAACAAAATGGATACAGCATCTATGCTTGATGAAGCAGCTAATTATCTCAAGTTTTTGAGGTCACAAGTGAAATCATTGGAACAAGTAGACTTGAATAGTACAACAATTAATGCAAGTGGTACAATTCCAATCATGCCTCATGCTTCAATGATTGTACCTTTTACTCAAACCTCATTTTCCATGCAAAACCATTTTTCATCTCATGAACACTTGTAGCCTAGCTAATGTAACATCTGCATGAGCTGAGGTATGGAAGGATGGTACAACAATTAATGCAAGTGGGGTACAAGTTTAATGAGTAAATTAATTAACGCAATAACTCAAATGATTCAATAGTTATATCTTTTACTCATAATCTATATTTCCAACATAGAATTGGATAAATCCATCGTGTATGATTTATCAAATTCTATGTTGGAAATATCAGTTATTTTTCAATCAAGAATATTTGTATATCCTACTATATTACCATAATCATGATTATTATATTAATTGCAAATGCAGGGAAAAAAAAATTGAAAAAAAAGATCTTAAATAATTTTTTTTTTTTTGAACAGCGATTGGGATCACCCGAGGGGGACTAAACCACCCGTTGCGATCATCTCCCGTTTCGACTATGCCGATGCAGCGATAATAACCCCGCCCCCATCGCTGCCCGGGAGGAAACCTTGAAACCGATCCAAGGACACGGCCAAGTAAAACCCCCCTTCCCCTTTACCCCCCAAACGATATGGGAAAGGTGCCATGAGTGGATGCTTCATGGCAAGGATGAAATTGTGTTTTAATATGTAGCCAACGGGAGTCGAACTCCTGACCTCCCTTAAAGGAGGCAGGCCACCAAGCTACCCCCAAGAACCAATATTAGATCTTAAACATGTGATTATTGCTCACTCATTTGTACTTTAAATACACCGTATACTAATGATCGAACATAATGATTACACTTATTATTGATTGAGAATTATTGTAATCACACATTTAATTAGTTTGTATATTGATACTTTGTGTTTAAATTGTGTTTGTGTTTGAGCATGTTAATTACTAGTCGCCAATCACAACAAAAGCAGGTGCTCAAATAACCCGTAAGTCCTATTTTTTCAAATAACTAATTTCACTGCTCTATAACGCAAGTTATTGAAAGCAATACTTACAAGATCTATCAAAAACATAATATACTTCATACTTAACGTGGTCTCAACACCATGTAACTGAATTTAAACAAACACGGATACATACATATATATATATATATATATATATATATATATATATATATATATATATATATATATATATATATATATATATATATATATATATTTTAACAACTCAAATTTATTGATAAAAAAAAGCCTACCTAGCAAGGAGCTAGGAAAGACCAAACATTATGTTAGAGTATATATATATATATATATATATATATATATATATATATATATATATATATATATATATATATATATATATATATATATATATATATATATATATATATATATTATGTTAGCCCTGTTTAGTAAAACAGAAAGCTAAGATGGAAAATTAAACAGAATAAATATAACTGAAAGTTGGTTCAAGAGGCTCAAGGGTTACCCTACTTCAGTCCTTAAACTGAAGTAGTTAAGTTTAAGAATAAAGTTTTTGATAGTTGAAGGCAAACCAACAAAGAAGAAGAACCAGCAAATGCACTTTAGTTCAACCAGCAAAATTTTACTCAGCCGATAAAGCTAGTTCAACCAGCAAGACGAAATTTAGTACAACCGGCAAATGACGTTGATTTCTTTCTGAAGGGCCAGCATGCTGATACGATTCAAAGTTTAACTTATGTTTTTTAATAACCAGGCCAAGTCATGTGCTTACCACGTGTGTGTGGATGTTCTAGAATGTTTGGTTATCCAAGAAAGATTCTCATCTATCATTGGCTGCTTTTTATCATGGGATGAGCACTACCAAATGGCAAGCTTTTTACAGATTGTGTCATTTATTCTTATTGGATAATTTGTAATTGTTTGTCCTTTTTGTCTCCTTTTCTTTTTTATGTTTTTGTCTTAAATAGAAAGTAGTTGTTATGCTTCTTCTATAAATAGAGAACTCTTGTAATTGTAAATCTCAGTTGATGGATGAATGAAAGTTTGATAGAGCTTATCTATTTACAAAATCTATGTGTCTTTACGAATCTTTGATTCTGGTGGCTAAGAGTGATTTCTTTATCAGTGTTTGTGGTGTTACTTTATCAAACATTGTGGTGAAATCCAAATCTTCATATCTGATATTATAGTTGTGGTGTAATCTTTATCAACTGTAATTGAAGATTTGGAGTTTAGATTCTTTATCCTTTGTTTTCTTATTTTCAGAGTTTATACTCCATTTTGGAGTTGTCACTGTTTACAAATTAGGGGTTTTCTGTTCAGATTTGTTGGGTGAAGAAAATTTGTTCTAAATTGCGTTTTTAAAGTCATAATTACGCATCAAAGTGGTATCAGAGTTTAGGTTGCTAATCCGAAGCTTTCTTATCATTTTTATTGTTGTTTCAGTTCATACTCTGTTTTTGAGCTGAAAAGTTATTTCCAGATCTGATATTTGAAATGGTTGAGATTCCTAGAAATATGACTTTTGAATAAGCTCATAATCTCCGAAGAGATAGAGCTATTGAAACTTTACAACATCAGATGAAAATAATGGTTAATTTGTTGGAAGATGGCGTGCCAAGAAGAAATAGAGCTATATCTGAAAATGGAGATACAACCCTTGTATCTTCTAATATTGAATCTGAAGATGGTAGCCATGGATCTACTGATGGATCTCATGCTTCTTCACAATGAAGAAGAAGAAGGCATAGGAAACGAGCTGATGATATGAATGATATCAAGATAGATCCACCTGATTTTGAAGGATCCTCTAATCTAGAAGATTCCTATTAATGGGTTCAGACCATGATCGAATTATGGAGGTTAAAGGCTATGATGATAAAAAGGGCATGAAAGTTGCTGTAATCAGGCTAAAGAAGTATGCTTCAATGTGGTATGATAATTTGAAAAAAGGAAAGGCAGTATGAAGGAAAGAAGACTATCAAAACCTGATCCAAGTTAAAAGAGTGTATGCAGAAAGGTTTGTTTCACAAGCTTACAAACAAGATCTGTATATACAGATGAATACACTAAAGCAAGGCAGCATGAACGTTATTGATTACATCAGAGAGTTTGAGCAGCTCAAGATCCGTGCCAATGTCAAAGAAGCTGAAGAACACACTATAGCGAGATTCATTGGAGGCTTGAATGCTTCTATTGCTGATCAAGTTTAAATGCAACCTCTATGGACTTTTGAGAGTGCTTGCAAGCTGGCTATTCAAGTAGAGAAACAGGCGAAAATGAAAAATAATTTCAATTCTTATTCCAAACCAGCAGTGCTGCCTAGGAAAGGCCAATCCTCAATGCTTCCTAAGCAAAACGAGGCAGCATCAAAAGCCTTTAAGGGCAAAGAACATGTTGTAGCTGGTAGTCCCAAAGATGATAGAAAGAAGTGCTTCAAGTGCCATGGATTTTGGCATTTTCAAGCTCAATGTCCTAACCAACGTGCTCTTACGCTAAAGGAGGTTGAAGATTTGGAAACGGGTTTTGAAACTAAACCAGCATATGATGAATCTGATAATGAAGAATTTGTTGCTGCTGATATTGGAGAGTTTATGATGATTCGAAGAGTAATGCACTCAGTAGTAGCTATTGAAGAAAAGAGCCAGTGTGAAAACATCTTTCATTCAAGGTGCACAATCAAAGGCAAAGTATGCAGCCTGATTGTTAATGGAGGCAGCTGTGCAAACGCAGCATCTGCTCACATGGTGGAAAAACTTGAGCTGGTTATAAAGAAGCATCATCATCCATACAAACTTCAATGGTTTAACCAAGGCAATGAGGTAAATGTCACTCGCCAAGTTACTGTTCCATTTTCTATTGATAGTGTTTACCATTTATGATGATGTTTCGTGTTCAACTTATAATGACATAAATTCAATGATAAAACACTTAACCAATTAATACTAATGCCCGGGCAACAATAACCCGATCATTATAGCAACTAGCAAGTATTCAGTCAAGGTTCGTTTCACAAGGAGCAACTTACATGAATCTGAAAACATTGGTAATTATCCTAAGTTGATTGGGGGTTTTGATAAATTATTGAGTAAACTAATATTAAACTAATAGAGAGATTAACAATTAAGAGAGAAACGTATCCACTTGATTGTTCAACCTTTTGCCATGGATTAAACCTTTCATTTGTCACACAACGATGTTTTAAACATAAAGTTTTATTTCAATCTCTCAATCTTCATAAAACTTTGAATCAACCAAAACTCATTAACTCCCGTAGACTCATTTTAAAAGATTACAACTATGTTATGAGTGAAATCATTGAAACATCGGTTTTGGATTATAATCCATTAAAATTCTTTAATTATCAAAATTCCTTAAGATAATCAAACACTACCATGTAGAATAAAAAAGAATCGAAACCAATCCAAGCCAAGAACCCAATACCTTGAAACCCCCAATTTGTTTGTCTAGATCACCAAAGGTGTTGAAGTACAAATTGATTCACTATAAAATCCCTAAGAAAAGTTAGGCAACTTATATAATAAAAGTAAAGCTTTCAACAATCATAGTAATGGATCTTTAACCAAGCACAATAATCATCAACTCATTCAAACACTCAATTCATAGATTATGGCAAAATCCAAGCATCAAGTTTACAAATCAAGTGAACACAAGTAATCTAAGCTATAATCATTTCATAAACAGGAAATAAATCAAAGAAATAACAAGCATTCATCATTACAACTAAAATGGAGAAAAGATACTACTAAAATGGAGAAGAAACACTAGAATGGAGAATGGATGATGGAAATGGAGCTTCAATCTTCATGGATTTAGAGTTGGGAGCTTGAAATTAGCCTTCATCTTGATGAAATCATGATTGGAACCCTTTTAGGGCTCCACAAAAAGCCTAAGGGTGCAGCTCCTTTCAACAAAAGCTCCAAAAATCGTATTTATAGTCGAGCTGAGTTTCTGACTGAAAATGGGTCTAGAACGACGTTCCAGAAGGTGGAACGACGTTCCTAAAACACTCTACAAAGTGTGAACAGCTTCTGGCTTCGATTTCCCATTTTCTAGTGTTGCAGAAAGACGTTCTCGCCATTTGGAACGCCGTTCTTGGTTGAAACTTGGCTTTTTAACCCCAAAACTTCACTTGATTCATTCCTTATGTCAAAGTATTGAATCTCATGCACAAATATGATCTCTTAAACTACTTATGCCCTGAAACAACTAAATACCACAAACTGCTCACAAACAATCACAAATCGTATCGAAACGCTACGAATGTAGGGAGATATTGCGAAGATAAATATGTATATTTTTGAGCAATATCAACCATGATGAGATTACTTGTGATTTTATTCCTATGGATGCTTGTCATTTGCTGCTTGGTAGACCTTAGTTATTTGATAAGTATGTCTATCATAATAGACACCAAAATACTTACTCACTGTATGTGAGGGGTAAAAAGATGACCCTCACTTCTTGAAAGCCTAATGAAATACCTAGAGTAGACCCTACTGCAAAGAATGACAAGAATTTGTTTATGACTCAAGCTAAAGTTGATACTGAGTTAAAGGGTAGTACTGGTGCTTACTTGTTGATGCTGGTTGAAAGTGATGAGTTGAGTCAGCATGATGTAGTACCAGATCCGGTAAAACCATTGTTATCCGAATTTGCTGATGTGTTCCCAAGTGAATTACTTACTGGTTTACCACCAATCAGGGGTATTGAACATCAAATTGATCTTGTACCTGGAAATGTTCTTCTTAACAAAGCAACTTATCGATGTTCTCCACATGAAGCAAAAAGAAATTAGAAAAGCAAGCTAATGAGCTAGTTGCAAAGGGTTATGTTAGAACCAGCATGAGTCCTTATTCAGTACCAGCTTTGCTGGTTCCAAGTAAAGATGGTTTTATGAGAATGTGTGTAAACAGCAGAGCTATTAACAACATCACCATCAAGTATAGGTATCCCATACCTAGATTAGATGATATGCTGGATGAGCTGCATTGTTCTTGTGTATTCTCCAAATTTGATCTTAGAAGTGGGTATCATCAGATTTGAATGAAAGAAGGAGATGAATGGAAGACAACTTTCAAGAATAAGGATTGGTTATTTGAGTGGTTGGTTATGCCTTTTGGTTTATCCAATGCACCCAGCACATTCATGAGACTTATGAATGAAGTGCTCAGGCCACTTATTGGCAATTTGTGGTTGTTTACTTTGATGACATTCTAGTGTACTCAAAAATTAAAGAAGAACACTTGGATCATTTGAGGAAAGTATTTGAGCTGTTAAGGCAGTATCAATTATATGGGAAGTTGGAGAAGTGTAATATCTTTGTTAACAAAGTAGTGTTTCTTGGATATGTGGTTTCTGAAGAAGGCATTTCAATGGATCCATCTAAAGTGGAAGCAATCAGATCATGACCTAGTCCTTCTTCCATCACTGAAGTCAGAAGTTTCCATGGTTTAGCTTCATTCTATAGAATATTTATCAAAGACTTCTCCACAATTGTTGCTCTAATTACTGATTGTTTGAAGAAAGGGGTATTTGAATGGTCCAGTTCTGCCTAATCAGCATTTGAATCATTGAAGGAAAAGTTAAGTTCAGCACCTATACTTTCTTTGCCTAAATTTGATATGCTATTTGAACTTGAATGTGATGCAAGTGGTGTTGGCATTGGTGCCGTGCTAGTGCAAGGAAAAAGATCAGTAGCTTATTTCAATGAAAAGCTAAATTGGTCTAAGCTAAATTATAGCACTTATGATAAGGAGTTTTATGCCATCATTCGGCTGTTGATCACTGGTCTCATTATCTGAAGCCAAAACAGTTTGTTCTCTTTTCTGATCATGAAGCATTAAAGTACATTAATGGTCAACACAAACTGAATCCAAGGCATGCCAAATGGGTAGAATTTTTGTAGATGTACTCCTTTGTTTCTAAACACAAGGCCGTTACTTCTAATGTTGTTGCTGATGCTCTATTAAGGAAATATTCTTTGTTGTCAATTCTGGAAGCTAGACTTCTTGGATTCTCATTTGTTAAGGAGTTATATGAAGCTGATCCAGACTTTGGTCCTAATTTGAATTGTTTACCTGCTGAGGTCAAAATAGATTATGTTGAACATGATGGTTTTCTATTCAAGGGCAGCAGATTGTGTATTCCAAAAGATTCAACCAGTGAGTTGCTGGTTAGAAAAGCACATTGAGGTGATTTAGCTGGTCATTTTGGGATTAACAAGACATTGGAGATCCTAAATGAGCATTTCTACTAGCCATGTATATCTAAAGATGTTAAAGCTGTGATTAATCGTTGTGCTATCTGCTTTCAAGCTAAATCAGTTTTTCACACGGGTTTTTATACTCCTCTTCCTGTTCCCAACCAGCCATGGGAAGATTTGAGTATGGACTTCATTCTTGCATTGCTAAGAACCCAGTGAGTCAAAGATTCAATTATGGTTGTTGTTGACAAATTTTCAAAGATGCCTCATTTCATAGTCTGCACCAAAACCAATGATGTTACTATTGTTGCAACTTTATTTTTCAAAGAGATTGTTCGTCTTCATGAAGTTCCCAAAACCATTGTGTCTGATCGAGATACAAAGTTCTTAAGCTATTTTTGAAAGACATTATGGAAGTTAATTGGTACAAAGCTTATATTCAGCACTTCTCACCTTCCCTAAACTGATGGCCAAACTGAAGTGACTAATAGAACTGTGGGAATGCTGCTGAAAACACTTGTGAAGAAAAGTTTGAAGGAGAGGGATCTGAAGCTTGCACATGCTGAATTTTCTTTTAACAGAGCACCTAATTACTCCACGAGAAAATCACCATTTAAAATCTGCTATGGTGCAAATCCACTCACACCCATTGATCTAGTTCCTTTTGCAATTGAGCCTAAGGCAAGTGTTGAGGTAGAAGCAAAGGCAAACGAAATGAAGAAGCTATATGAGCAGGTGAAGGCAAAAATTGAGAAGACCACCAGCAATACAAGGCTAAAGCTAACCATCATAGAAAGCAGCCACTTTTACACCTGGTGAACTTGTTTGGATTCATCTAAGGAAGGAAAGATTCCCATAAAAAAGAAAGAACAAGCTGATGCCAAGATACTGCTGTTTCTAGCACTTTTAATGTGGGTGATTTGATGCCTTATTTGGAAGATGACAACCTCCAGAACTTGAGGTTGTAGTGACCCGAACTTTTCCATGTTTATATATATTAATTGAGATTGATATTTACATGATTAAATGTTTCCAACATGTTAAGCAATCAAACTTGTTAAGACTTGATTAATTGAAATATGTTTCATATAGACAATTGACCACCCAAGTTGACCGGTGATTCAAGAACGTTAAAACTTGTAAAAACTATATGATGACATATATATGGATATATATATAGTTAACATGATACTATGATAAGTAAACATATCATTAAGTATATTAACAATGAACTACATATGTAAAAACAAGACTACTAACTTAATGATTTTTAAACGAGACATATATGTAACGATTATCGTTGTAAAGACATTTAATGTATATATATCATATTAAGAGATATTCATACATGATAATATCATGATAATATAATAATTTAAAATCTCATTTGATATTATAAACATTGGGTTAACAACATTTAACAAGATCGTTAACCTAAAGGTTTCAAAACAACACTTACATGTAACGACTAAAGATGACTTAACGACTCAGTTAAAATGTATATACATGTAGTGTTTTAATATGTATTTATACACTTTTGAAAGACTTCAATACACTTATCAAAATACTTCTACTTAACAAAAATGCTTACAATTACATCCTCGTTCAGTTTCATCAACAATTCTACTCGTATGCACCCGTATTCGTACTCGTACAATACACAGCTTTTAGATGTATGTACTATTGGTATATACACTCCAATGATCAGCTCTTAGCAGCCCATGTGAGTCACCTAACACATGTGGGAACCATCATTTGGCAACTAGCATGAAATATCTCATAAAATTACAAAAATATGAGTAATCATTCATGACTTATTTACATGAAAACAAAATTACATATCCTTTATATCTAATCCATACACCAACGACCAAAAACACCTACAAACACTTTCATTCTTTAATTTTCTTCATCTAATTGATCTCTCTCAAGTTCTATCTTCAAGTTCTAAGTGTTCTTCATAAATTCCAAAAGTTCTAGTTTCATAAAATCAAGAATACTTTCAAGTTTGCTAGCTCACTTCCAATCTTGTAAGGTGATCATCCAACCTCAAGAAATCTTTGTTTCTTACAGTAGGTTATCATTCTAATACAAGGTAATAATCATATTCAAACTTTGGTTCAATTTCTATAACTATAACAATCTTATTTCAAGTGATGATCTTACTTGAACTTGTTTTCGTGTCATGATTCTGCTTCAAGAACTTCGAGCCATCCAAGGATCCATTGAAGCTAGATCCATTTTTCTCTTTTCCAGTAGGTTTATCCAAGGAACTTAAGGTAGTAATGATGTTCATAACATCATTCGATTCATACATATAAAGCTATCTTATTCGAAGGTTTAAACTTGTAATCACTAGAACATAGTTTAGTTAATTCTAAACTTGTTCACAAACAAAAGTTAATCCTTATAACTTGACTTTTAAAATCAACTAAACACATGTTCTATATATATATAATATGCTAACTTAATGATTTAAAACCTGGAAACACGAAAAACACCGTAAAACCGGATTTACGCCGTCGTAGTAACACCGCGGGCTGTTTTGGGTTAGTTAATTAAAAACTATGATAAACTTTGATTTAAAAGTTGTTATTCTGAGAAAATGATTTTTATTATGAACATGAAACTATATCCAAAAATTATGGTTAAACTCAAAGTGGAAGTATGTTTTCTAAAATGGTCATCTAGACGTCGTTCTTTCGACTGAAATGACTACCTTTACAAAAACGACTTGTAACTTATTTTTCCGACTATAAACCTATACTTTTTATGTTTAGATTCATAAAATAGAGTTCAATATGAAACCATAGCAATTTGATTCACTCAAAACGGATTTAAAATGAAGAAGTTATGGGTAAAACAAGATTGGATAATTTTTCTCATTTTAGCTATGTGAAAATTGGTAACAAATCTATTCCAACCATAACTTAATCAACTTGTATTGTATATTATGTAATCTTGAGATACCATAGACACGTATACAATGTTTCGACCTATCATGTCGACACATCTATATATATTTCGGAACAACCATAGACACTCTATATGTGAATGTTGGAGTTAGCTATACAGGGTTGAGGTTGATTCCAAAATATATATAGTTTGAGTTGTGATCAATACTGAGATACGTATACACTGGGTCGTGGATTGATTCAAGATAATATTTATCGATTTATTTCTGTACATCTAATTGTGGACAACTAGTTGTAGGTTACTAACGAGGACAGTTGACTTAATAAACTTAAAACATCAAAATATATTAAAAGTGTTGTAAATATATTTTGAACATACTTTGATATATATGTATATATTGTTATAGGTTCGTGAATCAACCAGTGGCCAAGTCTTACTTCCCGACGAAGTAAAAATCTGTGAAAGTGAGTTATAGTCCCACTTTTAAAATCTAATATTTTTGGGATGAGAATACATGAAGGTTTTATAAATGATTTACAAAATAGACACAAGTACGTGAAACTACATTCTATGGTTGAATTATTGAAATCGAATATGCCCCTTTTTATTAAGTCTGGTAATCTAAGAATTAGGGAACAGACACCCTAATTGACGCGAATCCTAAAGATAGATCTATTGGGCCTAACAAACCCCATCCAAAGTACAGGATGCTTTAGTACTTCGAAATTTATATCATATCCGAAGGGTGTCCCGGAATGATGGGGATATTCTTATATATGCATCTTGTTAATGTCGGTTACCAGGTGTTCACCATATGAATGATTTTTATCTCTATGTATGGGATGTGTATTGAAATATGAAATCTTGTGGTCTATTGTTACGATTTGATATATATAGGTTAAACCTATAACTCACCAACATTTTTGTTGACGTTTAAAGCATGTTTATTCTCAGGTGAATATTAAGAGCTTCCGCTGTTGCATACTAAAATAAGGACAAGATTTGGAGTCCATGTTTGTATGATATTGTGTAAAAACTGCATTCAAGAAACTGATTTCGATGTAACATATTTGTATTGTAAACCATTATGTAATGGTCCTGTGTAAACAGGATATTTTAGATTATCATTATTTGATAATCTACGTAAAGCTTTTTAAACCTTTATTTATGAAATAAAGGTTATGGTTTGTTTTAAAAATGAATGCAGTCTTTGAAAAACGTCTCATATAGAGGTCAAAACCTCGCAACGAAATCAATTAATATGGAACGTTTTTAATCAATAAGAACGGGACATTTCAGTTGGTATCCGAGCGTTGGTCTTAGAGAACCAGAATTTTGCATTAGTGTGTCTTATCGAGTTTGTTAGGATGCATTAGTGAGTCTGGACTTCGACCGTGTTTACTTGAAAAATGATTGCTTAACAAATTTTGTTGGAAACTATATATTTTTAACATGTGAATATTATGTGATATATTAATCTCTTAACACGTTTGATATTATGTGATAGATGTCTACCTTTAGAACAAGTCCCATTGACTCACCTAATAATAATGAAGAGTCAAATGTAAATTGGAATGATTCGTGGACTGATTCACAAGTTCCCGAAGAGGAACCGGAAGAAGAGTCGGAACCGGAAGAAGAATCGGAACCGGATGAAGAAATAGAACCGGTGGGGGAAATAATAAAACGGTTAAGTAAAAGAAAATCCTCAACCAACCGACCAAGGTTAATTATGGTCAATGGTGTTTCCGCCAAGGAAGCAAAATATTGGGAGGATTACCAATTCTCCGATGAATCGGATTCCGACGAGAATTCCGATGATGTTATAGAAATTACCCCAACTGAATTTAAAAAGGCAAAAGAAAATAATAAGGGAAAGGGCATAAAAATAGAGAAATCTAATTCCAACCCCGATGAACTTTATATGTATCGTCAACCCCCGAAGTCCTTAAGTTGTAACAATGACCCGGGAACCTCTAAACCACCAGGTTTTTCTAAACCAATGTGGATCACGACGGCTCGTATTAGGGGAACATCATATATCCCTAGAAACTTGGCAAAACGAACCAAAACCGAAGAAGAAGAAACAAGCGAGTTGGAATAAGATAGTTGTATTCGTGTGGTGTAATATATGTAATATAGTGTGCTTATGCTTTATGATATATGTAAAAATTGCTTGTATTAATAAGTATTTTTTTTATGAATCTAACTCTTGTCTATTTTACAGTATAAAAACACAAAATGGATAGACAACCCAATATTTTAAGAGACCTACCCGGAGACATGATTGATGAAATCTTGTCTAGAGTCGGTCAGAATTCTTCGGCACAACTATTTAAGGCGAGATCAGTTTGTAAGACATTCGAAGAACGTTCCAAGAATGCCTTGGTTTATAAAAGGCTTTCGTTCGAAAGATGGGGGATATCACATTGGGAAATCCATAAGTTACGATGTGTTTACTTTGACGCATATATTGCGGGGAACCCAAATGCTATTTTACGCAATGGGTTAAGAAATTATTTTGACTCAATATATCCGAATATTGGACTTCGTGATTTAGAAAAAGCGGCTAACATGCAACATAAAGAAGCATGTTATGCTTACGGATTAGTAATGTTCGCTTCTCACCAAAGTGAGAACAAGAACATCGGGCTACAACTATTAAACAAAACGTTCCCACAAGTGACGGAGTCGGTAATTGGGGTAAGAAATGAGGTTTTTAGATTATTACGGGACTGTTGGACATTACGTAACCCTCGTCCCTTTGACGACGTTACAACACGCTGTCTTATCAACGGCCATAACGGTTATGTTGCACAAGACCAAGGATGGGAAGTAGTCCTAGTAAAACCAGAATGCATGACTTGTTTCTGGACGTATGAATTACGTGTCTTTATTGCCTTTGCTGAACGACTTGTGTACTAGCTAGAATTATCTTCACAACTATCTTGTATCAAAGTTATTGTGTGCTATATTTCATGCTTTATGTAAAATAAGCGGTATTGTAAGTTTGTAAAATATTGTATAAAAGTTTGAACGCGAAATATTATTATAATCAGTTTTTCATATAGAATTGTAGTAGTTGAATTGTATATTAGCTACTAAGTATGAACTTAACGGGTAGGTACTACCCGAATTTAAACTTATAAAACGCTAATATGAAGAAAAAGCTTTTATAAATGAGTTCATATTATGCTACGAAATACTATTAACTACTCTTAATATTCTGTATGATTAACTTGTTCCATTTAACTATTTTGAAGGAAATGGCACCGACTACTCGACACACCGTGAATATGAATGAAGAGGAATTCCGTACTTTTCTAGCTTCAAACATAGCCGCAGTACAGGCTGCGCTACATACCAACAATAACCTTGGATCTAGCAGTACAGGAAATCGTGTAGGATGCACCTACAAAGAATTCACTGCCTGCAAACCTTTGGAATTTGATGGAACCGAAGGACCGATCGGATTGAAACGGTGGACCGAGAAGGTCGAATCGGTGTTTGCCATAAGTAAGTGTACTGAAGAGGACAAAGTAAAGTACGCTACGCATACCTTCACAGTTTCTGCGTTAACATGGTGGAATACCTATCTAGAGCAAGTGGGACAAGACGATGCGTACGCACTACCGTGGTCAGCATTCAAGCACTTGATGAACGAGAAGTACCGTCCCAGAACCGAGGTCAATAAGCTCAAGACAGAACTTAGAGGGTTACGAACCCAAGGATTTGATATTACCACGTACGAAAGACGATTCACAGAATTGTGCCTATTGTGTCCGGGAGCATTCGAAGATGAGGAAGAGAAGATCGACGCGTTTGTGAAAGGATTACAGGAAAGAATCCAAGAAGATATAAGTTCACACGAGCCCGCCTCCATACAACAGGCATGTAGAATGGCTCACAAACTCGTGAACCAAATTGAAGAAAGAATTAAAGAACAGATTGCTGAAGAGGCCAATGTGAAGCAAGTCAAAAGAAAGTGGGAGGAAAATGATGATAAGAATCACCAATACAACAACAACAGCAATTACAACAATAATCGCAACAATTATCCCAACAATCGCAACATCAATCGCAACTACAACAAACGGCCCAACAACAACAACAACAACAACAACAACAACAGCAACTACAACAATCATCCCAACAACAATAATAACCGCAACAACAACAACAATCAGAAGCAGCTATGCCAAAGGTGTGAAAAGAATCACTCGGGGTTCTGCACCAAATTTTGCAACAAGTGTAAAAGAAATGGTCATAGCGCGGCGAAGTGTGAGGTCTACGGACCAGGGGTTAATAGAACGAAAGGAACAAATGGTGTCGGAATGAGTAATGGCGGAGCAAGTAGTGTCGGAGCAAGTTATGCCAATGTAGTTTGTTATAAATGTGGAAAATAGGGCCACATTATTAGAAATTGCCCGAACCAGGAGAACACGAATGGACAAGGCCGTGGAAGAGTTTTCAATATTAATGCGGCAGAGGCACAGGAAGACCCGGAGCTTGTTACGGGTATGTTTCTTATTGACAATAAATCTGCTTACGTTTTATTTGATTCGGGTGCGGATAGAAGCTATATGAGTAGAGATTTTTGTGCTAAATTAAGTTGTCCATTGACGCCTTTGGATAGTAAATTTTTACTCGAATTAGCAAATGGTAAATTAATTTCAGCAGATAATATATGTCGGAATCGAGAAATTAAACTGGTTAGCGAAACATTTAAGATTGATTTGATACCAGTAGAGTTAGGGAGTTTTGATGTGATAATCGGTATGGACTGGTTGAAAGAAGTGAAAGCGGAGATCGTTTGTTACAAAAATGCAATTCGCATTATACGAGAAAAAGGAAAACCCTTAATGGTGTACGGAGAAAAGGGCAACACGAAGCTACATCTTATTAGTAATTTGAAGGCACAAAAACTAATAAGAAAAGGTTGCTATGCTGTTCTAGCACACTGAGAAAGTACAAACTGAAGAAAAGAGCATCAATGATGTTCCCATTGCAAAAGAATTTCTCGATGTATTTCCAAAAAAATTACCGGGATTACCCCCACATCGATCCGTTGAATTTCAAATAGATCTTGTACCAGGAGCTGCACCAATAGCTCGTGCTCCTTACAGACTCGCACCCAGCGAGATGAAAGAACTACAAAGCCAATTACAAGAACTTTTAGAGCGTGGTTTCATTCGACCAAGCACATCACCGTGGGGAGCTCTTGTTTTGTTTGTCAAGAAGAAAGATGGTACATTCAGGTTGTGTATCGACTACCGAGAGTTGAACAAACATACCATCAAGAACCGCTACCCACTACCGAGAATCGACGACTTATTTGATCAACTACAAGGCTCGTCTGTTTATTCAAAGATTGACTTACGTTCCGGGTATCATCAAATGCGGGTGAAAGAAGATGATATTCCAAAGACTGCTTTCAGAACACGTTACGGTCATTACGAGTTTATGGTCATACCGTTTGGTTTAACTAATGCACCAGCTGTGTTCATGGACCTTATGAACCGAGTGTGTGGACCATACCTTGACAAGTTTGTCATTGTTTTCATTGATGACATACTTATTTACTCAAACAATGACCAAGAACACGGTGAACATTTGAGAAAGGTGTTAGAAGTATTGAGGAAGGAAGAATTGTACGCTAAGTTTTCAAAGTGTGCATTTTGGTTGGAAGAAGTTCAATTCCTCGGTCACATAGTGAACAAAGAAGGTATTAAGGTGGATCCGGCAAAGATAGAAACTGTTGAAAAGTGGGAAACCCCGAAAACTCCGAAACACATACGCCAGTTTTTAGGACTAGCTGGTTACTACAGAAGGTTCATCCAAGACTTTTCCAGAATAGCAAAACCCTTGACTGCATTAACGCATAAAGGGAAGAAATTTGAATGGAATGATGAACAAGAGAAAGCGTTTCAGTTATTGAAGAAAAAGCTAACTACGGCACCTATATTGTCATTGCCTGAAGGGAATGATGATTTTGTGATTTATTGTGATGCATCAAAGCAAGGTCTCGGTTGTGTATTAATGCAACGAACGAAGGTGATTGCTTATGCGTCTAGACAATTGAAGATTCACGAACAAAATTATACGACGCATGATTTGGAATTAGGCGCGGTTGTTTTTGCATTAAAGACTTGGAGGCACTACTTATATGGGGTCAAAAGCATTATATATACCGACCACAAAAGTCTTCAACACATATTTAATCAGAAACAACTGAATATGAGGCAGCGTAGGTGGATTGAATTATTGAATGATTACGACTTTGAGATTCGTTACCACCTGGGGAAGGCAAATGTGGTAGCCGATGCCTTGAGCAGGAAGGACAGAGAACCCATTCGAGTAAAATCTATGAATATAATGATTCATAATAACATTACTACTCAAATAAAGGAGGCGCAACAAGGAGTTTTAAAAGAGGGAAATTTAAAGGATGAAATACCCAAAGGATCGGAGAAGCATCTTAATATTCGGGAAGACGGAACCCGGTATAGGGCTGAAAGGATTTGGGTACCAAAATTTGGAGATATGAGAGAAATGGTACTTAGAGAAGCTCATAAAACCAGATACTCAATACATCCTGGAACGGGGAAGATGTACAAGGATCTCAAGAAACATTTTTGGTGGCCGGGTATGAAAGCCGATGTTGCTAAATACGTAGGAGAATGTTTGACGTGTTCTAAGGTCAAAGCTGAGCATCAGAAACCATCAGGTCTACTTCAACAACCCGAAATCCCAGAATGGAAATGGGAAAACATTACCATGGATTTTATCACTAAATTGCCAAGGACTGCAAGTGGTTTTGATACTATTTGGGTAATAGTTGATCGTCTCACCAATTCAGCACACTTCCTGCTAATACGAGAAGATGACAAGATAGAGAAGTTAGCACGACTGTATTTGAAGGAAGTCGTCTCCAGACATGGAATACCAATCTCTATTATCTCTGATAGGGATGGCAGATTTATTTCAAGATTCTGGCAGACATTACAACAAGCATTAGGAACTCGTCTAGACATGAGTACTGCCTATCATCCACAAACTGATGGGCAGAGCGAAAGGACGATACAAATGCTTGAAGACATGCTACGAGCATGTGTTATTGATTTCGGAAACAGTTGGGATCGACATCTACCATTAGCAGAATTTTCCTACAACAACAGCTACCATTCAAGCATTGAGATGGCGCCGTTTGAAGCACTTTATGGTAGAAAGTGCAGGTCTCCGATTTGTTGGAGTGAAGTGGGGGATAGACAGATTACGGGTCCGGAGATTATACAAGAAACTACCGAGAAGATCATCCAAATTCAACAACGGTTGAAAACCGCCCAAAGTCAACAAAAGAGCTACGCTGACATTAAAAGAAAAGATATAGAATTTGAAATTGGAGAGATGGTCATGCTTAAAGTTGCACCTTGGAAAGGCGTTGTTCGATTTGGTAAACGAGGGAAATTAAATCCAAGGTATATTGGACCATTCAAGATTATTGATCGTGTCGGACCAGTAGCTTACCGACTAGAGTTACCTCAACAACTCGCGGCTGTACATAACACTTTCCACGTCTCGAATTTGAAGAAATGTTTTGCTAAAGAAGATCTCACTATTCCGTTAGATGAAATCCAAATCAACGAAAAACTTCAATTCATCGAAGAACCCGTCGAAATAATGGATCGTGAGGTTAAAAGACTTAAGCAAAACAAGATACCAATTGGTAAGGTTCGATGGAATGCTCGTAGAGGACCCGAGTTCACCTGGGAGCGTGAAGATCAGATGAAGAAGAAATACCCGCATCTATTTCCAGAAGATTCGTCAACACCTTCAACAGCTTAAAATTTCGGGACGAAATTTATTTAACGGGTAGGTACTGTAGTGACCCGAACTTTTCCATGTTTATATATATTAATTGAGATTGATATTTACATGATTAAATGTTTCCAACATGTTAAGCAATCAAACTTGTTAAGACTTGATTAATTGAAATATGTTTCATATAGACAATTGACCACCCAAGTTGACCGGTGATTCAAGAACGTTAAAACTTGTAAAAACTATATGATGACATATATATGGATATATATATAGTTAACATGATACTATGATAAGTAAACATATCATTAAGTATATTAACAATGAACTACATATGTAAAAACAAGACTACTAACTTAATGATTTTTAAACGAGACATATATGTAACGATTATCGTTGTAAAGACATTTAATGTATATATATCATATTAAGAGATATTCATACATGATAATATCATGATAATATAATAATTTAAAATCTCATTTGATATTATAAACATTGGGTTAACAACATTTAACAAGATCGTTAACCTAAAGGTTTCAAAACAACACTTACATGTAACGACTAACGATGACTTAACGACTCAGTTAAAATGTATATACATGTAGTGTTTTAATATGTATTTATACACTTTTGAAAGACTTCAATACACTTATCAAAATACTTCTACTTAACAAAAATGCTTACAATTACATCCTCGTTCAGTTTCATCAACAATTCTACTCGTATGCACCCGTATTCGTACTCGTACAATACACAGCTTTTAGATGTATGTACTATTGGTATATACACTCCAATGATCAGCTCTTAGCAGCCCATGTGAGTCACCTAACACATGTGGGAACCATCATTTGGCAACTAGCATGAAATATCTCATAAAATTACAAAAATATGAGTAATCATTCATGACTTATTTACATGAAAACAAAATTACATATCCTTTATATCTAATCCATACACCAACGACCAAAAACACCTACAAACACTTTCATTCTTTAATTTTCTTCATCTAATTGATCTCTCTCAAGTTCTATCTTCAAGTTCTAAGTGTTCTTCATAAATTCCAAAAGTTCTAGTTTCATAAAATCAAGAATACTTTCAAGTTTGCTAGCTCACTTCCAATCTTGTAAGGTGATCATCCAACCTCAAGAAATCTTTGTTTCTTACAGTAGGTTATCATTCTAATACAAGGTAATAATCATATTCAAACTTTGGTTCAATTTCTATAACTATAACAATCTTATTTCAAGTGATGATCTTACTTGAACTTGTTTTCGTGTCATGATTCTGCTTCAAGAACTTCGAGCCATCCAAGGATCCATTGAAGCTAGATCCATTTTTCTCTTTTCCAGTAGGTTTATCCAAGGAACTTAAGGTAGTAATGATGTTCATAACATCATTCGATTCATACATATAAAGCTATCTTATTCGAAGGTTTAAACTTGTAATCACTAGAACATAGTTTAGTTAATTCTAAACTTGTTCACAAACAAAAGTTAATCCTTCTAACTTGACTTTTAAAATCAACTAAACACATGTTCTATATCTATATAATATGCTAACTTAATGATTTAAAACCTGGAAACACGAAAAACACCGTAAAACCGGATTTACGCCGTCGTAGTAACACCGCGGGCTGTTTTGGGTTAGTTAATTAAAAACTATGATAAACTTTGATTTAAAAGTTGTTATTCTGAGAAAATGATTTTTATTATGAACATGAAACTATATCCAAAAATTATGGTTAAACTCAAAGTGGAAGTATGTTTTCTAAAATGGTCATCTAGACGTCGTTCTTTCGACTGAAATGACTACCTTTACAAAAACGACTTGTAACTTATTTTTCCGACTATAAACCTATACTTTTTCTGTTTAGATTCATAAAATAGAGTTCAATATGAAACCATAGCAATTTGATTCACTCAAAACGGATTTAAAATGAAGAAGTTATGGGTAAAACAAGATTGGATAATTTTTCTCATTTTAGCTACGTGAAAATTGGTAACAAATCTATTCCAACCATAACTTAATCAACTTGTATTGTATATTATGTAATCTTGAGATACCATAGACACGTATACAATGTTTCGACCTATCATGTCGACACATCTATATATATTTCGGAACAACCATAGACACTCTATATGTGAATGTTGGAGTTAGCTATACAGGGTTGAGGTTGATTCCAAAATATATATAGTTTGAGTTGTGATCAATACTGAGATACGTATACACTGGGTCGTGGATTGATTCAAGATAATATTTATCGATTTATTTCTGTACATCTAATTGTGGACAACTAGTTGTAGGTTACTAACGAGGACAGCTGACTTAATAAACTTAAAACATCAAAATATATTAAAAGTGTTGTAAATATATTTTGAACATACTTTGATATATATGTATATATTGTTATAGGTTCGTGAATCAACCAGTGGCCAAGTCTTACTTCCCGACGAAGTAAAAATCTGTGAAAGTGAGTTATAGTCCCACTTTTAAAATCTAATATTTTTGGGATGAGAATACATGCAGGTTTTATAAATGATTTACAAAATAGACACAAGTACGTGAAACTACATTCTATGGTTGAATTATCGAAATCGAATATGCCCCTTTTTATTAAGTCTGGTAATCTAAGAATTAGGGAACAGACACCCTAATTGACGCGAATCCTAAAGATAGATCTATTGGGCCTAACAAACCCCATCCAAAGTACCGGATGCTTTAGTACTTCGAAATTTATATCATATCCGAAGGGTGTCCCGGAATGATGGGGATATTCTTATATATGCATCTTGTTAATGTCGGTTACCAGGTGTTCACCATATGAATGATTTTTATCTCTATGTATGGGATGCGTATTGAAATATGAAATCTTGTGGTCTATTGTTACGATTTGATATATATAGGTTAAACCTATAACTCACCAACATTTTTGTTGACGTTTAAAGCATGTTTATTCTCAGGTGAATATTAAGAGCTTCCGCTGTTGCATACTAAAATAAGGACAAGATTTGGAGTCCATGTTTGTATGATATTGTGTAAAAACTGCATTCAAGAAACTGATTTCGATGTAACATATTTGTATTGTAAACCATTATGTAATGGTCGTGTGTAAACAGGATATTTTAGATTATCATTATTTGATAATCTACGTAAAGCTTTTTAAACCTTTATTTATGAAATAAAGGTTATGGTTTGTTTTAAAAATGAATGCAGTCTTTGAAAAACGTCTCATATAGAGGTCAAAACCTCGCAACGAAATCAATTAATATGGAACGTTTTTAATCAATAAGAACGGGACATTTCAGAGGTCAAGTTCTTTTTCAGAGGGGAAGGATGATGCGGGTGAGCTGGGCAAAGTAACCAGTAACACAACTAGTAACGCAACCAGCACAAGCTCAACATCTGTTACACTCGAATCTGGTTAAGCAATTGTCGTGCTGCCATCTCTTTCATATCATATAAGTGTTTTTGGAGCTGGTTCAAGAGGCTCAGGGGTTACCCTACTTCAGTCCTTAAACTGAAGTAGTTAAGTTCAAGAATAAAGTTTTTGATAGTTGAAGGCAAGCCAGCAAAGAAGAAGAACCAGCAAACTGAATCACCAAATGCACTTTAGTTCAACCAGCAAAATTTTACTCAGCCGATAAAGCTAGTTCAACAGTACAGCTAGCAAAATGAACTTTAGTACAACCAGCAAATGACGTTGTTTTCTTTTTGACGGGACAGCATGCTGATACGATTCAAAGTTTAACTTATGTTTTTCAATAACCAGGCAAAGTCATGTGCTTAACACGTGTGTGTGGCTGTTCTAGAATGTTTGGCTGTTCAAGAAAGATTCTCATATATCATTGGTTGCTTTTTATCATGGGAGGAGCACTACCAAATGGCAGGCTTTTTGCGGATTGTGTCCTTTTTTCTTATTGGATAATTTGTAATTGTTTATACTTTTTGTCTCATTTTTCTTTTTATGTTTTTGTCTTATTTAGAAAGTAGTTGTTATGTTTCTCCTATAAATAGAGAGCTCTTGTAATTGTAAAACTCAGTTGATGAATGAATGAAAGTTTGATAGAGCTTATCTATTTACAAAATCTTTGTGTCTTTACGAATCTTTGATTCTGGTAGCTAAGAGTGGTTCTTTATCAGTGTTTGTGGTGTTACTTTATCAAACATTGTGGTGAAATCAAATCTTAATGTATTATAGTTGTGGTGGAATCTTTATCAGCTGTAATTGAAGGTTTGGAGTGTTTCTAGATCTCTGATTGTCGTGATATTTTTATCAATTTGGAGTTTAGATTCTTTATCCTTTGTGTTCTTGTTTTCAGAGTTTATACTCTGTTTTGGAGTTGTCACTGTTACAAATTGTAGTTTTCTGTTTAGATATGTTAGGTGGAGGAAGCTTTTTCTAAATTGCATTTTTAACGTCATAATTACGCATCACATTCGAACTAGTTGGATCCAACTTTCAAAGATATGTAAACCTAAATTACTATTACTATTACTAATATAACTAATAGAAAAAATTTGTCTTATTAGTTATGAATAGTACTATTTAATATTTCATTTTTCACACACTCAATCCCCTAACTTTCATTAAATTACAAATCGAACCCCCCATTTTATAGTACTATTTAATATTTCATTTTTCACACACCTAACCCCCTAACTTTCATTAAAATACAAATCGAACCCCTCATTTTATACCTATATTCTAAAATATTATTTATCCCACCACTAACACTAAAAATATTGAATAATAACACTCACCACGCTACTATTGTGCTACTTTTTTTTTGTCTCAAACGATAAAAAAACAACTTTCATAAAAGGAACAACCCTTCAATGCTACCAAAAGATGTCGAAAAATATTCTTTTTTTACAAAATAGATCAACTAACTTAAAAAAAAAAAAAAACCGAACGCTAAAAGAAGCAACTTTCACAAAGGAACAACCCTTCAATGTTAGATGTCGAATTTTTTTTTTTTCAAAAATAGATCAACACTTTTTTTTAACTCGCATTCAAAACGGAGCTCCCGGCGCGAAGCGAGGGCTCCACAAAGTTTAGTATAAAAGTTGTTATGAGGCCGGTGTAATTTAAATTTAAATTTAATTTAATATTTAAAATTTGATAATTAAAGAAGAAATTAATATTAATATTAAATATTATTTATTACCTATCTATATTACGTAATAAAAAAATACGACTAAATGATGTGGCGAACACATGTGACGGTGAGTGGGTCATGTCTCCTTGATTCAATCCAAGGCGTGCCCCTCGACTTCTTCCTATTTACTTACAATATTTTGTTTATCCTCATTTTCAAGATCAAAGTATTATAGGAATATTTGATTTGATCTACTATATAAATAAAAACCTCTATCATTAAATTAGTTTTCCTTTATAAAAAATTACTAATATTATTATTACTATTATTATTATTGTTGTATTATTATTATTATTATTATTATTATTATTATTATTATTATTATTATTATTATTATTACTATTACTATTACTATTATTATTATTATTATTATTATTATTATTATTATTATTATTATTATTATTATTATTTTATTTACCTAATATTCTGTGGTTTCCAAATCTATTATTACTAAATAAAAAAATACACTGTTTAAGAAAATCTTGTTATCACGTATATTTTTTGTTAACTTTTCAATCGTATTCTTACTTTTTATTTATTTTTTTGTCTTACATGCACAATGTAGGTACACGAATGAACTTTATCACATTATTTTTTAACATTTTTGTAGTAGACAATTCATATCAAATATCTTAAAAAGAAATATTGGACAATAGAATTAGAAAAAATGCATTTTTATTTACAAGATATATTTTGGTTGTTTATGCATGTCAAAAAAGAGAGCTAAGAACCTGCCAATTTCTCTACTAAAAAATTGGAAATATTTTTACTGATACTTGCAGAATATTTAATATCTATCTTAATTTAACATGTCTTTAGACGTAAGTTATTTAGACATACTGCAATGGAGAGTTTTATGCCGTGTTGCTAGGTGAGGTAGGGTAGTTGGCGTTGACGTTACAGGCGTGTTGAATAAATGGAAAGTAGTTACGTGACATGTTATGGTGTGTGAGATGATGTGTCAAAATATAATTGAAATTTTTCATGAAAAAAAGAAAATAAAAATATCCAAAATATATTATATTGGTATAAAAATACATTGTTAAGTTACACACCATACAAATTCTTCGTGCCACAATAAGTACACCACACAATAATTTGGGAGAAGCACATCGTGTTATAGGCATATTGGGTGATTCTTGAGCTCGAGCACGCACGTTACAGTTAGTCTTAGTAGATGGCTTATAGCATATGCTCGTTAACTTTAATGTGAGATATATGTTTTTCACTCTTGTTCCTACCACTACTCATATATATGCATATGTGTGTGCGCGTGCGCGTGTGTGTGAAAATACCGGCGTCTAATTATTAATCATTTTAATAAATATATCTAGCCAATACAAATTACAGTTTTAAGGGATATATGGTTAAACATACGATATTTAACTCTGAGTTTATATAAACAATAGTATCAAAATTGGACGTAAGAAAGAAATAATTTAAAAATATAATGTATATAAATATTTTTACTTTATGGTTAATGTAACATAAGTTTATAATTTGAATTTAGTTAGCAAACTGCATCAAACACTGTCGCTTGCTCAGACTCAAGATTATATATACCACTATATTATTGATATTCAAATCTCCATGAGGCCATTTGACATTTGCCTTGGCACTGTAATGATTGATAAGGCTATTTGTTTGGAAATCAGTTGTGTTTGATTACTATTTATAGAAATTTTTTGTTGTGTAAATGACCCAGATCTCTCGCTTGCGTTTTATTAATTATTTCTCCATTTGGAAATAAAAATAGACACTTGCTTTTATCGCTCCAAGTTGACAATAATACAAATTGCATACACGGTTGGCATACCATACGTAATACTTTGACTTTTTTGATTAATCTGTTACAATCAAATAATTGCAAATTATACGATACCAATCCTATATAGCTTATATACACATCATTGTACAGTAAGTGAATATTCTCTCTATTTTTAATAATACAATAATAATTATTGAAATAATGGTGACCTAATAGAGAGTTTCAAACGTGTGATATATCAACTCAACGTGTAACAATATAACAGAAATATGATGTAAGATTGGTTAATGTATTGAGCATATAGTTATAATTTGACTTGAATCTTTTGTACTATTTGTATGCCATTCTCTAAATGTACATTTCGGTGACTTTAAACTCATTTAACAATAATTTTGGTTAATTAGAATTTACTTGAATGTAAGAGTTACTTGATTATATCTAGTAACGGACTCGGAGAGTTTGCATGCACGCCCGTAAGAACAGCTAGAGACAGCAGCAAAATAGCAGCAAAAATAGCAGGAGTCAAGAGGGGTGTGCCCCCTCGCGGGGCCCAAGGGGCAGCGCCAAAAGGACATGACTGTTCATTAACAGTTTTTCCGGCTAAAATTGCATCCCTTCATTTTGTGATACCCAAATCTTGTGAGGTCGGAATACTTAATTGAGAAAGTGATTACACGATTAAAAAACCAATCGAATTATCAATTTAACCCGTGTTTTCTAACAGTACACGTTTATTTTACATACAAATTTAAATTTTTAAGTGGTAACACTTAACCTATTAATGCGTTTATTTATAAATCGGTTAGAACTCCGTGTTTAGGTTCATCCAAGTGTAAATAATGGTAAAATATACTCCCTCTGTTCTAGGTTAATTGTCTCCGAAAAAAACACGCTGCTATGAATGATGTGCATAAGGATCTGGTAAACATAAGTATTTTTTTACTTTAAATTAAAAATTTCTTCCGTCCCAAATCAACTGTGGTGCTCATGCTGCTATACATGATGTTCAAGTGGATGGGGTAAGTGTTAGTGAAGTTGTTGGTTTAACTTCGAATGTAAATGTTAGTTTGAATCAAACTCACGACAAGGTTTGAGGTCAAAGTAAGAGCATTTGTGTTGTGATTCTTTAAGATGAAAGTTTGGGCTCCTAAGGATCGTTGATTAGCGGATGAGGGTAAGATAGTCTAAGGTGAAGTCGAAGATCAATGCAATGTTGAAGACGCCGATCTTGATTGACTATCTAGGGGATGTAATAAAAATGTGGAGGGAATTCGGAAGCCAATTTGGTGGATGATTTGACTTAGGGGGACTGAATTTTTGCAGAGCGTAAGAGTGGAAGTGGTAAGACGGTTGCGGGCTCTTCTTGCGATTCTTTGATGCAGGGATGAAGACATGTAATTCGAACTTTCAAAGCCTAAATTAATCAAAAAAGGTAAAGAATTTCATGGTACGAAGTTGAAAAAAGTCAATGTTGACAACGTTTGATTGTTTAGTTTATCATGTGTCATTTATTTCGTGTCGTTGTCGATTTGGTTAGGGTTCTGGTTATTTTCTATCTGGGTTGTTTTTTGATTATATATGCTGTATAGCTCTTTGGTTGTTGAGATGATTGTTATAGTTGATATTCTCGAGCCTTTAGATTGATTTCTTTGTTTCCCATGCTTTTATCGATTTATGAAATACTCCTAGTTTTAACTTTTGATAATAGTTATGTTCTTTTATAAAAACATCATACGTAACTCTCAAAGTTGCAATTTACATTTACAATAAATAATACTTATAAAGTATGATATATTAAAATACAATAAACAACAAGTAGGATGATGGAGGGTTCCTCGGTGGCGGATCATGTATGAAAAGCCATCCGCTTTGAACAAAGTTTTCTTGATTCAAAAATTGGTCAATGAGGGTTCCTCGGTGGCGGATCATGTTAACGACTTTAATTCGATTTTAACTCGGTTGAAGTCGGTGAATATTAAATTCGATGATGAGCTTGAGGCGTTGTTTTTGCTATATTCATTGCCCGATAGTTGGGCCAGTACGGTTACGGCGTTTAGTGGGCCATCCGGAACTACTAAACTCGCTTTTGAAGGAATTCGTGGATTTGATTCTTAGCGACGGTATTCGAACGAAAGATCCAAGTGGGAGTTCGGGTTCAGTTCTAAGTGTTAGTTGGAAAAGGCTAGGTCAAGAAGTTCATCAAGGAGTAAGAGCGTGGTGTGTTGGAATTGTCAACAAGTTGTGTAACAACCCAACCCGTATTTAAACCGGCCCATAATTTTTTTTCTTTATAATACAATAATATCGTTAGCATTTTGGTACCAATTATGTTTTCAAAACCATCTTTAATACAATAGTAAGTTTAATAAACTTTAAAACATTTAATACATGAGTTAAATATCCAAACGGGCATACACGACCCGACTAATTTAATTTCCAACAAAACCGAGCATGGTGATTGTGGATACGCTACCCAATCCTAATAAATCCAAAGGCACATCTTCTAAAGCAAACTACGCGAGTCCACTAGTCCCCACGCTTACCCGAGTCACCGCCTCCATGCGAATCTATAAAAATAACAACGAGAGGGTAAGCTAACGCTTAGTGCGTGAGAATATACTACATACATATATATGCATAAAATGGACACGCCACACAATAATAAACAAATAGCACATACCGGAGTCCATGCATAAAGGCAAGCTAATCTAAGCATACCGTACGATCACTAAGCAACAAGCTAATAACATCAACAATGTAAGTACACCAACGACGATATGTACCACACCAACAAGCTTCACCCGGAGGGTTAGCTACAACACAACAATACAACAATATCCAAAAGTAACAAGGCATAAAACCGCCCAAGGTTAACCCCTTAACCCAATACCAAATGAAGATTGGCCGAACTACACGAGCCTTAGTAAATTCGCATTCACACGAGACCACTATCTTCAATAACACAACAACATCGAGGTTGGCCGAACAACACGAGCCTTAGTAAATCCGCAACCACACGAGATCACTACCTCAATAAGATGACCGAACTACACGCGTCATCGTGAATCCGCATCCACACGTGATCCACATCACAACTCAATATCAACCTTTCGCCATTGGGGTTACATAATCCACATCACAAGCACATGTGATAACGTACACACAAAGTGTGCACCTCGCCAAAGGTGGTCAACCAAAACGCATAACCGTGCCAATTAGACCTATCACACAAGTCCATCAAATCCACCTATATGTGAAGTGAGCTCTATAACCGAGAACCACTTCACCCGACCCGCACCCATCCTACACATACATATGTACATAGGATATTAACACTCACCTTGAAATCTTGATGGATGCAACCGAACAAATCCACAACATGTCAATGGAACGTACCTAATCCATTATCACAATACAAACAACACAATTAGGGTGGACTTACAAACCAACCCAAATTGACACTTAGTGAGAATTCGACCCAATTGCACTTTCAAGTACAAACCGCGCCCAAACTAACCATTAATCACTAACACAAGTGAAAATGGTCCTAATACACCAATTAAACCCAATCATAAGGGTTGAACACCCATCTTGCCCAAATTGACACATAAACCATAATTTTGACCCATTTCAAAATTAGTCAACCCAAATACACCCAAAAGGTTTCCATTACTTCAATAATCACTAAATACTAGTGATTACACCCATTTTCAAGTCTTACAAGCTTACACTTGCTCACCAAACCCAAAACCCGCCAACATCAACAATAAACCCGAATCTTGGTGTTAATCTTCCATTAACAACTAATGGGGTTTCATTCATGAACATACAATTAAAAGCCCCAAATTTAGATGATGAACACGAAAACGAAATTCGGAGTTAGAGCTTACCGCTAGTATCACCTTGTAGTTAAGAACGAGGAGAACAAAGTTGCCTCTTACACTTTCGATCGAATCCCGCTTCTTCCTTTCCAAATTTCACTTTGAATCAAATGGGGTTTTGAAGTTTTGAGAGAAAATGAAGAAGAAAAGGAAAAAGAAATAAGAGAAATGAGATGAGTGGATGAGATTTAAGATCTCAAATCTGGCGCACACGCGAAATGACCAAAATGCCCCTAAAACCCCTTAAAATCACGAAATCCGGTACCAGTTGTGCAGTAACGCCGCGCTGTGATCCTAGTCACTTAACCAATCCGAACCTTCACGCTATGGTTCTCAACAATCGTTCCAATCCGACTTCTAACACATTTCTCATTAACCCGAAGATTAACCCATTCACTAAATACACACTTGCACACATTTCGAGACGTGCAATACACGCAACATCCGAAGTCTATGACGACCACTTAAAATACGCGAAATCGCCACGTATTCTTCCAATTCCTCTAGGCAATTTTTCTCAAAGAGTCACCTCTAACAACTAAATCGTCACCCGCAATTTATTAAAACCCACAAATCCAAGCACAAGAACTTGCTCAATTCCTCACATCGGGAAAAACTCAACCAATCTCGTACCGAGATATCAACTCCTAGCGTACCATACCAAGTACATCGCTAGTAACAACCACATACCAAAATAAAGTCAACCATCTAACCGATGAAGACCGAATAAAAGTGAATCCTTACGGATAACACTTACCACTTAACGACCCTTGTAGTGCGCAAAAACGGCTATTACGCAACTACCGCAACCTCATAAGCAAACGGCTAAAACTGATAGCGCCCAAAACGACTATGGCAACGCAAATCCCAAGGTGTACAAATAGACTATTGTCACATCCGTAACAACATGTGAGCGAAACAAGGCTACCGCATCACTAATCACACAACATGGTCCTCATGACCCCACCATTGGTGTATAAAACATCCAATAGTTCTCAATACTAACCATATGAAGGCTGGCCGAAACTACACGAGCCTTAGTGAATCCGCACCACAAGCGACTCACCACCTCCACCGCAACAACAATCGAGATTGGCCGAACTACACGCGCCCTAGTGAATCCGAACTACACGAGAGTCACTATCCCAATAGAATGACCGCATCCACATGTGTCATTATGAATCCGAACTACAAGAGACTCACTTCCTCAATATAATGACCGCATCCACATGTGTCATTGTGAATCCGAACTACACGAGACTCACTTCCTCAATATAATGACCGCATCCACACGTGTCATTGTGAATCCGAACTACACGAGATTCACTTCCACAATAGGATGACCGAACTACACGTGTCATCATGAATCCGCATCCACACGTGATCCACCTCCCAAATCCCAACACAGGAATGGTACTTCCATTCCCCATTGGTACTCGCATTTTCCGATAACGTTATACCATACCGATATAACACTACTCCCATGATGAAATTAGCGGACCGAGTCACGGCCATAACCCACCAATCACACACGCTCTTTTGGCCTTATACAACGAGTAGTGTAACATCGCGCACTGCTACACTATAGTGGATCCTAACGGATACTACTAACCATCATCATACGCTACGCGTACACAACGCCAACACCATCGAGCAAGAACCACCTATATCGCACATAGGCACAAAACAATAATTCTCTAAAAGAGAATCCGACATGCACATCCCTTAACTGAGGGATCTCACCTTGTTCGTCAAACACGTCCATTATCTCTCAACGAGAATTACCACATTACCACCTCGGTGATAATTCAAATCCAAAATCATTAGTACAATTTAACTGAAATTGTACTCTACCACAATTGACTAATTCTAGGTCCCGTCACAAATTCCGGATCTACTAAGAGCATCATCCGAAATCTCATACTAAAACCTCCTCGCGCGGGAGTGTAACTCCCCACTTGGAACTACGTTCCATAATCGCACCTTGTACAACCGTACAATGCTACCAAAGGTAGACTTTATTAACAATTGGGTTCACACGACCCATCACCACATCTTGCTCCAATCTTGAGCATGCAAAGGATTTTAACCAATCCTTAAACACTTCGAACGAAGAGTCACCACAATATGAACAAACTTTACTCTCGCAATCATCCAATTGCTATAGCTTGTCAAATTTCCACCTAGTCACTCATGTACCTAAGGGTTTCTCTCCAGTACCCTAAGCACAATGTAACCGCAACACCATCGGAGTCGATCACCACGCTAGTAGGTATGAAAAAGGCACCTATCGTTGCGTCCCGTAGACTCCATTACCAACATTCATCGATGTAGCGACCCGAAAAAATCGTCATTGACGGCGCCGTCTACTTAGGTCCCGTTACGTGGTCATAAGTCTTTAAAACAACGTTTGACCAAAATATGTCGCATTCATTTCATATGTAAAGATGTTTCAAAGTTTACAAAGTAGTTCAACTACTAATACGATACAACACTTTTAAGTACAAATGAAACCTATGCGACATGATTTAATGTAAAGTCAAAAGACGCTCCATGTATGCAAGTATACTCGACATCCAAGCAAGTATCAAAAATAGAGTGCGGAAGCATGTAACACATATCGTTCAAGGACCTGAGAAAGACATAGAAAATCTGTCAACGAAAATGTTGGTGAAATCATAGGTTTATGTGACGCCCCGTACAAAATCAACGTATACGGATCATCAACAACAGGATCTTTACAAGGTCAAACACTATATGCTGTTTAAAAACGAGTTTTGCATTCATGAAAAAGATAACTTCAAATGTTTTACAAAAGATAACGTGACACAAAAGTCATTACAAAACCAGTAATCCAAAATAACATAAGTTACGAATGCAAAATATAAGTTCCATGATTGAGACATCTCTAAGTAATGCAGCGGAAATCTAGCACAACAAGTCCGTAACAGCAAGTCTATAACAGCAAGTTTATAACACCAAGGCAGCAAGTCTAATAGCGGAAGCAACAACGTCTAAGCACCTGAGAAATACATGCTTAAAAAGTCAACACGAATGTTGGTGAGCTATAGTTTGTCTGTAATCAGTAATGTAATGTAGGCCACGAGATTTCAGTGCTTCAACCAGCGTTTCAAATCAGTATTTCAAATCAGTATGATAAAGTATATGCTTATCCGTGGGCACCCGGTAACTAGCTTAACGTAATATTACCCCCTAAAAGTACACTTGGCGAGTGCGTAAGTTTACGAAGTATTAAACACCCATTAAATGCTAGCGCAACTAGCCCGAGTGGGGATGTCAAACCCTATGGATCCATATCTAAGATTCGCATTCACCGGTTCAAAAACCAATGACTAAACGTTACCTAGCTAAGGGGAAAGTTTATGCCGTTGTATAACCCACACATATATAAAGTTTAAGTACTCGTGCCTAGTATGTAAAACGTAAAAAGCGCATGTATTCTCAGTCCCAAAATAGTTAAAGTAAAAAGGGATGCTATAACTCATAGTGATAAGAGCGGTAAAGTCGATAATGAAAGTATGCAAGTAGTAAGTCGGTCCGAAAGGTCGTCAACCTAAGTCAAAGGTTATTAGGTCAGTATGTTATCCTCATAAGTTCTAATAGTGCATAAAATAAGTTTAAGTGTCATCATCATCATCATTCATCGTCATAAAAGCTAAGTAAGTTTGACAAGAATAGAGATCGAAACAATAGGCTGACTTCGGTCAGCTGCTACGACCTCTACGTAAATCGAAAAGACGCGTAATCAGTGGCTATGGCTCCGTATATGATTCCCCTAGTTGCTGACCAATTTACAAAAGCAAACTCATCTTCGTTTGACTGTGGTGACAGTTTAAGTACGAGTAGGTCAGAAATTTTTAGCACAACGATAATAGGGTGTAGTGACTTTCGGAAGGCCATAAATGATAAACCGTAACTCGGATTAAGACGAGGTCTAAATGGAAAATCATCTACTCGAACCGAACTAACTGAAAATTAACTTTCCAGTAGCCTAGGTAGTCTGATCAGATCCTGGAAACAGTAAGCAAGGTGCTCTGGTGGGGTTCTTAGTGCTTGATGCTCATCACGGTTCTCATCCTTGATGCTTGTAGCTTCAAGTGTACAACTCGTTGATGGGTTACAATCACCTTGACCAAGATTCTACCATCAACACACAATATGTTAAGACCAAGTAAGAACACAACTCATTTAAGAGTCTTAGATGGATGATGAACCAAGGTTACATCATATCCTTAGTCTTAACACAATTACAAGTTACATTTACAACTAAAGCTACAAACTTTACTTCAATCAAGCAAGTATGAACATAATCTAAGTAAAATAAAGTGATGAAACCCTAAGCTAGAGAGCTTGGATTCCTTTCACACAAGTTATAAGGTCACAAAGCTAGAAAGCTTGAACCTTTAGTGTTCTTGAAGAACTTGAAGCATAAAGCTTAGATCTTTAAGTTACATGAAGACCATAAACACAAGTTTTGATCTTTATAACAAAGTAATGTGATCATAAGTTAGAAAACTTAGATCCATCAAAAGATATGAAGATTCAAGCTAGAAAGCTTGCATCTTGGTTGTTCTTGAAGATCTTGAAGCATAAAGCTTGGATCTTTAAGTTACATGAAGATTACAAACACAAGTTTGAATCTTTATAACAAAATAACAAGATTAAAGTTAAAAGATATAGATCTACAAAGTAGGTGAAGATTCAATGCTAGAAAGCTTGAATCTTCCATGTTCTTGAAGGATTCAAATCCAAGTTTGAATCTACAAGATGTAATCAAGATCAAAGCTAAAAAGCTAGACCCATGATGATGATGATGAATTCATGAGAGAGAGAGGAAGAAGAAGAAGAAAAATCAATACTTACAATTTTTAGAGAGAGAAGGACTAGAGAGAGAATTAGAGAGTGAGTGTGTGTGAATTACAAATGAAAGCAAGTGTAAAATAGATGGAATAAGGCTTGTATTTATAGGTGAATGAGGTGAGGGGAGGGGGTGGTGGCTGTGATTTTCATGGGGGGACAAGGGAGACCAACTTTTGCTTTTTGGTTAATGGTTGTCTAAAGTTGGTGCTTATGTTAGGATCCCATGCAACATTAAGGATAATACTCGACATAAATGCTAGCATGTTCCCTCTATTAAATGGGCATTTGTTTTACATATTAATGGGTCACTAGCTATTAATAATTAGACTAATTAAATAGTCCACTAACTAGTGTAGGGTGGGCTAAGGCCCAACAAGGTAGAAAGTCCAACAAGACTAACTAGTAAGCATAAGTAAATTACTACGCGTAATTAAGCATCCAAAAACCCAAGTAATTATTATTATAAAATAATAATTAAGATTTCGTAGTCATAATATTCCGATTACGACAAAAGTTAAACGTGTACGCAGTACGCAGTTTGTTCGTAACGTCAAGTGACACTAACGGTCATAAAGGTTTCCGGTGATCAAGTTAAGTATCCTACGTACCTAAAGGCACGTTTTAACATATAAATGAAAGTAAGCCATGTGTATAAAGATTCCAGAGTATAAGATAGCACAGTATACATAAATACGCAGTTTTGCAAAAACACAAGGCACAAAAGCAAGTCGAAAAAGTCGGGTCGTTACATTACCCACATGTTAATGGAAATTTCATCCCGAAATTTGAGGAGTGACTAAGAGTGGTACCATATTTAATTAAGAAGTAGCGTATTAAAGTTCCGTGAGACTCGTGGGCTCAGAAGTGAGTTATTTACCTTGAAGGGTACTTCGGCGTATAAAAGTAAGAATAGGTATATGCCATTAATTAAGTCTCTTGTCCTAAGAGATCAACAAGTTGATTTCGTTTCTTGCTAACATGAATATGTCATCTGAATATATATACCCACAAAAGGAAATATGATGTTTTTAGCCCTACAGGCATCTTCAGTAAGCCGGATGCATGAAATACATCATGAATGTTTCTAAACTTACCTAAAACATTGAGCGCTTGTGTCGCAATACAAAGCTGACAGATAGAATAGAAAACATGATGATCACAACATACTACGTGTGAACTTATCCTTGGATGGAATGAAAGCACAGTTCCATATTGTAACTTTATCCATTCAGTTACATGTTGAAGTTATGGTTATTATTAACTAGAACAACATAAAGTTACAATCAACGAAGGAAGAAATATGTAGAGCATCCACATCAGTGTCGTAAATGTTTTAAGCAGTCCCCTTCCAAGAGGATAACGAGATTCATAGATTCCTAAAGTATCTTACACTACAATTCCGAAAGAAAATCGCATGAAAGGTGTGGTCCTTGAACCAGAGTGAACTCTTCGAGTGGATTGATCCAAATTTATCTTTATACTTATGGGGATGCGCGGATGAGAGGATATGTGAACCCTTGGTCATAATGAACGGTTTACTCTAAGTGAAAAGAATCTCAAAAATGATTCCTTGTACCTCAACCTACTGATTCATAGAGATGACGTTTACGAGGGTGTTTCGATTTAGCCGTGAAACATTGAGAGTAGAAATCCGCCTAGAGCCTTTCCTACGATAGGGTGACCACTGAGTGTTTCCCTGAAAACTTGATTTATCGGCCTGCGTTTTTGCCATGTCTAACCTTAAAAGGAACATTTCATGAGCGCAAAGACTTCTTAACAAATTTTATAAAACTGCCACCCAAAGTGGCTCAAGAGTTTTTAACAAAGATTTTAATAGTAAGCTTTATCCCCAACGGAGGGCGAGAAGAAGCTTGATCCATACATGGTGTAGTCTAATACGAAAACCTTCAATAAAATCAACTAAGGGAGTTTTGAAAAACCTTTAAACGTTTGATGTGATAACAAAAATGGAACGAAGTTCCTAGTAAATTCAGAAGTATGTACAACGTGTACCATTTTGCACAAACTATTTGACTTAAGTTAAAAAACTCAATAAATGAGTGACTTTTAAATATCTTGAAGGTATAACTTAGTATGTACTAACCCAAAATAAGTAAGGGTAAATTTATTCATATATGATTTTATAAATCGCATAAGTGATAGAAAAGTTTTTAGTACTTTCATTTGTCCATAAATCTCGTGAGGACCGCACAAATAAGCAACGTGTAAAATCAACGTGTAAAATTTTTAATAAACATAGTTTTTAGTATTTCAGAGGTTACGATTTGAAAAATATTGAGTGGAAAATCTTTAAATCATCGGTTGACATGTTACTAGATAATGAAAACTAATGAATTAAATGTAGTTTTGATGATTATCAGGGACTTAAGTCTTTGGCCCAAAAATGTTCACGTGCGAAGCCGTTGCTAAAAAGTGAGGTATGGAGGATAGAGCATGAGGATGAGAAGTTAATCGCTTCTTGACTTTGCAAATGCCAAACAGGTTATGGACAATATTAAAGTCGGAGTACTGATGGTGTTAATATCACTAAATGAGAATCCCTTGGAATAAGTCAGGACTTAGGGTTATGTAAGAAATTGCATTGCTCCGACCAGTGTGACAAATGAGATTCTTGGGTAACGCAGTAATTTTGAATGGTTTAAGTGTTAGTGGATGTCCGAAGGCTCTGCATGACGTGGTAGTAAGTGCCTTCATCACACACACACACACACACATGAATCCTTTAATTTCGACGGTTGTAAAGTCTTTAGGATGACTTGGATACGAATAAGCAACCAAAAATTTTATATAATAAGCAACAATTTTTATTTATTTTTTTTTTTATAAAAACTGTTTAAGGTGACAATGTAAGAAAAGAAACGAAGTTCTTAGTAAACTAGGGTTATGTACAACATGCACCATTCAAAGTAAAATATCATTTGAATAAAAAATTTGATTTGTAAAAGTAATAGTAAAATTTCATATGTATTTGTCAAAAATAAGTAATCATTTACTTTATTTTATATAACATATACGATTTCAAAAATTTGCACGAATGGCAAATAAAATAATATAAAACTTTGAGAGGATCGCACAGTAAAATAGTGTGTGAGGAATTTTGGCAAACAAAATTTTCATGTTTCGGAGATTAAAAGTTGGAAAAAGCTTGATGAGGATTGAGTAAAAGATTTTGAAAATTTCGGGTGATATTTGAGGTAATAAAACTATTGAATTTAAATGTGGTTGATGACTATTAGTAGGGCATAAGTCCTTTGACCAAAAATGCTTAAGTGTGAAGTTGTTGCTTATAAGTGAGATATGAATGGGAGAGTGTGAGGATGAGAATTAACTACCCATTGATTTTGGAAAATTTTGAACTGGTATGACTAATATCGAAGTAAGAAGGATGATGGTGTGATTATCATCAAATAAGAAATCTCTCGGAATAAGTTAGGATTCAGAGTCGCGTAAGAATGGGTATCAAATAAGATTCCTGGCTAGTCCTTAAGATAGAATTTGAATCGCCGAAGTGACGGGATACAATTTCCTTTATGTATCGTCATGTAAGTTTATCCATTGTATCGGTTTCTTTCATGGCTAGAAAGTGAGCAGATTTGGTGAGATGGTTAATGATAACCCAGATAGTGTCCTAACCGCCTACCGTTTTTGGTAGCTTCGTGATAAAATCCATTGTTATTCCTTCCCATTTCCATTGTGGGATTTCAGGTTGTTGTCACGCAACTATTAAGGTTCAGCTTCGAGCTACTTCTCTCCCCGTAAACTATTAATGGCTCACCATTCTCACGAGGTACACGAATGACCTTCTCACTATAAATAACTTTCGCTTTCATCCTTGAAAGCCAGTCCATTCAAACTATTTCATCAAAGCTTCCTAACTTGATGAGTATTAGGTTAATCTTAAGGTTCATTCCAACCAAATCTTATTATACTACCGTGAAAAATTCTATCATTCTCCTCAAATAACATCCGCATGTGCGTAGGTAACTAATCCTTTCCACTACTACTTTAAACTTCCAAGTTTTGTTGACATGAGGTCATCTCCAAATGACCCACCTGTTAATTTTAAGGTACTACCTTAAATCATTCCTCTATCTCTGCCAGCTTACCATTAGATTGTCCTATAGAATACTTAACTCTCATGGTTGTTAATGGCTTATTAGTCATAACACTAAGGTTCTTAGATATAAGGTTTCTATCGCTCTAGTATTAAACAACTCCGAGACAATAAAACATCATGACGAAACGTACCCTAACTAAAAATCAGGATCCATGTGAGTCTCCATAGTTGAGATAACGATTGCTCTACAGTAAGTAAGTCCAAAGTTTTTCCTATTTAAGAACTTTGTCCTTAAGTGTCCAGAGTGTCTATATCCATAACAAATTTTCGGGTTATCATTTCTGCAATCAAGGCCCTTCTTGTACAGTATCTGGGCTACGTGGTTATTCTTTCCCTACCTCTAATAGACCATAATGCGTATACTCAAGTGGTTCCTACCAAGATTTTATCTGAATCACTTCATATTCCTTATATAGTAACATTGGGACTTCTGCATGATTCACTTCAATGTAATTATGCTGGCCTGGCGTCATTATATTGTACTAAATCATACGTTCATTCCAATATCACTCCATATGGTCAATGTAACGTGATCACTTCCAGTTCTACTCAATTTCATCCAACGGTGCTTTATCTATACTATCTCAAAACAAAATCTACATAATTAATCTCACGGTTTCTCGGTTGGGTGCGTAGGTTCCGTAGGTCATGCACCAATGCCTAAATGTCCCGAAATTTCTTCAAAATGTTCGGGTTCAGGTAACGTCGTTAGGTTCCTTTCTATAAATTCAATCTGGGTCTCCCGTTGAGTTGTACGTGTAGCAAGTAGTAATACGATATGTCTGGAGGCGACTCCCAAGTCCTTGGGTATGGTTGAGCATCAGTAGAAGGCACTCTGACCTTGTGAAAGGAGATGTCCTCCCGACTTCCCCAATGCCTAAGAGTGTTAGGGTCCTAAATCCAGAAGTGTCGTTAGATCGTCGAGTAGTGGTGAAGAACGAAGGAGATAAGTGACGGTCATGAAAGCCTACGGGATACGGGTCACCTTGCGGGAAGTGAACAACCTTATAATGTTCATATGATGTACGTGGCTAATTAGAGTGAGCTCGGGGTGCGGTTACTCCGACAAGTCCTCACATATCTCCTCCTTCGAGGATCAATTTTAGTGGGCGCGTAATCCAAGGGGTACTCCTCCAAGCTTGCGTGAAGTAATGTTTAGATCTCCGGAACGGTGGAACGACAGTAATAGGTGGATTACAATACTAATCCTTAGGGTTAGAAGAGTGGGAAAAGGGTTCAGAAAAATATCTGAACTAGGAAAGATAAGTTTTCTAAGTCGGTACAGCGAATAGCAGGCATGAAGCAAGCACGTAATCAGGTACTACAGCAACCTAGATCGTCTACAGCAGTATATAGCATGGCAATATTAACAGTACTAAACAGAAGTAACATGCAATCGAAAGTAGATAGTAGTATGCTGTAGCGAGGATAAGCAATAGCATACAGCGAGTTCACATAGCAGTAAGTGTAAGCAGTAGCATGCAGCAGATCATATGGCAGTATAAGTAAGCAGTAACATGCAGCAGTAGTAAGCAGTAACATGAAGTAATATCTACCAGTAGCATGCAACAGTTTCACAGAAACAAGTAAACGAGCAAGTTGTAGATTAGTCCTATTAGCGAATCCTACTCGACTCGGACAAGACTCACTAATGCAACCTAATTCCCTGCAACCAATGCTCTAATACTAAATGTGACGCCCCGTACAAAATCAACGTATACGGATCATCAACAACAGGATCTTTACAAGGTCAAACACTATATGCTGTTTAAAAACGAGTTTTGCATTCATGAAAAAGATAACTTCAAACGTTTTACAAAAGATAACGTGACACAAAAGTCATTACAAAACCAGTAATCCAAAATGACATAAGTTACGAATGCAAAATATAAGTTCCATGATTGAGACATCTCTAAGTAATGCAGCAGAAATCTAGCACAGCAGGTCCGTAACAGCAAGTCTATAACATCAAGTTTATAACACCAAGGCAGCATGTCTAATAGTGGAAGCAACAACGTCTAAGCACCAGAGAAATGCATGCTTAAAAAGTCAACATGAATGTTGGTGAGCTATGTCTATAATCAATAATTTAATGTAGGCTACGAGATTTCAGTGCTTCAACCAGTGTTTCAAATCAGTATTTCAAATCAGTATGATAAAGTATATGCTTATCCGTGGGCACCCGGTAACTAACTTAACGTAATATTACCCCCTAAAAGTACACTTGGCGAGTGCGTAAGTTTACAAAGTATTAAACACCCGTTAAATGCTAGCGCGACTAGCCCGAGTGGGGATGTCAAACCCTATGGATCCATATCTAAGATTCGCATTCACCGGTTCAAAAACTAATGACTAAACGTTACCGAGCTAAGGGGAAAGTTTATGCCGTTGTATGAACCACACATATATAAAGTTTAAGTACTCATGCCTAGTATGTAAAACGTAAAAAGCACATGTATTCTCAGTCCCAAAATAGTTAAAGTAAAAAGTGATGCTATATTTCACAGTGATAAGAGCGGTAAAGTCGATAATGAAAGTATGCAAGTAGTAAGTCGGTCCGAAAGGTCGTCAACCTAAGTCAAAGGTTACTAGCTCAGTATGTTATCCTCATAAGTTCTAATAGTGTATAAAATAAGTTTAAGTGTCATCGTCATCATCATTCATCATCATAAAAGCTAAGTAAGTTTGACAAGAATAGAGATCGAAACAATAGGCTGACTTCGGTCAGCTGCTACGACCTCTACGTAAATTGAAAAGATACGTAATCAGTGGCTATGGCTCCGTATATGAGTCCCCTAGTTTCTGACCAATTTCCAGAACCAAACTCGTCTTTGTTTGACTGTGGTGACAGTTTAAGTGCGAGTAGGTCATAAATTTCAGCACAACGATAATAGGGTGTAGTGACTTTCGGAAGGCCATAAATCCTAAACCGTAACTCGAATTAAGACGAGGTCTAAATGGACAATCATCTACTCGAACCGAACTAACTGAAAATTAACTTTCCAGTAGCCCAGGTGTGTGAATTACAAATGAAAGCAAGTGTAATATGGATGAAATAAGGCTTGTATTTATAGGTGAATGAGGTGAGGGGAGGGGGGTAGTGGCCGTGATTTTCATGGGGGGACAAGGGAGACCAGCTTTTGCTTTTTAGTTAATGGTTGTCTAAAGTTGGTGCTTATGTTAGGATCCCATGCAACATTAAGGATAATACTCGACATAAATGCTAGCATGTTCCCTCTATTAAATGGGCATTTGTTTTACATATTAATGGGTCACTAGCTATTAATTTTTGGGCTAATTAAATAGTCCACTAACTAGTGTAGGGTGGGCTAAGGCCCCACAAGGTAGAAAGTCCAACAAGACTAACTAGTAAGCATAAGTAAATTACTACGCGTAATTAAGCATCCAAAAACCCAAGTAATTATTATTATAAAATAATAATTAAGATTTCGTAGTCATAATATTCCGATTACGACAAAAGTTAAACGTGTACGCAGTACGCAGTTTGTTCGTAACGTCAAGTGACACTAACGGTCATAAAGGTTTCCGGTGATCAAGTTAAGTATCCTACGTACCTAAAGGCACGTTTTAACATATAAATGAAAGTAATCCATGTGTATAAAGATTCCAGAGTATAGGATAGCACAGTATACACAAATACGCAGTTTTACAAAAACACAAGGCACAAAAGCAAGTCGAAAAAGTCGGGTCGTTACATTACCCACCTGTTAATGGAAATTTCTTCCCGAAATTTGAGGAGTGACTAAGAGTGGTACCATATTTAATTAAGAAGTAGCGTATTAAAGTTTCGTGAGACTCGTGGGCTCAGAAGTGAGTTATTTACCTTGAAGGGTACTTCGGCGTATAAACGTAAGAATAAGTATATGCCATTAATTAAGTCTCTTGTCCTAAGAGATCAACAAGTTGATTTCGTTTCTTGCTAACATGAATATGTCATCCGAATATATATACCCACAAAAGGAAATATGATGTTTTTAGCCCTACAGGCATCTTCAGTAAGCCAGATGCATGAAATACATCATGAATGTTTCTAAACTTACCTAAAACATTGAGCGCTTATGTCGCAATACACAGCTGACAGATAGAATAGAAAACATGATGATCACAACATACTACGTGTGAACTTATCCTTGTATGGAATGAAAGCACAATTTCATATTGTAAATTTATCCATTCAGTTACATGTTGAAGTTATGGTTATTATTAACTAGAACAACATAAAGTTATAATCAACGAAGGAAGAAATATGTAGAGTATCCACATCAGTGCCGTAAATGTTTTAAGCAGTCCCCTTCCAAGAGGATAACGAGATTCATAGATTCCTAAAGTATCTTACACTACAATTCCGAAAGAAAATCGCATGAAAGGTGTGGTCCTTGAACCAGAGTGAACTCTTCGAGTGGATTGATCCGAATTTATCCTTATACTTATGGGGATGCGCGGATTAGAGGATATGTGAACCCTTGGTCATAAAGAACGGTTTACTCTAAGTGAAAAGAATCTCAAAAACGATTCCTTGTACCTCAACCTACTGATTCATAGAGATGACGTTTACGAGGGTGTTTCGATTTAGCCTTGAAACATTGAGAGTAGAAATCCGCCTAGTGCCTTTCCTACGATAGGGTGACCACTGAGTGTTTCCCAGAAAACTTGATTTATCGGACTGCGTTTTTGCCATGTCTAACCTTAAAAGGAACATTTCATGAGCGCAAAGACTTCTTAACAAATTTTATAAAACTGCCACCCAAAGTGGCTCAAGAGTTTTTAACAAAGATTTTAATAGTAAGCTTTATCCCCAACGGAGGGCGAGAAGAAGCTTGATCCATACATGGTGTAGTCTAATACGAAAACCTTCAATAAAATCAACCAAAGGAGTTTTGAAAAACCTTTAAACGTTTGATATGATAACATAAACGGAACGAAGTTCTTAGTAAATTCAGAAATATGTACAACGTGTACCATTTTGCACAAACTATTTGACTTAAGTTAAACAACTCAATAAAGGAGTGACTTTTAAATATCTTGAAGGTATAACTTAGTATGTACTAACCCAAAATAAGTTAGGGTAAATTTATTCATATATGATTTTATAAATCGCATAAGTGATAGAAAAGTTTTTAGTACTTTCATTTGTCCATAAATCTCGTGAGGATCGCACAAATAAGCAACGTGTAAAATCAACGTGTAAAATTTTTAATAAACATAGTTTTTCGTATTTCAGAGGTTACGATTTGAAAAAGATTGAGTGGAAAATCTTTGAATCATCGGTTGACATGTTACTAGATAATGAAAACTAATGAATTAAATGTAGTTTTGATGATTATCAGGGACTTAAGTCTTTGGCCCAAAAATGTTCACGTGCGAAGCCGTTGCTAAAAAGTGAGGTATGGAGGATAGAGCATGAGGATGAGAAGTTAATCGCTTCTTGACTTTGCAAAATGCCAAACAGGTTATGGACAATATTAAAGTCGGAGTACTGATGGTGTTAATATCACTAAATGAGAATCCCTTGGAATAAGTCAGGACTTAGGGTTATGTAAGAAAGAGCATTGCTCCGACCGGTGTGACAAATGAGATTCCTGGGTAACGCAGTAATTTTGAATGGTTTAAGTGTTAGTGGATGTCCGAAGGCTCTGCATGACGTGGTAGTAAGTGCCTTCATCACATACACACACACACACACACACATGAATCCTTCAATTTCGACGGTTCTGCATGACGTGGTAGTAAGTGCCTTCATCACATACATACACACACACACACACACGCATGAATCCTTCAATTTCGACGGTTGTAAAGTCTTTAGGATGACTTGGATACGAATAAGCAACGAAAATTTTTATATAATAAGCAATTTTTTTTTTTTTTTTTTTTTTTAAAAACTGTTTAAGATGACAATGTAAGAAAAGAAATGAAGTTCTTAGTAAACTAGGGTTATGTACAACATGCACCATTCAAAGTAAAATATCATTTGAATAAAAAATTTGATTTGTAAAAGTAATAGTAAAATTTCATATGTATTTGTCAAAAATAAGTAATCATTTACTTTATTTTATATAACATATACGATTTCAAAAATTTGCACGAATGGCAAATAAAATAATATAAAACTTTGAGAGGATCGCACAGTAAAATAGTGTGTGAGGAATTTTGGCAAACAAAATTTTCATGTTTCGGAGATTAAAAGTTGGAAAAAGCTTGATGAGGATTGAGTAAAAGATTTTGAAAATTTCGGGTGATATTTGAGGTAATAAAACTATTGAATTTAAATGTGGTTGATGACTATTAGTAGGGCATAAGTCCTTTGACCAAAAATGCTTAATTGTGAAGTTGTTGCTTATAAGTGAGATATGAATGGGAGAGTGTGAGGATGGGAATTAACTACCCATTGATTTTGGAAAATTTTGAACTGGTATGACTAATATCGAAGTAAGAAGGATGATGGTGTGATTATCATCAAATAAGAAATCTCTCAGAATAAGTTAGGATTCAGAGTCGCATAAGAATGGGTATCAAATAAGATTCCTGGCTAGTCCTTAAGATAGAATTTGAATCGCCAAAGTGACGGGATACAATTTCCTTTATGTATCGTCATGTAAGTTTATCCATTGTATCGGTTTCTTTCATGGCTAGAAAGTGAGCAGATTTGGTGAGATGGTCAATGATAACCCATATAGTGTCCTAACCGCCTACTGTTTTTGGTAGCTTCGTGATAAAATCCATTGTTATTCCTTCCTATTTCCATTGTGGGATTTCGGGTTGTTGTCACGCAACTAATAAGGTTCAGCTTCGAGCTACTTCTCTCCCCGTAAACTATTAATGGCTCACCATTCTCGCGAGGTACACGAATGACCTTCTCACTATAAATAACTTTCGATTTCATCCTTGAAAGCCAGTCCATTCAAACTATTTCATCAAAGCTTCCTAACTTGATGAGTATTAGGTTAATCTTAAGGTTCATTCCAACCAAATCTTATTATACTACCGTGAAAAATTCTATCATTCTCCTCAAATAACATCCGCATGTGCGTAGGTAACTAATCCTTTCCACTACTACTTTAAACTTCCAAGTTTTGTTGACATGAGGTCATCTCCAAATGACCCACCTGTTAATTTTAAGGTACTACCTTAAATCATTCCTCTATCTCTGCCAGCTTACCATTAGCTTGTCCTATAGAATACTTAACTCTCATGGTTGTTAATGGCTTATTAGTCATAACACTAAGGTTCTTAGATATAAGGTTTCTATCGCTCTAGTATTAAACAACTCCGAGACAATAAAATGTCGTGATGAAACGTACCCTAACTAAAAATTAGGATCCATGCGAGTCTCCATAGCTGAGATAACGATTGCTCTACAGTAAGTAAGTCCAAAGTTTTTCCTATTTAAGAACTTTGTCCTTAAGTGTCCAGAGTGTCTATATCCATAACAAATTTTTTGGGTTATCATTTCTGCAATCAAGGACCTTCTTGTACAGTATCTGGGCTACGTGGTTATTCTTTCCCTACCTCTAATAGACCATAATGCGTATACTCAAGTGGTTCCTACCAAGATTTTATCTGAATCACTTCATATTCCTTATATAGTAACATTGGGACTTCTGCATGATTCACTTCAATATAATTACGCTGGCCTGGCGTCATTATATTGTACTAAATCATACGTTCATTCCAATATCACTCCATATGGTCAATGTAACGTGATCACTTCCAGTTCTACTCAATTTCATTCAACGGTGCTTTATCTATGCTATCTCAAAACAAAATCTACATAATTAATCTCACGGTTTCTCGGTGTGGGTGCGTAGGTTCCGTAGGTCATGCACCAATGCCTAAATGTCCCAAAATTTCTTCAAAATGTTTGGGTTCAGGTAACGTCGTTAGGTTCCTTTCTAGAAATTCAATTTGGGTCTCCCGTTGAGTTGTACGTGTAGCAAGTAGTAATACGATATGTCTTGAGGCGACTCCCAAGTCCTTGGGTATGGCTGAGCATCAGTAGAAGGCACTCTGACCTTGTGAAAGGAGATGTCCTCCCGACTTCCCCAATGCCAAAGAGTGTTAGGGTCCTAAATCCAGAAGTGTCGTTAGATCGTCGAGTAGTGGTGAAGAACGAAAGAGATAAGTGACGGTCATGAAAGCGTACGGGATACGGGTTACCTTGCGGGAAGTGAACAACCTTCTAATGTTCATATGATGTACGTGGCTAATTAGAGTGAGCTCAGGGTGCGGTTACTCTGATAAGTCCTCACATATCTCCTCCTCCGAGGATCAATTTTAGTGGGCGCGTAATCCGAGGGGTACTCCTCCAAGCTTGCGTGAAGTAATGTTTCGATCTCCGGAATGGTGGAATGACAGTAACAGGTGGATTACAATACTAATCCTTAGGGTTAGACGAGTGGGAAAAGGGTTCAGAAAAATATCTGAACTAGGAAAGATAAGTTTTCCAAGTCGGTACAACGAATAGGAGGCATGAAGCAAGCACGTAATCAGGCACTACAGCAACCTAGATCATCTACAGCAGTATATAGCATGGCAATATTAACAGTACTAAACAGAAGTAACATGCAATCGAAAGCAGATAGTAGTATGCAGTAGCGAGGATAAGCAATAGCATACATCGAGTTCACATAGCAGTAAGAGTAAGCAGTAGCATGCAGCAGATCATATGGCAGTATAAGTAAGCAGTAACATGCAGCAGTAGTAAGCAGTAACATGAAGTAATATCTACCAGTAGCATGCAGCAGTTTCACAGAAACAAGTAAACGAGCAAGTTGTAGATTAGTCCTATTAGCGAATCCTACTCGACTCGATCAAGACTCACTAATGCAACCTAATTCCCTGCAACCAATGCTCTAATAGTAAATGTGATGCCCCGTACAAAATCAACGTATACGGATCATCAACAACAGGATCTTTACAAGGTCAAACACTATATGCTATTTAAAAACGAGTTTTGCATTCATGAAAAAGATAACTTCAAACGTTTTACAAAAGATAACGTGACATAAAAGTCATTACAGAACCAGTAATCCAAAATAACATAAGTTACGAATGCAAAATATAAGTTCCATGATTGAGACATCTCTAAGTAATGCAGCGGAAATCTAGCACAGCAGGTCCGTAACAGCAAGTCTATAACAGCAAGTTTATAACACCAAGGCAGCAAGTCTAATAGCGGAAGCAACAACGTCTAAGCACCTGAGAAATACATGCTTAAAAAGTCAACACGAATGTTGGTGAGCTATAGTTTGTCTGTAATCAGTAATGTAATGTAGGCTACGAGATTTCAATGCTTCAACCAGCATTTCAAATCAGTATGATAAAGTATATGCTTATCCGTGGGCACCCGGTAACTAACTTAACGTAATATTACCCCCTAAAAGTACACTTGGCGATTGCGTAAGTTTACGAAGTATTAAACACCCGTTAAATGCTAGCGCGACTAGCCCGAGTGGGGATGTCAAACCCTATGGATCCATATCTAAGATTCGCATTCACCGGTTCAAAAACCAATGACTAAACGTTACCGAGCTAAGGGGAAAGTTTATGCCGTTGTATGAACCACACATATATAAAGTTTAAGTACTCATGCCTAGTATGTAAAACGTAAAAAGCGCATGTATTCTCAGTCCCAAAATAGTTAAAGTAAAAAGGGATGCTATAACTCACAGTGATAAGAGCGGTAAAGTCGATAATGAAAGTATGCAAGTAGTAAGTCGGTCCGAAAGGTCGTCAACCTAAGTCAAAGGTTACTAGGTCAGTATGTTATCCTCATAAGTTCTAATAGTGTATAAAATAAGTTTAAGTGTCATCATCATCATCATTCATCATCATAAAAGCTAAGTAAGTTTGATAAGAATAGAGATCGAAACAATAGGCTGACTTCGATCAGCTGCTATGACCTCTATGTAAATCGAAAAGATACGTAATGAGTGGCTATGGCTCTGTATATGAGTCCCCTAGTTGCTGAACAATTTCCAGAACCAAACTCATCTTCGTTTGACTGTGGTGAGGGTTTAAGTGCGAGTAGGTCAGAAATTTTTAGCACAACGGTAATAGGGTGTAGTGACTTTCGGAAGGCCATAAATCCTAAACCGTAACTCGGATTAAGACGAGGTGTAAATGGAAAATCATCTACTCGAACCAAACTAACTGAAAATTAACTTTCCAGTAGCCCAGGTGGTCTGATCAGATCCCGGAAACAGTAAGCAAGGTGCTCCGGTGGGGTTCTTAGTGCTTGATGCTCATCACGGTTCTCATCCTTGATGCTTGTAGCTTCAAGTGTACAACTCGTTTATGGGTTAGCATCGTCTTGACCAAGATTCTACCATCAATACACAATATGTTAAGACCAAGTAAGAACACAACTTATTTAAGAGTCTTAGATGGATGATGAACCAAGGTTACATCATATCCTTAGTCTTAACACAATTACAAGTTACATTTACAACTAAAGCTACAAACTTTACTTCAATCAAGCAAGTATGAACATAATCTAAGTCAAATAAAGTGATGAAACCCTAAGCTAGAGAGCTTGGATCCCTTTCACATAAGTTATAAGGTCACAAAGCTAGAAAGCTTGAACTTTTAGTGTTCTTGAAGAACTTGAAGCATAAAGCTTAGATCTTTAAGTTACATGAAGACCATAAACACAAGTTTTGATCTTTATAACAAAGTAATGTGATCATAAGTTATAAAACTTAGATCCATCAAAAGATATGAAGATTCAAGCTAGAAAGCTTGCATCTTGGTTGTTCTTGAAGATCTTGAAGCATAAAGCTTGGATCTTTAAGTTACATGAAGATTACAAACACAAGTTTGAATCTTTATAACAAAATAACAAGATTAAAGTTAAAAGATATAGATCTACAAAGTAGGTGAAGATTCAATGCTAGAAAGCTTGAATCTTCCATGTTCTTGAAGGATTCAAATCCAAGTTTGAATCTACAAGATGTAATCAAGATCAAAGCTAAAAAGCTAGACCCATGATGATGATTTTCATAACCCGTCCTAATCCATCTGAACGAAGTCCATATCGATTATAAACGATTCATAATAGTTGATTACATCGCGAGGTACTTGACCTCTATATGATACATTTTATAAACATTGCATTCGTTTTTAAAAGACAAACTTTCATTACATCGAAAGTTGACAGGCATGCAGTTCATTTCATAATATATCAAACTATCAATGACCTAATAATAATCTTGATAAATTCAACAACTCGAATGCAACGTTTTTTGAAATATGTCATGAATGACTCCAAGTAATATCTCTAGGATGAGCAAATGCACAGCAGAAGATTTCATTAATACCTGAGAATAAACATGCTTTAAAGTGTCAACCAAAAGGTTGGTGAGTTCATTAGTTTAACATAAATAATCATTTCCATCATTTTAATAGACCACAAGATTTTCATTTCTCATAAATATACGTCCCATGCATAGAGACAAAAATCATTCATATGGGTTGAACACCTGGTAACTGACATTAACAAGATGCATATAAGAATATCCCCTATCATTCCGGGAAATCCTTCGGACATGATAAAAACAACATCGAAGTACTAAAGCATCCGGTACTTTGGATGGGGTTCGTTAGGCCCAATAGATCTATCTTTAGGATTCGCGTCAATTAGTAGACTGGTTTACTAATTCTTAGGTTACCAAGTAAAAAGGGGCATATTCGGCTTCGATCATTCACCCATATAATGTAGTTTCAATTACTTGTGTCTATTTCGTAAAACATTTATAAAAATTGCGCATGTATTCTCAGCCCAAAAATATAAAGGGTAAAAAGGCAAATGAAACTCAACATACTGTATTTTGTAGTAAAAATACATATGACTATATTGAACAATGCAGGGTTGGCCTCGGATTCACGAACCTATATCATTTGTATATTCATTAATACATATAACCGTACTCGAACAATTTCATATACTATCTTTTTATATATTATTTATTTAATTTATATATATATATATATATATATATATATATATATATATATATATATATATATATATATATATATATATATATATATATATTTGAAAATAATTATTACTTATATAGCTATATATATATTTATGTTGTATATATATTTAAAATGATTAATATCTATATATTTAATTATATTAATTTATCTATATATATATAAAAATAGTTAGTATTATATCTAAAATTCATTGGTTTGTTATATATATATAAGTATCTATGTGAATAATGTTAATATATTTTACATATAGGCATATAAACTATTAGTACAATTATAATATATATGTTAGGTCAAAATATTATCTATAACAAAAATGATAGTTTTGAAAATTATGATTTACTAATAATAATAACGATATTGTTTAAAAAGATACTTATGTTAATAATAGCACTAAAATGATAAGTTAATGATCATAATAATAATAATATTATTCATAGTTGTGTCAATAATCATAATACTAATAATAAATGATAACGTCAGTAATGATTTTATTACTAATACTTTTGTTGATAATAAGAATAATAATACTAACAATTTATAAAATGATACTAATAATAATATTTAAAATGATAAATTGTATTATGTTCATAATAACGATAATAGTAATAATAATGATCATAATTATAATAACAATAATGTATATGTAATATTAGTAATAATAATATCAATAATACTTATAATAATACTAATGATAATTATAATACTTTTAGATATAATAACAATGATAATAATTATAACCTTAATAATAACAATAATAATAAATGATCATAAATCTTGTATTAGTAATAATAACAATACTAATAATTATAATTATATTACTAATAACAATAACAATAATAATAATCAATAACAATAATAATAATCATGGTAATAACAATAATAATAATAATAATAATAATAATAATAATAATAATAATAATAATAATAATAATAAATGATGATAATAATAATAATAATAAATAAAAACATAAAGACTACCTTAAAGAATTGAATTTCCAAAAAGAAACCGCCCATGCCCGGGCTCGAACCCATAACCTCTCGCAAACCCGAACAAGTACCCAACCATCTGGTCTACCTCGTTTTACCTACCCATTCTGCTTCCTATATTTATTTAGCCCGTAATTCTGTTATCCTATGTCTTCTTCTTTTATTCGATTGACCAGAGCATATAATAACCAAACCACAACTATAAGTTTGTGTTAAATTTAAATTTGAAACGGAAATAACAAGTGGTTTGATAAATTACTGAAAACAGAAGAAAAAAATAAAAATAAAAAAATACCTGCTGTTCGTAAAAAAAAAAAAATGAAGTCCATATATGATTTTCAAATTTGAGATTGTTTTAGACCAATCTTACAATACGAATTATATTTCAAATCATCTCTAGAAACTTTATGGATCCTCAATTGATCCAAAAACAACATATAAATCACGAATTCGAAGGAAGAAGAAACAGTTGACTTTTTATAACCAAATCTTTGACTTTGAAATTCAAACTCGTTAGGAAAAATTGAAATCTGAAACTTTGCATAAAGTTTATATAGATTAATCCTAACAACTCTGCGTTAATACTTTTTACTATTTGATTCGAATTTGTGAATTTGCAAAATTTATCAAGAACAGAGGTTACGGGCCCGTGTTCTTGTTTTTCTGTTTTTAATTTTCGAAGTGCAGAGGAAACCTATTATGTAAAGTGATTGAATACAGTATATGACAACTCTGAATAATCATTATTGTTGTAATGTGTTTAAAATCGACATTATTTACTTGGGCTGACAAAAAGTACATAAAATATTCAATCAGGAAAAAAATATATCGACCCTTATATGATTCTTTTTGTTGTTATTGTGAAGTGAATCTGATTTAGGAAAAATTCAAAGACAGAAAAACAAAAGTGATTACAGTTTAAAGCTATATAAAACAGATTATGATACTTCCTGTATATATTAAACTATTTTCTACATGTATGTATATCTGTATACATATTGGTATATATGTATACATAGTACCGTATCTATTAGTATTTTATCCATATATATTTATAACTATAAATTGTATATGCATGTATTTATATATATCTTTATTTGTATAACTATATATATATTTATATATTAAATATATAAAGAAACATAGTAATATTAATAATGTTAATTATACAAATATTAATATTAACAATTAGTTTTTATAATCATAATGAAATTAAAAATGACAACAATCATAATTTACCATCAAGATTAATAATAATTATATTAGTAATAGCAACACTAATAATATAATAAGTTAAGCTTATCAAATTTCATATTTAAATTACTAATACCGATATCAATATTAATAATAAAAGTAATTAATATTAGTAAAGATAGCAATTTAAATTCATTAAATTTCATACCTATATAATATCTATAATAATATAATTAATACTGATATTAGTTTTAATATTAGTTAGTCATAATAATGAAGTATTAAATATTACTATAACAATTATAACTTTAACTTATTATTATTATTTATGTAAAACTTAATAATCACAAAATATTAATTTTTATTAAATATTTATTATTTATAAATTATATATATATATATATATATATATTATAATATAATAGTTGTACATAGGAATCATATATATATATATATATATATATATATATATATATATATATATATATATATATATATATATATATATATATATATATATATATATATATATATATATTCATTTTAAATTACACTTAATTATTTTTGTATCTTATTTTTACATTTTTACTTTTGTTTAAATTAAGTTTTCAAATTATTATATATATATATTCGCACATAACAGTTCGTGAATCGTCGAGAATAGTCAAAGGTTAATTGAATATATGAAACAGTTCAAAAATTTTGAGACTCAGTTTAACAGACATTGCTTATCGGGTCGGAAACATATAAAAATTAAGTTTAAATTTGGTCAGAAATGTCCGGGTCGTCACAGTACTTACCCGTTAAAGAAATTTCGTCCCGAAATTTGAGTGAGGTGGTCATGGATAACATTAAAAAATGTTTTCATGACGAATATGAGTCGATAAATAGAGTTTTATCATTATTGACTAATATAGATAAAACAATTTAATTATGTGAAGCGTACGAGTGAAGCTGTCACAAAAGATTGAGATAGAGATTTAACTTTCGATGTAGTCACGGTGGATTTCCGGAATTTAAGGAATTTAAAAGAAAATCTTTGGAAATTTAAAAGATCTGATTCTTCGGCGAATAAGGAAATCAGGATCTCTCTAATTAAATGCGAAGATCTGCCTTGATTACTCTGTCTGGTATTTCCATTATAAATTAAACTTTTCCGTTCCATGATTCTCACCATTCCTATACTTTCTTTCTTAGTTCATACCTCTAAAAGATTGTGAAAATGCTTAATCCCTTTCTAATCCTTGATATTTTTCTAGTTATCATTTCTGTCATCCTTTTTTTTTAATCTTCCACCAGAAAAAATCTGTTTACTTCTACTTTTACCTTGGGGTGATACTATTCTTGATTATACCGTGTCTTTATATTGCTATTCGTATTAACATCCACGGTTTGTAACCTCCGTGTTGTTATTGAGCTTTATATCCTCCTTTATATTTCGGAGCTCCATGCTTTTGTTTTCTCTTCCCGATATTAAATAGATCAAGTAATGGTCCAGAATTCGTAGATATGGAGTTTTGAATGAACTTAATGTTCTAAACAAGAAAGAATGTTATAGCACGATTTGATTTGTCGAATTACCAGAATCACTAAGAATAGAACTATCAAGAATATACTTTTTTGATATGTTCAGAAGTTAAGCAGAATGAAAGAGTTGTGTAACATGACACCTGATGACGTTATAATATGTAAATCATCATGTTCCATTTAGAAACTCAGCATGACTTATTGTAATATAATCACATTGATCAAGTGTCATTATATTATACTAACTCATGCATCAGTTTCCAACATTACTTCAATAACATTCATATTTTAAGCTCGAAAGTTTACAGAATATAGAAACTAACAGTTTCTATATGATGTAACACTGATAGCACGAAGAGATTAATGATTTCAGATAAGAATAGTTATAAAAATATCTTCAGAAATACGGAGGATATTTATAATGAAAGATACGATGATATCTTGGAATTTCTAATATCGAAGGATGGTGAAGAAAATTTGTCCGCAAGAGTTTGGAGTCAGAAGCAAGGTATTCGCTAAAGATTTCATCAGAAACAGATTCATCAGGATTCTTAATGTACAAGTTTAGTCCTTGTGATTTGTTCAGAGACTCCTTCGTAGTTTGCTCAATTAGTTTTTCAGTTTCAAACTTTTTCCGAGCTTTGCCAACATACAATTCTTTATCATCAACTTTTGGCTGTTGAGGTTGTTTACAGTTTTTGTTGCTTCATTCAACTTTTTAAAATTCAGAGTATTAATTCGCAGACTGAGTGCTTTTCAGAATTTCAGAATGGAAAGTCATAATTCTAAGAGATAAGGGTTATATGTATACATATAACTGTTGATGTAGACCTGCTGCGAGATTTCAAAATACTGATTTCTGATTCCCAGTTGGTATGAAAAATTCTCGTTACAAGATGCGGACGAGAATATGATAGGGTTTTGATGAACAAATATAATGATTTATCAGAGAGATTTAAATCAAGAAGCAACGAGGTTGCTGGTACGTCTGCTGGTAATATGGTGGAATATAAAAGGTTCTCCGGCAACAATAAAAGAGCACGCATATATATCAAGGTTATACTAAGGTTGTTTCGAACGAAAAGTCGAAGTTGATTTGCTGGAGCTGTGACAAAATTTGCTACTTTGAAAGGAATTACCAAGTTATTTTGGGTAATAATAACACTAAAGGAATTAGCACAACTACGCGTTAAACGTTTACTCAGTTTCCGAGAGTTTTTCAGATGCATAACTAAGTGCATCAATCTCTTCTTACGTAGATGAAGTGATGTTGGTTCATCCTCTCGATTGAGGTGTTTTCAAGAATTACGAAAGGTTTGAACGCAGATTGTAATCGTCAAGATACAAATGAGGTTTAAGATGAAATCAAGTGGCAAACTTGAAGAATTGTTTAATTTCATATGTTATATTCAATATTTTAATTCATTTTAATTGTCCAATGTTATTAGTCCACAGTCGATAGTCCACAGTTGACAGTCCAATAATTCATATATGATTTAATATATAATATTCGAATTAATTAATACGTATCGTGACCCGTGTACATGTCTCAGACTCGATCACAACTCAAACTATATATATTATTGTAGAATCAACCTCAACCCTGTATAGAGAACTCGATCATTACTGCATATAGAGTGTCTATGGTGATTCCAAATAATATATATAGATGCGTCGATATGATATGACAAAACCTTGTATACGTGTCCCGATATTTAAAGTGCGTAAAAATAAATAACAGAAAATAAATGACGATAAATAAAGTGCATAAAGTAAATAACAGAAATTAAATGACGATAAATAAAATTGCATAATTGAATTGCGATAAACAAACTGCGATAAATAAAATGTAATACGGAATTAACAGTTAGCTAGGATTTCGTTAGCGTGGATTCTTAACAAAATTTCTCATAGTTAATTTGTTTGTTTCTATCAAATTTTATTTTGTCCAACGTTTTCTTCATTATGCCACTTGTTGGATTCTAATAGATCAAAATCCAAATATGAAATTTAAATGAAAATGGTTATTCTGTGGTGAACGAATACGTATGTCTGTGGATGTAAGTAGGATAGTAAATGACTGTTGAATCAGATTCGAAGAACGTACAATATAACTTATTAATATGAAATCTAAATATCCTTCGGGTATTACCTACCCGTTAAAATATTTTCACCATTAGCGGTTTGTACAAAAGAATTTTTAATTACAATCTTTATGAAAACATATATACATATATATTTTCTTCAGATGTAATCATGGATTTAATGAGTCAATATGATATTAAACTCATTTGATTTATCGTTAGAACAAGAATATATAATCTCTAAAACATTAGAGATTACATAATCGCCATGTCGAACGAAGATAAATGATGTAGAACGATTCATAGAACGATGATTATACTCGAGGTACAGAATGAGATGTTGAGGCATGGATTGTTGAAACTTGGGTTGTTGGTGGTACTGGTGCCATTGGTGCTGAGGCTGGTGATGTTACTGGTGTTGGTGATACTGCTGGTGCTTGCAAATTGTATACCGTGCTCTCTAAAGTTAATACTCGAGCTCGGAGTTCTCTAACTTCTTCTACTAACCCTGGTTGATTATCAGTGTGAGGTAGAGGTCGGATATCTTCTCTAGTTCCGTTAATGGTAGCTTCAAGATGAAAAATTCTTGCAAATAGGGTATAAACGGTGTTGCGAACTGGTTCGCTGGTGAGCGGGTCAAGTACTCCAAGGTTAGTTGGTAGATTCGATTCATGATATGGAGTACCTTCTTCCCTTCTCCATAGGGTGAGTATGTCGCGAACCCACCCCCATTTTCTCCAGTAATCACGGTAGTTGATTGGTTGGTGTGCTCCTGTCACGCTGTCTTCGGAGTCTAATGATACCGCCACCCGCAGGCGCACCGCAAGAGTATGCGGACAATCACTATTGTGCGTATGCGTGTTCTTGTGTGCGGTATGCGGCGTGCGAATGCCTTTGTTCCCGGTACGGCGGTTGCTTAGCTGTCAAGTAAATATCTTTTCCATAATTATATTCGTGATTCGGGGGAGTCAGTTATGGATACGATTAACGTGATCTGGGACGATTCTAGAATTAGGGTTTGCCTATAAATACAAACCCTAATCATCATTTACCGGACACAGCACATTACGTAACCATCGCATACGATACACATTACGTAAAACAGCATCATTCAACATCTCTTCAAGGTTAACAGGTTAGTCTTTTGTAAGCTAGTACCTACGACCTTATTTGGGGCCTCTTGATCGACGACCGTTATCGGATGTGGACTTAATCACTTGGCCACCCCGCCGACATCATCATGTCGGCCAGGATTATTCACGGTAGCCGGACCGGAGAGCTACGTTCTAAGATCCTTAAAATCCTCCCTTATGTATTGAGCAGGCATATTAAACCCCGCGGTTAAAATATGCATGATCAAGTGGTGCTTTCATTGAGAGTCGAATTAATTCAAGACTGTTTAATTGCCTTTTCTTTTAAGGTTTTGAATTGTATGACTCGTTATTTACAAAATTTTTGAATTTTTTCTTTAACAGTATCATGACTTCCGAGGAATCATTGGAACATACCCAAACAGATGTTCAGAACGCACCGTCTGGTAGTCAACATACACCGGTTATGACTACGGGGGCCGCTACTCAGGCGGGATACACGATATACCCTCCACCGATATCCGGCGAACCCTTTCAGAGGTACAAGCCGATATATTCAGACGGGGTCACACCGCCAAGAGCAAACTCACCAGTCACAACCACGCGGCTGGACTTTTCGTCAGTGGATCCAAGGGTCATCTTTGCAGGCACTGGCGGTGGAACAACGGGGCCGCATGTGGTTTGCTGTGGCCAGGTACCTATTTACAGTACCACTGTTTCAATACCTCTGCATACGCAGAGCATTCAGCAGAATTCGTCATTTACACCGTTGTAACCTTGGCAACTACCGCGCCCAGTTTCACAATTTTTAACTCCTGCGGATGCGCAGGCGTTACTTAATAGTTGGGGATTTGGGGTCATCCCAGATGCGAACTCTCATTGGCCGCCGATAACAGCGCAGCAGCAAAGCACAGCGCATACAGTTGGGCTTTTAAGTGTGTATCCTCAAGTTTCGCAGATATCAGCGCCACAGGTTTCGCTTCCTTTACAGCCACCTGTGTACTCTGCGTCTTCAAGTTATCCCTCTTTTCCAACGCAGCAGCCTTGGTTATATCCGCAGACGCAGGGTCAACCTTGGTAAAATGTTCAAGGGCAGGCAAATCTTGCAAGTCAATTCATGCAGGCCGCACCTCCTGATATGGTTCACTTATTTTCACAACCTGACTTTGTTCAGGACATGATGAAGCGTTTCTTTGCAAATTTGAAGGGGATCCTGTCAAACCACCCTTCGAGCTACCGACTACCTTTGACAAGTTTCCTCCGCATATATCCGCATACCCGTTTCCATCAGCACCAAAGATACCTAGCACGTTGGGTACTTAAAATGGCCTGACCGATCCAGATGATTTTTTACAGCGCTTCGAAGGCGCAATGCGCACTCAAGGCTGGGTGGATCCGGTTGCGTGTCAGATATTTCCTATGACACTACAGGGTATTGCTCGTGAGTGGTTTAATAAGTTGCCGGCGGGTAGTATTGCCGGGTTTATGGATCTGCGGACAAAGTTTTTACTGCAATATCAGAATCAGAGACCACGCAAGCGCACTCACATTGAATGCCATGACATCGTGCAGAAGCCCAAGGAATCTTTGGGCGAATTTCTCACAAGGTATACTAATGAGTGCCTGCGTATACCAGATCTCAAACCAGAGCAACAGATTTCCGGACTCATACATGGTATAAACTCAGAACGTCATCCAACACTGGTAAATCGTCTGCGCCATACAGTCCCAACAACTTTTGCTGAGGTGCTTAATGAATTCCACAACTATATGCGGAGTGGCGAAGATAATGGCATTCCAACAGCTAGCTCACGCAACGAGAGAAAGGACGATGATGATCGTTCGCGCGATCAAAGTCGTGGTAACAACTCTCGTGGATAGTATCCTAGCGGTGGTCCCATCAGGAATGATAAAGGGAAATCAAGTGGCAATTATCGAAACAATAATCAGCGCGGCATCAATAATCAGAACTATGCGCTACTCAAAAGTTTGTCCAAAACGCCCAAGGAAATTTTGGCAACGGAGCCAGTATGCGCGACCTTCGTGGTTCCAACTCCGCTTACAGAATTTAGCAAGCGGGACAAAACAAAGTATTGTGAATTTCATGATGATTATGGTCACGACACCAATCGGTGTAAAAACTTGATGGAACGGGTTCTGGAAGCGCTTCGCACGGGCAAATTGGATCATCTAAAACCACCTAAAAAGGACAAGGGAAAGACCGCAGAAGAGGCTTCGAAGTCTAAGACTTTCGCGTGGCAGAAAGTTGACAAAGCGAAAAATGCCGACTTAACCATTAACATGGTTGACGCAGAAAAAATCAGCCAGCGGAGAAAGTACAACGATCACCAGGATTGGGAGCTTCTCCCGATCACTTTCCCTCCTGTAATGTCAATTAATTCTGTTAATGAGCCCATTATCATCAAGTGTCGCATCCCCGATTGCGGAATCCAGGTTAAGCGCATGCATGTTGACACTGGCAGCGGTGTCGATATTATGTATGAGCATTGTTATCATTTCCTTCCGGCAGAAGTCAAAGCGCAGTTACGCTAGCCTGATATTACGCTATCAGGGTTTTCTGGAGAAAACTCGTGGCCGCTAGGCCGAATAGAGTTAATGATAGAGCTTGCGGATGACAGGAACCCGCAGATGATCAGGCGTGAATTGGTCGATTTTTATGTGGTTCGTTCAACTTCACGATATAACGCACTGCTAGGGAGAAACTTCATACGGCGTTTTAACATTATCCCATCGGTAGTGCATGGTTTGATTAAGTTTCCCACACTAGGAGGCGTTGCCACAGTTGCGTCACATCAAGCAACCGAGTTGTGTGGCTCAGTTGCGCCTATAAGCACTCCTAGCGTGGAAGAACAACTGGCAAATTGTGCAGTCATAGCAAATCGCTTGCATCCGGATAAGCGAATTAAAATCGGCGCAGGCTTGTCAGCCGAAACAAAGGCCAAATTGCATGGAATTTTGTCCGCAAACGCAGATGTTTTCGCGTGGCGAGAGTCAGACATGACTGGGGTTCCGTGTGATATTGCGGAACATAAGTTAAATGTTAATCCATCATTGACACCCGTTAGGCAAAAGAAGCGGCATATGGCTCTAGACCGCAGTGATTGGTTGTGCGCAGAGGTGGACAACCTTGTCAAAGCAAGCATTCTTGCGGGAAGTGCGTTATCAGACATGGGTTGCAAATCCTGTATTGGTAAAAAAGGCTGACGGTAACTGGAGGATGTGCGTTGATTTCAAAGATATTAATAAGGCATGTCTCAAGGACAATTACCCTCTCCCGGAGATAGACTGGAAGGTAGAATCACTATCGGGATTTAGGTACAAGTGTTTTCTGGACGCATACAAGGGTTATCACCAAATCTTAATGGCTGCGGAAGATGAGGACAAGACTGCTTTTCATACGCCGCAGGGTATTTATTGTTACACGAAGATGCCTTTCGGTTTAAAGAATGCTGGCGCGACCTATCAGCGTGTAATTGACGCAGCATTCAAGCACCAAATCGGTAGAAATCTTGAAGCGTACGTCGACGACTTGGTAATTAAAAGCAACACCGAAGAAGACATGCTCGCGGACATCCTGGAAACGTTTGCATCTCTGCGCAGGATCAACATGAAGCTTAACCCGCTTAAATGTAGTTTTGGGGAAGAGGAATGCAAGTTTTTAGGTCATGTGGTGACAGCGCGGGGTATCAAGGCCAATCCCAAAAAGATTGAAGCCATTGATAATTTGCCATCTCCAAAGACAAAGAAAGATGTGCAGAGTCTAACGGGGAAGCTTGCGGCTATCACACGGTTTCTGTCGAAAGCCGCAGAACGACAGTTACCATTCTTCAGTACTTTGAAAAATTGTTTGAAGAAAAAAGACTTCGTATGGACTCAGGAAGCAGAATCAGCCTTTCAGGAGATGAAAAAGGTGCTTGCAGAATTACCAACACTTACTGCGCCAGTATCAGGAGAAACGCTAACGCTGTACCTCGCGGCATCGAAATAAGCTGTCAGCTCAGTCCTCATCGCGGATCGCGGAAAGGTAATCCATTAATTTACCTGCTTTATTTATATCGCAGAAATTTAACGACTGAGGTTTTTCTCAGACGCAAATGCCGGTCTACTTCGTAAGCAAGACGCTGACATCAAGCGAAGTAAACTACTCACCAATAGAAAAGCTTGTATATGCGCTGGTCCATACGGCGCGGCGTTTGCGCCGATATTTTCAAGCACATCCAATCGTGGTTCTAACTGATCAACCAATCAAACAGGTTGGTAAACGCCTACTTTGCGGCAATGACCGGGGTTACCGCATTGACTAACGCAATCATTTTTCTTTCAGGTGTTATACAAGCCTGAGATTTCTGGCCGAATGGCTAAGTGGGCAGTTGAATTAGGTGAACATGAAATAAATTTTTCTTCGCGCAGTGCGGTTAAGGGTCAAATACTTGCTGATTACCTAGCAGAATTACCTGCGGATGTCGAGGCATCAGCAGAACATCAGGATCCACCTGCACCAACTTTGTCACCATGGGAATTGTACACCGATGGTGCATGCAGCGCATCTGGTGCGGGTGCGGGTGTAATTTTAACAGGCCCGGATGGCGAAGAGCATACATACGCACTGCGATTTAATTTTGCTGTTACAAACAACGAAGCAGAGTATGAGGCTCTGTTAGCAGGTATGCGCATTGCGCACAGGTTAAATGTTAAAATTTTGCACGCATATGTGGATTCAAAGCTAGTATGCAGTCAGGTCAGCGGAGATTTCGAAGCGCATGACATACCATGCAGCAATATCTATCGCTTGTTCACAACCTCGCTGACCAATTTGAAGCTTTTCAAATCTCCCACGTAATGCGTGGGCAAAATAAGAAGGCGGATGCGCTAAGCAAACTGGCTGCCTTGGCTTTTGATCATATGGGGAAGAAAGTTCTAATAGAAGAACTCAATGCAAAATCCATTGTTATGATGCCTTTAGTGGCACCAGTTGAGGAATCAAGCTCAACATGGATGATGCCCATCGTGGCTTTTCTGCGGGATGGCACTTCTCCTGCAGATTCTGCTGACGCAAAGAAAGTCCGCGTTAAGGCACCGCTGTATGCCCTTGAGGGTAACGTCCTATATCGAAAGAATTATTTGAGACCGCACTTAAGGTGCATTGGCCCGAAAGAGGCGGAGGAAGTTGTACGCGAGGTGCATGAGGGTGCATGCGCACTCCATTCGGGGCACAGGTCCATTGTGTCAAAAATAATGCGGCTAGGATATTATTGGCCCACCATGTACGCGGATACTGCGCGCATAGTTAAGCAATGTGAATCATGCCAAATACATGCACCTATTAGCAGAGCACCTGCGCATCCAATGATACCAGTCTCCTCACCGTGGCCATTCTGCAAATGGGCAATCGACATAGTCGGACCATTCCCAAAAGGCCGAGGTAATTTTATCATTTATTTTCTTAACATGTTACTCACATCAGTACCTTACGCACATTCTGCACACGCAGGAAACATCAAATTCTTGATTGTTGCAATCGACTATTTCACAAAGTGGGTTGAAGCGAGACCGCTGGCAGCAATCTCAGGAAAAAGGGTGCGAAATTTTGTATGGGAAGACATCGTCTGTCGATTTGGTATACCAAACGAAATTGTTAGCGATAACGGTACGCAGTTCGCGGGTGACCCTTTCCGCAGCTGGTGTGCGGAGCTTAATATTAAGCAAACTTTTACATCTGTTGCGTATCCGCAGGCGAATGGCCAGTGCGAAGTCACCAACCGGGATATAGTAGCTGGAATCAAAGCTAGGTTGGGTCATGGTCGCGTTGGTTGGGTGGATGAACTACCGAAGGTTTTATAGGCGCATAGAACAACACCCAAAGCAAGCACTGGTGAGACCCCGTTCAGTTTGGTCTATGGATCAGAAGCTGTTGTACCCGCAGAAATTGGGGTACCAACGTTCCGCATACAAAATTTTGATGAGCAAAATAACTCTGAAGCTTTGCAGGAAAATCTTAATTTGCTGGAAGAGCGCAGACTCTCTGCGGCTGTCAACGAAGCAAATAACAAGCAAAAAATCGCAAAGTACTATAATCAGCGTGTGCGTTCGCGCTTTTACAAGTGCGGTGACTTGGTTTGGCGTCAGAACGACGCAAGTCATGCGGAGGATACTGGGAAACTGGGCCCCCGTTGGGAAGGTCCATACAGGGTAGCGAAGGCAAACAATACCGGGGTGTACCATCTCGAGACACTAGATGGAAAACCTGTGAAACGCACTTGGCATGCGACGTTATTGAAAAAATGTTATATGTAGCTAGGTGGACCTGATCACTCCAATTTATTGTAGCACATTATTTTTTCTATGTATTTTCCGTCCGTTTGGATGTGTCGCGGTTGTAATTGTGATTAATGCCAATTAAATATTTACTCGCGCATACTTTTGTTGTTTAAATCTTTTTTGTATGCGGTTCCTGCCTACTTAAGGGGTGTCCTCTAGCCCCCGTGCGGCAGAAGCCTGTTTGGTTACAAGGCTAGACGCTAACGGCAGGCAAAGGGAATTGGTTTTCCCCTAGCCAAGCGCCACGCAGACTAGATGGCTGCAAAGTCGACTTAAAAAATTACAAGCATTGGTTTGCTTGTGCGTAATTACTCTCGCATTGGTTTGCTTGAGGAACTCAAAGCATAAAAACATTGGCTTGTTTTTAGTTGCGTTGCTTACCATACAGCTATAGTGCACCTCTAGTACATGACAAAGCGATAACGCAGTAGCTTTAGAGTCTAAATTATTAAAGGGTAATTGTTAAAGTATTGGTTTATTTTACGCAGTAATACCCGCATACGCATGAGTTTTGGTTAACTATGCGCATGGGCATGCGGTTCACATTTTGTTTTGATTCGCGATATATAAACAAATAAACACACTACGCATGCATATCAGGAATATATATACATCAAATTAAGTTTACATAAGAGGTAATTGTTTGTAACGCCTGCCCAACACGGGACTTAGGGCTGCAAAAATACAAATACCTGCCTAAGCATAGGACTTACGGCGCAATCCAACACAAACTAATAATCCTCCTTTAAAAACCCATCGATCGACATGTTCGGGTCCGCAGCAAATGCGTTGATTAGGGGGATAGGGATGGACTTGATGGCTTCTTCCGCCTCCATTAACGCTGCAGCCGTTCCCTCTTTTAGCTTCTTTTGAACGATGTCGGGGAACGGCGGTGTTAGACCGCAAGCTTGGATTACCTCCTGCACAGCCTTGTTGATTTCATGGTCCCTGACCGCATCAACGTAGGCATTGAACTTGTCGGACACCGGCTCTGAGTCCATCACCTTTTGCGCAATGGTAGGGAGTGCGGTGCGCAGCTTCGCTAGATCCGCCTCTGCCAGCTCGCGGTTGGTTACCGTGTCATCCCTTTCCCTCGTCACTTTCTCAAGCTCCGATCGCAAACGTTCTGCATCCCCCTTCGCCTGCTCAACCGCACCAACCAGCTCACGACTCTTTTTTCTTTCCTCAATCAGCGCGGATTTGGTTTCATTCGCGGTCGACTCAACCGCCTTACGCGCCTCCTCAGCAACATCCCTATCCTTCTTGACCTGATCTACACCCGCCTGCAGTAGTCCTAGCTCTACCTCTTTGCGCAAAGCTAGCAGGTATATGCTGGAAGAGCGGCGGGCCTGATCCGCAAACATGCCGAAAAATACAAGGCCGTTTTAAATGAAGGCATTGTGCACCTGGTTAAACGGTAGAGCGGCCAGTTGCTCGCGGAATTCGTCCGGAAAGATTTGCTGCAGGAACGCAGACTGCTCTACGGCATTTTCCGCGGAAGACTGTGTGAGTTGGCTGAGGTTGGCAACGCGGAAGCTACCTTGCGGAGGAGTTGGTGTGGAATCGGAATCCACGTGTATTGTCTTATCCTTTGATGTGGCGGTAGCTTGGAGATCTGGGTTGACCCGCGGGGTGGACGGCTGCGTCTCCTCCACATGCTCTGCATATCAGTAAATAGTTATAACGTGAACTTTATTATGCGGTAAAGGCGCAAGGAATGGACGCTTACCAGTAATCGGGGGAAGTAGTTCTGCGGAGCGTGGCTCGATTGGAACAAAGTTATCGTTCCGCATATCCTCCCTTTGTTTGGGAGTCATCTTCTTTTTCTTCTGCTGAGTCGCAGAGGTCTCAGCTACTTTGCGTTTGTTGCCAGATGCCGCAGGCGATTGCTCCACGTTTTCGCTAGCTTTCTCCTGCTCTAGCTGTACGTTCACATCTTGATTGCGGAAGGAGATTCCCGCAATCTCTTCCGCAGTCAGCACCTTCTTCATCCTCATTTCTGCAAAGATACGCGCATGCGTTAGATAATATACATATAAAAACAGTTTAGTACGCGATTATACTATTCCTACCCTTTTCCATCCGGTCCAACTATGGCTGGGCGCACATCCTCCCATGGTCAGTGTGCGGATATCTTCCCTAGCCGCAGCATTACGTCCCCATATGATCGATGCACTAGCTGTGCGTTTGCACACTCTGCTAATAGTTTCCTTTCATCCTCATCCAGGGCGGGGGTCTTGTTTACATCCTTCTCCACCTTCTCGAACCATATCAGCGTTTGCGGGAAGTTTGCACTCACCACAGTTAGGTCGACGAAAAAGAATGTCTCTTTCCAATTCCCCGCATTCGATTTTGGGGTCTTGGTGAAGTTTTGACGAGCGAAGAAGGTGAACCACGATTTGTGGTGGTGGGCTAGTCGGTATAAATGGCAAAACACCTTCACCAGGGGCACTTTCTTGAGTGCAACGCACCACATCTCGAACAAGACTATTTTTCCTATAGCGTAAGGGTGTAACTGACCTAATCCGACCTTAAAGTGATCTAGCACGCCCAGGAAGAAATCAGTGGGAGGAACCCTAAAGTTGCCATGCTTAAAAGCATGTTCGTAAGTAGCCACCTTCTTCTCCGGTGGCTCGTGAGCACGCTGATGGGGTAGGGGTGGCACCGGATTGTACTTGGCTAAGGGAGGATACTGTTTCACTAAGTAATCTATGTGCTTCTGCTCTATAACAGACTCTACGCTATCTACATACATCTCGTTAGCTTTAGTCATTTTCTAGGAGTAATAATATGAATACTAACCTTTAAATGGTGGCCGGAATGTTCGATTTTTGATCGGAATTCAAATTGGCAGCGTAACGAGGAAGCTTGAAGCAGGAAAGTGGAAATGAGCTGCAAAATGGGGTATTTATAGGGAAGATTGGATGGAGTGGTGCGATCGTGGCTGTACACGTGTTACGCAATCGACGGCCAGCACTTTCTTTATGCGCGTGGATGCCAGTTGGGTATGATTACATGTACGCGCGTGGTTGGCACGCGCCTGACACACTGCCACTTTATGTCATGTCCGCCGAATGGGCTTCTACGATTGTGATAGACATTTAATGGCATCGAGGCGCACGCGGAATATTAAATGCTAGCCGTTTTCTTGTTTTTTCTTTCGCTTAATAGTTTGATATCATACGCCTCGCGCCATATAACATCAAACTGGGGGGACATAATGATACCGCCACCCGCAGGCGCACCGCAAGAGTATGCAGACAATCACTATTGTGCGTATGCGTGTTCTTGTGTGCGGTATGCGGCGTGCGAATGCCTTTGTTCCCGGTACGGTGGTTGCTTAGCTGTCAAGTAAATATCTTTTCCATAATTATATCCGTGATTCGGGGGAGTCAGTTATGGATACGATTAACGTGATCTGGGACGATTCTAGAATTAGGGTTTGCCTATAAATACAAACCCTAATCATCATTTACCGGACACAGCACATTACGTAACCATCGCATACGATACACATTACGTAAAACAGCATCATTCAACATCTCTTCAAGGTTAACAGGTTAGTCTTTTGTAAGCTAGTACCTACGACCTTATTTGGGGCCTCTTGATCGACGACCGTTATCGGAGGTGGACTTAATCACTTGGCCACCCCGCCGACATCATCATGTCGGCCAGGGTTATTCACGGTAGCCGGACCGGAGAGCCACGTTCTAAGATCCTTAAACCCCTCCCTTATGTATTGAGCAGGCATATTAAACCCCGCGGTTAAAATATGCATGATCAGAGTCAGAGGAACTTGGTCGATTCGTAGAGGCCATCTTACGCGATCTCAGGAAAGATTTTTGGTATGAAGAGTTTAGTGACAGCAAGTGATAGTTGGATGGTATTCTCAATGCATAATTTGCATAGATATATATAGTACCAGGATCCCTTAAATTAAGGAGAAATTTACGAGAGATATCAGGCAAGGTCTACAGTAACAGATACGCTAAGATATGAATTTTCAGATACGCTAAGATATGAATTTTTATCTATACACTATTCATGCAGTCAATGGAGTAAAACGTGTCTAGACTAAGAATAATGAGTAGGTAATTTCCTAAGGATGATAAGAAGATGATTTCCGAAAAAAATGATAAGCAAAACTTTTGACATGCAGACACGGTCGAAGTCCAGACTCACTAATGCATCCTAATGACTATCAGTTAGATACACTAATGCAAGACCTGGTTCGTTAAGACCACCACTCTGATACCAACTTTCATAACCCGTCCTAATCCATCTGAACGAAGTCCATATCGATTATAAATGATTCACAATAGTTGATTACATCGCGAGGTACTTGACCTCTATATGATACATTTTACAAACATTGCATTCGTTTTTAAAAGACAAACTTTCATTACATCGAAAGTTGACAGGCATGCATTTCATTTCATAATATATCAAACTATCAATGACCTAATAATAATCTTGATAAACTCAACAACTCGAATGCAACGTCTTTTGAAATATGTCATGAATGACTCCAAGTAATATCTCTAGGATGAGCAAATGCACAGCGGAAGATTTCATTAATACCTGAGAATATACATGCTTTAAAGTGTCAACCAAAAGGTTGGTGAGTTCATTAGTTTAACATAAATAATCATTTCCATCATTTTAATAGACCACAAGATTTTCATTTCTCATAAATATACGTCTCATGCATAGAGACAAAAATCATTCATATGGATTGAACACCTGGTAACCGACATTAACAAGATGCATATAAGAATATCCCCTATCATTTTGGGAAATCCTTCGGACATGATAAAAACAACATCGAAGTACCAAAGCATCCAATACTTTGGATGGGGTTCGTTAGGCCCAATAGATCTATCTTTAGGATTCGCGTCAATTAGTAGACTGGTTTACTAATTCTTAGGTTACCAAGTAAAAAGGGGCATATTCGGCTTCGATCATTCGCCCATATAATGTAGTTTCAATTACTTGTGTCTATTTCGTAAAACATTTATAAAAATTGCGCATGTATTCTCAGCCCAAAAATATAAAGGGTAAAAAGGCAAATGAAACTCACCATACTGTATTTTGTAGTAAAAATACATATGACTATATTGAACAATGCAGGGTTGGCCTCGGATTCACGAACCTATATCATTTGTATATTCATTAATACATATAACCGTACTCGAACAATTTCATATACTATCTTTTTATATATTATTTATTTAATATATATATATATATATATATATATATATATATATATATATATATATATTTGTAAATGATTATTACTTATATAGTTATATATATATTTATGTTGTATATATATTTAAAATGATTAATATCTATATATTTAATTATATATATATATATATATATATATATATATATATATATATATATATATATATATATATATATATATAAATATATAAATAGTTAGTATTATATCTAAAATTCATTGGTTTGTTATATATATAAGTATCTATGTAAATAATGTTATTATGTTTTACATATAGGTATATAAACTATTAGTACAATTATAATATATATGTTAGGTCAAAATATTATCTATAACAAAAATGATAGTTTTGAAAATTATGATTTACTAATAATAATAACGATATTGTTTAAAAAAATACTTATGTTAATAATAGCACTAAAATGATAAGTTAATGATCATAATAATAATAATATTATTCATAGTTGTGTCAATAATCATAATACTAATAATAAATGATAACGCCAGTAATGATTTTATTACTAATACTTTTGTTGATAATAAGAATAATAATACTAACAATTTATAAAATGATACTAATAATAATATTTAAAATGATAAATTGTATTATGTTCATAATAACGATAATAGTAATAATAATGATCATAATTATAATAACAATAATGTATATGTAATATTAGTAATAATAATATCAATAATACTTATAATAATACTAATGATAATTATAATACTTTTAGATATAATAACAATGATAGTAATTATAACCTTAATAATAACAATAATAATAAATGATCATAAATCTTGTATTAGTAATAATAACAATACAAATAATTATAATTATATTACTAATAACAATAACAATAATAATAATCAATAACAATAATAATAATCATGGTAATAACAATAATAATAATAATAATAATAATAATAATAATAATAAATGATAATAATAATAATAATAAATAAAAACATAAAGACTACCTTAAAGAATTGAATTTCCAAAAAGAAACCGCCCATGCCCGGGCTCGAACCCATGACCTCTCGCAAACCCGAACAAGTACCCAACCATCTGGTCTACCTCGTTTTACCTACCCATTCTGCTTCCTATATTTATTTAGCCCGTAATTCTGTTATCCAATGTCTTCTTCTTTTATTCGATTGACCAGAGCATATAATAACCAAACCACAACTATAAGTTTGTGTTAAATTTAAATTTGAAATGGAAAAAACAAGTGGTTTGATAAATTACTGAAAACGGAAGAAAAAAAATAAAAATAAAAAAAATACCTGCTGTTTGTAAAAAAAAAAAATGAAGTCCATATATGATTTTCAAATTTGAGATTGTTTTAGACCAATCTTACAATACGAATTATATTTCAAATCATCTCTAGAAACTTTATGGATCCTCAATTGATCCATAAACAACATATAAATCACGAATTCGAAGGAAGAAGAAACAGTTGACTTTTTATAACCAAATCTTTGACTTTGAAATTCAAACTCGTTAGGAAAATTGAAATCTGAAACTTTGCATAAAGTTTATATAGATTAATCCTAACAACTCTGCGTTAATACTTTTTAATATTTGATTCGAATTCGCGAATTGGCAAAATTTATCAAGAACAGAGGTTACGGGCATGTGTTCTTGTTTTTCTGTTTTTAATTTTCGAAGTGCAGAGGAAACCTATTATGTAAAGTGATTGAATACAATATATGACAACTCTGAATAATCATTATTGTTGTAATGTGTTTAAAATCTACATTATTTACTTGGGCAGACAAAAAGTATAGAAAATATTCAATCAGGAAAAAAATATATCGACCCTTATATGATTCTTTTTGTTGTTATTGTGAAGTGAATCTGATTTAGGAAAAATTCAAAGACAGAAAAACAAAAGTGATTACAGTTGAAAGCTATATAAAACAGATTATGATACTTCCTGTATATATTAAACTGTTTTCTACATGTATGTGTGTGTGTGAATTACAAATGAAAGCAAGTGTAAAATGGATGGAATAAGGCTTGTATTTATAGGTGGATGAGGTGAGGGGAGGGGGGTGGTGGCCGTGATTTTCATGGGGGGACAAGGGAGACCAACTTTTGATTTTTGGTTGATGGTTGTCTAAAGTTGATGCTTATGTTAGGATCCCATGCAACATTAAGGATAATACTTGACATAAATGTTAGCATGTTCCCTCTATTAAATGGGCATTTGTCTTACATATTAATGAGTCACTAGCTATTAATAATTGGGCTAATTAAATAGTCCACTAACTAGTGTAGGGTGAGCTAAGGCCCAACAAGGTAGAAAGTCCAACAAGACTAACTAGTAAGCATAAGTAAATTACTACGCGTAATTAAGCATCCAAAAACCCAAGTAATTATTATTATAAAATAATAATTAAGATTTCGTAGTCATAATATTCCGATTACAACAAAAGTTAAACGTGTACGCAGTACGCAGTTTGTTCATAACGTCAAGTGACACTAACGGTCATAAAGGTTTCCGGTGATCAAGTTAAGTATCCTACGTACCTAAAGGCACGTTTTAACATATAAATGAAAGTAAGCCATGTGTATAAAGATTCCAGATATAAGATAGCACAGTACGCACAAATGCGCAGTTTCGCAAAAACACAAGGCACAAAAGCAAGTCGAAAAAGTCGGGTCGTTACAGTTTAGTAAGTGAGTACGTAAGTAAGTAAGTTGAACCACAAGATTTATAGTGTTGAAGTAATAGTAAAATCATTCTAAAAATTGTTATTACGAGCACCCAATTATCAAGGCTTAACTAACGTTACCCCATCACATAGTGTTAGAACCTACACTTTATTCTCGAAAATATATTTCATCCGCATAACGGTAGCGAACCGTCCGAATGAGGGTTTGTCAAACCCATATGGCCATACAACATAAGTTCTCGCTTACACCAGGAAAGTGTAACTAATGATAATCGAATTGAGGATTTTTGTTCTAACTCGTACGTAGAATGTTTGTTTTCGTACTTATGTTCACTTTGTAAAACGAAACGTTTATGTTTTCTCATCCCAAATGTAAGTTTAAAAGAGTAAAAGTGGGACTATGATCTCACCTTGAGTGCACGAGAATAAATATACCTCACAAGGTTAACGTGTGCAAGAACAAATGCTAGTCTTGACCTAAACAAATAGGTTGTATCAATATCGATAAACACGGTCGGTTAAAGTGTTCAATTAGTCCTATGGCTCGTTACGACTCTATTAATATAGCATGTGAGTCAAATTGTCAAGTTTCATGCAAGATACAAGTATAAAGGCACGTTAGAACGATTGCATAAGTATTAGGTTACGTTTGAATAAAAGTCAACTTTGGTCAAGTTAAAGTCAACGAAAAAGTCAACACATTCGGGTCTGGTCTCGGACAATTTTTCTGAGTTCTATAATTATATATGAGTATGTTAGAACAAGTTACATGTTAATCGGAGGTGCATAGCATAGTTAGAATTAAACGAAAAATGGCAATTTTGGACAGCCAGTTGCTGATGCGCCGCATCAGTCCACTGATGCGCTGCATCACTACCTGACTCCAGTGGAAATGCTGAAATTTGACAAGTCTCGAACCAAACTTCATTTAAGCATAACTAATGAATCGTAAACACTTAAATCGCATACCATACATCGTTAGAAAGGTAATTTAATGAGGAATACAACTAGATACATATCATCAATCAAATCTAACATTTACAACAACCGAATTCTCGTCAAGTGATCATTAAAGGTTTATTATCAAGGTTTCAAGTTCACAAAATGCATAAGATGATTCGGGAACTTAATACACACATATAATACGCCGTTTCGTAGGAAATTATGCATACAATACAACTAAACACTTACAAACAATATTGCAAAGCATTCAATGCATCCAAAGTTCATTTTAATTCTATCAAACCCTAACTCAAAATCATGAATTTGACAATTATGTTTATGAAGCTTTTCCATGTCAACCTACACACCAAATTGAAGCTAGTGATGCTAGTAACACATTTAATACATGCACTTTTAACATCTAACAACATTTAAGCAAGTAAATCTCAAGATTAATCAAGTCACTTTTGAAGTTTAAGCTAATTACATCAAAATAGCAAGAACAAGCTAATAAATCACATATTCATGTTAGACTTGAGCCATAGACACTAATTAACACTTTTATAAGTCAAAAACATTAAGAACAAGAAATCTATTGTTTTTAGAAAGTTACCCAAATGAGATGAAGTTGGTATGGATTCGAAGAGGAAGACGCAAGGATTCCGAATATGTAATTTGTTTTGAAGAACACTTGCTAGATCTAAAATGGATGATGATTCTTTGAATTGGGTGTTGAGAGAAAAAGGATGGAAGTATCAAGTTGGGAGGTGATGAAATGAATGGAGTAGGAAAGAGTTGACTAGTTGACCTAGTCATATCTTTGGTCACTTGGTAACTTTGGTCCGTCAAGTTTAAAAGCGGGTGGTGATTTACGTAAACGAAATATTTTAAAAACGCGTATTAACGGAAGATGTTATAGTTATATAACGGATTTTAAAATAATTAAACGGAAGGTAAACGGAAAAAGACGGGATGTTACATTACCTACTCCTTAAAAGAAATTTCGTTCCGAAATTTAAGTAGGCATAGTATGTGACAACCCGGAAATTTCCAACCAAATTTAAACTTTATCTTTATATTATTCTGACACGATAAGCAAAGTTTGTTAAGTTGAATCTCAAGAATTTTAAACTGTGTCCATACATTCATTTAAACTTCGACCAAGTTCCAACGATTCACGAACTATTAAATTGAACGAACATGATTAGATATGTATATGTGTATATATTATAACTTGAAAACATTAACAAAGTATTAGGCGTATAATACTTTATATAAACGTATTTGTTTCAAAATATATTCTAATAGTTATCAACGGAATTAGAAGATAATATCAAATTACTGATTTATCAGATACATTGTGATATGATTACGGGTCTATGTTATGAGGTCCACTGTGATTTAAGAAATCTATTCTTTTTGACAACATTCGGAAAATGGTAAAGTGGTTTATAAGTAAGAACGTGGAGTGTAAATAACTTAGATGTTGGATATCGACAAGTTAAGTAACTCGACATTTTTCATTAAGATGATTTCATACGTTTATTTAACCTTTGGACTTTATCCCATGCTTCACCAATAGACTGTAATTTAAAAACTTGAAACCTATTATGAATATATATGATTCTACTTTTCTAAAACGTTTTATGATATAACGATTTTCATTATTTTAACCTTTAAACAAAATAATTCTTAAATATATTTAGTTTTGGAAAACAAAATTATCATATTTATTTGATTTAGTTTCAAACGTACAAAAACGTTTTAAGTTCAAAAAGAACTTTATTATTAAAACGTAGATAACTTTTATAAATATCTAGAATCACTTTTGACAACTCATTACTTAACCAGTATGATAAAGATAACGATATTTATATTTTATTAAGTATATATAACGATTTAAATTAATATTATATATATTTATACGCGTATTATACGTACATAGTTTTATACTTTTACTATACTTAAACTTTACCTTTACTTTATTTTTACTTTACTTTAACTTTAATAATTCACTTTAATAATTCATATTTTAATAATTCACTTTAATAATTCATACTTTAATAATTCATTTTAATAATTTATACTTTAATAATTCACTTTAATAATTCATACTTTAATAATTCACTTTAATAATTCAAAAATCTATTATAAATAGAATTCAATAGGTTTCATTATTTCATAGAAACTTGAAAATATTTTCTCTAAACTCTCTCAATCGATTCACATATATATATTTACTCCATATTATTTCAAGATATTATTAGTATACATAAAATATTACGACGGAGTGCTGTCCGAGTGATTTCGAAATTTTTTTTCGAGCGGGATAGAGCTAAGAAAATTATGGGTTATAGCTATGGAGGTTATGGGTATGGTTCGGGAGTATTGCTCGTAAGTCAAACTAGTGTTTATTATCTCCGTTGCGTCTACGTACTTTTCCTGCAATATTGAATCTCAATATTGATACGTGAGTACTCATAATTTAATTTTTATATATTAATAGTGTATCCCTGACTAGTGCTCGAGAATATAGGATTATGCATGCTTGTACTTTTGATATTGCCATTAGATAGGATATGTTGAATCATGAATTAGTTACGTATGCGGTTGAGATAAGGTATAAGATATGCATGTCGTTCGAAAGCTAGCAAAAAATTAAGAACTTTTCATTTAGATATCGAATGGTTTCGATGAACGGATTTGAAGTTATAGTCAATTGAATTTTTGTATTATTATTAAAAATGATTATTATTATCGTCGTTATTATCTTCGTTCTAGTTTTATATTATTATTACTATTATCATTATCAATAAAAGGAATTATCATTAAAAATTGTTATTTTTATTATTATTACTATCGTTATTATCGTTAAAGTTATAATTAGTATTATTATTATTATTAACTAATTATTATTATTATTACTATTATTATTATTATTATCATTATTAATATATATATATCATTATTTAAAAATGGTTATTGTTATTGTTATTATTATTATTATTAATTATTATCATTAAAATAGTTATTAGTATTATCGTTAATAATATCATAGTAATTATCATTATTAGTATTATTGTAATTAAAACTAATATTAGTAACACCTAATTATTTTGATTACTATTATTATCATTATTATGAACACGATATAAAAGACGATTAAAAGCTATTAAACGAAACGATTAGGAAATAATGAGTATGAGTATCATGATGAAATTAAAATATTATAAGATATTGATTTAGATAAAATTATCGTTATTATTATTATTTTTATCATTACTATTATTATTCAAAGTATCGTTAGTATTAAAAATATCATTTTAACAAAAATTATCATTTTAATAGAAATGTCATTGTTATTATAAAATATCATTATTATTATCATTTTAAATAGAATTATTATTTTAAAGTTAATATTAAAAATTATCGTAAATATTAAAGTTATCATAATTAGGATTATCATTTTATCATAATGTCATTTTTAGTAATTATAAATATTGATATTTTTATTAGTAGAATAATAATAATTATTATTACAAAATAATATAACTTTTACTTACTATTATTATAGATATTATTTTATCATATCGACGTCATCTATATATATTATTTGGAACAACCATAGACACTCTATATGCGGTAATGTTCGAGTTAGCTATATAGGGTTGAGGTTGATTCCAAAATAATATATATACTTTGAGTTGTGCTCGAGTCTGAGACTTGTATACACTGGGTCGTGGATTGATTCGAGATATTATATATTGATTTATTTCTGTACTACTAACTGTGGACAACTAATTGTGGACTACGAACGTTGGACTGTTAACTTAACAAACTTAAATCGTTAAAACATAATAAAACATATTGTGAATATATTTCGATCCTACTTTGATATATATGTATATATTTGTTATAGGTTCGTGAATCGACCAGTGGCCAAGTGTTATTTTCCGACGAAGGGATAATCTGTGAAAGTGAGTTATAGTCCCATTTTTACTATCGAATATTTTTGGGATGAGAATACATGCAGTTTTATAAATGATTTACAAAATAGACACAAGTACTTGAAAATTACATTCTATGATTAAATTATCTTATTGAATATCACCCTTTTGCTTGGTAAACTAAGAATTAGTGAACGCCACTAATTGACGCGAATCCTGAAGATAGATCTATGGGCCTAACGAACCCCATCCAGGTTATGGATGCTTTAGTACTTCGATTTTTATATACAGATGAGTGTACCTGTATATTTGGGGGATATTCTATATGCATTTGTTAATGTCGGTTACCAGGTTTTCTTCATATGAATGATTTTTATACAGATGAGTGTTCATGTATTATATTTTTTTGCAGATGAATGTTCCTGCAGTCTTTGAAAAACGTCTCATATAGAGGTCAAAACCTCGCAACGAAATCAATTAATATGAAACGTTTATAATTAATATGAAGGGGACATTTCAGTCTGCAAGTATGTGGTCGGTGTTTCAACGGTGAAAACAAAGGCGGTAAAGTGGGCAATTAAAGGTACAATTGTGTTCTCGTGCAAGGTTTTAATAGGTAATGTCCATGTGTTCGTTCTACCAGCGGATTTGTTCATTGTTGGAAAGAAAAATTGGTGGGATGATATTGTGTACGGGTGGATCGCTAAGAGATGAGGGCGATTAGGTCGAGTCGGGCTGAAACGACCCGTGATCTCCTAGACTAAGGAGATGGGTGTCGTATCCAAAGAGTAGTTATTAGTCCCGGGTTAGTAACATAAAGATCGAATTATAGATCGGCGGTATTTTTTGGTGTCGAAAGACTTCTCTTGATCGAAGGTTATCGAGTGAAGTGAGGAGTGATTCGGGGTGCAATCCGACGGTATCAAAAGGAGTGTGTAATTAGCGGGTCGGGTTGTTACTGTGAGATGAAGTCAGGTTAAAGTTGGGTGTTGTTTAACGCCTAAGGTCTCCCATTTCCAGATACGGAGGTGGCTCCCATACAGGGAGAATTATGGAGAGTTGGTCAGGGAGAAGGGTCTCCCGTATCGGGAGATTGACCTGACAGGCTGAAATTAAATTTTGACTGACTCCTTATTGTGTCGCAATTCTAACTCGTTTTAGGCTATAATTACCCTCATATGTAACCTCTAAATTGTACCTACGAATTTTTTTAATAAGAATATAGCCGAGGTTTAAAGTAATCAAATCTTTAAATTCTTGTATTTTTCTCGTTCTTGCTAGTTTCTTGGTGTTCATCACATTAGATCCGTTTATTGTCAATGAATTTGGTAACTTGAAGTTGTCAAGTCTACCTAGTGTCGGTCGCACATTCAACATTGCGTTCGAACTCATGTGCCTTCCAGAATCAGGGGTCTTCAAGCCTGCTGCGTACGATTAGCCAGCCTTGCAGCGGCAAAAGTATTTCAAGCCGCTCACACGTTTATTCCTAACATTGTATTGGCTTAAATTGTTGCATGCGAGATTTCAGCATTCACGTGTATTAACAGCAGTATCACTTACAAATGAGTACCATTTTGTATTAAAATGTAGGTAGAGTGAATCTTACATGTGTGTTAGATTTAAAGGCAGATCATATGGAATTATACTATACTCTATACTAAATCACGTAATAAATATTGTTATTGCTAACATCCCTATAATGAAAATCACCACATTTTAGAAGTACTGTAATATACAATTATAAAAAGGAATTCGTCTGAGTTTACAGATAAACAATCAAAGCAAATCACAGTTGACTAAAGTGATGGAAACTATCAAGCTGGTATCCAAGAAATCCAGTGATGTTCAGGTTGTCAAGTTTACTGCAAGTCAAGTGAAGTAAGGTAAACTCATCATATACATTTATAATTAAGAATGATATTAAATATTACTCCAATATTTGGAAGACTAAAAACTAACGATATTAATTTTCGACTTTTATTTCGATTCCATTTAGTATAATACCAAAAATACTGGTACCGCTTTCATAGTTCATTTCTGTCTTCGGTACATGATTTTGAACAATTTCGAATTTAATATTTTCGGTATCGGTATTATTGGTATCAGTTTCATCCCTATATCATAAAATTGGTCGAATTCAAAAAGTATATAATTCTTAAAAAAAAAACTTTTTCATTTAAGAAGTTGCACATGATTTCCATTTTATTAATTCCTGAAAAACAAGTTCGCAAAATTTGATGTTTACAAACGAATAATTTATAAAAAGAAATATTTTGGAAATACTTTAAAAACATAACAAAGCATCTCAGAAATACTTTCCCCAAATTGTCTTCATTTTATGAATCAAAGTGCAAGGATAACAAAAGTTGATAGTTCATCATTGAAGCTCAAAACAAGTAACCACAAAATAAATTAAAAATCACTGTAGTTACCAAAAATAAAAATAAAAATAAAAAGCGGATCTCAGGAAGATTAATATTATCATCAGATCCTGTGAAGGAATTAACAGATAGATAACGCAGTTTCTTCAATAAACATCATCGATCCAACACATTCATCTTATCTTAGTGTTAATATTATGATTAAACTGAACTAAAAGATGGAAAATGATTATAAAAGTTTAGAAATTGATTGAATTCGAAAGATAAAAAGGGATTTACTTACGAAGGGTGTATTAGCGTATACTTTATAGCTGCAATATGAAGACGATGATAATGAACCCTAATTTTACTTCTGCGTACATATGGACAAATTGGGTCGTAATGGGCCGGGGGGTTAAAATGGGCTTGCCTGAATTGATTGGGATAATAGTATTGCAGCGTATTATGGAGTTTATTCTTTTTATGGGCTCTGTTACAAAATTTTTATTCATTTATCAAATAGACATTAGGTGAGCGTATGCAATAAATTATTCATATTCATTTACGTATTTTCGTTTACTTATTACGTTCAATCTTAGAAAAACATGAAGCTAAAAGCTAATGAATGGAGTTAGTTATATATTGAAGTTTTAAATTGATCAAGTTAAAGTAAGATTTAGTCATGCAATTGAATTTCCGAAGGTATAAAATGAAGCAGTGGCGTAGCCACATGGAACTTTATGGGGTTAAATGACACCATTCAAATGTTATCAATTACTCGATTTACCTTTAAACTTTGAGCGTAAATATTTATAAAAAAGCAATTGACCCCATTCTTTTCCTTAAAAGATTTACGTAAATGAAAATGAGTGACAAATTACTTCGAAAATTGAAGGCCCATTAACCTGTCCAGTAGAAGATATTTATGTAATTTAATTTGTTAAATGTTATTATTAAGACTAGTTATAGTTATACATAAGTACAATTTTAAAAAAAACATTCAAACATTGATTAATTTATATACTCAGTTTTATAATTTAATGCTTATATGAAATTTTGTGATATCTAATTGTACTCCTTTAATAAAAACATTTTGTATATAAACATTTTTTTCTTGAGATGTTCCTCAGATATACAATATTGAATTTTTACCATAATCAAAATGATAAATTTAGAAAGTTTGTTCTCTTTATTAGTTTAAAAACAAGACTTATTTTTGAAATCACGTAAACATGATGCTTGTTGACACCATTGATTGAGAATCCTGGCTTCGCCACTGAAATGAAGGGTAGAAGTTGATCAAGATTTAGATTCTGGTCGGTTAATTTCATTAACCGCATCATTTTGTGAAATTTATCTGTGAACTTTTTCTTATTATAGCATTCACATTATTGCGTTTGTGATCAAAAAATAATATGTAATCTCTACATGTTCGAATACTTATTAAAATCATCAATAGATAGCCCAAGTGATTGGGGCTCTGAATTTCTTGCAAGAGGTCTCATGTTCGAATCTATTATAGGATGAATATTTAGTTGTGGCCAGGGAACGATTGGAAATAGCCAGATAGTATTCATGTTGAGTTGCGTACATCAGAGTATGAGTCGGATTACTCACCCTCCGGGGTAGCACGAACAATGAAAACATTCTATCTTTTACCTTGCATAACCATCACTAGATAGCCCAGTGGTTGGACCATGGTTCCTTGCAAGAGGTCTCAAGTTCGAATCTTATTTAGGACGAATATTTAGTGGTGGCTGTTGAAGGTGTGAAGAATATGATCAAAGGAACAAGACGTGACTTGATGAACAAGGCACTTGACTTGGTGAACAAGTCGTAGAGAGCTTGACTTGGTGAACAAGCTGTAGGGAGCTTGACTTGGTGATCAAGTCGTAGAGATTCGGTTGCCTTAATTAAATCTTCTTGTAGGAATGGAGTATGGAGCAAGTAATAGATATTTATGGAATGTCTTTTGCTTGAAGGACAAGTTTAACTTGGTGGACAAGTTTAACTCTTCCTATAAATAGTAAACCCTAGCCTCATTTTAATGTGTGCACGAAAATAATAGTAAGAAAATCTCTGGTTTGCGCCCGTGGAGTAAACCCTTCTCCATGTTTTGGAGTTTGGATGTAACCACGTTAAATACCCTGTGTCGTTTATCGTTTTTATTTATCGTTCTAGCTTTATTAATCGTTTGTCGTTTGTGGGTTTGGTGGTTTGATGAATCACCTGTCTTGTTAGGGCCTACCGAATTCCTAACAAGAGGGGTATCAGAGCTTCAAGGTTCGGAGACAGGCACGATCGCGATTTGAAAGCAAGATATTTGATATGTTTGATGATTCGGGTGTTCATCAAGGTTAGATTAAACGATAGGGTTGTGTGTCTTGCAACTTGTGTCGAGATAACAAAATTTTGTTACTGAAGACAAAGAAGAGATTTTCGGAAAGATCCGGGTGTCGAATCTAAGTTATCATTCCTTGCGCTCCCGTTCGAGGGTATGATTGAACTTTTCAAAATTCGGATTCTACTGCGCAGCTGGAGAAGAAAAATTACTACGGGTTCGTTAGCCGTTGGATCGGCTTGAAAATGTTACCGAAGGTGCTGGAGTCATAGATCTAGTAGCTGTAAAAATTTGAGGAAGATCGAACCGTTAGATCTCGAGATATAATTTTTTGAAGCTGCTGCCGTTCAGGTTTAACCTATTTTGTTTCGGAGCTGTTAGAGGAGAAAAATTATTACGGTCGGATCGCCTTGAAAATTTTACTGTAGATGTTAGACTCGTAGATCTAGTCGTGATCAAAATTTGGCAGCGATCGGACCGTTAGATCTTGAGTTATGTTTTTTCGAAGTTGCAGTCGTTCGAGTTTAGAGCTGCTGTAAGAGAAAATTCATAGAGGGTTCATCTAGCATTGGATCGACTTGAAACTTGGACTGTAAGTTTCAGAGGTAATGATCTAAGTGTGGTAAAATTTTGGTGATGATCAGACCGGTGGATCTTGAGATACGATTTTTTAAGTTACGACAGTATTATGGAAGAGTTTCCTGGTTTGATGTTGCGAGTGGCGAGACGATTTGTTTTGCGAATCTTCGGGCGATAAAGGCTGTGATTTTTCAGAGATGTAGCTTTGTTACGGGAGCCAAAATATATTCCGGATGTGATGGACGGCGCTGTGGGCGCACCTCTCAGCGTGCGTGCATTTCCTTGGTAACGTTGAGTTGATCCTGAAGTCTTGTATCGAAATCTCACTGGTCCGCACACAGACTGTTTGAGAGTTCCGTTTGGCGGCGGTAAAGGTTGGGTCCGAACTATCGTTGGAAGGGAGGCCCATATAGACTTGGGTTTGAGGGGAGGTTTGTTTTGGGTGCAAACCTTAGTCATACATCTAATATTGAGAAGAAACAAGTGTGTGCTTAAGAGATGGTTTCTTTCAAGTTTGGGCGGCCAAGTAATAAACGGGGGGACATTCGTTTGAAAATCGACAGTGGGAGTTATCGTGGAAGGTTGGATACTCGCAGGTTGTAGTCTTGATGTGTGGATAGCGCAACGTGACATTTGCAGCATGTCAACGGTTGGCTTAACCCATTGGTTGGCACACACGGTTGTGCACCTTCAGTGGATGAGTTGATCTTGGAGCCTTGTACTGTAAGTAGACTTGATGTGGTCTCATTCAAGTTGTGTTCTGAGGTTGCGGCAGGTACTAAAGAAGGTTGGATCTTGACTATTATTGGAGGGATGCCGAGTTGAACTTGGGTTTGAGGGGAGGTTTGTTATGGTGCAAACCAAAGTCCAACATCAGATTATTGAACGGGTCAACTAATGTATTTAGTCGAATATTCTATAGTATATGGAATATGTGGGCAGGGTTAGAGCTTCTCTCACTGAAAAAATTAGTTTGAAGTTGTCGGAAAGGATGCGTTCGACTGTGGCTCGGGTTTGGTTGATGGTTTATTCAACAAAGCGAGCGGTTTTCTTCGGGGTGACCAATTAGGAATCTTTAGGTGATGGTAGAAGTGGATAATCTTGTAAGTCCTGGAACTTGAGCTTTCTAGAGGGTGTCGGGAATTCGATGGGAGTTTGGTAACCGACGGAAGTACCGAGCTAGTGGGAGTTTGACGACTAATGGGAGTTATGGAGACGATTATGCAACGTGGGTCTCTGGTATTCACATGATTAGTGCGTATAACACTAGGGTACTTAGATGCTGCAAATATACCCTCGAATGGCAAAGAGATTTGCAACTGACCGGTGGAACGAACCAGATTCTTCTCGGATAGCCGCGGTTTTATTTCTTACTCGTACAGTGGGAGCGTGCTTGGGATGAGAAGATGGGATTTGTGATATTCATAGCTATGAGGATGTCAGTATACCAGCGAGAAAGCGGAAAGTTGAAAAGGTGGTAGATTTCGAGGTTGTTCTCACTGGAGCCTTGATGAAGAGTCTACAAGGGCGTCTGTTGGATTTTCTGATTGCTGGGAAGGAAAATCATATATAGAAGGTGAAATCATGTACGAGGGTGATCATTGACATGTGGGTTCGGGATTGGACATGTCTAGAGTGATCGGTGAGGCAGTGTAGTCTCATGAAGAATCCTATAATTGAAGAGTTGCATACTTCAATTGATCTTCTTGTGTAAGAAGATGGGGTGCAAGAAACCGAGATGGACCATGATAGTAACTGGAGATCGGGTTGAAGCTTAGCGATTTTAGAAAGACTTCCTTCCCTCTGGTGTGGAAGAGCGGCGTGACCCGGATGTTTGATTCCGGCGGTATCAAAAGTCATAGCTGAGAGGAGATCGGGAGTTGCTATGGGTATTTGAACAACATTGACAATTGAGGTGGTTATTGATTTCTAGTTTAGACAAGTAGTGTTGAAGACCTTGTATCGAAAGTCTACTCATTCGAGTATGTGATGAGTGTGCGTGTCCCAAATGGAGTTTGGCGGTATAATGGTGGTTTGACGTTCTTGGTTAGAAATGGAGATTGATGTTCGGGTTTGTTCAAAATCTTCAAGTGGGAGATTGTTGAGTAGTGAAGAGTTTGCTCAAAGTCTTCAAATGGGAGATTGTTGAAGGTGTAGAGAATTTGATCAAAGGAACAAGACGTGACTTGATGAACAAGGCACTTGACTTGGTGAACAAGTCGTAGAGAGCTTGACTTGGTGAACAAGCTGTAGGGAGCTTGACTTGGTGATCAAGTCGTAGAGATTCTGTTGCCTTAATTAAATCTTCTTGTAGGAATGGAGTATGGAGCAAGTAATAGATATTTATGGAATGTCTTTTGCTTGAAGGACAAGTTTAACTTGGTGGACAAGTTTAACTCTTCCTATAAATTGTAACCCCTAGCCTCATTGTAATGTGTGCACGAAAATAATAGTAAGAAAATCTCTGGTTTGCGCCCGTGGAGTAAACCCTTCTCCATGTTTTGGAGTTGGGATATAACCGCGTTAAATACCATGTGTTGTTTATCGTTTTTATTTATCGTTCTAGCTTTATTAATCGTTTGTCGTTTGTGGGTTTGGTGGTTTGATGAATCACCTGTCGTGTTAGGGCCTACCGAATTCCTAACAGTGGCCAGGGATGGACTCGATGGAAACAGCCAAGGACTTAGGGAGTAATCTTACTAGGCTACGTACATCAGAGTATGAGGTCGGATTACTCGCCCTCCAGCGTAGCCCGAACAAGAAAAACGTTTTACCTTTTTACCTTTTACCTCTACATGATTTGTAAATTGAAGTGTTCCAATAAAAATATACAAAAACTTTATACAAAGTCAAATAACTCATTCATCCAACAAACAATAGTCATTATCATTAATCATAATTTTATAATTTTATTATAATTATAATTATAATATAATAATTATAATCATAATCGTCATCATAATATCAAAATCAAAATTCAAAAAACATATTAAAGTAATTAAATTCGTCAATCTTAAAGTTTATTACGAAAATTCACTTAAAATAATTGACTCCGCCATAAACAAAGTGACGCTTATTGAGTCCAACAAAAAATGCATATGGAACTTATGTCAAGTAGATATTTTAGGAACAAGCCCTAAATATTGGTGCAAATATAACTAGACTTTTGAGCCCGTATGTTGCATTGATGATAATATAATCGTGCAAAATTAATTTAATTGACTTTATCAAAAGTATTTTAAATGTATACAGTGTGTCATAATTAGTTCAAGCAAGAAAAACACATCATATACAAAACAAAGCTACAAAAGCATGTATTTTGTCTATACCTTTAAATAGACTGCAAAGTCAGTAAGTAACTTGGTATAATATTAAGTCATCAATCGCTTTGCATTCAGCTTCAACAGCCAACTCTATGTGTGTATACCTATCATTCCATTTTTCACGCAATACAACATTAAACACCGATAATGCATGGTCATTTGTTGTTTTAAACGGTATATAAAAGAGACTCAAAGTATGATCACTAAATTATTGGACAAAAAGATACTGATCTAAAAATGCTCGAGTAAGTTATACCACGTCCTTTACCTATTCTTTGACTTGCATATGGAAGTTTCTTTTGTAATATCACTTATCACTCAGAGTTTGCAAACGAAAAGTAAAACACATAATACTAAAATCATGTCAAGAAAATGGGTATCAGTTCTTATTACAAAAACTCACATTTAGTTCAATCTGGTCACTAGCGTGTAATATGATTTACACAAGCAAAATGAAACACTTTCTAGTTAATATTATAAATTAGTCCTTTAACATATATACCAAGATATCTCAGCATAAAAGAGTGAGGTAGTTTATGCCACATGTCGATTATTGCCTCCATACAGGTTGTGTAGGACTGTAGTCCATCCATGTAATAGTTGGTGTGCACACACAAATAAAAAAGTTGCAAGGGACGTGTAACAACTTGACTTTTTTCGTTAACTTTCTGTTAAATACTTAACGACCGTTAGTTAAATACTATGAGTTTTTACGTCCATCATATTTGTTGATTTCATACTTTGGTTTAGAAGTACGAGCGAATCTCATAAAACCCTAGATAACGATACGGTTAGTGAAAACCGTGAAAACGTCTTTTAAGACAACGAAACGAATGATAATTCACATTTAATAATTTTTTATATAATTGTTAAGTTTTAAATATACTTTTAATTTATTGAAAATTTTATAAATTAAAAGCGCAAGAATTCGTTAAAAGATTGGTTAATGTTTCGGGAATTTGGTACGGTTAACGACACTTGGCAACGAAGGAAATAATTAATAAGAAAAATAATTATTTTTATTATATTATTAAAATTATAATTCTTATATAATTAAGAGAATTTAATTTAATTTAACTTAAGAATCTGGAAGAATTAACATTAGCGATTTGGTTCGCGTTTTTGGTTAACGAAACTTAGAAACGAACACAAGGAATTAACATAGCAAGCCAAAAGAGCCCATGGAACCCATCCATGAACCCAATCGGTCGACCTCATCTCCTAGCCCACTCCTTAATTCTATTTTGTGGCCCGATTTGCTTAACTAGTCCAACCCACCAACAATTAAACCTCTTAACCCATGTTAATCCCTCATTGAAAAAAAGGAAAAAAAAAACGCAGCTCCCTCTCCTCTCACGACCGCTGCTCTTTCCCTCCATCATCATCATCTTGATCGACACTTCCAAGCTCAAGAACGGATTGATTACTCTCTTGCTCGCTTACCCGATTACATATTCTTGTTCCTCTTGTTCTCCTCTACGCATTGATATAAGTCAATTTCTCTCTAGAGGTATAAAATCACTAACCGTAATTTTATGAATCTGATTTTTGTTACATTAAATAGTGTATGTTGGTCTAGTGCTCAAATCCTTGAATGTTTACATATGAATTTGTGTTTAATTGATCATTTGGGTAGTTTTTAATGAAATCACGAATTTGAATGGTATGCTATTGATAAGAACATGATATTTTCAGTTTATGATATGTGTATAAATGTATAGTTCTTGAAAAATTATTAACTTTTCATTAAGATATAATGTGATTTCGAATTCTAGATCAAAAGTTATGATTAATTGATTTTGGGTTGAAAATTCGTATTTGAAATTGAGCAACTGGAAAAATTAAGTTTACAATCTGTTCTTGGCATGATGATATTTGAAAAGAGCTTGAAAAATTATTAAGTTTTCATTTAGATATCACACGGATTCGATTTGTGAGTCAAAAGTTATGAACAATTTAAGTTAGGCTTTTGTATGTTTAGATGTGTACGTTTTTGACATGGGTAATGACATATAACTGATAATATGAGTTTATAGGGTTGTTGGCCTTGAAAAACCACTGATATTGGACTCAAGAATCGGGTCAATTCAAATTTTCTTTAGACTTTTACACTCGTTCAAAGTTTTGTACATTTTATAAAAAGTGTTGTTAAAAACTGATGTCGACCAGCATTTTCGTTGTTGTTTCTGGGCTATTCTGGGTCGAATGAGACTATACGAAAAATTGGGAAGATTATCCACTTAAAAACTTCGCATCTCTAATTGGCGGTGACTGATTTGGAGTTGCGATGATTTTTCTAAAAATCACAGAAGTTGCTGCTGTAAATACGATTTTAAACTTGTGTTTTTGCAAATGTTTCGAGTTATAAAAATAATGACCAATGCTAGAGACTTTTCTTTTATGAGCTTAATACACTTATATTAACTATTTCATATAGTGTTGGGTGTTCTAAAGTGGTAATTTTGTATTAGTATAAACTATGTAATTTAAACCGCCCGTTTGGACACTTGACCCATTTAAGCCAAAAAGTTTTAAAATGGGTAACGGTCAATGTAGACACGTCACATACGTCGATTTAAGTAAGTTTGAATGTTTTAGTGTTTTAAAAATGAGTTTTTACATATTTTGGTCAAAATGGGTGTTTATGACTCATTTGGGTCATACGCCCCTACTTTGACCCATATGCGAAATTTTGAGAACCAAAGGTATGTAACACGTCTAAAATATCATTTTAGACTTGTGACATGATTTTTACATGCTCAAGTATTATGGTTTAGAATTTGAGTTGTCAATAGAAAAATTTTATTACTTTAGTGAGTGTCAAAAATGACTCTCGGGCCTACTTCACGGGCTCGTAATTTGAAATCGGTTAAGTCTGGATACAAAACTATTGATTAGTATTGAAAGTCTTCACGACAAGCTTTAAAACGATATATTTTATGTGTGATTTTGTCGAGTCTAAATACGTTTAAAACAAGCGTCAAAACAGCATCTCGCTGCTGATCCGTGCTGTTTGACAGCACCAAAATCAGCATTTTATGGTCGAGGAGCTGTTTTCGCAAGGTCATAACTTTTCAATCGTAACTCCGTTTTTATCAAATTAACTGGATATAGAAAGGTGGGATGATATACTTTCCAATGGTCACGACCAAAGGTATTATTTTGAAGTTGGTGGGACTCAAAATCAACTGCAAAATACCTACATATACACATATGTAATTAACATATATTTTGATACATAAAAATGAATAACTTAAGTTTTACCTATGCTTGACTATTTGAACAAATTGAGTAATATAATGAGATTGTTGATTTGTGTTGACCATGTTGACTGTGTTTGACTTACCTTTGACTTACGTTTGACTTACTATGATTTGTGTTGACTTGCGTTGACTTTTGCTAAATTTGTGAGTCGGACTTGAGCAATAGGACTATACGTACCCTATGGACCGACCTAGATTGTTAGACATTTATTGACCAACATATGTTCTCTAGGTTGAGGTCTACGGTTACTTGTCTTCTGAGTTTCGGTCACGTCTCCGTGATTTGCTTTATGTGCTGTTAAGGTGAGTTTCATTACTCTCTTTTTATATATATTTTTGGGCTGAGAATACATGCAATGTTTTATAACTGTTTTAAGAAATGGACACAAGTACTAAAACTAATTCTACATGGGTTTGAATCAAAAATCTCCTACTGGTAGGCGCGAATCCTAAAGGTAGATCTATCGGGTTTTTACGGCCCTACCCAGAATGTTGTACTAGTCAATGATTTTGACTTAGAATAACGGGTGTTTAGTACTTCGAGGTTAACAAAACGCACTTGATTCGGTGCACATATTATTATAACTCAGGGGTATACACTGAAATGTCCCGTTCTTATTGATTAAAAACGTTCCATATTAATTGATTTCGTTGCGAGGTTTTGACCTCTATATGAGACGTTTTTCAAAGACTGCATTCATTTTAAAACAAACCATAACCTTTATTTCATCAATAAAGGTTTAAAAAGCTTTACGTAGATTATCAAATAATGATAATCTAAAATATCATGTTTACACACGACCATTACATAATGGTTTACAATACAAATATGTTACAACAAAATAAGTTTCTTGAATGCAGTTTTTACACAATATCATACAAGCATGGACTCCAAATCTCGTCCTTATTTAAGTATGCGATAGCGGAAGCTCTTAATAATCACCTGAGAATAAACATGCTTAAAACGTCAACAAAAATGTTGGTGAGTTATAGGTTTAACCTATATATATCAAATCATAATAATAGACCACAGATTTCATATTTCAATACACATCCCATACATAGAGATAAAAATCATTCATATGGTGAACACCTGGTAACCGACATTAACAAGATGCATATATAAGAATATCCCCATCATTCCGGGACACCCTTCGGATATGATATAAATTTCGAAGTACTAAAGCATCCGGTACTTTGGATGGGGTTTGTTAGGCCCAATAGATCTATCTTTAGGATTCGCGTCAATTAGGGTGTCTGTTCCCTAATTCTTATATTACCAGACTTAATAAAAAGGGGCATATTCGATTTCGATAATTCAACCATAGAATGTAGTTTCACGTACTTGTGTCTATTTTGTAAATCATTTATAAAACCTGCATGTATTCTCATCCCAAAAATATTAGATTTTAAAAGTGGGACTATAACTCACTTTCACAGATTTTTACTTCGTCGGAAAGTAAGATTTGGCCACTGGTTGATTCACGAACCTATAACAATATATACATATATAGCAAAGTATGTTCAAAATATATTTACAACACTTTTAATATATTTTGAAGTTTTAAGTTTATTAAGTCAGCTGTCCTCGTTAATAACCTACAACTAGTTGTCCACAGTTAGATGTACAGAAATAAATCGATAAATATTATCTTGAATCAATCCACGACCCAGTGTATACGTATCTCAGTATTGATCACAACTCAAACTATATATATTTTGGAATCAACCTCAACCCTGTATAGCTAACTCCAACATTCACATATAAAGTGTCTATGGTTGTTCCGAAATATATATAGATGTGTCGACATGATAGGTCGAAACATTTTATACGTGTCTATGGTATCTCAAGATTACATAATATACAATACAAGTTGATTAAGTTATGGTTGGAATAGATTTGTTACCAATTTTCACGTAGCTAAAATGAGAAAAATTATCCAATCTTGTTTTACCCATAACTTCTTCATTTTAAATCCGTTTTGAGTGAATCAAATTGCTATGGTTTCATATTGAACTCTATTTTATGAATCTAAACAGAAAAAGTATAGGTTTATAGTCGAAAAAATAAGTTACAAGTCGTTTTTGTAAAGGTAGTCATTTCAGTCGAAAGAACGACGTCTAGATGACCATTTTAGAAAACATACTTCCACTTTGAGTTTAACCATAATTTTTGGATATAGTTTCATGTTCATAATAAAAATCATTTTCTCAGAATAACAACTTTTAAATCAAAGTTTATCATAGTTTTTAATTAACTAACCCAAAACAGCCCGCGGTGTTACTACGACGGCGTAAATCCGGTTTTACGGTGTTTTTCGTGTTTCCAGGTTTTAAATCATTAAGTTAGCATATCATATAGATATAGAACATATGTTTAGTTGATTTTAAAAGTCAAGTTAGAAGGATTAACTTTTGTTTGCGAACAAGTTTAGAATTAACTAAACTATGTTCTAGTGATTACAAGTTTAAACCTTCGAATAAGATAGCTTTATATGTATGAATCGAATGATGTTATGAACATCATTACTACCTTAAGTTCCTTGGATAAACCTACTAGAAAAGATAAAAATGGATCTAGCTTCAACGGATCCTTGGATGGCTCGAAGTTCTTGAAGCAGAATCATGACACGAACACAAGTTCAAGTAAGATCATCACTTGAAATAAGATTGTTATAGTTATAGAAATTGAACCAAAGTTTGAATATGATTATTACCTTGTATTAGAATGATAACCTACTGTAAGAAACAAAGATTTCTTGAGGTTGGATGATCACCTTACAAGATTGAAAGTGTGCTAGCAAACTTGAAAGTATTCTTGATTTTATGTAACTAGAACTTGTAGAATATATGAAGAACACTTAGAACTTGAAGATAGAACTTGAGAGAGATCAATTAGATGAAGAAAATTGAAGAATGAAAGTGTTTGTAGGTGTTTTTGGTCGTTGGTGTATGGATTAGATATAAAGGATATGTAATTTTGTTTTCATGTAAATAAGTCATGAATGATTACTCATATTTTTGTAATTTTATGAGATATTTCATGCTAGTTTCCAAATGATGGTTCCCACATGTGTTAGGTGACTCACATGGGCTGCTAAGAGCTGATCATTGGAGTGTATATACCAATAGTACATACATCTAAAAGCTGTGTATTGTACGAATACGAATACGGGTGCATACGAGTAGAATTGTTGATGAAACTGAACGAGGATGTAATTGTAAGCATTTTTGTAAAGTAGAAGTATTTTGATAAGTGTATTGAAGTCTTTCAAAAGTGTATAAATACATATTAAAACACTACATGTATATACATTTTAACTGAGTCGTTAAGTCATCGTTAGTCTTTACATGTAAGTGTTGTTTTGAAACCTTTAGGTTAACGATCTTGTTAAATGTTGTTAACCCAATGTTTATAATATCAAATGAGATTTTAAATTATTATATTATCATGATATTATCATGTATGAATATCTCTTAATATGATATATATACATTAAATGTCTTTACAACGATATTCGTTACATATATGTCTCGTTTAAAAATCATTAAGTTAGTAGTCTTGTTTTTACCTATGTAGTTCATTGTTAATATACTTAATGATATATTTACTTATCATAGTATCATGTTAACTATATATATATATATATATATATATATATATATATATATATATATATATATATATATATATATATATATATATATATATATATATATATATATATATATATATCCATATATATGTCATCATATAGTTTTTACAAGTTTTAACGTTCGTGAATCACCGGTCAACTTGGGTGGTCAATTGTCTATATGAAACATATTTCAATTAATCAAGTCTTAACAAGTTTGATTGCTTAACATGTTGGAAACATTTAATCATGTAAATATCAATCTCAATTAATATATATAAACATGGAAAAGTTCGGGTCACTACAGTACCTACCCGTTAAATAAATTTCGTCCCGAAATTTTAAGCTGTTGAAGGTGTTGACGAATCTTCTGGAAATAGATGCGGGTATTTCTTCTTCATCTTATCTTCACGCTCCCAGGTGAACTCGGGTCCTCTACGAGCATTCCATCGAACCTTAACAATTGGTATCTTGTTTTGCTTAAGTCTTTTAACGTCATGATCCATTATTTCGACGGGTTCTTCGATGAATTGAAGTTTTTCGTTGATTTGGATTTCATCTAACGGAATAGTGAGATCTTCTTTAGCAAAACATTTCTTCAAATTCGAGACGTGGAAAGTGTTATGTACAGCCGCGAGTTGTTGAGGTAACTCAAGTCGGTAAGCTACTGGTCCGACACGATCAATAATCTTGAATGGTCCAATATACCTTGGATTTAATTTCCCTCGTTTACCAAATCGAACAACGCCTTTCCAAGGTGCAACTTTAAGCATGACCATCTCTCCAATTTCAAATTCTATAACTTTTCTTTTAATGTCAGCGTAGCTCTTTTGTCGACTTTGGGCGGTTTTCAACCGTTGTTGAATTTGGATGATCTTCTCGGTAGTTTCTTGTATAATCTCCGGACCCGTAATCTGTCTATCCCCCACTTCACTCCAACAAATCGGAGACCTGCACTTTCTACCATAAAGTGCTTCAAACGGCGCCATCTCAATGCTTGAATGGTAGCTGTTGTTGTAGGAAAATTCTGCTAACGGTAGATGTCGATCCCAACTGTTTCCGAAATCAATAACACATGCTCGTAGCATGTCTTCAAGCGTTTGTATCGTCCTTTCGCTCTGCCCATCAGTTTGTGGATGATAGGCAGTACTCATGTCTAGACGAGTTCCTAATGCTTGCTGTAATGTCTGCCAGAATCTTGAAATAAATCTGGCATCCCTATCAGAGATAATAGAGATTGGTATTCCATGTCTGAAGACGACTTCCTTCAAATACAGTCGTGCTAACTTCTCCATCTTGTCATCTTCTCTTATTGGCAGGAAGTGTGCTGATTTGGTGAGACGATCAACTATTACCCAAATAGTATCAAAACACTTGCAGTCCTTGGCAATTTAGTGATGAAATCCATGGTAATGTTTTCCCATTTCCATTCCGGGATTTCGGGTTGTTGAAGTAGACCTGATGGTTTCTGATGCTCAGCTTTGACCTTAGAACACGTCAAACATTCTCCTACATATTTAGCAACATCGGCTTTCATACCCGGCCACCAAAAATGTTTCTTGAGATCCTTGTACATCTTCCCCGTTCCAGGATGTATTGAGTATCTGGTTTTATGAGCTTCTCTAAGTACCATTTCTCTCATATCTCCAAATTTTGGTACCCAAATCCTTTCAGCCCTATACCGGGTTCCGTCTTCCCGAATATTAAGATGCTTCTCCGATCCTTTGGGTATTTCATCCTTTAAATTTCCCTTTTTTAAAACTCCTTGTTGCGCCTCCTTTATTTGAGTAGTAAGGTTATTATGAATCATTATATTCATAGATTTTACTCGAATGGGTTCTCTGTCCTTCCTGCTCAAGGCATCGGCTACCACATTCGCCTTCCCCGGGTGGTAACGAATCTCAAAGTTGTAATCATTCAATAATTCAATCCACCTACGCTGCCTCATATTCAGTTGTTTCTGATTAAATATGTGTTGAAGACTTTTGTGGTCGGTATATATAATACTTTTGACCCCATATAAGTAGTGCCTCCAAGTCTTTAATGCAAAAACAACCGCGCCTAATTCCAAATCATGCGTCGTATAATTTTGTTCGTGAATCTTCAATTGTCTAGACGCATAAGCAATCACCTTCGTTCGTTGCATTAATACACAACCGAGACCTTGCTTTGATGCGTCACAATAAATCACAAAATCATCATTCCCTTCAGGCAATGACAATATAGGTGCCGTAGTTAGCTTTTTCTTCAATAACTGAAACGCTTTCTCTTGTTCATCATTCCATTCAAATTTCTTCCCTTTATGCGTTAATGCAGTCAAGGGTTTTGCTATTCTGGAAAAGTCTTGGATGAACCTTCTGTAGTAACCAGCTAGTCCTAAAAACTGGCGTATGTGTTTCGGAGTTTTCGGGGTTTCCCACTTTTCAACAGTTTCTATCTTTGCCGGATCCACCTTAATACCTTCTTTGTTCACTATGTGACCGAGGAATTGAACTTCTTCCAACCAAAATGCACACTTTGAAAACTTAGCGTACAATTCTTCCTTCCTCAATACTTCTAACACCTTTCTCAAATGTTCACCGTGTTCTTGGTCATTCTTTGAGTAAATAAGTATGTCATCAATGAAAACAATGACAAACTTGTCAAGGTATGGTCCACACACTCGGTTCATAAGGTCCATGAACACAGCTGGTGCATTAGTTAAACTAAACGGCATGACCATAAACTCGTAATGACCGTAACGTGTTCTGAAAGCAGTCTTTGGAATATCATCTTCTTTCACCCACATTTGATGATACCCGGAACGTAAGTCAATCTTTGAATAAACAGACGAGCCTTGTAGTTGATCAAATAAGTCGTCGATTCTCGGTAGTGGGTAGCGGTTCTTGATGGTAAGTTTGTTCAACTCTCGATAGTCGATACACAACCTGAATGTACCATCTTTCTTCTTGACAAACAAAACAGGAGCTCCCCACGGTGATGTGCTTGGTCGAATGAAACCACGCTCTAAAATTTCTTGTAATTGGCTTTGCAGTTCTTTCATCTCGCTGGGTGCGAGTCTGTAAGGAGCACGAGCTATTGGTGCAGCTCTTGGTACAAAATCTATTTGAAATTCAACGGATCGATGTGGGGGTAATCCCGGTAATCCTTTCGGAAATACATCAGGAAATTCTTTTGCAATGGGAACATCATTGATGCTCTTTTCTTCAGTTTGTACTTTCTCGACGTGTGCTAGAACAGCATAGCAACCTTTTCTTATTAGTTTTTGTGCCTTCAAATTACTAATAAGATGTAGCTTCGTGTTGCCCTTTTCTCCGTACACCATTAAGGGTTTTCCTTTTTCTCGTATAATGCGAATTGAATTTTTGTAACAAACGATCTCTGCTTTCACTTCTTTCAACCAGTCCATACCGATTATCACATCAAAACTCCCTAACTCTACTGGTATCAAATCAATCTTAAATATTTCGCTAACCAGTTTAATTTCTCGATTCCGACATATATTATCTGCTGAAATTAATTTACCATTTGCTAATTCGAGTAAAAATTTACTATCCAAAGGCGTCAATGGACAACTTAATTTAGCACAAAAATCTCTACTCATATAGCTTCTATCCGCACCCGAATCAAATAAAACGTAAGCAGATTTATTGTCAATAAGAAACGTACCCGTAACAAGCTCCGGGTCTTCCTGTGCCTCTGCCGCATTAATATTGAAAACTCTTTCGCGGCCTTGTCCATTCGTGTTCTCCTGGTTCGGGCAATTTCTAATAATGTGGCCCGGTTTTCCACATTTATAACAAATTACATTGGCATAACTTGCTCCGACACTACTTGCTCCGCCATTACTCGTTCCGACACCATTTGTTCCTTTCGTTCTATTAACCCCTGGTCCGTAGACCTCACACTTCGCCGCGCTATGACCATTTCTTTTACACTTGTTGCAAAATTTGGTGCAGAACCCCGAGTGATACTTTTCACACCTTTGGCATAGCTGCTTCTGATTGTTGTTGTTGTTGTGGTTATTATTGTTGTTGGGATGATTGTTGTAGTTGCTGTTGTTGCTGTTGTTGTTGTTGTTGTTGTTGGGCCGTTTGTTGTAGTTGCGATTGATGTTGCGATTGTTGGGATAATTGTTGCGATTATTGTTGTAATTGCTGTTGTTGTTGTATTGGTGATTCTTATCACCGTTTTCCTCCCACTTTCTTTTGACTTGCTTCACATTGGCCTCTTCAGTAGTCTGTTTTTTAATTCTTTCTTCAATCTGGTTCACTAGTTTGTGAGCCATTCTACATGCCTGTTGTATGGAGGCGGGCTCGTGTGAACTTATATCTTCTTGGATTCTTTCCGGTAATCCTTTCACAAACGCGTCGATCTTCTCTTCCTCATCTTAGAATGCTCCCGGACACAATAGGCACAATTCCGTGAATCGTCTTTCGTACGTGGTAATATCAATTCCTTGGGTTCGTAACCCTCTAAGTTATGTCTTGAGCTTATTGACCACGGTTCTGGGACGGTACTTCTCGTTCATCAAGTGCTTGAATGCTGACCACGGTAGTGTGTACGCATCGTCTTGTCCCACTTTCTCTAGATAGGTATTCCACCATGTTAACGCAGAACCTGTGAAGGTATGCGTAGCGTACTTCACTTTGTCCTCTTCAGTACACTTACTTATGGCAAACACCGATTCGACCTTCTCGGTCCACCGTTTCAATCCGATCGGTCCTTCGGTTCCATCAAATTCCAAAGGTTTGAAGGCAGTGAATTCTTTGTAGGTGCATCCTACACGATTTCCTGTACTGCTAGATCCAAGGTTATTGTTGGTATGTAGCGCAGCCTGTACTGCGGCTATGTTTGAAGCTAGAAAAGTACGGAATTCCTCTTCATTCATATTCACGGTGTGTCGAGTAGTCGGTGCCATTTCCTTCAAAATAGTCAAATGGAACAAGTTAATCATACAGAATATTAAGAGTAGTTAATAGTATTTCGTAGCATAATATGAACTCATTTATAAAATCTTTTTCTTCATATTAGCGTTTTATAAGTTTAAATTCGGGTAATACCTACCCGTTAAGTTCATACTTAGTAGCTAATATACAATTCTATATGAAAAAACTGATTATAATAATATTTCGCGTTCAAACTTTTACACAATATTTTACAAACTTACAATACTGCTTATTTTACATATAGCATGAAATATAGCACACAATAAATTTGATACAAGATGGTTGTGAAGATAATTCTAGCTAGTACACAAGTCGTTCAGCAAAGGCAATAAAGACACGTAATTCATACGTCCAGAAACAAGTCATGCATTCTGGTTTTACTAGGATTACTTCCCATCCTTGGTCTTGTGGAACATAACCGTTATGGCCGTTGATAAGACAGCGTGTTGTAACGTCGTCAAAGGGACGAGGGTTACATAATGTCCAACAGTCCCGTAACAATCTAAAAACCTCATTTCTTACCCCAATTACCGACTCCGTCACTTGTGGAAACGTTTTGTTTAATAGTTGTAGCCCGATGTTCTTGTTCTCACTTTGGTGAGAAGCGAACGTTACTAATCCGTAAGCATAACATGTTTCTTTATGTTGCATGTTAGCCACTTTTTCTAAATCACGAAGTCCAATATTCAGATATATTGAGTCAAAATAATTTCTTAACCCATTGCGTAAAATAGCATTTGGGTTCCCCGCAATATATGCGTCAAAGTAAACACATCGTAACTTATGGATTTCCCAATGTGATATCCCCTATCTTTCGAACGAAAGCCTTTTATAAACCAAGGCATTCTTGGAACGTTCTTCGAATGTCTTACAAACTGATCTCGCCTTAAATAGTTGTGCCGAAGAATTCTGACCGACTCTAGACAAGATTTCATCAATCATGTCTCCGGGTAGGTCTCTTAAAATATTGGGTTGTCTATCCATTTTGTGTTTTTATACTGTAAAATAGACAAGAGTTAGATTCATAAAAAAAATACTTATTAATGCAAGCAATTTTTTTACATATATCATAAAGCATAAACACACTATATTACATATATTACACCACACGAATACAACTATCTTATTCCGACTCGCTCGTTTCTTCTTCTTCGGTTTTTGTTCGTTTTGCCAAGTTTCTAGGGATATATGATGTTCCCCTAATACGAGCCGTCGTTTTCCACATTGGTTTAGAAAAACCTGGTGGTTTAGAGGTTCCCGGGTCATTGTTACAACTTAAGGACTTCGGGGGTTGACGATACATATAAAGTTCATCGGGGTTGGAACTAGATTTCTCTATTTTTATGCCCTTTCCCTTATTATTTTCTTTTGCCTTTTTAATTTCAGTTGGGGTAATTTCTATAACATCATCGGAATTCTCGTCGGAATCCGATTCATCGGAGAATTGGTAATCCTCCCAATATTTTGCTTCCTTGGCGGAAACACCATTGACCATAATTAACCTTGGCCGGTTGGTTGAGGATTTTCTTTTACTTAACCGTTTTATTATTTTCCCCACCGGTTCTATTTCTTCATCCGGTTCCGATTCTTCTTCCGGTTCCGATTCTTCTTCCGGTTCCGACTCTTCTTCCGGTTCCTCTTCGGGAACTTGTGAATCAGTCCACGAATCATTCCAATTTACATTTGACTCTTCATTATTATTAGGTGAGTCAATGGGACTTGTTCTAGATGTAGACACCTATCACATAATATCAAATGCGTTAAGAGATTAATATATCACATAATATTCACATGTTAAAAATATATAGTTTCCAACAAAATTTGTTAAGCAATCATTTTTCAAGTAAACACGGTCGAAGTCCAGACTCACTAATGCATCCTAACAAACTCGATAAGACACACTAATGCAAAATTCTGGTTCTCTAAGACCAACGCTCGGATACCAACTGAAATGTCCCGTTCTTATTGATTAAAAACGTTCCATATTAATTGATTTCGTTGCGAGGTTTTGACCTCTATATGAGACGTTTTTCAAAGACTGCATTCATTTTTAAAACAAACCATAACCTTTATTTCATAGATAAAGGTTTTAAAAAGCTTTACATAGATTATCAAATAATGATAATCTAAAATATTCTGTTTACACACGAACATTACATAATGGTTTACAATACAAATATGTTACAACAAAATAAGTTTCTTGAATGCAGTTTTTACACAATATCATACAAGCATGGACTCCAAATCTCGTCCTTATTTAAGTATGCGATAGCGGAAGCTCTTAATAATCACCTGAGAATAAACATGCTTAAAACGTCAACAAAAATGTTGGTGAGTTATAGGTTTAACCTATATATATATCAAATCATAATAATAGACCACAAGATTTCATATTTCAATACACATCCCATACATAGAGATAAAAATCATTCATATGGTGAACACCTGGTAACCGACATTAACAAGATGCATATATAAGAATATCCCCATCATTCCGGGACACCCTTCGGATATGATATAAATTTCGAAGTACTAAAGCATCTGGTACTTTGGATGGGGTTTGTTAGGCCCAATAGATCTATCTTTAGGATTCGCGTCAATTAGGGTGTCTGTTCCCTAATTCTTAGATTACCAGACTTAATAAAAAGGGGCATATTCGATTTCGATAATTCAACCATAGAATGTAGTTTCACGTACTTGTGTGTATTTTGTAAATCATTTATAAAACCTGCATGTATTCTCATCCCAAAAATATTAGATTTTAAAAGTGGGACTATAACTCACTTTCACAGATTTTTACTTCGTCGGGAAGTAAGACTTGGCCACTGGTTGATTCACGAACCTATAACAATATATACATATATATCAAAGTATGTTCAAAATATATTTACAACACTTTTAATATATTTTGATGTTTTAAGTTTATTAAGTCAGCTGTCCTCGTTAGTAACCTACAACTAGTTGTCCACAGTTAGATGTACATAAATAAATCGATAAATATTATCTTGAATCAATCCATGACCCAGTGTATACGTATCTCAGTATTGATCAGAACTCAAACTATATATATTTTGGAATCAACCTCAACCCTGTATAGCTAACTCCAACATTCACATATAGAGTGTCTATGGTTGTTCCGAAATATATATAGATGTGTCGACATGATAGGTCAAAACATTGTATACGTGTCTATGGTATCTCAAGATTACATAATATACAATACAAGTTGATTAAGTTATGGTTGGAATAGATTTGTTACCAATTTTCACGTAGCTAAAATGAGAAAAATTATCCAATCTTGTTTTACCCATAACTTCTTCATTTTAAATCCGTTTTGAGTGAATCAAATTGCTATGGTTTCATATTGAACTCTATTTTATGAATCTAAACAGAAAAAGTATAGGTTTATAGTCAGAAAAATAAGTTACAAGTCATTTTTGTAAAGGTAGTCATTTCAGTCGAAAGAACGACGTCTAGATGACCATTTTAGAAAACATACTTTCACTTTGAGTTTAACCATAATTTTTGGATATAGTTTCATGTTCATAATAAAAATCATTTTCTCAGAATAACAACTTTTAAATCAAAGTTTATCATAGTTTTTAATTAACTAACCCAAAACAGCCCGCGGTGTTACTACGACGACGTAAATCCGGTTTTACGGTGTTTTTCGTGTTTCCAGGTTTTAAATCATTAAGTTAGCATATCATATAGATATAGAACATGTGTTTAGTTGATTTTAAAAGTCAAGTTAGAAGGATTAACTTTTGTTTGCGAACAAGTTTAGAATTAACTAAACTATGTTCTAGTGATTACAAGTTTAAACCTTCGAATAAGATAGCTTTATATGTATGAATCGAATGATGTTATGAACATCATTACTATCTTAAGTTCCTTGGATAAACCTACTAGAAAAGAGAAAAATGGATCTAGCTTCAACGGATCCTTGGATGGCTCGAAGTTCTTGAATCAGAATCATGACACGAAAACAAGTTCAAGTAAGATCATCACTTGAAATAAGATTGTTATAGTTATAGAAATTGAACCAAAGTTTGAATATGATTATTACCTTGTATTAGAATGATAACCTACTGTAAGAAACAAAGATTTCTTGAGGTTGGATGATCACCTTACAAGATTGGAAGTGAGCTAGCAAACTTGAAAGTATTCTTGATTTTATGTAACTAGAACTTGTAGAATATATGAAGAACACTTAGAACTTGAAGATAGAACTTGAGAGAGATTAATTAGATGAAGAAAATTGAAGAATGAAAGTGTTTGTAGGTGTTTTTGATCGTTGGTGTATGGATTAGATATAAAGGATATGTAATTTTGTTTTCATGTAAATAAGTCATGAATGATTACTCATATTTTTGTAATTTTATGAGATATTTCATGCTAGTTGCCAAATGATGGTTCCCACATGTGTTAGGTGACTCACATGGGCTGCTAAGAGCTGATAATTGGAGTGTATATACCAATAGTACATACATCTAAAAGCTGTGTATTGTACGAGTACGAATACGGGTGCATACGAGTAGAATTGTTGATGAAACTGAACGAGGATGTAATTGTAAGCATTTTTGTTAAGTAGAAGTATTTTGATAAGTGTATTGAAGTCTTTCAAAAGTGTATAAATACATATTAAAACACTACATGTATATACATTTTAACTGAGTCGTTAAGTCATCGTTAGTCGTTACATGTAAGTGTTGTTTTGAAACCTTTAGGTTAACGATCTTGTTAAATGTTGTTAACCCAATGTTTATAATATCAAATGAGATTTTAAATTATTATATTATCATGATATTATCATGTATAAATATCTCTTAATATGATATACATACATTAAATGTCTTTACAACGATATTCGTTACATATATGTCTCGTTTAAAAATCATTAAGTTAGTAGTCTTGTTTTTACCTATGTAGTTCATTGTTAATATACTTAATGATATATTTACTTATCATAGTATCATGTTAACTATATATATATCCATATATATGTCATCATATAGTTTTTACAAGTTTAACGTTCGTGAATCACCGGTCAACTTGGGTGGTCAATTGTCTATATGAAACATATTTCAATTAATCAAGTTTTAACAAGTTTGATTGCTTAAGATGTTGGAAACATTTAATCATGTAAATATCAATCTCAATTAATATATATAAACATGGAAAAGTTCGGGTCACTACATACACTTTTGTTAAGGCTAGTTACCGGGTGCCCACAACTTATAGAATGTTTTTTATACACTGCGGTGTATAGATATTTATAAAATGAAATCTTTTGGTCTATTACTGGAATTTATATGATCGAAATGATTATTTATGATAAACCTATGAACTCACCAATGTTTTGGTTGACACTTTTAAGCATATTTATTCTTAGGTTTTTCAAAAGTGCTTCCGCTGTCTGCTTGCTATTTGCTCAAGGTGCTGCATGGAGTCTTTCATGTCATATTTCCAAAAAGACATTGCATTCAAATATTATTGTTATAATATGTTATTAAATAATTTGACGATTAAGTCATTTTGTATAAGTTGACATATATATTTGGGAAATGTCTATATTTTGGTAAACTTTCTATGTATAGAAAGTATGTTATTAAAAATGAATGCATATTTTATCAAAACGTATCATATAGAGCTCAAAACCTCTATGTGGGACCGTAGATAATGTACCGCGTCAATAGCGATTTTGGCGGGTCGTTACAGGACGTTACTTAGAAACATATGTCATGAATACGCCAATTATTACAATCGTAAAAATAATAATAAAAAAATCTTACTATACAAGAATTGTCACCCAGAGCCCTTCTAGAAAATATGGATGAGGTCAGTAAGAATAGTTAATAAACAACAAATATGTATAATGTAACATCCTCAGATCGGGCCTAGAAGTAAGATGACTATTGTGCCCTTAGGCATATTTGTGCGATTATTTATGCCTTTATTTTATTTATATGTGTAATATTATTTTATTATTTAGTTAAGACCAGTTTGTGACAAGGGTCACAGAACATGTTCATTTATTTAATTTGTACTCCGTTAGGGTAGTCAAATTAATTACGAAAGATAATAGATAACTGGTAAATACCCGTGTGTGATGGGGTATGGGATTTTAATCCCAATTAAGTGTAAAGTGCAGCCCTTCTTCTGTCATTTTCCCTATTTCTCTAGAAAATTCCCAAACACCTCGTTCACTCTCAAACTCATTCCATCAAACCCTAGATTTCCAATTTGTATTCTAGAGCTCAAATCATTCATATCATCTTGTTCCTTACGATTTACTGAGTTTTTTGAGGTAAGAATCATAGTGTATCAAGCTTTAATCATTGTGAAATTGAGGTTTTTGTGTCAAGTTTGTTAAAAGTGCAAATTGGGTCAAAATGGTTGATTTTGATGTTGTTAGTGTCAAAATCTTGTGGGTTTGTGTTTATTGATGTTTAGTGTAGTCGATTTGGTCAGTTTTGAGGTAAGAAACGAGCTCTAGAGCAAGAAATGGCGAATTTTGGGTTAAACCCGTAGCTGTGTTCATCTTCTTCATCAGATGAACACACTCGGCCGAGTGTCTCTTGACACTCGACCGACCGTGTAGACGATCGACCGGTTGAGTGACACACTCGACCGAGTGTGTCTGTTTCTGACCAGATGTTTTATTTTACTCAGTCGATCGAGTGAGAGGACACACGACCGTGTGTGTGTAGACACAGTCAACCGAATGTGTGAGTCAGTCGGTCGAGTGTCTTTGTGGGCAGAATATTTTACTAAGTGTTGTTTCCTAGCGGCGCTTTTTGTGACTGATTTACTGTACTGTGCTGTTTTGTGTTAACAGACAAAAACTAACTTGATTTGCCTTATGTTTAGGTGATAAGGATAAGGAAGCCACTCAGTGATAGATTATCTGAGCTAGTTGCTGGTATTCAGTGAGTGTGTCTATCTCCGGATACAGTATTAAGTAGCTGACACGCTACTTGTTCGGACTCTTTATATTATGTTTATGTTCAGTATGATTACCATGAGTAGTGTAGTGACCCGAACTTTTCCATGTTTATATATATTAATTGAGATTGATATTTACATGACTAAATGTTTCCAACGTGTTAAGCAATCAAACTTGTTAAGACTTGATTAAATGAAATAAGTTTCATATAGACAATTGATCACCCAAGTTGACCGGCGATTCACGAACGTTACAAATTTGTAAAAACTACATGTTGTGGTATATATAGACATATATATATGGTTGACATGAGATTATGATGAGTAAGTATCTCACTAAGTATATTAACAATGTGTGATATACATAAGAAATGAGATTACTAAGTTAAGAAACTCGAAATGATATATATAACGATTATCGTTATGATAACGTCTACTAAATACATATGTATCATATTAAGATATTGATACACTATATTTAACATGATAAAATGATATTTAAATATATCATTAAGTGTGTTAACAATGAACTACATATGTAAAAACAAGACTACTAACTTAATGATTTCGAAACGGGACATATATGTAACGATTATCGTTGTAACGACATTTAAATGTATATATATCATATTAAGATATATTAATATATCATAATATCATGATAATATAATAATTTAACATCTCATTAGATATAATAAACATTGGGTTAACAACATTTAACAAGATCGTTAACTTAAAGGTTTCAAATCAACATTTACATGTAATGACTAACGATGACTTAACGACTCAGTTAAAATGTATATACATGTAGTGTTTTAATATGTATTCATACACTTTTGAAAGACTTCAAGACACTTATCAAAATACTTATACTTAACAAAAATGCTTACAATTACATCCTCGTTCAGTTTCATCAACAATTCTACTCGTATGCACCCGTATTCGTACTCGTACAATGCACAGCTTTTAGATGTATGTACTATTGGTATATACACTCCAATGATCAGCTCTTAGCAGCCCATGTGAGTCACCTAACACATGTAGGAACCATCATTTGGCAACTAGCATGAAATATCTCATAAAATTACAAAAATATTAGTAATCATTCATGACTTATTTACATGAAAACAAAATTACATATCCTTAATATCTAATCCATATACCAACGACCAAAAACACCTACAAACACTTTCATTCTTCAATTTTCTTCATCTAAGTGATCTCTCTCAAGTTCCATCTTCAAGTTCTAAGTGTTCTTCATAAATTCCATAAGTATAATTTCATAAAAATCAAGAATACTTCCAAGTTTGCAAGTCTACTTCCAAGCTTTCTAATCCATTCCAAGTAATCATCTAAACTCAAGGAACCTTTGTTATTTATAGTAGGTTGTCTTTCTAATTCAAGGTAATATTCATATTCAAACTTTGATTCAATTTCTACAACTATAACAATCTTATTTCGAGTGAAAATCTTACTTGAACTGTTTTCGTGTCATGATTCTGCTTCAAGAACTTTCAAGCAGTCCAAGGATCCTTTGAAGCTAGATCCATTTTTCTCATTTCCAGTAGTTTTATCCAGAAAACTTGAGGTAGTAATGATGTTCATAACATCATTCAATTCATACATATAAAGCTATCTTATTCGAAGGTTTAAACTTGTAATCACTAGAACATAGTTTAGTTAATTCTAAACTTGTTCGCAAACAAAAGTTAATCCTTCTAACTTGACTTTTAAAATCAACTAAACACATGTTCTATATCTATATGATATGCTAACTTAATGATTTAAAACCTGGAAACACGATGAACACCATAAAATCGGATATACGCCGTCGTAGTGAAACCGGGGGCTGTTTTGGTTTGGATAATTAAAAACTATGATAAACTTTGATTTAAAAGTTGTTCTTCTGGGAAAATTATTTTTCATATGAACATGAAACTATATCCAAAAATCTTGGTTAAACTCAAAGTGAAAGTATGTTTTTCAAAATGGTCATCAAGATGTCGTTCTTTCGACGGAAATGACTACCTCTTTAGTAATTGACATGTAAATTAAATTTCCAACTATAAACCAATTTTTATTCTTAAATTAGAGTTCAATATGAAACCATAGCAATTTGATTCACTCAAAACGGATTTAAAATGAAGAAGTTATGAGTAAAACAAGATTGGATATTTTTGATCTTTTTAGCTACGGGAAATGTTTAACAAATCTATACAAATCATATCCTAGCTAACTTATATTGTATTATACATGTATTCTAATATATTATGTAATCTTGGGATACCATAGACACGTATGCAAATGTTTTGACATATCATATCGACCCATGTATATATATTATTTGGAACAACCATAGACACTCTATATGCAGTAATGTTGGAGTTAGCTATACAGGGTTGAGGTTGATTCCAAAAATATATATACTTTGAGTTGTGATTTAGCCTGAGACATGTATACACTGGGTCGTGGATTGATTCAAGATAATATATATCAATTTATTTCTGTACATCTAACTGTGGACAACTAGTTGTAGGTTACTAACGAGGACAGCTGACTTAATACACTCAAATCTTTAAAACATAATAAAAATGGTTGTAATTATATTTTGATCATACTTTGATATATATGTACATATTTGTATAGGTTCGTGAATCGATCCGTGGCCAAGTCTTATTTCCGAGGAAGGAAATATCTGTGAAAGTGAGTTATAGTCCCACTTTTAAAATCTAATATTTTTGGGATGAGAATACATACAGGTTTTATAAATGATTTACAAAATAGACACAAGTACGTGAAACTACATTCTATGGTTGAATTATCGAAATCGAATATGCCCCTTTTTATTAAGTCTGGTAATCTAAGAATTAGGGAACAGACACCCAAATTGACGTGAATCCTAAAGATAGATCTATTGGGCCTAACAAACCCCATCCAAAGTACCGGATGCTTTAGTACTTCGAAATTTATATCATATCCGAAGGGTGTCCCGGAATGATGAGGATATTCTTATATATGCATCTTGTTAATGTCGGTTACCAGGTGTTCACCATATGAATGATTTTTATCTCTATGTATGGGATGTGTATTGAAATATGAAATCTTGTGGTCTATTATTACGATTAGATATATATAGGTTAAACCTATAACTCACCAACATTTTTGTTGACGTTTAAAGCATGTTTATTCTCAGGTGAATACTAAGAGCTTCTGCTGTTGCATACTAAAATAAGGACAAGATTTGGAGTCCATGCTTGTATGATATTATGTAAAACTGCATTCAAGAAACTTATTTTTGATGTAATATATTCTTATTGTAAACCATTATGTAATGGTCGTGTGTAAACGGTATATTTTAGATTATCATTCTTTGATAATCTACGTAATGCTTTTTAAACCTTTATAGATAAAATAAAGGTTATGGTTGTTTTAAAAATGAATGCAGTCTTTGAAAAATGTCTCATATAGAGGTCAAAACCTCGCAACGAAATCAATTATATGGAACGTTTATAATCAATATGAACGGGACATTTCAGTTGGTATCCGAGCGTTGGTCTTAGAGAACCAGAAAATTTGCGTTAGTGTGTCTTATCGAGTTTGTTAGGATGCATTAGTGAGTCTGGACTTCGACCGTGTTCTCTTTAAAAAATGATTGCTTAACATTTTTGTTGAAAACTATATATTATTAACATGTAAATATTATGTGATATATTAATCTCTTAACATGTTTGATATTGTGTGATAGATGTCTACCTCTAGCACAAATCCCATTGACTCACCTAATAATAACGAAGAGTCGAATATATATTGGCAAGATTTACAAGTTCTCGAAGAATCGGAAGAAGAGGAAAAGGAACCGGAAGAAGAGGAACCGGAAGAAGAGGAACCAGAAGAAGAGGAACCGGAAGAAGAAGAGGTTCCGGAGGGGGGAATAGTAGGAAACACAGAAAACCGGTCAAATAAAAGAAAATCCTCAACCAATAGACCAAAGTTAATAATGGTCAATGGTGTTTCCGCTAAGGAAGCAAAATATTGGGAAAATTATCAATTTTCCGATGAATCGGATCCTGATGAGGATTCCGATGATGTTATAGAAATTACCCCGACCCAATTTAATGAGGCAAAAGAAAGTAATAAGGGAAAGGGCATCAAAATAGAGAAATCTGATTCCAACCCCGATGAACTTTATATGTACCATCAACACCCGTATTTTCAATATCGTGACAATAACCCGGGAACCTCTAAACCACCGGGTTTTTCTAAACCAATGTGGAAAACGACGGCTCGTATTAGAGGAACATCATATATCCCTAGAAAATTAGGGAAAAGAACCAAGTTCGAAGAAGAAGAAACCAGTGATTCAGATTAGAGGGTTGTAATCATGTTGTGTATTATATGTATTGTAGTGTGCTTGTACTTTTATGTTCTATGTAAAAATTGCTTGTATTGTTCGTTAATTATCTTTTACGAATCTAATCCTTGTCTATTTTACAGTATAAAAATAAAATGGACGTTAAGGGTAGACAACCGAATATTTTAGAAGACCTACCAGAGGATATGATTGAGGAAATCTTGTCTAGAGTCGGTCAGAATTCATCAGCACATTTAGTTATGGCGAAATTAACTTGTCAAACATTTGAAAGACTTTCCAGAAATGCCTTAGTTTATAAAAGGATTTCCTTTGATAGGTGGGGTATATCACATTGGGGAGACCGTAAGTTACACCGTGTTTTCTTTAAAGCATTAAATGCGGGGAACCCAAATGCAATTTTGCGCTACGGGTTAAGAACCTATTTTGACTCAACATATCCCAACATAGGATTTCGTGAATTAGAAAGAGCTTCTAACATGCAACATAAAGAAGCATGTTATGCTTACGGGTTAGTGATGTTCGCTTCTTACCAAAGTGAGAAAAAGAACATCGGATTGTAACTTTTAAATAAAACCTTCCCACAAGTGACGGATTCAGTAGTTGGGGTGAGAAACAAGGTTTTTAGATTATTACAGGGCTGTTGGACATTACGAAACCTCGTCCTTTTGACGACATTACAACATGCTGCCTAGCCAATGGTCATAACGGTTATTTTCCACAAGACCAAGGATGGGAAGTTGTCTTAGTAAAACCAGAATGCATGACTTGTTTCTGGACTTATGAATTACGTGTCTTTATTTCCTTTGCTGAACAACTTGCGTATTAACTAGATTTATCTTCAAAACTGTCCTGTATCATAGTGTACTATATTTCATGTTATATGTAATATAGCGAAGTTGTAAGTTTGAAGAATATTTGTATGTGATATATTATTATAATTAGTTTTTCATATGGAATTGTAGTAGTTGAATTGTATATTAGCTACTAAGTATGAACTTAACGGGTAGGTAGTACCCGAATTTAAACTTATAAAACGCTAATATGAAGAAAAAGCTTTTATAAATGAGTTCATATTATGCTACGAGATACTATTGACTACTCTTAATATTCTATATGATTAACTTTTTTCATTTGACTATTTTGAAGGAAATGGCACCGACTACTCGACACACCTTGAATATGAGCGAAGAGGAATTTCATGCCTTTCTTGCTTCAAACATAGCCGCAGTACAGGCCGCGTTACATACCAACAATAACTCTAAATCTAGCAATACAGCTAACGGCGCAAGAAATCGTGTAGGATGCTCCTACAAGGAATTCACGGCCTGCAAACCTTCAGAATTTGATGGGACCGAAGGACCAATCGGATTGAAATGGTGGACTGAGAAAGTTGAATCGGTGTTTGCCATAAGTAAGTGTGCTGAAGGGGACAAAGTGAAGTACGCTACGCATACCTTCACAGGTATTGCGTTAACATGGTGGAATACTTATCTAGAGCAAGTGGGACAAGATGCTGCTTACGCGCTACCGTGGTCAGCATTCAAGCACTTGATGAACGAGAAGTACCGTCCCAGAACCGAGGTCAATAAGCTCAAGTCAGAACTTAGAGGGTTACGAACACAGGGATTCGATATTACTTCGTACGAAAGACGATTCACAGAATTGTGCCTATTGTGTCCTAGAGCGTCCGAAGATGAGAAAGAGAAGATCGACGCGTTTGTGAAAGGGTTACCGGAGAGAATCCAAGAAGATGTAAGTTCACACGAGCCTGCCTCCATACAAAAGGCATGTAGAATGGTTCACAAACTAGTGAACCAGATTGAGGGAAGAATTAAAGAACAGGCGGCCGAAGAGGCCAACGTGAAGCTAGTCAAAAGAAAGTGGGAGGAAAACGGTGATAAGAGTCACAAATACAACAACAACTATCCCAACAATCGCAACATCAATCGCAACTACAACAAACGACACAACAACAACAACTACAACAATAATCCCAACAACAATAACAACCGCAACAACAACAACAATCAGAAGCAGCTATGCCAAAGGTGTGAAAAGTATCACTCGGGGTTCTGCACCAAATTTTGCAACAAGTGTAAAAGAAATGGTCATAGCGCGGCGAAGTGTGAGGTCTACGGACCAGGGGTTAACAGAATGAAAGGAACAAATGGTGTCGGAACGAGTAATGGCGGAGCAAGTAGTGTCGGAGCAAGTTATGCCAATGTAGTTTGTTATAAATGTGAAAAACTGGGCCACATTATTAGAAATTGCCCGAACTAGGAGAACATGAATGGACAAGGCCGCGGAAGAGTTTTCAATATTAATGCGGCAGAGGCACAGGAAGACCCAGAGCTTGTTACGGGTACGTTTCTTATTGACAATAAATCTGCTTACGTTTTATTTGATTCGGGTGCGGATAGAAGCTATATGAGTAGAGATTTTTGTGCTAAATTAAGTTGTCCATTGACGCCGTTGGATAGTAAATTTTTAGTCGAATTAGCAAACAATAAATTAATTTCAGCAGATTATATATGCCGGAATCGAGAAATTAAACTGGGTAGTGAAATATTTAAGATAGATTTGATACCAGTAGAGTTAGGGAGTTTTTATGTAATAGTTGGCATGGACTGGCTGAAGGAGATGAAAGCAGAGATCGTATGTTACAAAAATGCAATTCGCATTGTACGAGAAGAAGGAGAACCCTTAATGGTGTACGGAGAAAAGGGCAACACGAAGCTACATCTTATTAGTAATTTGAAGGCACAAAAACTAATAAGAAATGGTTGCTATGCTGTTCTAGCACACGTCAAGAAAGTACAAACTGAAGAAAATAGTGATGTATGAAATCTAGTATATAATTTATCACTGGAATTATGCCTGGTTTAAAGATTACTACACACTAACGGGCAGTGTACCCGATCGTGCTATAGTATAAAAATGGTAATTCCAAGTATCGATCCAAGGACAGTATTAACGTGAGAATTAAGTTTGCAACTAAGAAAAGTAAATTAAGTTAAACTAGTAAAATTGAAAGAACGAGATAGTTTGTTTTGTGGCTATTTAACGATTAGCCAAATCAAGATAGCTTTGAAAATAAAAGACAATATTTTTGGTTTTTAAGTTTAAATAAAAGAAATGCAGACTCGACAGAAAAATAAAGATATTTGAATTCAATGGATAAAAGAATGTTCGCCTAGATATCCTATTCGCAGTGTTGGATGATTTGTTATTAAGCACTAGTTCTATTAATCAATGCACGCAATTACAGAGTCGGTTTACCCAGAGTTCTCTTTTAGCAAACACATCAAACTAGGACTTATTGGCTTAGGGTTCCCTTTCACCAAAAACCATCATTCATTTGTGACTTAGTAACTAGCTAATTATAAGATTAAGATTCAATTGGTTACGCGTTCGCTCCACACAATTCACCCCTATTTTGTTCAATTATGTTACCCGGTTTACCCCCTTGGTCCAGTAAGCACCCAATCGGTTAAGACAAATCAATTGGAAATTAGATCACTAAATTGAAACAGGGTTCCCTTTGTTCAAACAAGATTCACTAATCAACCTAGTAACAATAATTAACACCCACAAGAATGGTTCTTAATCAAAACTCATAATTAATCATGCATCAATCAATAAAACATTAAAGTATCATCCAAACACTTGCAAATATTCAATCTAGACAAACATTAAAGGTTTTAGCCTACAATCATGGCTGAAATCAAAATAGCAATCAAAAACATAGAAGAATTCATGGTTGATAACAAACGAATAAAACTAATTAAAAATTGAATCCTGAAGAACACCCGAATCAAGACTTGTTCCCGGAATGATTAATACCTTAGAATGACCTTGAAGATCTCCAAAAATCACCTAAGTTCGTCAAAAAGTGGCTGGAATTCATCAGGAAACGATAATCATAATTTAGGGTTAAATTCGGGCTTTTTATATGAGGAAATTCTGAACCCGGGCACAACCCCGCGCGGCGCGCCATCCTTCCCGCGCGGCGCGCCATTTGTCTGTGAGCTGACATTTGGTTCTTGAAAAGGCTCGAACTGATTTTTTAGTTAAATGGTGCGGCGCGCCCCCTTTTGGAGCGGCGCTCCATGTAACAAATGCTGAAACGAAGCTGAAAACTCAATATTAACACCCAAACTCGAACCGAATCAAACCTTTTCACTTGTAAACAACGAAACACGTCCAAAACCATCAAATAACATCAAATTTAACCTTCTTGGTCTTGGAACTCAAACTTTCACAACTTTAACCGAAATAACTCCAAATCGTATCCATAAGGACCAAAATGTAACCGATATCGCTAAGGAAAATGCATATGAAATATGCGATATCAAACAACCCCACACTAGAGTTTTGCTTGTCCTCAAGCAATGAAACTCGATAATAATCTTCTACAATAAAATAACGTCTTCAAGCAAATATGTAGAATCAAACGAACAAGAACCAAACAAGCAACTAGCGTGGGCACGATTTGGAGTAAATAACAACCATGGTTCCCACTTGCATTCCCCCGATGTAACTTCCCAAACCGCAATCAATATGAATCAAAATAGTAACCAAAAATAATCTCGATAACGTACCATACTGATGAAATAGAGAATCTCGAACCATAATAAAAGTCTTCAAAGAAACTGGGAATCAAGTAGGAACCAAGCACCAAAGATGTAACAATCGAACCATGTGTGCCAAGAGAACGTACGGGCTACCCCGCAATTGGTCAAGCCAAGCCTCCCACAGTACCTAACATCGCGAGATGTCGGTAGAAAATAATGTGCTTAGGAGGATACACATTACGTCCAGATATCATCGATGGTTATGAGGTAACCGTCTAATCCGTTAAGTCAACCATAAAGATTGAGGTTCATCAGGCTTAAAAGCTGATATCTTACCTTTCCGGAGGTTATCCACTGGGAATCTGATCAATCACTGACATTTTGTGTATCATAGTGCGCTTCCCATTAAGCTAGCAAATCTCCCTCATTGAGATAAGCTTCGACTACCAGTTTCCCTGTTTGATGTTGAGGCCTGGTAGATTTCCAGTCGATTTTAGCAATGACTTTTCAAGGTTTTTCGTCACCCTACAACTGGTCTGGACTACAACTTCTGAAATGAATCAGCAAGTGTGTCATTCGGGAGACTTGACTCCCTTTAGGATGGAGTGGATACATCCTGTATGGTCATAAAAGGTGGTCGAGCGCATACATTGTCCTTGTTAGGAGAAACAATGAAGACCGCCCTATAAAGTTTTCGATCTAGCGTGTGGCCCGGCTTCGACCACACGATCCAATCACCGTTCATACGGTTGACACCCGTTTTTGTACAAGTGACCTACGTATGAACTGACTGTTCATGTAGGATTTCACATTCAAAATAATGAACTTGTTTCCCCTAAAGTACCTCATCGTGAAATGATGGGTAATGAAATGGTACGCCTTTAGAGGAAAACGTACCAAGTAGGACTGTCGGAAGACTTTACTTCCTTATGAGTGGATCTGAATCACTCGGAAGTGCCAATCTGTTTCAATTGACACTGGTTTTAAAATTCCCGAAAACCTTCGGGTTCCATAGCTTTTGGCTATGGGTTGTGTTGTCTAAGCAAACACAAGCACGTAGCTATTGCTCCTAAAAAGGACAGCACTGGTGAAGCTCAAGGCTCCTCTTCCCACAGTATCACATCATTCAATGATGCAATAATAAAATGATATAGTTTTGGAAGTATGCTATACCAAGTAACCAAAAGTTTTTGATCTGGCACGTGATTCGGTCACAATCACGCTATGCAATCACCGCTCTCTCACGGTTTACACCCGTTTTGGTACAGGTGACCTACTATTTAGTTCCCCGAACTAGTAGGATTTCATGTTCAATGGTAATGAACATGTGGAACAACTTTGGCTTCTTTAAACATCATGAAATATAAAAAACCAAGCCATACTCAAACAAAGGTTTTGGTCGAATTTTTAACTATTTTTATATTTTTTTTTTCTTTTTTTCTAACTAATTTTTCCAATTTTTTATATTTTCCCCTAATTTTTCAATTTTTTTTTTTTACGACCAAAACCCCGTGAAACGTCAAGTCTTTTAAACATCAAAACCAAACTTATGATGATTCTATTAATAACCAACCCGAGAGATTTTACATCCCCCACCCCACACTTGAGATCAAGTAATGTCCCCATCACTTGAGATCAAAAATGGATTAAAATCAAAAGGGTAAGAAAAATAAAAACTTATCGAGCTTAACCACAGATCGTGGAATGACAGTGACAGATGGCGCTGAACTGACTGCCAGCATAAGAACATCGTCCATTCCCGATCCTCACACTAATATCATCACTCAAGTAGTTTTGCTGAACTTAATGCCAGACTTGAAAACTGTTTCACCAACAACCTATGAAAAAGAAAAAAAAAAAAAACAAGCAAACTACATAAATGGGCAAGGTAGTACCACCCGGTACCGAAACGCCTTGCCCCGAATAAGTCCCAAGTACATCATACGAAATTTAAAAATAGTCAAGTACAACCAAATCGAAATAGAAATAGTTTCAAACAATACAACAACAATAATACGTGCAACACATCATTCGCTTCCCGGCCAAAAATCTCTCGTCGGGTCCCAAGCCACACCATAAGTATCTTGGCAAGCTCGATATGGGTCATAAGATGGATCCGGTCTTGGAGGCGTCACGGCGGTGTAATCCGGAATGGTGGTTCGCGTAGGAATGTACACATCCGGCACACAACGCATCTGTCGTTGGAGCTGCCTCTGATGAATCTCCCACTGATTGTGGGCCCGAATACCTTGAACATCATACTCTATTCTGCTCACACGTTCACCCAAATTACCAACCTCTGTCCGAACCTGACCAATACTCGTGTTGAGCGACCCATAGTTACCCTGGTGCCACGTCATCAACTCCTGATTATGACGGCGCTGCTCGTCATACATACGCTGATTATGCGCAACCTGATCATTATAAAATGTACGACTATCTTGGAACTCGAGATGCAGCCCGTCAACACTATTCACCAACCCATTAAAAGCTTCCTCATCGGGAGTCCATCCTCCCCGAACATTACCACTAGAACTCCCTGCTTCATACGTGGACCCAATACCACGTCCTCTACCTTGACCTCGACCTTGACCCTGCTCTTGCTGTTGCTGTTGACCTTGACCCTGTGGTTGTTCTTCATCCTCTACCAAAACCCAACCGTTCGGTCCTCGCCTAATAAAATCAGCTTTAGCGAAAAACAAAATATTTGTCACCATTGCTTCGACCCCCGCAATAGTACACCTATCAGTAGGCACAGAAAATGCCTCAGCTATCCGTGTCACTAAATGGCCCCCTAACAACGGGCGCTCGGGACGATTATCCATACCAATTTCCTGAAACCAGGCCCCCAACATAGTCGGCACATCTATCGCCTCTCTAGCCTTAATCTGCTGAAGGACCCAAAGATCCTTTCGTTTAATTTTGTTTGCATTTCTCCGGGCCAAGAACATAGTAGCAATCATTTTAAAAAGAATACGGTCCACCGGGCGTCGAAGATTAGACTGAATGCTTCTACTAGAACTGAAAGCCCTAACCCCCGGATTAATAATCGTCGGCCAATACTCACTTTCACTAAAATCGTCGTCACCGAATACCCTGCACCCCAACAAATGGTACCCTAAATCGATGTCATCATTTAACTCGGGGTACAAACCCAACGCCCGAGCTAACTCAACTTTACTCATTTGACGGTCCGCCCCGTCAAGCCTGAATGTCAAAAAATTCGCCTCACGAGGGGCAACTCGGGGCCGACAACTTACGGTCGAAAAGAACTCGACAGTCAATTGCTCATAAACATCTTCGTTAATCTCAAACAAACGCTCATACGGTCTCAACTCATTACCGCTATAAGTAACCCATAAGTAACTACGCAATTCTCGATAAGCATGAACACTTTCATTTCGAAGTTGCGTCCAATCCAAGTAATAGGTTTGCTCAATCGGACGAGCAAGATTTATGTTAAACCTTTGTTCCAAATCCTCAATATCACCAACTTGGGTCAACCACAATTCAGGGTTGTTCGGTGGTTGCTGTGGTTGGTTACCTCTTGTTCTCTACATTCATGAAACAAGTAAGAAACAAACACAAAACTCAAAAGTTAGTGTTAGTCATCATAATAAGCACCAAACACCTTTACAATCAATCCTTGTTTCATGCTAAATCACTTTCAAATACAATAACCATTTAAACCAATAACTCTTTTGAAAACTTTTCAAAAACTAACTCTCAACCAAATCACATTATCCATAAACAAATAATTCATAACCTTATTCATCAAACAACATAACCAAAACACGACCAACATGATTACTTATAACTCCTTTAAATTCCAAAAATCCAATCAACTTCATCATGTTAGCAACTTTTATCAAATTCAACAACCATTAAACAAAAGCTTTATCTCAATTAAAATTATATGTTTAATCATCACTAGCATGGCATATCACATAATTGGAACAATGTAGCATAAGTCATTCAAAACAAAGTGACCCGCCCATATGGACACTATCCCACACTAGTTCAAAAACATATGAACAATTCAAAGAACATCACACTTTCAAGCAATAAACCCCTTTTTACTTACAAAATTCGGACCTTTAACCCTACAAACCCTAGGTTCATGTTAAACTTCTAAAAACACCAACTTTAGCATAAAATCAAAGCATATAAACAATATCTAACAAAAACCCATGACTAATTGAATCATATAACCCAAATTAAAGCAACCCCACACTAATTCATCAAGACAATTAAGAATTAAACAAGCAATTAACATATAATAAGATGAAATTAGTAAAGAAAGGAACAAATTCGGACCTTCTTAGGTGCCATTCTTGAAAGATTAAGGTTACTTGAAACAAGAAATTAAACTTTGTAGAATTAGGGTTTTGAAAGATCAAAGGATTTGTAGGTGTTTAAGAGATGTAAGAATGAAAATAATTGAAGTAAAAAGGACTAAATACAGCTGGTCACCCGTTTCTAAATTGTGTGGATGTAAAAATTCGGATTGACTTTAAATAAAAACCCAAAAACAGCTGGCTGACAGGGTTCCGCGCGGCGCTCAAAAAGCTCGCGCGGCGCGCAGTTTGATCGCGCGGCGTTCCAAAGAGTTGCGCGGCGCGCCGAATAACTAAAAATTTATGCCGAGCTGTTTTCAGAAACTGGTACTTCAGATATACTCAAGTGGCGCGGCGCGCCCCTTATTGGAGCGGCGCTCCACTTACTGTATCATCAAAAATCCGCATTTTTAAGCAATAAAACCCAATTCTCTCACCATAATATCACCAAACTATCCCCAATAAAAACCAAACATGATCGTATTGCACATATTATCAAACTAGCACCAAAAATATACAAACTTTACAACAACGTGAACCTTATTTAACGAGTCGTTCACACGACTCGTCCCCAACTTCAAGTGGCGTTGGTGTCGGGTTCAACGTGAACCTCGTCATCAATCACTAACGGACCATCAAAATACTTCTTCACACGATGTCCGTTAACCTTAAAGGTAATACCATTCGCATTTTTTAACTCAATCGTACCGTATGGGTACACCTTAACAACCTCAAATGGTCCCGTCCACGGGGACTTAAGTTTTCCCGGTAAAAGCTTTAACCTAGAGTTAAACAAAAGCACTCGGTCGCCTTCGTTAAACTCTTTTTGACCCTTTAACTTCCTATCATGCCATTGCTTGGTCTTTTCTTTATAAATCAATGAATTCTCGTACGCATCAAGGCGTAATTCACCAAGCTCATTCAATTGTCCCGCCCTTAGGCGTCCGGCTTCCTTCAAATCTAAATTGCACTTTTGAAGTGCCCACATAGCTTTATGCTCAATCTCCAATGGGAGATGGCACGCTTTCCCATAAACCAACCGATAAGGAGTGGTACCAAGTGGCGTTTTGAAGGCGGTTCTAAACGCCCACAAAGCTTCATCGAGCTTATTTGCCCACTCCTTCGGATTCGAACCCACAGTTTTCTCAAGAATACTTTTAAGAGCTCGATTGGTATTCTCAACTTGTCCGCTCGTTTGGGGATGGTATGAAGTAGAAACTTTATGGACAACTCCATATCGCTTCAATACCTTCTCCATTTGAGCGTTACAAAAATGAGTACCCCTATCGCTAATTAAAGCTTTAGGAGTTCCAAATCGAGAGAATAAACGCTTAAGGAACGAAATCACAACTCGTGCATCATTTGTGGGTAAAGCTTGCGCTTCGGCCCATTTAGACACGTAGTCAATGGCAACGAGTATGTAACTATAATTCTGAGATTTCGGAAATGGCCCCATAAAGTCAATTCCCCAAACGTCAAATACTTCACAAACTTGGATGCTTTGTTGAGGCATCTCATCACGTTTGGTGACTTTACCGGCCCTTTGGCACGAATCACAAGACTTACAAACCAGGTGGGCATCTTTGAAGATTGTCGGCCAATAAAAGCCGGCATCATAGACTTTACGCCCCGTAATTTGGGGTCCAAAATGCCCACCGGTAGGCCCACTATGGCACTCGGTTAAAATTCGCATACACTCATCACCGGAAACACACCGGCGGATAACTCCATCGGGACAACAACGAAAAAGATAGGGATCCTCCCAGAAATAGTACTTAAGGTCACTGAAGAATTTCTTCCTCTTTTGATGTGACCACCCTTTCTCCAAGAATCTCCCAACGAGATAATTAGCTATGTCCACGTACCACGGCTCATCTACCTTATCTACCTTCATGAGATATTCGTCGGGAAAATCATCACGAATGGTAGTCTCATCGAGAACCTCACGGGAGGGGTTCTCGAGACGGGAAAGGTGATCGGCCGCCAAGTTTTCAGCACCCTTTTTATCCCGGATCTCCACATCAAATTCTTGCAAAAGCAAGATCCATCTAAGAAGTCGTGGTTTTGCATCCGGTTTAGCAAAAAGGTACTTTAGAGCAGAATGGTCCGTAAAGACAATAGTCTTAGATAAGACTAAGTAGGACCGGAACTTATCAAACGAAAAGACCACCGCAAGGAGCTCTTTTTCAGTGGTAGTATAATTTAATTGCGCTCCTTGCAAGGTCTTGCTTGCATAGTAGATGGGTCGGAAATGCTTCTCGACCCTTTGACCCAAAACTGAGCCAACAGCGAAATCAGATGCATCGCACATAAGCTCGAACGGAAGGGACCAATTCGGAGCAATTATGATTGGCGCATTGATGAGTTTCTCCTTCAAAAGCTCGAATGCCTTTTGGCATTCGTCGGAGAATTTCCACGGGGTGTCCTTTTCAAGGAGTTTATTCATCGGGTTGGCAATCTTAGAAAAATCTTTAATGAATCGCCGGTAAAAACCGGCGTGCCCGAGAAAACTCCTAACACCCTTAACATCGGTAGGGGGTGGAAGGTTCTTAATAGCGGTAACCTTTGCGGGATCCACCTCTATACCGTTTTTAGAAATCTTGTGCCCGAGAACGATGCCCCCTTGAACCATGAAATGGCACTTCTCCCAGTTGAGCACAAGATTAGATTTTTCGCACCTGACCAACATCCGTTCTAAATTAAGAAGGCATGAATCGAAAGTGTCACCGAAGACCGAGAAGTCATCCATGAACACCTCCATGCAATCTTCGATCATGTCATGGAATATGGCCATCATGCACCTTTGAAAAGTGGCCGGAGCATTGCAAAGGCCAAAGGGCATGCGTCGATAAGAAAACGTGCCATACGGGCACGTGAAAGTAGTCTTCTCTTGGTCCTCGGGCGAGATAGGAATTTGAAAATAGCCCGAGAAACCATCGAGAAAGCAATAGAAACTGTTTCCCGCCAACCTCTCTAGCATTTGATCCATGAAAGGTAGCGGGAAGTGGTCTTTACGTGTGGCGTCGTTCAACTTACGGTAGTCGATACAAACACGCCACCCCGTGACAGTCCGGGTGGAAATTAACTCATTTTTATCATTGGTGGTAACAGTCATACCACCTTTCTTAGGTACACAGTGTACCGGGCTAATCCATGGACTGTCAGAAATCGGGTAAATCAGACCTGCATCAAGGAGCTTTGTGATCTCTTTCTTCACGACATCTTGCATGTGCGGATTCAACCTCCTTTGGCGTTGCACCACAGGTTTGTAGTTATCCTCCATTAAAATTTTGTGGGTGCAATAGGAGGGACTAATACCCTTAATGTCGTGAATCTTCCATGCAATGGCCGGTTTATGGGCCTTTAGCATGGTTACAAGCTCAGTTTTCTGACCTGCTGAAAGAGAAGAAGAAATAATTACCGGAAGCTTAGATTCCTCATGCAAGTAAGCGTATTCCAAATGATCTGGAAGTGGCTTCAATTCAAGCTCGGGAGGTTCTTCAATTGAAGACTTGCTCCGGTAATTTGAATCACGTTCGAGTTCTTTGAACTCCTCTTCAGTCGGCTCATAGCCGTTTTCCATCAAGGTGGTTAAAATATCCACCTCCTCAACCTGCACATCCTCATCAATCTCAACCAATGAGCATTCTCCTGAACCCTGTAACTCTGGGAATTCCTGCAAAAACTCAGACTGGACATTCACAGTGTTAAGAAAATAACATGTATCATCAGTGTAGCCAGGGTATTTCAAAGCATGGTCGATTGAGAATGTTGCACTCAAATCATCTATCCTAAGGGTCAGCTTTTGACCATACACATCAATCATACACCTAGCAGTATTTAAGAATGGCCGACCCAAAATTAGTGGAATCCTTTCATCCACTTCCATATCCAAAACCACAAAATCCGCCGGAAAAACTAACGACCCGGTCTTCACTAGCATATTCTCTATGATTCCACGAGGGAATTTAATAGAGCGGTCGGCTAGCTGCACAGCCATACGCGTGGGTTTTAACTCCCCGGGGTCTAGCTTTAAGTAAATAGAATAAGGCATTAAATTAATGCTAGCCCCCAAATCCGCCAAAGCCCTCATACAGTCCAAATTACCAAGTAAACAAGGAATGGTAAAACTTCCAGGATCTTCAAGCTTCTCGGGAAGCTTGTTTGCAACAACCGCTGAGCATGCGGCATTCAACCTGACTGAAGACACGTTCTTCAGCTTCTGCCTGTTAGTCACCAAATCTTTGAGAAACCTCGCATACTTAGGCATACCTGCAATAACATCAATAAAAGGCATATTTATGTTAACTTTTTTAATCAAGTCCATGAACTTGGACTTTTCGGCCTCTAGCTTCTCCAATCGCTGTTTCCTCGGGAATGGGAGCGGTGGTTGATACTCTCTAACTACCGGTTTAGCAGCAACAGTAACCGGTTCCTTAACAACTTTTTCAGCCACCTGTTCCAGCTCCTTTTCCCTTGCCGGTTCACTTTCAACAACCGGCTCACTATCATTAACTAACGGTACCCTCAAATCATACTCGTCGGGCTTCCTCGGTGGATAATATGCTAAACCACTTCGGGTGGTGATAGCATTAACATGCCCGTTTTTCGGGTTAGTATCCGTCTTGCTAGGTAACTCTCCCGGTTTCCTCTCACTACTCTTATTAGCAAGTTGACCAATCTGCTGTTCAAGATTATGAATAGCTGCTTGTTGATTTCGAAACATTTGGTCATTCTTTTCATTATTCTGAGTAACGGTAGTGACAAGTTGAGTCTGAGATATCACTAACTTCTCGATCATAGCCTCAAGGTTGGACTTTTTCTCTTCGACCTGTGGTTTCTGAAAATAACCGGGAGCTTGCTGCTGAAAACCTCCACTAGAACCCGGTTGGAACCTCGAACCCTGATTACCTTGCGGATTATAAGGATTATTGAAATTCCTATTAAACTGAGCACGTCCCTGAAAATGATTGTTATTCTGCTGACTAATATAGTTGACCTCTTCTTTCTGATTCATAGTCAAACCCGCATCACAATCTTTGCCCAGATGCAAACCTCCACAGTATTCACAACCAACCTTCATACCATGAATATCCTTGTTCATCTTCTCCAAATTCCTACCAAACGAATCCAACTTAGCACTGAAAGACCCAAAATCATCATAAGCACCTGTACCTGTAGTCTCTGTTCTCTTAACTGAAGCTGAAGGGTAAGATTCATGATCCTGATGCCACTCATGAGAATAAGCAGCTTGCTTTTCAATGATCTCTAACGCCTCTTCTTCAGTCTTATCCATTAACGTACCACCTGCAGCTTGATCAATACTCTGACGCGTAGGAATATCACAACCTTTGTAGAAAATCTGAACCTTCTGTAAATCATTCAACCCGTGTTGCGGGCACGAGCGTAACAAAGTAGCAAAACGGTCCCAAGCATCAAACAATGTCTCACTGCTCTTTTGTCTAAATTGAGAAATATCTGCTTGAAGTCGAGCAGCTCGAGATGCAGGGAAAAACTTCGACAAAAACTTATCTTCCAAAGTCTCCCAAGATGTAATCGTACCTTCTGGTTGCTTATCTAACCATCTCTTAGCTTCTCCCTTAAGAGTCCAAGGGAAAAGTCTTGTCTTAATTGAAGTGTCGGCAACCTCATGTAGCTTAAACAAGTTACAAACATCATTAAAATTACGAAGATGCTCGTTAGCATCCTCGGTATCTTTGCCATAGAATCGGCAATCAGAAGAAATCAAATTCAGGATCGGCCCTGTAATTTGAAAAGGCTGAGTAATATTCGGCTGAGTAATCGAATTGCCTTGGCCTCCTCGGGTGGCCTTCAACTTTTCTGCCATAGTCTGAGGACGAGGTGGTTCTTCGGCCATTTCTTCAGTATCTGAAGTGTCAGACGAAATGTAAGAATCTTCTTCTGAGTTAACTTCTGGTGGTGTCTCGGGCACCACAATATCGTTGTTACTGAACAAATTGACTACAACTTCACTCGAAGACGGTGAAGAATCCACTTTAGACTTTTGCTCTTGACTTAAGGCTTTGAACAACTCTCTTTCAGGCTCGTCAAATGGTGTTAAAATCGGAGAACTTGAAGAACGCGTGTGTGGCATGCACTACCTGTAACTGCAAGAACACAGCTAACAAACCGATTAAACGCACCGACTCAATTAGAATTAAAATAAAATAAACAGTTAAAATTAAACTAAAAACAAACTTAATTTTCAAACTTAATTTTCAACACAACTGTCCCCGGCAGCGGCGCCAAAAACTTGATGTATGAAATCTAGTATATAATTTATCACTGGAATTATGCCTGGTTTAAAGATTACTACACACTAACGGGCAGTGTACCCGATCGTGCTATAGTATAAAAATGGTAATTCCAAGTATCGATCCAAGGACAGTATTAACGTGAGAATTAAGTTTGCAACTAAGAAAAGTAAATTAAGTTAAACTAGTAAAATTGAAAGAACGAGATAGTTTGTTTTGTGGCTATTTAACGATTAGCCAAATCAAGATAGCTTTGAAAATAAAAGACAATATTTTTGGTTTTTAAGTTTAAATAAAAGAAATGCAGACTCGACAGAAAAATAAAGATATTTGAATTCAATGGATAAAAGAATGTTCGCCTAGATATCCTATTCGCAGTGTTGGATGATTTGTTATTAAGCACTAGTTCTATTAATCAATGCACGCAATTACAGAGTCGGTTTACCCAGAGTTCTCTTTTAGCAAACACATCAAACTAGGACTTATTGGCTTAGGGTTCCCTTTCACCAAAAACCATCATTCATTTGTGACTTAGTAACTAGCTAATTATAAGATTAAGATTCAATTGGTTACGCGTTCGCTCCACACAATTCACCCCTATTTTGTTCAATTATGTTACCCGGTTTACCCCCTTGGTCCAGTAAGCACCCAATCGGTTAAGACAAATCAATTGGAAATTAGATCACTAAATTGAAACAGGGTTCCCTTTGTTCAAACAAGATTCACTAATCAACCTAGTAACAATAATTAACACCCACAAGAATGGTTCTTAATCAAAACTCATAATTAATCATGCATCAATCAATAAAACATTAAAGTATCATCCAAACACTTGCAAATATTCAATCTAGACAAACATTAAAGGTTTTAGCCTACAATCATGGCTGAAATCAAAATAGCAATCAAAAACATAGAAGAATTCATGGTTGATAACAAACGAATAAAACTAATTAAAAATTGAATCCTGAAGAACACCCGAATCAAGACTTGTTCCCGGAATGATTAATACCTTAGAATGACCTTGAAGATCTCCAAAAATCACCTAAGTTCGTCAAAAAGTGGCTGGAATTCGTCAGGAAACGATAATCATAATTTAGGGTTAAATTCGGGCTTTTTATATGAGGAAATTCTGAACCCGGGCACAACCCCGCGCGGCGCGCCATCCTTCCCGCGCGGCGCGCCATTTGTCTGTGAGCTGACATTTGGTTCTTGAAAAGGCTCGAACTGATTTTTTAGTTAAATGGCGCGGCGCGCCCCCTTTTGGAGCGGCGCTCCATGTAACAAATGCTGAAACGAAGCTGAAAACTCAATATTAACACCCAAACTCGAACCGAATCAAACCTTTTCACTTGTAAACAACGAAACACGTCCAAAACCATCAAATAACATCAAATTTAACCTTCTTGGTCTTGGAACTCAAACTTTCACAACTTTAACCGAAATAACTCCAAATCGTATCCATAAGGACCAAAATGTAACCGATATCGCTAAGGAAAATGCATATGAAATATGCGATATCAAATAGCATCAATGATGTTCCCGTCGCAAAAGAATTTCTCGATGTATTTCCGAAAGAATTACCGGGATTACTCCCACATCGATCCGTTGAATTTCAAATAGATCTTGTACCAGGAGCTGCACCAATAGCTCGTGCTCCTTACAGACTCGCACCCAGCGAGATGAAAGAACTGCAAAGCCAACTGCAAGAACTATTAGAACGTGGTTTCATTCGACCAAGCACATCACCATGGGGAGCTCCTGTTTTGTTTGTCAAGAAGAAGGATGGTACATTTAGGTTGTGTATTGCCTACAGAGAGTTGAACAAACTTACCATCAAAAACCGTTATCCACTGCCGAGAATTGATGACTTATTTGATCAACTACAAGGCTCATCGGTTTATTCGAAGATCGATTTACGTTCTGGATATCATCAAATGCGAGTAAAGGAGGATGATATTCCAAAAACTGCTTTTAGGACGCGTTATGGTCATTACGAGTTTATGGTTATACCGTTTGGATTGACTAACTCACCAGCTGTGTTCATGGACCTTATGAACCGAGTGTGTGGGCCATATCTTGACAAGTTTGTCATTGTTTTCATCGATGACATGCTTATTTACTCAAAGAATGATCAAGAGCACGAAGAACATTTGAGAAAAGTGCTAGAAGTATTGAGGAAAGAAAAACTGTACGCTAAGTTTTCAAAGTGTGCATTTTGGTTGGAAGAAGTTCAATTCCTCGGTTATATAGTGAACAAAGAAGGTATCCAGGTGGACCCGGCAAAGATCAAAACCGTTGAAAAGTGGGAAACCCCAAAAACTCCGAAGCATATACGTCAATTTTTAGGATTGGCTGGTTACTACAGAAGATTCATCCAAGATTTCTACAAAATAGCAAAACCCTTGACTGCATTAACGCATAAAGGGAAGAAATTTGAATGGAAGGATGAACAAGAGAAGGCGTTTTAGTTATTGAAGAAAAAGCTAATTACGGCACCTATATTGTCATTGCCTGAAGGGAATGATGATTTTGTGATTTATTGTGACGCATCAAAGCAAGGTCTCGGTTGTGTATTAATGCAACGAACGAAGGTGATTGCTTATGCGTCTAGACAATTGAAGATTCACGAGCAAAATTATACGACTCACGATTTGGAATTGGGTGCTGTTGTTTTTGCATTAAAGACTTGGAGGCATTATTTATATGGGGTCAAAAGTATTATATATACCGACCACAAAAGTCTCCAACATATATTTAATCAGAAGCAACTGAATATGAGACAATGCAGGTGGATTGAACTGTTGAATGATTATGATTTTGAGATTCGATACCACCCGGGGAAGGCGAATGTGGTAGCCGACTGATGTGTGCGAGGTGTACTAGGAAATAATATTATTTTTATAACGAAATACTATTAAATATGATACAATTTTACACAAGATATTTATTTTTTTATAGAATGGATATACCTAAACCTTGCTACAACACTTATAGGCAGTGTACCTAATCGTACAGTAGTGTAGTTTTTAGTAAGTCCGGTTCGTTCCACAGGGAAAATTAAACAAGCTTAACGCTATATTAGTTTTAAATTTATAAAAATACAAATATATATATAAGTAATATTATTATTATAAAAGGGGGGTTTTACCGTTTAATGACCGGTTTGTCGATTTTAAAACTTTAGTCGCAGTTAAAACCTAATGTAAAATATTAAAAATAAATATAACTTAACTTTAAAGCGTAAAGTAAATAACGATAATGAAATTGCGATAAATAAAAGTGCGATAAAATAAAATTGCGATAATTAAAGAGTACGATAAAAAGTGCAATTAAATACAATAACAATAAATAAAAGTGCGATAATTAAAAGTGCAATTAAATATGAAATAAAAGAAATTATGCTTATTTAAACTTCCGTAATCATGATGTTTGACATGTTGATTTTTAGTTTATTCCCATGGGTTAATTGTCCTTTGTCCTGGATTATTCAATATGTCCTTCTGGTTTTTATCCATAACAGTCCATCAGTCATAAATATAAAGTGCGAGTGTCCTCGTCAAATTATCTTTATATCCGAAGTCAAATATTCCAACTAATTGGGGACTTAAACTGTAACAAGGTTTTAATACTTTGTTTAATAATTACACCAGGATATCGACTGCGTGTAACTCAAGGTTTTAATACTTTGTTAACAATTACGCCAAGTGTCCTTGTACATAATTTCACCCTTGTTTTAATAAGTCTATTAACTATTAATCCATTCCCGTGTCCGGTTAAATGAACGATTATTCATACATATAAATATCCCGCCCATCGTGTCCGATCGAGTGTATATGGTTATTTATAGGTACGTCCAATTGTAAATCTTTATATTAAAATTAACAAACTATCATTTAGTTAAACAAATATAAAGCTCATTAATAGCCCATAGTCTAATTTCCACAAGTGTCGTTCTTTTGTCCAAACCACAATTATGGTACAAAGCCCAATTACCCAATTTTAAATATTTTAGCCCAACATCATGATTACTTCGTCTTAAATAAGCATAATAATAACTTAGCTACGAGACATTAAATTAAAAATAACATTAACCATAACTTACAGTGATTAAAAATAGCGTAGCGTTACACGGACAGAATTTCGACTTACACCCTTACAACATTCGTTAACATACCCTTATTATTATAATTTAAAATTAAAATTAAAATTAAAATATAAATATATATATATATATATATATATATATATATATATATATATATATATATATATATATATATATATATATTACGTATATAGATAGAGAGATGGATGGATATATATCGTTTTTATTTCGTTCGACAAACTGCCTTTTTTTAGCAATGTGGCCTGGATTTCAGGGCCATGCGATCGCATGGCTTTTGTGCCTCCAGGCCATGCGATCGCATGGTGGTAGGTAACAGCTCACAATTCTTTGTTTTCTTGTTTGTCGACGTTTTAATAAATAAATATAATATATAAATAATTATAAGAATTATTTAAATATTATATTATATTTATGTGCATAGTTGACTTGTAATTTTTAGTCCGTTGCGTCGAGCGTTGAGAGTTGACTCTGGTCCCGGTTCCGGATTTTCAAACGTCCTTGCGTACAATTTAATATCTTGTACTTTGCGTTTCGCGTCTTGTACTCTTGTAATTTTGAGACGTTTCTCATCAATAATTGAAACCATTTTGATTGTATTTTGTACTTTTGAACTTTTTGGTCGTTTGCGTCTTCAATTCGTCGAATCTGTCTTTTGTCTTCACCTTTTATTATTTAAACGAATATCACTTGTAAATAGAACAGTTGCAACTAAAAGCTTGTCTTTCTTGAGAGATAATGCTATGAAATATATGTTCGTTTTTAGCATTATTAAATATTCCCACACTTGAGCGTTGCTTGTCCTCAAGCAATATAGTCTTGAAATAAAAATATTAGAATCACTTCTTTATTCTTCACACTTTGTACATCAGTGATTTCTATACGGGGGTATAAACAATGGTAGTAACGATGTGGTTTACAGTCCCACATGACTATAAAAATTTAGATCCTTAAGGAAATTAGATCTTTATGAAAACATTTGATCTTTTGAAAATTAAATCTAGCTTTTACCCTAGATAAGTTTTTCAGAATAACCCTTCACCGGTGTTTGCAAATTGTTTTTGTGGGTTTGGTGGGTTTCAGATTTGAAAACTTTAGCTCAAAACTTACAGTTTTGTGTCACCCACTTGCTAACCTTGTATTGGGAAAGCAACACGTCCAGTATACTTGCTCCGTATATTACTTTTCGATAAACTACCGTCCGGTTGTGAAGGAAAGCGTTGAACAAGCAACTGTTAAGGCAATGTCCCCTGACATGCTTTTAATTATGGTCTATAACGTGTCGGATGCAATTACTATCCTTGGTAGGAGCAATAGTAAAGCTCACCCTTATAATTTTTCGGTTTGGCACAAGGTCCTGTCTTTGACCATACTGTGCAACCACCGTTCTTATGGTTGACACCCGATTTGGTTCAGGTGACCTAATGAATTCCAGGTGAATTCATAGGATTTTACGTTCAATAGTAATGAACGCATTGAAAATGGGTTTTCAGAAAACAAATCGGTTTGTAATTTTGATCAAAATATTTTCTCGTTCAAGCTTGAGTTTAGATATCATCGAATTCCATGAGTTTGTAATTCTCAATCTTTAAGGTCAATCTCTAGGATTGAGTAATATCAGTCTTAAAAGCTGATTTTTGATCTTTAAGGAGATTATCCTTTCTGGGGATCTGATTCATTAGTCTTATCCAGCTAATTTGCACGGCGTCCTCTCCATTTTACAAGACAGATCCTCTCATGGTTAGGATAAGTCTGACCACTTGGCGACCCTATTTGATGCTGAGGTCCGTGGATTTCCTGCTGATTTTAGAGATGAATTTTCTAGATTTTTCGTCAACCTACAGCTGGTCTGGATGACAACTTCATGACCTAAATCAAGAAGCGCGTGTCTTTTTCGAAAGACTTTACTTCCTTTTAATGATGGAATTGATTCATCATGTAGCTCCATCTTTCTTTCAAATATATTACAGTCAATCGGGTGAAACTGATTAGTTTAGTCTAAAGCAAAAGCATCTTCAGTTATTTGTACAAAAATATGTGATATATGTTCAAAATAACTTGGTAAATTTTTCCCACACTTGGCTTTTATTTTCCTTTCTTTGCCTTTTTATTGTCCTCTGTTCCATTTTAAATGAATTCTAACATTTTGGGTTGTTTCTCAATTTATGTCCTTTCCGAGGTAACAATAATTTCGGTGTTAACACCTAGTTTTATCGTTCATAAATATGTATAAACATGATTTTGAACTCATTTAATTGAAAATTTTGAAAATTTTTACTAGAATTGGGTAGTCAGTATATAACACTAGGGCTGTTCCTTATTATCAGAGAGCACTAGATTCTAATACAACTACTGTTTTACTAGTATTTTTAATGGTAACCAAGTGTTTAAGATAATAATTTTTAAAAATCTGAAAGAATTTAACCCCTTCCCACACTTAAGATCTTGCAATGCCCTCATTTGCAAGAAATCAGTAATAATTTAAATTATTGAGGGTGATTAGCGTAGAAAAATGATTAAATTTTTCCAAAGTTTCCAAACATATTGGCGTTTGTTTGCTGAATGATAAATGGTGCACATCATTTGTTCATTCCGTCTTGTTGTTACATCACATTTGTTTTTCGTTTTTTTCGTCAAAAGTACTAGCTTTTGCTGAACTTAATGCCAGTCTTTGAAAATTTCGCTGTTTTACCCTGTTGTGTACATGAAATAAAATACATACAATACAAATATAAACATGCATGGTAATTTGAAATGGGACTTAAAATCCCACTTTCAAATCAAATATGAAACATTAGTACAACAAATAAAAATATTAAACATTACAATAAAAGTATCATAATATAGTGTGTTTAAACATAAATAAACAGAAATAATAAAAATTAAAAATCATATAAATTACCAACCGGAACTAAATCAATCTGGATAGGGGTTCCAGTTCATGTCGTCATCCGGGTTCCATGGTTGGTGATAGGTGTACTGGTATGCCTGGTTAGGGTCGTAGAGAGTATAAAGTGGTCTCATCTCGGGCTGGTGTTGAGGATAGTAAGTGGTTCGGGTCAGAACGTAGTGATCCTGAGGTGACAGCCGGCTCATAATCTGACACTGATGATAGTCCCATCTATCATGCTGTCGTTGCCTGGAATGCTCGTAATCATTCCGAGCTTGCCACTGCTCCATTCGACGAAATCTCTCCGCGTTTGTCATATCTACCTCCTCTACACGCTGGTAGACATCAGTCATAGCCTCCCTAATGACATCCCTAATGTCATCCGCTTCCTCCATTTCCTCGTCTGAGCCTCTCTCTACCTCAGGATGACTACCTTCATAGGGTATTGCCTGGTTACATCTACTCTTCAATACCTTAGCACCCGCATAAACCCTCAATCCTAAAAGCTCAACCTGTTCCCTACATTCCAAAAGTGGACCCCCTTGGTCCTTATCTACACCTAAATACTCTCCAATGAGAGTAACAAAAATACCTCCTCCAATTATCCCCCCTTCCTGTATTCCTTCAACCATCTTAGATAAATAAAAACCAACACAGTAAGGGATATTAACAAAGCCTCTTGGGTCTCGAATACACTTTAGGTAAAATAAATCATGTAAGGTCAATTTTTCCTTGTTGTGATCTTTCTGTGTAATCGAGTTAGCCAAAAATCTATGAATTATACGAAGCTCGGCTCTGTTAATATGTAAGTAGGTATGTGTTCCTCCCCGCCCAAAAACATTATAATCGAACATACGCCTCCAGACGGCGTTCGCATCAAAATTCCTATCTACCCTTTCACCACGATAAATCAAATTCATACAATCGGGTAGTAGTAATTCAGCGGGAATATATATCTGCAAAGCCCTGGCCATGTCCAGCATGGACATCCTGTACATCCTACGGCCAAGTATAAACCTAAGAAAACTTCTATCATCTAATCTATCTACATCTATATTTAACGCTATAGTACTCATCAGCTCAACACACCATTCCTTATATACAGGTCTACGAATGATGAATAAACGTTCCCAATCAGTAAAAGAAGTGATGCCATACCTTTGAATCAGATGCTCCCTAACACGGTCAGCAAGTTGGACCCTTTCCAAAGGATTCCAATCAATTACCCTAGGCACCTCTACATCTTTCGTTACTAATTTGAATTTATTACTTTGATATGCCGGGTAATCTCTCCATCGTCTATCGAATCTCAGATTAGGATGCAACGTGTGTTCAGGAATCATTGGGTATTCTACAGGCGGATGCATCGGAAATACTATGAATTCATTAACAAACTGTAGCGGATCATAATAAGGTACATGTTGATCAGGCTGATGTTGTGGTTCCTGTTGTGGTTCTTGTTCGGGTTCATATTGCATTTCTGGTTCAGGTTCTGGAGCAGGTCGTCTAGATGATGATGATGAACCTCCAGTATCGGTTCTCTGCAAAACACATTAAACACAAAATTTGTGCATCCATATATGCATTAGTGTTAGCAAAATAACAACTTAAAACAATCACAATAACATGTTAAATCAAACTTAAACTTATACACATTTTCACATTTTTTTACAATTCTACACTTTTTCAAATAAGCACATATGAAAATGTATACAAAGTTCATAAGCATTTAACTCAAATATCATGTTAAAACAACCTTTACGAGCAATTAAACAAGTCTCAAATGGCAATTATATCAAATTAATCAAGTTCATGAATTTTGAACTTAAAAATTCCACTTTAATCTCCAAAAATCATGTTTAGGATCAATGTTTGGATCATTTAGCTACCTAAACATGTTACACTACTCAATTTAGCAATAATTCATGACAAAAATCGACCATAACCTGTTTATATCAAAAAGCCCCAAATTGCTCAAGAACACAAACCCTAGATTCCTAAAAATTTTGAAGTTTTTGGCTTCAAATCATGTTAAATAGCATCAATCTAGGTTATACATGCATAAAATACTAACAATTTAACTCTAATTACACTAGAAATTAACAAAATTATATTAGGAAAAATATAGCTCAAGAACACTAAAAATCAAATTTAAAGAGATTTAGGGGTAAAATTGTTACCCTTTTTGATAAACTCCTTATCAAATTCATGTTTAGAGCGGAATGTAGCAAGAAATTTGGTTGATTTTGGTGTTAAATTGGTGATTTTAGGATATAATATGTGTATGTGTTCGTGTATGTTGTGTGTGTTTTTGTGGGAAGCAGAACAGCTCGACTGACTTTTGATCCTGGCTAATTTTTCAGCCTCATGCGATTGCATGAGGTTGGAGTGCAAACCCCATGCGATCGCATGGGGTCCGGGTACAGTAACTTTTACTTTTTTTTATATAAAACCTTATAACTTCTAAAACATAAATTAATAAAATTTTAAATTTTGTTTCTTTTTAGGAGTGAGGGCTTTTCGGATCATTGTCCTAGTCCGTCCCTCGACAAAATTTTAAAATTTGTCAATTCAAAGCTCAGTTTTGAAAGCAAAGATTTTTTGGTTTTTTAAATGTTTTTGGTATACTTTAATTCAATAAGATTAAAAATAATGATAATAAAAGTTCTCGTCCCTCCCTTGGGTAAAGCAATTTCGGTTCAATGACCTAGTCTTCAACTTACGACGAATTTTAAAAATCATATTTTTAACTTAACGAAATAAAGTAAATTTTTGTTTTTAAATTCACACCAAACTTAAATTTAAAATGCATAAAATTAATATTAAAAATTCACACCAAATTTTATATTATATTTTTGTTTTTATACATACAAACTTATATTAAAAATATTAATTTTTCAAATATTTACAGATTTAAATATATTTATTTTAAAAGGTTTACAATATTAATTTAATATTGATTTTAAAAACAAAGTAAAAATAAAATTAAAAATCTTTTTGGTCTTTTATCCCACTTTAATTAATCAAATATTATCAAAAATATACGCCCCTCTTTTCGGTAAAGTAATTTCGGCTATTTTACCTAGTTTTACTCCTGGCGAATTTCTGAAATATTTTGGGTTGATTGATTAAAGATAATTATACCTTAAGAATAAACGGTAAATTTCGCAGTGATGTAATAAATTTTTGTATGATATCAATAATTTCGGTCGCAAAACCTAATTTTATTGAGTACCAATTTAATACTTTATAGCGAATGATTTAGCGTTTATAATCAAAAGGTTAAAAATAAAAATAAAAATAAAAACTGTACATACTTACCTGTGAAATAGAATTCTTAGTGACCTGCTTTAGCCCACTCATAAGATAGTCGGACTAATTGGTTTTCCATAGCTACATAGGCGTAACCTCGAGCATTCAACGTTTTTTCTTCGAAACATATGAACTGTCCATCTCTGCATAAAGTAACGAATTCGGTATTGGAATATGCCTGATTCGTCGAACATTTTCCTTCGTGTGACCATTTTCCGCATTTGTGACATCTTTCAAGGTGTCATGCTCTTCTTTTTACTGCGGATTTTGATTTTTCTTTACCAAAATGTAACTTATTATTTTCGTTCCTGGATTCTTTTATTACTCCGTCCAATTTACCTCTGATTAATGATACTATATCACTTGGAAGGGTGACATTATTTCGTTTAGTGATCAAAGCGTGTAGCATTAGACCGTGGTTTAGTTCACAGGAAGTCTTCATCTCGTAAAACCTAAAAAAATAAAAATTCAGAATGGGGGGAGAAGACTAGTTCTTTAAGGTCTGCTAGGGAAAGACCATTCGGGTTCCATTTTCGAGAACTACACGAAAACAGAACATCTAACTCTAACAGAAATACATATTATCCTTTAAAGACTTGATTCTCCCCACACTTAGTTAGCTGTGGTGTCGAAATTGTGATTAACTTCGTTGTCAACTTCCATTGGACTATCTATGTAATGTTTAACTCTGTGACCATTAACCTTAAATTCAATCCCATTTGAATTTATTAATTCTACTGTTCCGTACGGGAAAACTCTTTTGACTATGAATGGTCCAGACCATCTTGATTTCAATTTTCCAGCAAATAGCTTGAATCGTGAATTGAAAAGAAGAACTCTGTCTCCTTCTTTAAATTCTTTTGAACTTCTGATTCTTTTATCATGCCATTTCTTCGTTCTTTCCTTATAGATTAACGAATTTTCGTATGCTTCATGTCTTAATTCTTCTAATTCGTTTAATTGACTTAACCGTAGATGTCCAGCTTCATGTAAATCAAGATTACATGTCTTCAAAGCCCAAAATGCTTTGTGTTCAATTTCTACTGGAAGATGACATGCTTTTCCGTAAACGAGTTTAAAAGGTGTGGTACCAATTGGAGTTTTGTAGGCTGTTCTAAAAGCCCAGAGTGCATCCTCCAATTTAATGGACCATTCCTTCGGATTTGATCCTACGATTTTCTCTAGAATACGTTTTAAAGCTCGGTTGGTATTTTCAACTTGTCCACTTGTTTGTGGATGATAAGCAGTGGAGATTTTATGAGTTACTCCATATCTTTTGAGAACTTTCTCAAGTTGATTATTACAAAAATGAGTACCCCGATCACTTATTAAAGCTTTCGGTGTTCCAAACCTAGCAAAAAGACATTTTAAAAAGTTGATTACAACTCGTGCATCGTTAGTTGGGAGAGCTTGTGCTTCCGCCCATTTAGATACATAATCAATGGCAACGAGAATGTAGAGATTAATATGAGATTTTGGAAATGGACCCATAAAGTCAATACCCCAAATGTCAAATACTTCACATACTTGAATGACATTTTGTGGCATTTTATCACGTTGACTTATTTTTCTGGCCCTTTGACAAGCATCACAGGATTTGCAAAGAAGGTGTGCGTCTTTGAAAATTGTAGGCCAATAGAATCCAGCATCGTAAACTTTTTTTGCTGTAAGTTGAGGCCCATAATGCCCTCCTGTTGGTCCTGTGTGACAATGATTTAAGATTTGACTAGCTTCATCTCCAAATACACATCGGCGTATTATTCCATCGGGACAACTTTTAAACAAATGTGGATCTTCCCAGAAATAGTGTTTTATATCACTAAAGAATTTCTTTCGTTTTTGGTACGACAACCCCTTTTCAAGGAATCCACATACTAAGTAGTTTGCATAGTCTGCAAACCATGGAATTTCATTATAATCTATCTTCAATAGATATTCATCAGGAAAGTTGTCTTATATGGCCGATTCATTTAGAACTTCTAATTCAGGATTTTCAAGACGAGAAAGATGATCAGCGGCGAGATTTTCTGCTCCCTTTTTATCTCGGATTTCAATATCGAACTCTTGTAAGAGTAAGATCCAACGGATTAATCGTGGTTTGGCATCTTGTTTCGAAAATAGGTATCTAAGAGCAGAATGGTCGGTATAGACCACTGTTTTAGCTAGAACGAGATATGATCGAAATTTGTCAAAAGCAAAGACAATAGCAAGGAGTTCTTTTTCAGTAGTTGTGTAATTCATTTGTGCTCCTTGTAACGTCTTACTAGCATAATATATAGGTTGAAATCATTTTTCAATCCTTTGTCCTAAAACGGCTCCCATTGCAAAATCACTTGCATCGCACATAAGTTCAAACGGTAGATTTCAATTTGGAGTTATCATAATCGACGCATTAGTGAGTTTTTCTTTAAGAATATTAAAAGATTTGATACATTCATCTGAAAAGATGAATGGAGCATCCTTTTCTAGGAGTTTATTCATAGGAGTGGCTATTTTTATAAAATTCTTTTATGAAACGTCGGTAAAAACCGGCATGCCCTAGAAAACTCCTAACTCCTCTAACATTGGTGGGATGTGGAAGTTTAGCCATTACATCTACTTTAGCTCTATCCACTTCAATTCTTTCCTTTGAGATTTTATGTCCAAGAACGATGCCTTCTTTAACCATGAAATGGCATTTCTCCCAATTAAGTACTAGATTTGATTGTTCGCATCTAATAAGCATTCGTTCAAGATTAACTAGACATGATTCAAAAGTATCACCCAAAACTGAAAAGTCATCCATGAAAACTTCCATGCATTCTTCTATCATGTCGTGAAAAATCGCCATCATGCACCTTTGAAAGGTTGCAGGGGCGTTGCAAAGTCTAAATGGCATGCGTTTGTAAGCAAAAGTACTATAAGGGCACGTGAATGTGGTTTTCTCTTGATCCTCGGGTGCTATTGGAATTTGAAAATATTCGAAAAAACCATCAAGAAAACAATAGTAACTATTTCCGGCTAATCTTTTCAACATTTGATCAATAAAAGGTAAGGGAAAGTGATCTTTTCTGGTGGTGTCATTTAATTTTCTATAATCTATACAAACACGCCATTCTGTTACAATCCTAGTAGGAATAAGCTCATTTTTCTCATTTGTGATGACAGTCATGCCACCCTTCTTAGGTACGCATTGAACTGGGCTTACCCATGGACTATCAGAGATTGGATAAATTAAACCTGCATCAAGCAGTTTAATAATTTCTTTCTTAACAACATCTTGCATATTAGGAGTTAGTCTTCTTTGGCGTTGCACATACGTTTTATGACCTTCTTCCATAAGGATTTTATTTGTGTAATACGAAGGACTTATTCCTTTAATATCATGAATTTTCCATGCAATAGCTAGCTCATAGGATAGAAATGAGTTTAGATTTTTCATTTTCAGTAAGAGAAGACGATATTATTATAGGTAATTCAGATTCACCATGTAAATAAGCATATTCCAAATGGTTTAGAAGTGGCTTTAACTCTAATGTCGGTGGTTCTTCTATCGATGATTTATATCGATATCTGTCTTCTTCTTTTAGCATTTGAATTTCTTCTGTTGTTGGTTCATATCCATTAGCTATAAGTGTAGCTAACATTTCAGTTTCATCAATTGGTTCAGTTCCTTCTCCTAAAGAACATTCTCCTGTTCCTTGTAATTATGGAAATTCTTCTAACAATTCTGCATGTGATTCTATAGTTTGAATATAATAACATGTATCATCTGCAGATTGCGGTTGTTGTATGGCTCTATCAACAGAAAAGGTAACATCTCGTCCTCTATACTTAGGGCCAGTTTCTTACCAAACACGTCTATTATTGCTTTAGCCGTGTTTAAGAATGATCTTCCTAATATGAGAGGAACTCGAGAATCTTCTTCCATGTCCAGAATAACAAAATCTACTGAAAATACTAAAGTACCAACTTTAACTAGCATGTTCTCTATTATCCCTCTAGGATATTTTACTGATCGATCGGCTAGTTGTATGCTTATTCGTGTTGGTTTCAATTCTCCAAGGTCTAGTTTAGCGTATAGTGAATACGGCATTAAATTTATACTAGCGCCTAAATCTGCCAATGCTTCTATCGAACTAAGACTTCCCAGAAAACATGGAATTGTGAAACTTCCTGGATCTGATAATTTTTCTGGTATTTTATTCAATAGCACTGCAGAATAATTAGCATTCATAGTAACAACCGAGAGTTCTTCCATTTTCTTTCTATTTGTGATTAGATCTTTCAAGAATTTAGCATATCTAGGCATTCCTGAAATCACATCAATGAAAGGAAGATTTACATTTATTTGTTTAAACATATCCAAGAATTTGGATTGCTCAGCTTCAAATCTCTCTTTTCTCATTTTACTTGGGTAAGGAAGTGGTGGTTGGTATGGTTTAACATAAGGTTTAGCCTTAACTGTGTTATCTTCATTAACCTTTTCAACTACCGGTTCTTTTTCCTTATCTTGTTCAGATTGTGGTTCTTGTAGAGTAGGAATAGCTTCATCAGAAATTACATGTATTTCAGATGGTTTAAGTGCAATACCACTTCTTGTGGTAATGGCTTTAGCTGTTTCATTCTGGGGGTTAGCATTAGTATCACTAGGTAGACTTCCCGGTTTTCTTTCACCTATCAATCTTGCTAGGTTACTCACTTCTTGTTCCAAATATTGAATAGAAGCTTGTTGATTTCTAAATGCTTGAGCATTTTGTTCATTGGTTTGTTTCTGAGATGTGAAAAATTGTGTTTGAGAATTAACTAGCTTTGTCATCGCCCCTTCAGGTAACGATTCTAACCAATCATTGACTTCTCCCTTTAAAGTCCAGGGAAATAACATGAGATATATCTGTTCATCCTCCACTTCTCGAATTTTAAATAGAGTGCAGATCCTATTAAAGGTACGAAGATGTTCATTTGGATCTTCCTTCGGCGCACCACTAAATTGGCATTGATTAGTTACCATGTGTAGGATTTGTCCTTTGATTTCATAATCTGGCGCATTAATGTCTGGTTGAGTAATTGCGTGACCTTGGTCAGTGCGTTTAGCTCTCATTCGGTCTTCCATACTTAGAGGTTCCAGATTCTCCATAATTGAATTTATTGAATCTGAATCACTAAAGGATTCTGATTTAATGGTTGGTTCTTCAACAATCTCTGTTTGAATGATTGGTGGTTCCGAAGGAAAGATTAATGGTTCAGGATCTATGAATTGTCCCTGAATATTCTCCGGATTCTCAATTGTGAGGTCGGGTTCAAAAAATGGATTATCGGAAATTTGAATTGGAGTACTTGGTCGACTAGATGACGATTCTAAAGAAAAATCAACGGCGACAATATTTGTTAGATGTCTTGATCTGGTTACAGGTGGTGAACGTACAAAAGGTGGTGAACATTTTGCTCGGTGCATTCACTGAATATCCTATTAGTTATAAAAATAAGAAAAATTATATAAGTTATCAAATTAATAGACTTTTCTGATTTTGCCCACGTTTCGAATAGCCAAAAGATGCAGCAGAGGGGCAGGATTCGTTTGGTCTCAATATAATTGAGTACTGTTTGGCTCCAATAACCCGGTCCACGTACAAATCCAACTATTACTACGAACCAGAAAATTTTGATGTCTATCAATTTAACCACTTAAAATAATTTTTCGTTGAAATTTAAAGAAATTTAGAGAAGAAATAGAAAAATTCTATTTCCTAAAAACTAGAATGTCGAGAAATAAGAAAGAAAAAGATTGTGCGTCGAAAAATGTCGAAAAAATAAAAGGTGTCGAAAAATAAAAATAAGAAAGTAGCGCGTCGAAACTTAAAAAAGCACTAAAAACTAAGAATTAAAAGATACATCTAGAAATATTTAAGCTTAGAGAAATACTATATCCCAAATGGCAATAACTTAAAAAGGTACTAAAATGTCGCAAAATTCTAAAGCACCTAAATCTTAGTCTAAAGAAAAAGCACTTAAGGGATTTTACGGCAAAGCCTAAAAATCTATAAATAAAAATAACTATGGCAAAACTATGACTTAAAACTAAATACGAGCGAAAAATACAAATATTATGCTAAAACAAATAAAAAGATACAAAATATAAAAATATACTTAAAGTTGTAAAAAGTACAATTTTATACAAGTATTATTTTTATATTATTTATTTTATAAAACTATTAATTTTATAATTTATTAAAACTAATTAAACTAATTAAAACAAATTAATTAAAAACTAAACTAAATTAATTAATTACTAAACCCTAATTAGGGTTTTAAATATATAATAATTATAATTATAATTAAACCCTAACTGTCGGCCGAGGTTACCAGGCCTGTCAAATCAGGTCATGCGATCGCATGGCCTGACCGTTGAAATACCATGCGATCGCATGGTCTACGAATTTGGGCCAGACTTTAGGCTGCTACAGTGATCGGGCCGAGTGCTTATTTATTTTTTTTTTCAGTTTTCTGTTTAAAAAATATATATAATATTTATATAACTTAAATAAAAATTTAATTTTAAAAACTAAAATAAAACTAAAGAAACTTTATAATTTTATATATATATATATAACAAACTATTAAAAATATATAATTTTTGTTTTTCTTTTTATTTTATATTTTCGAATATTTTAAAACTAAAAACGCATATTTTTACAACAAAATAACTAAAACTTACTAAAAATCTTTTTTTTTTATATAGCGTTGTGCTTCCGGCGTTTAAGCAAGAAAGTCCCCGGCAGTGGCGCCAAAAATACTTGATGTGTGCGAGGTGTACTAGGAAATAATATTATTTTTATAACGAAATACTATTAAATATGATACAATTTTACACAAGATATTTATTTATTTATAGAATGGATATACCTAAACCTTGCTACAACACTTATAGGCAGTGTACCTAATCGTACAGTAGTGTAGTTTTTAGTAAGTCCGGTTCGTTCCACAGGGAAAATTAAACAAGCTTAATGCTATATTAGTTTTAAATTTATAAAAATACAAATATATATAAGTAATATTATTATTATAAAAGGGGAGTTTTACCGTTTAATGACCGGTTTGTCGATTTTAAAACTTTAGTCACAGTTAAAACCTAATGTAAAATATTAAAAATAAATATAACTTAACTTTAAAGCATAATAATAACTTAGCTACGAGACATTAAATTAAAAATAACATTAACCATAACTTACAGTGATTAAAAATAGCGTAGCGTTACACGGACAGAATTTCAACTTACACCCTTACAACATTCGTTAACATACCCTTATTATTAGAATTTAAAATTAAAATTAAAATTAAAATTAATATATATATATATATATATATATATATATATATATATATATATATATATATATATATATATATATATTTTTACGTATATAGATAGAGAGATGGATGGATATATATCGTTTTTATTTCGTTCGACAAACTGCCTTTTTATAGCAATGTGGCCTAGATTTCAGGGCCATGCGATCGCTTGACTTTTGTGCCTCCAGGCCATGTGATCGAATGGTGGTAGGTAACAGCTCACAATTCTTTGTTTTCTTGTTTGTCGACGTTTTAATAAATAAATATAATATATAAATAATTATAAGAATTATTTAAATATTATATTATATTTATGTGCATAGTTGACTTGCAATTTTTAGTCCGTTGCGTTGAGCGTTGAGAGTTGACTCTGGTCCTGGTTCTGGATTTTCGAACGTCCTTGCGTACAATTTAATATTTTGTACTTTGCGTTTCGTGTCTTGTACTCTTGTAATTTTGAGACGTTTCTCATCAATAATTGGAACCATTTTGATTGTATTTTGTACTTTTGAGCTTTTTGGTCGTTTGCGTCTTCAATTCGTCGAATCTGTCTTTTGTCTTCACCTTTTTTTATTTAAACGAATATCACTTGTAAATAGAACAGTTGCAACTAAAAGCTTGTCTTTCTTGAGAGATAATGCTATGACATATATGTTCGTTTTTAGCATTATCACCGACGCTTTGAGTAGAAAGGACAGAGAACCTATACGGGTAAAAGCTATAAATATAATTATTCGTACTAACCTTACTACTCAAATAAAGGAGGAGCAACAGGGGGTTGTAAAAGAAGGAAAGTTGAAGAATGAGATACCCAAAGGATCAAAGAAACATCTTAATATTCGGGAAGACGGAACCCGATATAGGGCTGATAGAATTTGGGTACCAAGGTTTGGAGATGTGAGAGAAATGGTACTTAAAGAAGCACATAAAACCAGATATTCAATACATCCCAGAGCGGGGAAGATGTATAAAGATCTCAAGAAACACTTTTGGTGGCCGGGTATGAAAGCCGATATTGCTAAATATATAGGAGAATGTTTGACATGTTCTAAGGTCAAAGCTGAACATCAGAAACCATCAGGTCTACTACAACAACCTGAAATCCCGGAATGGAAATGGGAAAACATTACCATGGATTTCATTACTAAATTGCCAAGGACTGCAAATGGTTATAATACTATTTGGGTAATAGTTGATCGTCTCACCAAGTCAGCACACTTCCTGCCAATGAGAGAAGATGACAAAATGGAGAAGTTGGCGCGATTGTATTTGAAGGAGGTTGTCTCCAGACATGGAATACCCGTCTCTATTATCTCTGATAGGGATGGTAGATTTGTTTCAAGGTTCTGGCAGACGTTGCAACAAGCATTGGGGACTCGTCTAGACATGAGTACTGCCTATCATCCACAAACTGATGGGCAGAGCGAAAGGACGATACAAACGCTTGAAGACATGCTACGAGCATGTGTTATTGATTTCGGAAACAGTTGGGATCGACACCTACCGTTAGCAGAATTTTCCTACAACAACAGTTATCATTCTAGTATTGAGATGGCGCCGTTTGAGGCACTTTATGGTAGAAAGTGCAGGTCTCCGATTTGTTGGAATGAAGTGGGGGATAGACAGATTACGGGTCCGGAGATAATACAAGAAAGTACCGACAAAATCATCCAAATTCAACAACGATTGAAAACCGCCCAGAGTCGAAAAAAGAGCTACGCGGACAGTAAAAGAAAAGATATAGAGTTTGAAATTGAAGAAATGGTCATGCTTAAGGTTTCACCTTGGAAAGGCGTTGTTCGATTTGGTAAACAGGGGAAACTAAATCCAAGGTACATTGGACCATTCAAGATTATAGATCGTGTCGGACCAGTAGCTTACCAACTTGAGCTACCTCAACAACTCGCGGCTGTACATAACACTTTTCACGTCTCGAATTTGAAGAAATGTTTTGCTAAAGAAGATCTCACTATTCCATTGGACGAAATCCAAATCAATGAAAAACTTCAATTCATTGAAGAACCCGTCGAAATAATGGATCGTGAGGTTAAGAGACTTAAGCAAAACAAGATACCGATTGTTAAGGTTCGATGGAATGCTCGTAGAGGACTCGAATTCACCTGTAGCTTGAATATCAGATGAAGAAGAAATACCCGCATCTATTTCCAGAAGATTCGTCAACACCTTCAACAGCATAAAATTTCGGGACGAAATTTATTTAACGGGTAGGTACTATAGTGACCCGAACTTTTCCATGTTTATATATATTAATTGAGATTGATATTTACATGACTAAATGTTTCCAACGTGTTAAGCAATCAAACTTGTTAAGACTTGATTAAATGAAATAAGTTTCATATAGACAATTGATCACCCAAGTTGACTGGCGATTCACGAACGTTACAAATTTGTAAAAACTACATGTTGTGGTATATATAGACATATATATGGTTGACATGAGATTATGATGAGTAAGTATCTCACTAAGTATATTAACAATGTGAGATATACATAAGAAATGAGATTACTAAGTTAAGAAACTCGAAATGATATATATAACGATATCGTTATGATAACGTCTACTAAATACATATGTATCATATTAAGATATTGATACACTATATTTAACATGATAAAATGATATTTAAATATATCATTAAGTGTGTTAACAATGAACTACATATGTAAAAACAAGACTACTAACTTAATGATTTCGAAACGAGACATATATGTAACGATTATCGTTGTAACGACATTTAAATGTATATATATCATATTAAGATATATTAATATATCATAATATCATGATAATATAATAATTTAACATCTCATTAGATATAATAAACATTGGGTTAACAGCATTTAACAAGATCGTTAACTTAAAGGTTTCAAATCAACATTTACATGTAATGACTAACGATGACTTAACGACTCAGTTAAAATGTATATACATGTAGTATTTTAATATGTATTCATACACTTTTGAAAGACTTCAAGACACTTATCAAAATACTTCTACTTAACAAAAATGCTTACAATTACATCCTCGTTCAATTTCATCAATAATTCTACTCGTATGCACCCGTATTCGTACTCGTACAATACACAGCTTTTAGATGTATGTACTATTGGTATATACACTCCAATGATCAGCTCTTAGCAGCCCATGTGAGTCACCTAACATATGTGGGAACCATCATTTGGCAACTAGCATGAAATATCTCATAAAATTACAAAAATATTAGTAATCATTCATGACTTATTTACATGAAAACAAAATTACATATCCTTTATATCTAATCCATATACCAACGACCAAAAACACCTACAAACACTTTCATTCTTCAATTTTCTTCATTTAAGTGATCTCTCTCAAGTTCCATCTTCAAGTTCTAAGTGTTCTTCATAAATTCCATAAGTATAGTTTCATAAAAATCAAGAATACTTCCAAGTTTGCAAGTCTACTTCCAAGCTTTCTAATCCATTCCAAGTAATCATCTAAGATCAAGGAACCTTTGTTATTTACAGTAGGTTATCTTTCTAATTCAAGGTAATATTCATTTTCAAACTTTGATTCAATTTCTACAACTATAACAATCTTATTTCGAGTGAAAATCTTACTTGAACTGTTTTCGTGTCATGATTCTGCTTCAAGAACTTTCAAGCCATCCAAGGATCCTTTGAAGCTAGATCCATTTTTCTCATTTCCAGTAATTTTATCCAGAAAACTTAAGGTAGTAATGATGTTCATAACATCATTCGATTCATACATATAAAGCTATCTTAATCGAAGGTTTAAACTTGTAATCACTAGAACATAGTTTAGTTAATTCTAAACTTGTTCGCAAACAAAATTTAATCCTTCTAACTTGACTTTTAAAATCAACTAAACACATGTTCTATATCTATATGATATGCTAACTTAATGATTTAAAACCTGGAAACACGATGAATACCATAAAATCGGATATACGCCGTCGTAGTGAAACTGGTGGCTGTTTTGGTTTGGATAATTAAAAACTATGATAAATTTTGATTTAAAAGTTGTTCTTCTGGAAAAATGATTTTTCATATGAACATGAAACTATATCCAAAAATCTTGGTTAAACTCAAAGTGAAAGTATGTTTTTCAAAAATGGTCATCAAGATGTCGTTCTTTCGACGGAAATGACTACCTCTTTAGTAATTGACATGTAACTTAAATTTTTGACTATAAACCTATACTTTTTATATTTGGATTCTTAAATTAGAGTTCAATATGAAACCATAGCAATTTGATTCACTCAAAACGGATTTAAAATGAAGAAGTTATGGGTAAAACAAGATTGGATATTTTTGATCTTTTTAGCTACGGGAAATGTTTAACAAATCTATACAAATCATATCCTAGCTAACTTATATTGTATTATACATGTATTCTAATATATTATGTAATCTTGGGATACCATAGACACGTATGCAAATGTTTTGACATATCATATCGACCCATGTATATATATTATTTGGAACAAGCATAGACACTCTATATGCAGTAATGTTGGAGTTAGCTATACAGGGTTGAGGTTGATTTCAAAAATATATATACTTTGATTTGTGATTTAGCCTGAGACATGTATACACTGGGTCGTGGATTGATTCAAGATAATATATATCGATTTATTTCTGTACATCTAACTGTGGACAACTAGTTGTAGGTTACTAACGAGGACAGCTGACTTAATACACTCAAATCTTTAAAACATAATAAAAATGGTTGTAATTATATTTTAATCATACTTTGATATATATGTACATATTTGTATAGGTTTGTGAATCGATCCGTGGCCAAGTCTTATTTTCGAGGAAGGAAATATCTGTGAAAGTGAGTTATAGTCCCACTTTTAAAATCTAATATTTTTGGGATGAGAATACATGCAGGTTTTATAAATGATTTACAAAATAGACACAAGTACGTGAAACTACATTCTATGGTTGAATTATCGAAATCGAATATGCCCCTTTTTATTAAGTCTGGTAATCTAAGAATTAGGGAACAGACACCTTAATTGACGCGAATCCTAAAGATAGATCTATTGGGCCTAACAAACCCCATCCAAAGTACCGGATGCTTTAGTACTTTGAAATTTATATCATATCCGAAGGGTGTCCCGGAATGATGGGGATATTCTTATATATGCATCTTGTTAATGTCGGTTACCAGGTGTTCACCATATGAATGATTTTTATCTCTATGTATGGGATGTGTATTGAAATATGAAATCTTGTGGTCTCTTGTTACGATTAGATATATATAGGTTAAACCTATAACTCATCAACAATTTTGTTGACGTTTAAAGCATGTTTATTCTCGGGTGAATACTAAGAGCTTCCGCTGTTGCATACTAAAATAAGGACAAGATTTGGAGTCCATGCTTGTATGATATTATGTAAAACTGCATTCAAGAAACTTATTTTTGATGTAATATATTCTTATTTGTAAACCATTATGTAATGGTCGTATGTAAACGGTATATTTTAGATTATCATTATTTGATAATCTACGTAATGCTTTTTAAACATTTATAGATAAAATAAAGGTTATGGTTGTTTTAAAAATGAATGCAGTCTTTGAAAAACGTCTCATATAGAGGTCAAAACCTCGCAACGAAATCAATTAATATGGAATGTTTATAATCAATATGAATGGGACATTTCACGTAGTTAGATATTGCCATGCTAGTTAGGACGATTGCATGACTGTTTATCTGTGATCTTATGTGCGCACTGTTAGTTGAACTCCAACTGAGGCGGCAAGGTAGGGTTGATGTGAGGTCGACCGTGGTAGCCTGGTCGACCGTGGTAGCCTGGTCGGGCCATGATGTTACTAATTGTTCAGAATAGCATAGAAGGACGCATGTGTTGCGTCTGGACGGTTATGCAGTGGAATCAGTAAAGCGGACTATCGGTAGACTGTAGTTTGATCAACTAAGTCGTGTGCTCGTACAAGCCGTCGATCCTCATATTGTCAGTTGTTGTATGCTAGTTCAGGACGTTAGCATTGTTGTGACCCCTTGCATGTTCAGTTGCTTATGCTTGGTCTGTTAGACAGTATCCATTTACTTAGCAGTTGTGCTAATTTCCCCACATTTTCACCCCTTGTAGGTTTAGGTACTGCTGGTTAGGACGGGTGTTGCGGACGTGTTGAAGACATGTTTGACTATGCGTTGACTCTGATGTTTTCTAATTTAATTATGCTTTCACGTAACACCATTATTGTATAAAGTTGGTTTGTAAACAATGTTATGTAAACATTGACTAAGGTTACTGGTAATTAAATATTTACTTCCGATGTGTTTAAAAAAAATCAGGGTGTTACAACTTGGTATTAGAGCGTGGTTTAGCAGCAAGTACGTGCACGTAATTGTTTGTAAACCCTAAGTTAAGTCAAACATGTCAGTGGAATGGGGGCTAAGTGAATGCAGGATGTTTGTGCATGTTAATGTTTAGTAAACTAACAGTTATCCACTAAGATTTAGTGCGAGTGTTTTGTAGCACAGATGGCAGATGACAGGGATGCGAACGCTACAAACCCAATCCACCCCGGAACGTTCAGTGCTCCAGATGTGGAGGATGAGGCAGAGATTTACGAGGCTGATTATGTGCATGAGCTTGAAAGTAAGCTTAAGGAAGCTCAGGAAAAGATTACTGAGCTTGAGTTAGCTAGACAGTTGGGTAATGAGGATACACCACCAGGTTTTGCCACTGCTCAATCACAAACCATACCCCAAATACACCAGAACCAGTACCAATACCCATTACAGAACCAATTCCCTCAGCATATCATGCCACCACAGAATTACTACCAGTATCAAAATCCCATGATGATGAACCAAGTACAGCCACCCATATATCAACAACCATTCCCGCAACAGCAATTTCAACAACAATACCAACCACCAAAAATATGCACCTTTAAAAAATTCCGAGATTGTGGACCGTCTCCCTACTCAGGAAGTTCTGACCCAATTACGACTCTCAACTGGTTACGGGAGGTTGAAAAGGCATTCGAGGCGTGTCAGTGTGAGCCAGAATTGAAAGTAACTTATGCGAGCAGGTTGTTGAAAGATAGAGCAATGGTGTGGTGGGATTCTGTGATAGCTAGTGTCCCTCCAGAGCAAGTTAGAATGATTACTTGGGAACAGTTTTATACGAAGGTATGTGAACGGTACTGTAATGTGTTCGTATGAACAGAATCAAGATGGAGTTCCTAGAAATGCGGATGACACCGCAGATGTCAATTGATGAGGTGATTAAGAAATACATGGACAAGTTAAGGTTTGTGCAACAAAGGGTGCCTGACGAACAATCAAGAATCCAACATTTTGTAAATATGATCTTGCCGGAATACAGGACGTTTGTAAGGTCCGCTCCGACGTTATCTCAGGATTTTGTGATGGCAAAGATGGTAGAAAGTGATGTACGAGCAGCAAGGGGTATGAATTTGGGAAACGTTATATCGCAGGGTAGTCAGGCTACCAGTCAGTCAGGTTCTAAGTCTAAGAAATCTTTTGGGTTTAGACAAAAGGGTAAAGAGAATCAAGCAAGTTCAGGGTCTGGTTCAGGAAGGAGAGAATGGTGTAAAGGTTGTAAGTCTTCTCAAAGTAGGCAGTGTTCAGAGGCAACGAGAAGGTGTTTAAGATGTGGTATGGTAGGTCATGAATCTCAGGGGTGTTCCTTCAGGGAGAATGTGTGTTGGAGTTGTCATCAGCCAGGTCATCGTTCAGCAAGTTGTCAGGCATCAAAGGGCGCAAGTTCCGGGGCAGGGTCAGGGGCGCGTTCGGCATCTGTCGGGGGTTCCACAGCCTCTAGTGGACAGAAGAGAAAGAACCTGCCGACTGCGAAAGCCAGAGTCTTTCAGATGACAATTGAGGCCGCAACTAATAATGATGATGTCATAACCGGAATGTTCTTGATCAACTCAATATATGCTAGAGTATTGTTTGATTTGGGTGCAAATAGGACGTTTATGTCTATAGATTTCTATACTAAGTTAGGGTTACCTGCTACTGTGCTGCCTGAGCCTGTTAGAGTAGATGTAGCTGATGGTAAGACGGTTCCAGTCACAACGTATGTGTCTGGGGCTAGTATAGAAATTGATGGTAGACCACTTGCTATGCCCTGTTTAGTGTTTCCTATCCCTAGTTTTGACGTAGTGTTAGGGATGAACTGGATGAGCCTGCATAAGGCCCATATTAAGTGTGATAAGAAGATTGTGACTTTTCGTTTGACCGACGGAACCCGCATTGTGGCCTGAAGGGAACGAAGTGGGTTCAGTTTTCCGTTGATATCTATGATGAAGGCGAAGAAGTCACTTTCTAAAGGGTGTGAGTCTTTTATGGCTTATGTTGTTGATGCTAAGATAGAGAAGAGATCGGTTACTGATATTCCGGTAGTTTCAGAATTTCCTGAGGTATTTCCTGACGAGTTACCGGGGTTGCCGCTGGTAAGAGAAGTAGAGTATAAGATTGAGTTGGTTCTGGAAACAACTCCAGTAGCTAAGGCTCTTTATAGGTTAGCACCTTCTGAAATCAGAGAGATGATGTCTCAGATACAGGAACTGTTAGACATGGGGTTTATAAGACCGAGTTCTTCGCCGTGGGGTGCGCCGGTATTGTTTGTAAAGAAGAAAGACGGTACTCTGAGAATGTGTATAGATTATCGAGAATTGAATAAGAGGACGATTAAGAACAAGTATCCTTTACCTAGAATCGATGATCAGTTTGACCAGCTTCAGGGTGCGTCGTATTTTTCGAAAATAGATCTTAGATTCGGGAATCATCAAGTTCGGGTTGCAGAATCAGATATACCGAAGACATCGTTCAGAACGAGATATGGGCATTACGAGTTCTTGGTTATGCCATTTGGGTTGACAAATGCTCCAGCAGTTTTCATGGATCTGATTAACAGAGTTTGTAAACCGTATTTAGATCAGTTTGTGATTGTGTTTATCGATGATATATTGGTGTATTCAAAGTCAGAGGCTGATCATGCGACACATCTTCGATTGGTGTTAGAGTTGTTAAAGAAAGAGCAGTTATACGCTAAGTTCTCGAAGTGTGAGTTTTGGCTTCGAGAGGTGCAGTTTCTGGGTCATGTTATCTGTGAGGCAGGTATTAAAGTGGATCCATCGAAAATAGAAGCGGTAATGGGTTGGAGTTCGCCAAAGACGCCGATAGAAGTTAAGAGTTTCTTGGGTCTTGTGGGTTATTATTGCCGGTTTATAAAAGATTTTTCTAAAATAGCGGGTCCGTTGACTAAATTGACCAGAAAAGACGTAAGTTTTTGATGGAGTGGCCAACAGGAACAGGCTTTTCAGACACTCAAACAGTTGTTGTGTCAGGCTCCAGTGTTAGCGTTGCCATAGGGTTCAGACGACTTCGTGGTTTATTGTGATGCGTCTATTGCCGGGTTGGGGTGTGTTCTGATGCAGAGAGATAAAGTTATTGCGTACGCTTCTCGTCAGTTAAAGACACACGAAGTAATTATCCGGTTCATGATTTAGAAATGGCCGCAGTGGTATTTGCGTTGAAGTTATGGAGACACTACTTATACGGTACAAGGTGTGTGATATGTACAGACCATAAGAGCCTCCAACATATTTTCACGCAGAAAGAACTGAATATGCGATAGAGACGGTGGATTGAGCTTATAAAAGACTACGATTGTGAAATAAAGTATCACCCGGGTAAAGCAAATGTTGTTGCCGATGCTCTAAGTCGTAAAAAGACCGTAGAGACCGTGAAATTTATGAGAACCGAAATAGTTTCAGACCTTATTGAATAGATAAGACAAGTTCAAGCCCAAGCTTTATTGGAGGAGAATTTAAAGACTGAACTGATGACCAAAATCAAGGACCAATTGACTGACGATTCCCGTAGACTTAAGACGTTTAAGAACCGAATTTGGGTGCCTATGCTTGGAGATTTAAGAAAATTGATCTTAAATGAAGCGCACAAATCGAGGTTGACTGTCCATTCGGGTAGTACCAAGATGTATAACGACTTGAAACCGATGTATTGGTGGCCAACTGAAATGTCCCGTTCTTATTGATTAAAAACGTTCCATATTAATTGATTTCGTTGCGAGGTTTTGACCTCTATATGAGACGTTTTTCAAAGACTGCATTCATTTTTAAAACAAACCATAACCTTTATTTCATAAATATATGTTTAAAAAGCTTTACGTAGATTATCAAATAATGATAATCTAAAATATCCTGTTTACACACGACCATTACATAATGGTTTACAATACAAATATGCTACATCGAAATCAGTTTCTTGAATGCAGTTTTTACACAATATCATACAAACATGGACTCCAAATCTTGTCCTTATTTTAGTATGCAACAGCGGAAGCTCTTTGTATTCACCTGAGAATAAACATGCTTTAAACGTCAACAAAAATGTTGGTGAGTTATAGGTTTAACCTATATATATCAAATCGTAACAATAGACCACAAGATTTCATATTTCAATACACATCCCATACATAGAGATAAAAATCATTCATATGGTGAACACCTGGTAACCGACATTAACAAGATGCATATATAAGAATATCCCCATCATTCCGGGACACCCTTCGGATATGATATAAATTTCAAAGTACTAAAGCATCCGGTACTTTGGATGGGGTTTGTTAGGTCCAATAGATCTATCTTTAGGATTCGCATCAATTAGGGTGACTGTTCCCTAATTCTTAGATTACCAGACTTAATAAAAATGGGCATATTCAATTTCGATAATTCAACCATAGAATGTAGTTTCACGTACTTGTGTCTATTTTGTAAATCATTTATAAAACCTGCATGTATTCTCATCCCAAAAATATTAGATTTTAAAAGTGGGACTATAACTCACTTTCACAGATTTTTACTTCGTCGGAAAGTAAGACTTGGCCACTGGTTGATTCACGAACCTATAACAATATATACATATATATCAAAGTATGTTCAAAATATATTTACAACACTTTTAATATATTTTGATGTTTTAAGTTTATTAAGTCAGCTGTCCTCGTTAGTAACCTACAACTAGTTGTCCACAGTTAGATGTACATAAATAAATCGATAAATATTATCTTGAATCAATCCACGACCCAGTGTATACGTATCTCAGTATTGATCACAACTCAAACTATATATATTTTGGAATCAACCTCAACCCTGTATAGCTAACTCCAACATTCACATATAGAGTGTCTATGGTTGTTCCGAAATATATATAGATGTGTCGACATGATAGGTCGAAACATTGTATACGTGTCTATGGTATCTCAAGATTACATAATATACAATACAAGTTGATTAAGTTATGGTTGGAATAGATTTGTTACCAATTTTCACGTAGCTAAAATGAGAAAAATTATCCAATCTTGGTTTACCCATAACTTCTTCATTTTAAATCCGTTTTGAGTGAATCAAATTGCTATGGTTTCATATTGAACTCTATTTTATGAATATGAACAGAAAAAGTATAGGTTTATAGTCGGAAAAATAAGTTACAAGTCATTTTTGTAAAGGTAGTCATTTCAGTCGAAAGAACGACGTCTAGATGACCATTTTAGAAAACATACTTCCACTTTGAGTTTAACCATAATTTTTGGATATAGTTTCATGTTCATAATAAAAATCATTTTCCCAGAATAACAACTTTTAAATCAAAGTTTATCATAGTTTTTAGTTAACTAACCCAAAACAGCCCGCGGTGTTACTACGACGGCGTAAATCCGGTTTTACGGTGTTTTTCGTGTTTCCAGGTTTTAAATCATTAAGTTAGCATATAATATAGATATATAACATGTGTTTAGTTGATTTTAAAAGTCAATTTAGAAGGATTAACTTTTATTTGCGAACAAGTTTAGAATTAACTAAACTATGTTCTAGTGATTACAAGTTTAAACCTTCGAATAAGATAGCTTTATATGTATGAATCGAATGATGTTATGAACATCATTACTACCTCAAGTTCCTTGGATAAACCTACTGAAAATGAGAAAAATCGATCTAGCTTTAAAGGATCCTTGGATGGCTTGAAAGTTCTTGAAGCAGAATCATGACACGAAAACAATTTCAAGTAAGATTTCCACTCGAAATAAGATTGTTATAGTTATAGAAATTGAATTAAAGTTTGAATATGATTATTACCTTGTGTTAGAAAGATAACCTACTGTAAGTAACAAAGGTTTCTTGATCTTGGATGATTACTTGGAATGGATTTAGAAAACTTGGAAGTAAACTTGCAATCTTGGAAGTATTCTTGATTTTATGAAACTAGAACTTTTGGAATTTATGAAGAACACTTAGAAATTGAAGATAGAACTTGAGAGAGATCAATTAGATGAATAAAATTGAAGAATGAAAGTGTTTGTAGGTGTTTTTGGTCGTTGGTGTATGGATTAGATATAAAGGATATGTAATTTTGTTTTCATGTAAATAAGTCATGAATGATTACTCATATTTTTGTAATTTTATGAGATATTTCATGCTAGTTTCCAAATGATGGTTCCCACATGTGTTAGGTGAATCACATGGGCTACTAAGAGCTGATCATTGGAGTGTATATACCAATAGTACATACATCTAAAAGCTGTATATTGTACGAGTACGAATACGGGTGCATACGAGTAGAATTGTTGATGAAACTGAACGAGGATGTAATTGTAAGCATTTTTGTTAAGTAGAAGTATTTTGATAAGTGTCTTGAAGTCTTTCTAAAGTGTATGAATACATATTAAAACACTACATGTATATACATTTTAACTGAGTCGTTAAGTCATCGTTAGTCGTTACATGTAAATGTTGTTTTGAAACCTTTAGGTTAACGATCTTGTTGAATGTTGTTAACCCATTGTTTATTATAACAAATGAGATGTTAAATTGTTATATTATCATTATATTATGATATATAATATATCTTAATATGATATATACATTTAAATGTCGTTACAACGATAATCGTTACATATATGTCTCGTTTCGAAATCCTTAAGTTAGTAGTCTTGTTTTTACTTATATAGTTCATTGTTAATACACTTAATGATATATTTAATTATCATATTATCATGTTATATATAATATAACAATGTATTAATATGCTTCATATATATTTAGTAAGACGTGGTTATAACGATAATCGTTATATGTATCGTTTCGAGTTTCATACGTCAATAGTCTCCTTTTTAAGTATATAACTTATTGTTACTATTTTTAATGAGATAATTGATGATCATTATATCATGTTAAACATATATATTTATTCATTTATGTATCATCATGTCATATACAACTTATAGCGTTCGTGAATCATTGGTCAAACTGGGTAATCAGACGTTTACAAAATTTCCGTTTAAATTAACCAAGTCTTAACAAGTTTGATTTCTTAACATGTTGGAAACATTTAATCATGTAAATATAGTTTTCATTAAACATATAATCATAGAAAGGTTCGGAAAAGTTCGGGTCACTACAGTACCTACCCGTTAAATAAATTTCGTCCCGAAATTTTAAGCGATTGGAGGTGTTGGCTCATCTTCTGGAAATAAGTGCGGGTACTTCTTCTTCATCTGATCTTCTTGTTCGCAGGTAAACTCGGGTCCTCTACGAGCATTCCATCGAACCTTAACAATCGGTATCTTGTTTTGTTTAAGTCTCTTAACCTCACGATCCATTATTTCAACGGGTTCTTCAATGAATTGAAGTTTTTCATTGATTTGGATTTCGTCCAACGAAATAGTGAGATCTTCTTTAGCAAAACATTTCTTCAAATTCGAGACGTGGAAAGTGTTATGTACAGCCATGAGTTGTTGAGGTACCTCCAGTTGGTAAGCTACTGGTCCGACACGATCTATAATCTTGAATGGTCCAATGTACCTTGGATTTAGTTTCCCCCGTTTACCAAATCGAACAACGCCTTTCCAATGTGAAACCTTAAGCATGACCATTTCTCCAATTTCAAACTCTATATCTTTTCTTTTACTATCCGCGTAGCTCTTTTGTCGACTCTGGGCGGTTTTCAATCTTTGTTGAATTTGGATGATTTTCTCGGTAGTTTCTTGTATTATCTCCGGACCCGTAATCTGTCTATCCCCCACTTCACTCTAACAAATCGGAGACCTGCACTTTCTACCATAAAGTGCTTCAAACGGCGCCATCTCAATGCTTGAATGGTAGCTGTTGTTGTAGGAAAATTCTGCTAACGGTAGATGACGATCCCAACTGTTTCCGAAATCAATAACACAAGCTCGTAGCATGTCTTCAAGCGTTTGTATTATCCTTTCGCTCTGCCCATCAGTTTGTGGATGATAGGCAGTACTCATGTCTAGACGAGTTCCCAATGCTTGCTGTAATGTCTACCAGAATCTTGAAATAAATCTGCCATCCCTATCAGAGATAATAGAGATTGGTATTCCATGTCTGGAGACAACTTCCTTCAAATACAGTCATGCTAACTTCTCCATCTTGTCATCTTCTCTTATTGGCAGGAAGTGTGCTGACTTGGTGAGATGATCAACTATTACCCAAATAGTATCATAACCACTTGCAGTCCTTGGCAATTTTCCATTCCGGGATTCAGGTTGTTGTAGTAGACCTGATGGTTTCTGATGTTCAGCTTTGACCTTAGAACACGTCAAACATTCTCCTACATATTTAGCAATATCGGCTTTCATACCTGGCCACCAAAAATGTTTCTTAAGATCCTTGTACATCTTCCCCGTTCCAGGATGTATTGAGTATCTAGTTTTATGAGCTTCTCTAAGTACCATTTCTCTCATATCTCCAAATTTTGGTACCCAAATTCTTTCAGCCCTATACTGGGTTCCGTCTTCCCGAATATTAAGATGCTTCTCCGATCCTTTGGGTATTTCATCCTTTAAATTTCCCTCTTTTAAAACTCCTTGTTGCGCCTCCTTTATTTGAGTAGTAAGGTTAGTGTGAATCATTATATTCATAGATTTTACTCGAATGGGTTCTCCGTCCTTTCTGCTCAAGGCGTCGGCTACCACATTTGCCTTCCCCGGGTGGTAACGAATCTCAAAGTCGTAATCATTCAACAATTCAATCCACCTACGCTGCCTCATATTCAGTTGTTTCTGATTAAATATGTGTTGAAGACTTTTGTGGTCGGTATATATAATACTTTTGACCCCATATAAGTAGTACCTCCAAGTCTTTAATGCAAAAACAACCGCGCCTAATTCCAAATCATGCGTCGTATAATTTTGCTCGTGAATCTTCAATTGTCTAGACGCATAAGCAATCACCTTCGTTCGTTGCATTAATACACAACCGAGACCTTGCTTTGATGCGTCACAATAAATCACAAAATCATCATTCCCTTCAGGCAATGACAATATAGGTGCCGTAGTTAGCTTTTTCTTCAATAATTGAAACGCCTTCTCTTGTTCATCCTTCCATTCAAATTTCTTCCCTTTATGCGTTAATGCAGTCAAGGGTTTTGCTATTTTGGAGAAATCTTGGATGAATCTTCTGTAGTAACCAGCCAATCCTAAAAATTGACGTATATGCTTCGGAGTTTTTGGGGTTTCCCACTTTTCAACGGTTTCGATCTTTGCCGGGACCACCTGGATTCCTTCTTTGTTCACTATGTGACCGAGGAATTGAACTTCTTCCAACCAAAATGCACACTTTGAAAACTTAGCGTACAATTTTTCTTTCCTCAATACTTCTAGCACTTTTCTCAAATGTTCTTCGTGCTCTTGATCATTCTTTGAGTAAATAAGTATGTCATCGATGAAAACAATGACAAACTTGTCAAGATATGGCCCACACACTCGGTTCATAAGGTCCATGAATACAGCTGGTGCGTTAGTCAATCCAAATGGCATAACCATAAACTCGTAATGACCATAGCGCGTCCTAAAAGTAGTTTTTGGAATATCATCCTCCTTTACTCGCATTTGATGATATCCAGAACGTAAATCGATCTTCGAATAAACCGACGAGCCTTGTAGTTGATCAAATAAGTCATCAATTCTCGGCAGTGGATAACGGTTTTTGATGGTAAATTTGTTCAACTCTCTGTGGTCAATACACAACCTAAATGTACCATCCTTCTTCTTGACAAACAAAACAGGAGCTCCCCATGGTGATGTGCTTGGTCGAATGAAACCACGTTCTAATAGTTCTTGCAGTTGGCTTCGCAGTTCTTTCATCTCGCTGGGTGCGAGTCTATAAGGAGCACGAGCTATTGGTGCAGCTCCTGGTACAAGATCTATTTGAAATTCAACAGATCGATGTGGAGGTAGTCCCGGTAATTCTTTCGGAAATACATCGGGAAATTCTTTTGCGACGGGAACATCATTGATGCTCTTTTCTTCAGTTTGTACTTTCTCGACATGTGCTAGAACAACATAGCAACCTTTTCTTATTAGATTTTGTGCCTTCAAATTACTAATAAGATGTAGCTTCATGATGCCCTTTTCTCTGTACACCATTAAGGGTTCTCCTTCTTCTCGTACAATGCGAATTGCATTTTTATAACATACGATCTCTGCTTTCACCTTCTTCAGCCAGTCCATGCCAACTATTACATCAAAACTCCCTAACTCTACTGGTATCAAATCAATCTTAAATATTTCGCAACCAGTTTAATTTCTCGATTCCGCCATATATTATCTGCTGAAATTAATTTACCGTTTGCTAATTCGAGTAAAAATTTACTATCCAACGGCGTCAATGGACAACTTAATTTAGCACAAAAATCTCTACTCATATAGCTTCTATCCGCACCCGAATCAAATAAAACGTAAGCAGATTTATTGTCAATAAGAAACGTACCCGTAACAAGCTCCGGGTCTTCCTGTGCCTCTGCCGCATTAATATTGAAAACTCTTCTGCGGCCTTGTCCATTCGTGTTCTCCTGGTTTGGGAAATTTCTAATAATGTGGCCCAGTTTTCGACATTTATAACAAACTACATTGGCATAACTTGCTCCAACACTACTTGCTCTGCCATTACTCGTTCCGACACCATTTGTTCCTTTCGTTCTGTTAACCCCTGGTCCATAGACCTCACACTTCGCCGCGCTATGACCATTTCTTTTACACTTGTTGCAAAATTTGGTGCAGAACCCCGAGTGATACTTTTCACACCTTTGGCATAGCTGCTTCTGATTGTTGTTGTTGTTGCGGTTGTTATTGTTGTTGGGATGATTGTTGTAGTTGCTGTTGTTGTTGTTGTTGTTGTTGTTGTTGTTGTTGTTGTTGTTGTTGTTGTTGTTGGGCCGTTTGTTGTAGTTGCGATTGATGTTGCGATTGTTGGGATAATTGTTGCGATTATTATTGTAATTGCTGTTGTTGTTGTATTGGTGATTCTTATCACTGTTTTCCTCCCACTTTCTTTTGACTTGCTTCACATTGGCCTCTTCAGCCGTCTATTCTTTAATTCTTTCCTCAATCTGGTTCACTAGTTTGTGAGCCATTCTACATGCCTGTTGTATGGAGGCGGGCTCGTGTGAACTTATATCTTCTTGGATTCTTTCCGGTAATCCTTTCACAAACGCGTCGATCTTCTCTTCCTCATCTTCGAACGCTCCCGGACACAATAGGCACAATTCTGTGAATCGTCTTTCGTACGTGGTAATATCAAATCCTTGGGTTCGTAACCCTCTAAGTTCTTTCTTGAGCTTATTGACCTCGGTTCTGGGACGGTACTTCTCGTTCATCAAGTGCTTGAATGCTGACCACGGTAGTGCGTACGCATCATCTTGTCCCACTTGCTCTAGATAGGTATTCCACCATGTTAACGCAGAACCTGTGAAGGTATGCGTAGCGTACTTCACTTTGTCCTCTTCAGTACACTTACTTATGGCAAACACCGATTCGACCTTCTCGGTCCACCGTTTCAATCCGATCGGTCCTTCGGTTCCATCAAATTCCAAAGGTTTGCAAGCAGTGAATTCTTTGTAGGTGCATCCTACACGATTTCTTGTACTGCTAGATCCAAGGTTATTGTTGGTATGTAGTGCGGCCTGTACTGCGGCTATGTTTGAAGCAAGAAAGGCACGAAATTCCTCTTCACTCATATTCAAGGTGTGTCGAGTAGTCGGTGCCATTTCCTTCAAAATAGTCAAATGAAACGAGTTAATCATATAGAATATCAAGAGTAGTCAATAGTATTTCGTAGCGTAATATGAACTTATTTATAAAAGCTCTTTCTTCATATTAGCGTTTTATACTCTTTAATTCGGGTAGTACCTACCCGTTAAGTTCATACTTAGTAGCTAACATACCATTTCAACTACTACAATTCTACATGAAAAACTAATCACAAAAAAATATATATCATATTCGAACCTTTATACAATAACTTGCAAACTTACAATACCGCTATTTTACATATAGCATGAAATATAGCACATAAAACTTTGATACAAAGTAGTTGCGAAGATAATTCTAGTTAATAAATAAGGCGTTCAGCAAAGGCAACAAAGACACGTAATTCATACATCCAGAAACAAGTCATGCATTCTGGTTTTACTAATACCACTTCCCATCCTTGGTCTTGTGGAACGTAACCGTTGTGACCGATAGTATGACAACGTGTTGTAACGTCGTCAAAAGGATGAAGGTTACGTAATGACCAACAGTCTCGTAATAACCTAAAAACCTCATTTCTTACCCCAATTACCGACTCCGTCACTTGTGGGAACGTTTTGTTTAATAGTTGTAGCCCGATGTTCTTTTTCTCACTTTGGTGAGAAGCGAACATTACTAACCAGTAAGCATAACATGCTTCTTTATGTTGCATGTTAGCCGCTTTTTCTAAATCATGAAGTCCTATATTCGGATACATTGAGTCAAAATAATTTCTTAACCCGTTGCGTAAAATAGCATTTGGGTTCCCCGCAATATATGCGTCAAAGTAAACACATCGTAACTTATGGGTTTCCCAATGTGATATCCCCCATCTTTCAAACGAAAGCCTTTTATAAACCAAGGCATTCTTGGAACGTTCTTCGAATGTCTTACAAACTGATCTCGCCTTAAATAGTTGTGCCGAGGAATTCTGACCGACTCTAGACAAGATTTCATCAATCATGTCTCCGGGTAGGTCTCTTAAAATATTGGGTTGTCTATCCATTTTGTGTTTTTATACTGTAAAATAGACAAGAGTTAGATTCATAAAAAAAATACTTATTAATACAAGCAATTTTTACATATATCATAAAGCATAAACACACTATATTACATATATTACACCACACGAATACAACTATCTTATTCCGACTCGCTCGTTTCTTCTTCTTCGGTTTTGGTTCATTTTGCCTAGTTTCTAGGGATATATGATGTTCCCCTAATACGAGCCGTCGTTTTCCACATTGGTTTAGAAAAACCTGGTGGTTTAGAGGTTCCCGGGTTATTGTCACAACTTAAGAAATACGGGTGTTGACGATACATATAAAGTTCATTGGGTTTGGAATCAAATTTCTCTATTTTTATGCCCTTTCCCTTATTGTTCTCTTTTGCCTTATTAAATTGTATTGGGGTAATTTCTATAACATCATCGGAATCCTTGTCGGGATCCGATTCATCGGAGAATTGGTAATCCTCCCAATACTTTGCTTCCTTGGCGGAAACACCATTGACCATAATTAACTTTGGTCGGTTGGTTGAGGATTTTCTTCTACTTAACCGTTTTATTATTTCCCCCACTGGTTCTATTTCTTCTTCCGGTTCCGATTCTTCTTCCGGTTCCGATTCTTCTTCCGGTTCCGATTCTTCCTCCGGTTCCGACTCTTCTTCCGGTTCCTCTTCGGGAACTTGTGAATCAGTCCACGAATCATTCCAATTTATATTTGACTCTTCATTATTATTAGGTGAGTCAATGGGACTTGTTCTAGAGGTAGACATCTATCACATAATATCAAACACTTTAAGAGATTAATATATCACATAATATTCACATGTTAAAAATATATAGTTTCTAACAAAATTTGTTAAGCAATCATTTTTCAAGTAAACACGGTCGAAGTCCAGACTCACTAATGCATCCTAACAAACTCAATAAGACACACTAATGCAAAATTCTGGTTCTCTAAGACCAACGCTCGGATACCAACTGAAATGTCCCGTTCTTATTGATTAAAAACGTTCCATATTAATTGATTTCGTTGCGAGGTTTTGACCTCTATATGAGACGTTTTTCAAAGACTGCATTCATTTTTAAAACAAACCATAACCTTTATTTCATAAATAAAGGTTTAAAAAGCTTTACGTAGATTATCAAATAATGATAATCTAAAATATCCTGTTTACACACGACCATTACATAATGGTTTACAATACAAATATGTTACATCGAAATCAGTTTCTTGAATGCAGTTTTTACACAATATCATACAAACATGGACTCCAAATCTTGTCCTTATTTTAGTATGCAATAGCGAAAGCTCTTAGTATTCACCTGAGAATAAACATGCTTTAAACGTCAACAAAAATGTTGGTGAGTTATAGGTTTAACCTATATATATCAAATCGTAACAATAGACCACAAGATTTCATATTTCAATACGCATCCCATACATAGAGATAAAAATCATTCATATGGTGAACACCTGGTAACCGACATTAACAAGATGCATATATAAGAATATCCCCATCATTCCGGGACACCCTTCGGATATGATATAAATTTTGAAGTACTAAAGCATTCGGTACTTTGGATGGGGTTTGTTAGGCCCAATAGATCTATCTTTAGGATTCACGTCAATTAGGGTGTCTGTTCCCTAATTCTTAGATCACCAGACTTAATAAAAAGGGGCATATTCGATTTCGATAATTCAACCATAGAATGTAGTTTCACGTACTTGTGTCTATTTTGTAAATCATTTATAAAACCTGCATGTATTCTCATCCCAAAAATATTAGATTTTAAAAGTGGGACTATAACTCACTTTCACAGATTTTTACTTCGTCGGAAAGTAAGACTTGGCCACTGGTTGATTCACGAACCTATAACAATATATACATATATATCAAAGTATGTTCAAAATATATTTACAACACTTTTAATATATTTTGATGTTTTAAGTTTATTAAGTCAACTGTCCTCGTTAGTAACCTACAACTAGTTGTCCACAGTTAGATGTACATAAATAAATCGATAAATATTATCTTGAATCAATCCACGACCCAGTGTATACGTATCTCAGTATTGATCACAACTCAAACTATATATATTTTGGAATCAACCTCAACCCTGTATAGCTAACTCCAACATTCACATATAGAGTGTCTATGGTTGTTCCGAAATATATATAGATGTGTCGACATGATAGGTCGAAACATTGTATACGTGTCTATGGTATCTCAAGATTACATAATATAAAATACAAGTTGATTAAGTTATGGTTGGAATAGATTTGTTACCAATTTTCACGTAGCTAAAATGAGAAAAATTATCCAATCTTGTTTTACCCATAACTTCTTCATTTTAAATCCGTTTTGAGTGAATAAAATTGCTATGGTTTCATATTGAACTCTATTTTATGAATCTAAACAGAAAAAGTATAGGTTTATAGTCGAAAAAATAAGTTACAAGTCGTTTTTTTAAAGGTAGTCATTTCAGTCGAAAGAACGACGTCTAGATGACCATTTTAGAAAACATACTTCCACTTTGAGTTTAACCATAATTTTTGGATATAGTTTCATGTTCATAATAAAAATCATTTTCCCAGAATAACAACTTTTAAATCAAAGTTTATCATAGTTTTTAATTAACTAACCCAAAACAGCCCGCGGTGTTACTACGACGGCGTAAATCCGGTTTTACGGTATTTTTCGTGTTTCCAGGTTTTAAATCATTAAGTTAGCATATCATATAGATATAGAACATGTGTTTAGTTGATTTTAAAAGTCAAATTAGAAGGATTAACTTTTATTTGCGAACAAGTTTAGAATTAACTAAACTATGTTCTAGTGATTACAAGTTTAAACCTTCGAATAAGATAGCTTTATATGTATGAATCGAATGATGTTATGAACATCATTACTACCTCAAGTTCCTTGGATAAACCTACTAGAAATGAGAAAAATAGATCTAGCTTCAAAGGATCCTTGGATGGCTTAAAAGTTCTTGAAGCAGAATCATGACACGAAAACAATTTCAAGTAAGATTTCCACTCGAAATAAGATTGTTATAGTTATAGAAATTGAATTAAAGTTTGAATATGATTATTACCTTGTATTAGAAAGATAACCTACTGTAAGTAACAAAGGTTTCTTGATCTTGGATGATTACTTGGAATGGATTTAGAAAACTTGGAAGTAAACTTGCAATCTTGGAAGTATTCTTGATTTTATGAAACTAGAACTTTTAGAATTTATGAAGAACACTTAGAACTTGAAAATAGAACTTGAGAGAGATCAATTAGATGAAGAAAATTGAAGAATGAAAGTGTTTGTAGGTGTTTTTGGTCATTGGTGTATAGATTAGATATAAAGGATATGTAATTTTGTTTTAATGTAAATAAGTCATGAATGATTACTCATATTTTTGTAATTTTATGAGATATTTCATGCTAGTTGCTAAATGATGATTCCCACATGTGTTAGGTGACTCACATGGGCTGCTAAGAGCTGATCATTGGAGTGTATATACCAATAGTACATACATCTAAAAGCTGTGTATTGTACGAGTACGAATACGGGTGCATACGAGTAGAATTGTTGATGAAACTGAACGAGGATGTAATTGTAAGCATTTTTGTTAAGTAGAAGTATTTTGATAAGTGTCTTGAAGTCTTTCAAAAGTGTATGAATACATATTAAAACACTACATGTATATACATTTTAACTGAGTCGTTAAGTCATCGTTAGTCGTTACATGTAAATGTTGTTTTGAAACCTTTAGGTTAACGATCTTGTTGAATGTTGTTAACCCATTGTTTATTATAACAAATGAGATGTTAAATTGTTATATTATCATGATATTATTATATATAATATATCTTAATATGATATATACATTTAAATGTCGTTACAACGATAATCGTTACATATATGTCTCGTTTCGAAATCCTTGAGTTAGTAGTCTTGTTTTTACTTATGTAGTTCATTGTTAATACACTTAATGATATATTTAATTATCATATTATCATGTTATATATAATATTACAATGTATTAATATGCTTCATATATATTTAGTAAGACGTGGTTATAACGATAATCGTTATATGTATCGTTTCGAGTTTCATACGTCAATAGTCTCCTTTTTAAGTATATAACTTATTGTTACTATTTTTAATGAGATACTTGATGATCATTATATCATGTTAAACATATATATTTATTAATTTATGTATCATCATGTCATATACAACTTATAGCGTTCGTGAATCATTGGTCAAACTGGGTAATCAGACGTTTACAAAATTTCCGTTTCAATTAACCAAGTCTTAACAAGTTTGATTGCTTAACATGTTGGAAACATTTAATCATGTAAATATAGTTTTCATTAAACATATAATCATAGAAAGGTTCGGAAAAGTTCGGGTCACTACACCAACAATGAAGAAAGATGTTGCTCAATTCGTAGAAAGATGTCATATTTGTTCTCAAGTTAAAGCTGAACACCAGAAACCTTATGGTTCGTTACAACAATTGAAGATTCCAGAGTGGAAATGAGATCATATTACGATGGATTTTGTAACCAAGTTACCTAGATCTCAGAGAGGTAATGATATGATATGCGTAATTGTTGATCGACTGACGAAAAGTGCACATTTTTTAGCTACAAAAGAGACAGCTTCGTTGAGTACTTTGACAGAATTGTACTTGAAAGAAATAGTTAGTCGACATGGGGTTCCGTTGTCTATCGTATCCGACAGGGATTCTAGATTTGTATCGAACTTCTGGAACAGTTTACAGAAGAGTTTGGGAATGAGGGTAAATCTGAGTACAGCGTATCATCCACAGACCGACGGTCAGAGTGAGCGTACAATACAGACACTAGAGGATATGCTTCGATCCTGCGTGTTAGAGTACGGTGGTCCGTGGGATATACATCTACATTGATCGAGTTTGCCTACAACAACACTTACCATTCGAGTATTGGTATGCCTCCTTATGAGATGTTGTATGGTCGTAAATGTAGAATGCCGACTTGTTGGTTAGAAGCCGGAGAAAAACAGTTTGCAGGTCCAGCATTAGTTCAGATAACAGCAGACAAGGTAGCGATAGCACATGAAAAGTTGAAAGCGGCACATGATAGACAGAAAATGTATGCCGATCCACGTAGGCGTCCGGTAAACTTTGAAGTGGGAGATCGTGTTTACTTGAAAGTTTTGCCGTGGAAGGGTGTTATCAGGTTTGGTAAGCGGGGAAAGTTAGCTCCGAGATACATTGGGCGGTTCAAGATTATTCAGAGAGTTAATGATCAGACGGTTGTATTAGAGCTCCCGACAGAGTTAGCAGGAATTCATAACACTTTCAATGTGTGTTACCTTAGGAAGTGTAAGGTTGATGATGAAGCGCAACTGGTTCCATTAAGTGATTTGAGGGTGGACTTAAATCAAAATTTAGTTGAAGAACCGGTAAGAATTGTCGATAGAAAGGTGACTAAGCTGAGAAAGAAGGAGATCCATATGGTGCTTGTTGAGTGGAAGCATAGTTTAGGATCGAACCTTACGTGGGAGACCGAAGAGCTGATGAAGGCTCGTTATCCACATCTGTTTGACCTTGACCAGATTCCGAGGACGGAATCTCTTTAAGGGGGTGGATTTGTAACATCCTCAGATTGGGCCTAGAAGTAAGATGACTATTGTGCCCTTAGGCATATTTGTGCAATTATTTATGCCTTTATTTTATTTATATGTGTAATATTATTTTATTATTTAGTCAAGACCAGTTTGTGACAAGGGTCACAGAACAGGTTCGTTTATTTAATTTGTACTCCGTTAGGGCAGTCAAATTAAGTATGAAAGATAATAGATAACTGGTAAATACCCGTGTGTGATGGGGTATGGGATTTTAATCCCAATTAAGTGTAATGTGCAGCCCTTCTTCTCTCATTTTCCCTATTTCTCTAGAAAATTCCCAAACACCCCGTTCACTCTCAAACTCATTCCATTAAACCCTAGATTTCCAATTTGTGTTCTAGAGCTCAAATCATTCATATCATCTTGTTCCTTACGATTTACTGAGTCTTTTGAGGTAAGAATCATAGTGTATCAAGCTTTAATCTTTGTGAAATTGAGGTCTTTGTGTCAAGTTTGTTAAAAGTGCAAATTGGGTCAAAATGGTTGATTTTGATGTTGTTAGTGTCAAAATCTTGTGGGTTTGTGTTTATTGATGTTTAGTGCAGTCGATTTGGTCAGTTTTGAGGTAAGAAACGAGCTCTAGAGCAAGAAATTGCGAATTTTGGGTTAAACCCGTAGCTGTGTTCATCTTCTTCATCAGATGAACACACTCGGCCGAGTGTCTCTTGACACTCGACCGACCGTGTAGACGATCGACCGGTTGAGTGACACACTCGACCGAGTGTGTCTGTTTCTGACCAGATGTTTTATTTTACTCAGTCGACCGAGTGAGAGGACACACGACCGTGTGTGTGTGGACACAGTCGACCGAATGTGTGAGTCAGTTGGCCGAGTGTCTTTGTGGGCAGAATATTTTACTAAGTGTTGTTTCCTAGCGGTGCTTTTTGTGACTGATTTACTGTACTGTGCTGTTTTTTGTTAACAGACAGAAACTAAATTGATTTGCCTTATGTTTAGGTGATAAGGATAAGGAAGCCGCTCAGTGATAGATTATCTGAGCTAGTTGCTGGTATTTGGTGAGTGGGTCTATCTCCGGATACAGTATTAAGTAGCTGACATGCTACTTGTTCAGACTCTTTATATTATGTTTATGTTCAGTATGATTACCATGCGTAGTTAGATATTGTCATGCTAGTTAGGACGATTGCATGACTGTTTATCTGTGATCTTATGTGCGCATTGTTAGTTGGACACCAACCGAGGCGGCAAGGTTGGGAACCCACCGAGGCGGCTAGGTAGGGTTGATGTGAGGTCGACCGTGGTAGCCTGGTCTGGTCATGATGTTACTGATTGTTCAGTATAGCATAGAAGGACGCATGTGTTGCGTCTGGACGGTTATGCAGTGGAATCAGTAAAGCGGACTATCGGTAGACTGTAGCTTGATCAACTAAGTCGTGTGCTCGTACAAGCCGCCGATCCTCATATTGTCAGTTGTTGTATGCTAGTTCAGGACGTTAGCATTGTTGTGACCCCTTGCATGTTCAGTTGCTTATGCTTGGTCTATTAGATAGTATCCATTCACTTAGCAGTTGTGCTAATTCCCTCACATTTTCACCCCTTGCAGGTTTAGGTACTGCTGGTTAGGACGGGTGTTGCGGACGGGTTGAAGACATGTTTGACTATGCGTTGACCCTGATGTTTTCTAATTTAATTATGTTTTCACGTAACACCGTTGTTGTATAAAGTTGGTTTGTAAACAATGTTATGTAAACATTAACTAAGGTTACTTTGGTAATTAAATATTTACTTCCGTTGTGTTTAAAAAAAATCAGGATGTTACAATAAATGTGATTACCATGACAATTAGCATTGTTCAAGAGTACCTGTGAATACAATATAACCTTTAAATAGGTACAAACAACGGAAAATGCATCAAATGAAGCTACATAGTTAATTAATATAAAGGTTAAGATGACATTTAAACATAATTAGAGACTATACAAACATCCAATATATATTAGGGGAAAATAATAATTTTTGACTTATTTAAAAAAATAGCAGCATGAACAAATCTAGTGCCTTCACTTTACCAAGTAATTCCCAAATTACCCTCTATTCTAAGAGTACAACTCTAATCTTTTATTTCATTGGTTGCTACTTCTAAATCTTCCTTTCTATTGGGCCACATAGGACTATTCACGTTTAACTATTTTTAAAAGCACACTTCCGTCGAATTTGAATATAAAATCATATTTATTAAATAAAATCGTTTACATTCGCGAACACTCGGTTTAATGATGACTAACAAACTCATTCAGCATCACAATAAGAGAAAACACATATCTATCATTAATTTAAGCATGATCTTTAACTATACTCTTATTATGACATAACTAGCTTAAGACCCGCGAATTTGCGGAGTTTTTTTAAGGATGTAATCAAAATTGTTTTGTTCAAGTAATAGGATTTTAGATAGTATTTGACCGATTGATTAGAAAGCAAAATAAATAATAGAGTAATAATCTATTAATGTTGAAAAAACCAAAGTAACTACCCATTTGAAGAATTTAACAGCATAAAATTATGGGATTTCTTCATTTAGAATGAGATTATATGTAACACTTTAGTTTATGTTTTATAACCGACCGATTTCTAAAATGATTTAACAATCATGACACATACTATCAATACAAAGTAATTACCCATTGGACCAATTAGCCAACACGCCTCACCTGCCCAATCTCCACCTCTACACATTACCCATAGAAAGTTCTCATAGATTTATGATAAGGCTTGCAAACTTTTGAATAATATGTGGATCCCACCCTTCATGATGACTATCTCCATCCCCTTAGGTGGATATTCTAGTAATGGCAAAAAATCCATCTTCGTGAAACATGAATTAATAAAGTTCAATCCTTCTTGTGCAAAATATCAAAGCTTTTATGATTTAACATGATTTTAAACAGACATTGGTGATCCAAACCCAAGCGCACAATCCAGTACCCACAACTGTTTGAACATCTGGACGACTCCTTCAAGATCAAGTGACCATGAATCATGTTTTCCTGATTTTTTTCAGTAAACTACCTATCCATTCAGACAATGTTCTTGGAAACCCGATCTTGGTCAAGTGATCCACAAGCCACCTGTAACAATGAGCACAACCCATTCACAACAGACCAGCGAAACATTTTTTTTGGCGTTGCAGTACAAAAATATGCACTCCACCTTCATATGCGGACTAAATGAAATAAATATACACAAAAAGGAAAATAATTTCTTTTTGAAACCGGTGGATGCTTAATTACACAAAAATCTTGGCCAAGAATCCTAAATAAACCTGACTAAAACATCTAAGATTTAATCAACCAAGACAATGCAACATACATGATGTTAGGAAAAGTTCTTGCGTTAAAAGAAGAGAAAGTTACTTGCGGGATGGAATTGCTTTTGGTCAGCTCTGCAAGGTTTCCAACATTATATCTGCCCCCATATTAGCTTGTATCCCAGACACACAATCCAGTACCCACAACTGTTCTACACAACGCGTTTTAGTCAATAATGAAACCAACATTATATATACACACATGCATCGAACAATTAGATTAACAACACAATGTTAAGACCCACGCTAACTATAATAAAAGTGAATCCGAAACAAACTCGAGTCTACAATTTAAACAACTGATAAACATATTTGATAGGCCCTGTGATGAACATTTAAGAGGTAAAATATATAATGTAAAAAAATTAGGTGCTTGAGCTTGGAAAAGTATGCATCCATTTTACGCTCATTCCCTTACAAATATCATTTGGAATCAATCAATACTTCAGAAAAATGAAAGAAACAATGCACATTATAATGTTGAGACAACTTGTTAACTACTATGATACCTCGTCCAAATATATATCAATTGTGTAAGGAGCTGCAAAAAGCACATAAGTATATAGTGGTAAGAACTAAAAAAAAAAAGTAGTTACATCAAATATAATTATACATGTCCTAAAGCTGAATATTTGAAGCAAGGACAATATAAGAATTCCAGCATTAGTCAGACAATGGTTTTTATAATCTCAATCTAATATGCATATGTCAAAGAATTGTTCTACTCCTGAATATACAGTTGTTCTACCATGTAGTTTATTCAATCCTTTTTGCTGTAAGCTACCAAAAAGTTAAATGATGGTTCATGTTTGCTACGTATATAGGACAAAGAACAATATATCTAACATATTTTATATAAAAGCCATACAACTCACCATAATTGTACGAAGCTGTAAATTCACTTCCTTTAGGATATGATGCATAAAACTGATCTACTTTTTAAGAACCGAGACCTATGAAATTCAAGCAAATCCCGTTGAGCAATTTCATCAAACACTTGGGTACAATACACATCATTTTGTTATTTTCAAGCAATACTGATTTCAGTAAACAAAAAAATGAGCCAATTGTACATGTATTACAGAGGGTTTAAAAATTTGAAACGAAATCAAGGAAACTTGTTAAAGATTAAAACGCAATTAGATTGAACCTGGAAACTGAAATTTAATACCTTTTTGCATAATTAGAGTTGAATCAAAGAAAACAGATTCATCGATGGTTATACAATGGATTTATTTCTGCATAAGTATTAATTGATTCGATATCATTAAAGGATTGATCAATAATCTGCCGACGAGAGAACCTGTAAAAGGGGTTACGTTAATTTTGAATGTAACCTAAAACTCGAAGCTTTCGTCATCTGTAACACCCCGTTTTTCTATTACACGTTATTCTGGATGTTGTTTGAGTTACAAGGTGTGTAACGTAATTTTTCAACCCCGAATAAAGTTTGAGTTGATGTTTCAAAGCCTTACCATTAGAAAGAATATCTTATTACGTTTCCAACGATATTTGATTCATCGAAAATGGAGTTACGGTCGAAAAGTTATGGCTAAAACAAGTTGTTGAAACCTATTTTTCTCGGCCACCAGTTCTGGTAGGTTGGAGCGGCGCTCCGATGGCCTCTGATGCATTTTTCAGCATTTTTAAAGGATTTAAATGAGGGGTATTATAGTTCTTTCACATATGGACGGTTTAGGGACCTCGAAACTGATCCAAAACCTTATCCTAACTCATTTTCTTCCTTCTCCTTCACACTCACACTTATCAAACCCTAGAGAGAGGGTGGGTTTCTAGAGAGAGAATTGAAGATTTGAGGAAGAAGAAGGGTGATTTGGGTCAAGTCACAAGTATTAAAGTTGTTCATCTTGTTCACGGCTACGTTGTGGTTGTATTGGTAAGTTCTAACTCTGAAATTCGTTCTTATGGTTATTGTTCATGATTGGGGTTTTGATCTGTGTGTTATTGAGTAAACCCCACTAGTTGTTAAATGGATGATTAAACTAGTAAATGGTGTGGAAGACCATTGTTGGTGAGTTTTGGGTTGGATGATGGAATTGGTTAGTTAATAATCATGTTCAAGTGTTTAAATCACTAGTTAACTTGTGTTAAGAGTGATTAGAAGTGTAAGCTTGCAATTTTGGTGTTTTGACTTGATTTTAGGTCAAAATGTATTTTTGTGCAAAAGTCGTACTAATATGCATTTAAAAGCTAAAATGGGTGTATTTAGGTATTTCGGGAACGCGGGAATTGGTCTCGTTATTTTTGTACCTTCGGGTATCGTTAAAAGTGCAAAAAGGTGTAAATTGCACTTTATGGCAATTTGGGAGGGTCGTGAGTCCAAATGGGGGATTGGTTAATCAAACCTTTTGTAAAATGTGTTATTGGAACATAATCACAAGTTGGTTGTGATTATGAGAAGTTCGGGTAAGTTTTGACTTAGTCAAAGTTAGTGCATGTGTAAATGGTCGAAATTACACTTATGGTGATTTGAGTATAAACTTAGGTGTAAAGCTTATTTGTTGGAATCTCTTAGGTGATTTACTTTCGGAAGATTAGGAGCTCAAGCGAGATTGGCTCTTCAAGTAATCGAGGTGAGTGGAATAATTATATATGTATGTATATGATTTATTTACTTGTGGGATATGGGTTAAAGTTCGATGTTGACGATACCATATCCTAGAGTGTATTATTGTTTTGTTGAGGGTTTAAAGTTCGATGGTGACGATAACCTCGAGTATGTATTTAAAGTTCGATGTTGACGAAGCCATACCACTATTGTAGTGACATTCAATGAGGGTTTAAGTTCGATGTTGATGATACCTCATATGTGGGTTTAAGTTCGATGTTGACGATACCACATTAATTCATTCGATGAGGGTTTAAGTTTGATGTTGATGATACCTCATATGTGGGTTTAAGTTCGATGTTGACGATACCACATTAATTAGGACGGATGGGGAATAAGTTCGATGTTGACGATACCATTCGTTGGGCTAGCCTTGAATACTAATGGATGTTGTGAACATCAATTTATTTTTTGTGTTGTAGCATAGCATATTGTATTATTCGTGTTATATGCTATTGTTGTGCTAGCTTATATTATTGGAGATTTTAGCGTTACACTTGCGATGGTATGCTATTTAAATTGCTAGCGTGTATACGGTAATTGTGTAAGTGTTTGCAAGTAAGTAGATTATATATGTATATGTATAATTATTGCATTCACTAAGCTTTAGCTTACCCTCTCATTGTTTACATTTTAGGTGCGGAAGCGGATTTGGCAAAGGTATGCTCGGGATTTAGATGAATTCCCTTTTGGTTGCTTGCTTGGATTACTTTTGGATTCGGCCTAGGATTTGGGTAGTTTATCCCCAAACATCATGCTCGTAGTTTGTTTGGTCGTTAAACTAATGTGGCCGAAATTCTATTATTTTGCAATTCGATGGTTAAACGGGTCAATGTGGGCCCGGAGTCGTAAAACGTGATTTATTGTAAAAACATGTTTAGAATACTTAACTTAACGTTGTATGACGATCGGTTAAATTTAAAAGGGTTGGGAAACGTGTTTTACGAACGTGCTTAAAAGGGAAGTGGACAGGCCACTTTGGAGCGCCGCTCCACCCTGGGGCGCGCCGCTCCATTTGCTGAATCTGACTGTTTATAAAAAAAATTTAAGTATTTTCGGTTGGATAACGGGCTGGGCCGTTACATCGTCGTAGGAAGTATAAGGTATTTTAGGGGACCTTTAGATTTGAATAAGTGGATGTGGATGAAACCTTCAGATTTGAATTTGATTTTAAGAGACGATTTCTGGAGAGAATTACGGGGTTTTTTGTTGTTGTTTGAATGTCGCGATTGATTTTGATTTGTGAACCCCTATTTTCCCAGTTTGTTCCTGTCATTTTTTTAATCCAAAAGGGTATTTTAGTCTTATAATTGCTAATCTTTGAAATTATGAGGTCATAATCATGACATGAACATTTAAAGGATCTAGATTTAGTGAATGTTTATGAATGAAAGGCTGGGATTAGAAGTTAAAAATCTAAATGACCTAATTTTATGTTTCTTTTAATATAAAGTATAGATATAGATAGATTAGACAAATATAAATAACTAGTGAAATGACCCGTGAAACCACGAGTTTGTTTAAACGAAACAGTTTAAGTATTAAGTGAACTTAAACGCTAAAGTCATTTAGTTTAATGACCCGACGGATTCCGACTAAGAAACTTCTCGTTGTTTTTACAGACACATTGATGTACTTAACTTGGTCGGAATAAATGAACTACATATATATTCTCTCACCATCATCTTCCAATTTTCATCACAATTATTATTTTTCTTGTCATAAAAGCCTACATAGAACCTTTTATTGAGACATGTATATTGCATACATATATAACGTAATTAATCTCGTAAAGAGAACTCATATTTGAATTTGAATAATAATATAATAATAATTAATAATTAATGAGATTGAATTTTTTCACGAAAAACATGATATAAGTAAATAAGTAGATTTAATTTAATTAGTCATTAATTAGATTAATGACATCACTTTAAGGGCTAAGATTTTTTTTTTCTTTTTGATTTTTCCTTAACACAGGAATTAGCCTAATAATGACATTATCATTATAGGATTTTAATAGAAACTATAAAAGATTAGAGTTAGAGTTTCTTACTAAAAAGATGAGGAGATTCTAGGGTTTTAGAAGAGGAATGATGAAGATGATACTTGCAAGATGAAGGAGATGACGTTCGATGATGATGATGGGTGGTTTTTGGTGGTGATGGTGGTGATGATGGTAAGAGTTTTGATTTATTTTGGATGCTAGAGAGAATTACTAGAGAAATTGTGGTGGAATGAGAATAACAATGTAGGGATTAGGTTATAAGGTAACAAGAAAATAGATGAGTTTTATAAAAAAAAACTATAATTAATTAAATAATTTAGAAAAGGGGCTGACCTTTTTTTTAGTTACTCATAATATGTATTTTAATTTATATAAAATCGACGATTTCATAAATTGCGATGGAGACTAAAATTGTAAATTCAGAAGCTCGAACTATGACTAACTTAACTAAGACTTATTATGCAACACATATAATGCATCAATGAATGTCAAATGATACAAATAATGCCGAAAATTCTAAAAAGAACTGTACGTTTTAGAATAAATTTTAAAAATTAGGGTTGCTACAGTTTTTTTATCCGAGAACAATAAATTTGGGACGAAGAGAGTACATTTTTAAAAAAAGAAACACGCATATAACGAGTAACCAAACTCCAAAGACGCAGTTGTAACGCGTGTTCGGGACGGTAGTTGAAAGTGGGAAGTAAGGAGTGACCGATATCGTCGTCAAATAGGGTGAGCGACGGTTCCCACTCCCTCCCTATGCTTTAACAATAAGAATAAGCTTGTTAAAATTTATAATAATAAAATTATGGAGAATGCTAATCTTCTAATTTCATAAATTTATCTATTATAAAGTGTTAATTTTTTATATTATAATGTATATTATGTATATGTTTTGCTGTTTACTGTTTACTTTACCCAGCTTTAAGAACTGTGCATAAATTCATAAGAACTGCTATTTGTAGAGCTTTTATAGCTTCAAGACCTTTAGTTCGTTATCAAGCGTATAGCTTAAAGGGTGATCGCTGGCCACAAACTTGCAAGAGTCAGCTATTTGCTTTACTTTCTAATATAGCCAAGCACTGTGCCTTTCAATTTGTAGAGCTTCGCCAGGCCATTCTGGCACGAACGTGAAGGGCCTTTAAAGAAATTGTTCCCAGATATTTGCTATCTATGAGCCTTTTTCCTCAGTTATAATATGTTTTTATAATTTTTATAGTTCTATAAAATCCACGTGCTATACATATGTAGTTCTATATCATACTATTTTATATATATATATATATATATATATATATATATATATATATATATATATATATATATATATATATATATATATATATATATATAATAGTCAAAGTCCAACTATTATATACTTAAGATATATATCACACTAGGTTTTGAGCACGTGCGTTGCACGACTGCTCAAAATCCGTTTTAAATAAGTCACTTATTTTAATTTTATGACGCTTGATCTACATTTTCAAGCAATATTTGTGGTTGCATTTAAGGGGGACATGTCGACCCAATAGCTTAAGTGTGGTTAATTTGAGCCCGTACTCTATTTTCAATTAGTCATAGTTGTTAAAAATGACGCATTTCAAGTATGTTTGTATGTTTCGTTGGCAAAACAGGACTATAAAATATATATATGTTTCATATTACGTGTAGTTGCAACAACAAAAATTGCTCGAGTTCTATCAGATTTAAGAAATCGGTTGAATCTAATTATATAATGGCTAATTTTACTAATAAGAGTAATATGTTATCATTCCCTCAAAATTAGTATTAAAAATTGTTTGGTAGTTTTTCTTATTATTTTATATGAACAAATGTGTGTATGAATATACAATAATTATAGGACATGTGTGTATGAACAAATGTCTGTAGTTTTTTTTATAATCGTAGTAGTATATAGGATTAGGGATGAAATAGGAATTAAATTATGTAAAATTGGGTTTAGTGATTTTTTTAAATTAAATGGGTACATATGATAGTTTTAGTATTTAAATTGGGTATATATGATATTATGTGATTTACTTGGGTAAATATATGATTTCAAAGGTTGATAAGGGTATATATGAATAATTGTGACATGTGGAAATTACCTTTGGCTTAATACGCAATATTTAAAGAGCTAATAACATGTAAGCTAATCAAATCTCTCTTTTAGATAGATAGACAGACAGACAGACAGACAGACAGACAGACAGACAGACAGACAGATAGATAGATGCAACGGCGGATCTATCTTAGATCTAGTCGTAGCACGGGCTACCCCTGGACACGATGCAGTAGAAACTTTTTGAGGTTTTTAACTAGTGATACCACTGGATAGTGTAATTTTTTGTGTGTGATACCACTTGATAGTGTAGTTTTTTTGGACTTTTAACTAGTGACACTAGTGACTACGAAACCTAGATCCGCCATGTAAGATCCTAATATTTATTGTACATTGAGTATATATGGTGTACATTAAGTGTGTGAAGCGTGGAACAAATTACAACTGGCGGGCTGTTCTGACCCTCGTGCGCGTCGTGCACCATGCCTGCGACAGATTTCTGTCTTTTTCTATTTTGAGTTAAATGAGGGGTTTTTTGGTCTTTTCACTTGAGGACAGATCTCAGGACATATCAGCTGGTTTGGATCCAATTTTGGATCACTTTCACATCCATTCAACACTCTCATTCATTCTGAGAGAGAGAGAGAGATTTCTAGAGCGAGATTTGGGGTTTTGGAGAAGAAGAAGCTTGAATCGATCAAAAGCTCGAGTGTTAAAGTTGTTCACCTCGTTCCTAGCTACATTTTGGTTGTTGTGGTAAGTTCTAACTCTAAATTTCAATGTTTAATTTGATATTCAAAGTTAGGGTTTGAACTTGAATTGTAGAGAAACTCATTTAAACTCTTGAAGTGAGTTCATTGATGCTTGTAATCGGGTTTATTGTTGTTGTTGGTGGGTTTTGGGTTGGAAACCGACTTGGCCATGATTAGGACTTGTAATTAGATTTAATCACTAGCCTTGGTGATTATGGAAGTGTTGGAACCCATTTTAGTGTATTTGAAAGACTAATTTTGAAATGAGTCAAAATTAGGGTTTATGGGTGATTTTGAGAATGATAAGTGTTTAACACTTATGATTGGGTTAAATTGGCATATTAGGACCATTGTCACTAGTGTTAGTGATTATTGGTTGGTTTGAGCGAGGTCTGTGCTTGGAAGTGCGATGGGTCGAAATTGCATTAAGTGTCGATTTGAGTTGGTTTGTAAATCCACTCTAAGTGTGTTGTTTGTATTGTGATAATGGAATATGTACTTTCCATTGGCGAGTTGCGGATTATTCGATAGCACTCTTCAAGACGACAAGGTGAGTGTTAATATCCTATGTACATATGTATGTGTAGGATGGGTGCGGGTCGGGTGAAGTGGTTCTCAGTTATAGAGCTCACTTCACATATAGGTGGATTTAATGGACTTGTGTATAGGTCCAATTGGCACAGTTGTGCATTTTGGTTGACCACCTTTGGCGAGGTGCACATTTGTGTGTATGTTATCACATGTGCTTGTGATGTGGATTATATAACCCCAATGGCGAAGGGTTGATATTGAGTTGTGAATTGGATAACCCCGATGATGTGGATTTTTATAAATCCCGGGACCGTGGGTTTTGATTTGGGAAGTGAATCACGTGTGAATGCGGATTCACGATGACGCATGTAGTTCGATTATCTTATTGAGGTAGTGATCTCATGTGGTTACGGATTTACTAAGGCTCGTGTAGTTCGGCCAACCTCGATGTTGTTGTGTTATTGAAGATAGTAGTCTCGTGTTGATGCGGATTTACAAAGGCTCGTGTAGTTCGATCAATCTTCATTTAGTATTGGGTTAAGGGGTTAACCTTGGGCGGTTTACGCTTTATATATATATTGTCGTATTGTTGTGATGTAGCTTGCCCTCCGGGTGTAGCTTGATGGTGTTGTTCATATCGTTGTGGTGAACTTACTTTGTTGATATTGTTAGCTTGTTGTATAGCGATTGTACGGTATGCTTAGATTAGCTCGCCTTTATGATTGGATGCTCCGGTATGTGCTATTTGATTATTATTGTGTGGCGTGTCCATTTTATGCTTATATATGTATGTAGTATATTCTCACTCACTAAGCGTTAGCTTACCCTCTCGTTGTTTATATTTTTATAGATTTGCATGGATGTGGTGGCTCGGGTAAGCGTGGGAACTAGTGGACTTGCGTAGTTGCTTAGAAGACATGCTTTTGGATTTGATTAGGATTGGGTAGCGTATCCCCAATCACCATGCTCGGTTTTTATTTTGTGTTAAAACTCACGTGGTCGAAAGCTTGTATTTTTGTACGAAAGTCGTAAAGCGGCCGATGTGGGCCCGGTGTCGTAAAACTCATTTTATTATTGGAACGTGTTAGTTTTATCTAATATTATATGTTGTGAAAAGTGTTTCGTCTAAATGTGTCGGGAACTGGGAGATCTTTAAATGAAAATTGGAAAATTTGGACAGCAAGCTGTCAGGCCTTGTGTGCGCCGCGCACCCCACTGCTATATATAAAAAAAAATTGTTGCGTATTCGGTTGGACAACGGGTTGGGTCGTTACAAGTGGTATCATAGACTTGAGATAGGTGCCTAGACTTAGACTTTTGTGTGTGCTTATTTGTTGCGGGACTTGTAGGAGTACAGGTCGGAATGGGAAATTGGTTAGTGCCTTAATTCGTAGGTGGACTAACGTTTATATTAATACGTGGATATTATTAATATACTTTTGCGTTGTGTTTGTGTTTATGTTTGCGTTTGCGAATATCATCAAGCAAGATGGTCGTGGTACTAACGAGTGGATGCGACGTGTTCGCGTATTAATGACTAGCTATCATTAATACGGGTACAAATCGTGTCTAACAAGTGATGTAAGACGATTGTTGAGCAAGATGGGGCGATGTTGCGTGTGTGATCTTATACGTTCGTGGTCTAATCGTTTTGCATTCTTTAGAATGACGACGCGAAATGAGATCGAGACGAATGAGGATGAGTTTAACGCTAGAGTTGTGGCCGCCGTTGCGGAACAAATGGGTGTGTTTCGAGAAGAAATGGATAGGAAGTATTCTGAAATTCAAAGTAGTGGTGAAATGGAGCGTTGTCATAAGAGCTTCATGAGGACTAAACCTTCGATGTATGACTGGAAACCGGATCCTTTGATAAGTACAACATGGATCTCGGATGTCGAAGGGTGTTTTTGCACTATTGCATGCCCTCCCAAGAAGAGGACAAGACTCGCTACTAGTTTGTTGCGGGGTAGGGCGAAGGATTGGTTAGATGGTAAAATCGATATTGTTGGTGGTGAACCGTTTATGGGGTTATCATGGGACAATTTTAAGAAGGAATTCTTCGAGGAGTTCCGGACTCAAGCCGATTTGTCGAATTTGCGTGATGAATTTTGAAATTTGCAACAAGGTTCTATGGATTTGAATACTCTCAAGATGACCTTTATGGCGAAGGCTCGTTTTTGCCCGGAGTATAAAGGACGAGATAGTTTGTTGATGGGGGATTTCTATCGAACTTTGAATGACGACTTGCGGAGCAAGATTAGCCTTGGTCAAGTGAACTCGTTCGCGGAGTTATTAGCCGTGGCTAGGGGATTTGAGTTTCATTCGCAATCGATTGTTAGTGAACCTTCAAGTAAGAGTAGGGTTGTTTCATATGGTGCTCTAAGTAAGAAGACTAGGGGTACAAGTGTGAGCACGGGTGGTATACGGACTAGTATATCGGATTCTAGTGTGTCTAGGTGTTACAATTGTAGTGTGAGGGGTCACAAGTCTTGGGAATGTTCGGTGCCAAAGGGTGATGGCACGGTGTGCTTTAATTGCCAAGAAGAAGGACATCGTAAGTCGGAGTGTCCCGAGTTAGCGGGGACAGGTGTGGCGAGGAGACGTTAAGGTACTTTTCGTTTTAATACATATGTCTAATCGTTCTTTATTTGTCACGATCATTTATGCTTAAATACGCAAGATTAACCATGTGTGAGTGAAAAAAGGAGATACTTTGATGTGGTTTTATGTTTTACAGGTAAGAAAGATGATGGCGCGAAATATGGTACAAAACAGCAGTTTAAAGTGGATTATGGACAAGATTTGAGAGCTTAAAAAGTGATCAGGAAATTTGCATTGGCGTAAAATACGCCATTTTTGGCGTAAAATACGCCATGTCTCAGGTCTACGCAGAACAAGAGGTCTATTTCAGGCGTAAAAATACGCCTAGGAGATTTTACATTGGCGTAAAATATGCCATATCCGGCGTAAAATACGCCAGGCAAAAAAAAACTGGTGCCGGGAAATACGAAAATTAGCTTTGTGGCCAAGTTTTCTAACCCCTATTTAAAGGGAGCTCTAGGGTTACGGAACCAACCTTTTTTCCATCAGTTTTGGTAGGAGAGAACACTCCCAAACACATCAAAACACCATCCAATCATCATTATTCAAGGATTCAAGTCAAGATCAAGGTGTGTTTATCATGCAATCTTCAAGAAACTCAATGATTATCATCACCAACATGCTTGGCTAGTCTTCTAAACTTTATCCTTTCCATGAACAATTAAAACATGTATCATTTCATTCAAGCTTATGTGATTTGTGATGTTTAATACTTTTGGATTATGATGTTATGAATCAAGTTGATTGTTGATTAATGCAAGTTCTATGTTTGTTATTGCAAGTTAAATTATTGTGATTTAACAGCGTGTTCTTGATCCAACTTAGTGTTAATTAGATTAGGGATAAAGACACTTTGTCTAGATTGCATAGTTTAAACCCAAGATAATAGAATTATTGAACTCAAGAAGTCTCGTCTATGAGATTTGATCAACAATTGATAAACATAATGTTTGTTTGAATGAATGCATGTTAAATTGGAATTGTGAAAGGATAAAGGCTTTACTCTCATTGTTTACATTTCAGTCTTTTCAACTGCACTTTAGTTTAAGTTTAAGTTTTAAGTAGTGATTAATCTAAGTAGTCTTTAGTTAAATCAACAACTCAATCTGGAAATTGCTTGCTTGTTAACCATAACTTCCCGTGGAACGAATCCTGCTTACCCTATCTAGAGTAGAGTAATTAGGCTATTTTTGGTCGACCCTTCGACATCGATCAAATTTTGGCGCCGCTGCCGGGGAGGTGTGCGCTTGATTTGCAAGCTCTTATTTTATTGCTTTTGTGTTGATTAAAAAAAAAACCATAAAAATTATAAAATCAATAAAAATCCAAAAATAGTGTTTTGTTTATTTTTGTTTTTATCAGTTTTACGCTCGGTGTTCTTATTTTTGTTGAAGTGCAGGTTAGTGTATGCAAACTCGGAGTTCGGGAGATCAAAATCTTAAGCCTTTAGACCCGGAAATCGAGAAATCTGCAAAAGCTAATCAAAAAGCTACAAGAATCTTAAAGGGTTCGACAGTGGCTTCAGCATCCACTCAACCACAGTTAGAGACACATCCGATTATTCCACCAAACTCTCCTAAATCAGAGTCTGACACTGAAGAGGAAGTTTTTGATCAACGAGACGAGATGGCCGAACGACTATGATGACCCGGAAAATTTCGACTAATTTAAACCAATTCTCTATACGATTTATTATTTTGACACGTTAAACAAAGTCTGTTAGATTGAGTCTCAAAATTTTAGAACTGTTTCATATATACAATTACCTTTGACTACTCTCGACGATTCATGAACAATTATATGTATGTGTATATATATATATATGTACAAGTAAAAATGACTTTCCTACAGTAAAACCCTATTTGCTACAGTAAAAATTACTTTGTTACAGTAAAACACTTTTTGCTACAGTAAAACACTATTTGCTACAGTGAAACCGTATTTTGCTACATTGCTACAGTGAAAACGACTTTGCTACAGTGATTTGCTACAGTAGCACTATTTGCTACAATGACACTATTTGCTACAGTGAAACGCTATTTGATGTCGACAAACTAGCAAACAAAAACGGAAAAGGCGGCCATGCGATCGCATGGCAAAAAACCCTGGAAACTCATGCGATCGCATGAGCTACAGTAAATCGAAAAGTACTATAAAAGGCCAGTTTGTTCGACGATATAATTCATATTTTATTTTCATATGTAATTTAAATTTTAATTTATAATTATAATTATAATTTTAATTTAAGTTTAATAATAATAAAGTATATTCGAGGGTGTTTTAATTCGGGTTTCAAACCGCTTTAAGCTAAGGAAATATTGGGTATTGTTCGGGGTATTGTTCTTGAATCCAAGGCCAACCATACAGTCGTCTACCATCATTACGTCTACACAATTTGCCAACAATATTGAGTCTCAATATTGAACTGTGAGTTATAGATCCCTTTTTAAATACTTTAAATATTTTTAGGCTGAGAATACATGCAATTTATTTTAAACGCGATAAAACACAAGTACATACTAAATTCTACACTGAGTTAAACCGGAAATCCCTTAGCTTTGGTAACTAGTAGCTGCCAGTACATAGGATATGGACTGGTGGGTGCGAATAATTGTATATGGATCCATAGGGCTTGACATCTCCGTCCGAGCTAGAGCGCTAGCCTTTTAACGGACGTATGTTATTTGAGTTTAAGACACGTTGGTTTGCGTGTATTAAAACGAATGGGGTAATTATCACTATAGCGTTAAGTTTAGTTACCAGGGTGCTCTGTTACGTAGAATCTATTGATAAACTTTTGATGAAATCTTGTGGTCTATCTTTATATATGTTTATGACTCGAGCAATTAAACCTATAACCCACCAACATTCGTGTTGATTTTTTAGCATGTTTTATTCTCAGGTCCTTAGAATGCTTCCGCTGTGATGTGCTTGTTGCCTGCATGGAGTCTCTCATGCTTTGTACAAAGTTTATTGCATTCAAAATAAAATTGCGTTGTGTAATAAATAATTGGACTGTGATGTCAACCTGTAAATTAAAGACTTATGTATTTCGGGGTTTTGCTTATACCTAAGCACTCGCCCACATGTTTATAACTTTCTATGTTTAGAAAGTCACTTATTTTAATGAATGCAATATTTTATCAAAACGTATCATATAGAGGTCAAAACCTCACTGTGGAATCAATGATTAACGTGCCGCGTCAATAGCGATTTTGACGGGTCGTTACAGTTGGTATCCGAGCTTGAGGTCATAGGGAACCAGAAATTACATTAGTGTGTTTAACTGGTAATTGTTAGGATGAATTAGTGAGTCTGGACTATGACCATATCTGTTTTTACTGATTTTTGCTTATCTTTTGGTCAAAAACATTATATGTGATATATTTATATGCTAACGTAATTGTTGTTTCAATTATGTGATAGATGACTTCTTCTAATCATATCATTTTGTACGACTCGGAATCGGACACTGAATCTATTATATCCACAACTGAAAAGGGCGTTCCAATACCTATTAAAGAAGAAATTGTGTTAGCCGGGGAATCTCAGCTCCTGGTAAACCCAGAGGAGGTTCCAGCTCCACCCAGCTTTAGTTTTCCAGAGCCACAGTATCGTTGGCATGGACCCATGATCCCTGGAGTAAACGAGGATCGTCCATTTCTAAACAAATATGGACATTGGTCCAGATATACCGCCGACGGGCGGGTTATGCCGATTACGCCTGGTAGATTTCGGTTCATGACCACCGGTACATATTCTCGCAGTTCGTCATCATATTCTCCTACACATGACTCAGACAGTTCCTCATCAGACGAAATCAGTAAGGAGGAGGATTTCGCTAATGAAATAAAAGAGGTCACTAAGGAGAAATTCCAACTTGCTATAGATAATAAAAACAACCACAATAAAAAAAAGTCCTTAATTATTAAAAAGGAACATGACCATTCGATCCATAATCACCCTTATTGTATTAAACCCACTGAGGCAACGGGTACCTCAAAACCCCAACCAAAAATAAAATACACTGCCAGAATGTCTGTCGGACCATGTGCACACAAACAATTGGCAGAGAGAACCAAATGGGAAAAAGTTTTTGATAGTTCTGAATAAACGACCTCGCAACCATAAATCTTCCATGCGCTATTCTATTGCTTATGTGTGCTACTCTATCTTGTTATGTAGAATAATCATATGTAAAATATCGGTATTGTATGGTATTATATTATTTTGGTTTATTAATAATAAATGCATGGAATGATTATTTGTATTATTACTACTTCTTATTATTATTATTACATAATAACGTAGTAACTCGCTATAATTTTTCATAGTGGAATATTATTAGGATTTTAGTAGTTAATTCCTTGTACTAGCTATTATGTATGAACTTAACGGGTAGGTAATACCCTAGAAATAATTATAAAATGCTAATAAGAAGAAAAGGCTTTTATAATAATCGGTTCATATTATTAATATGCTACGATTAACTATTAACAACTCATTTTACCTATAATATTCTATATGATTAAATTATATCTGTTGTGTTTATTGAAGAAACATGTCTCAAATGTCGGATGCTGAGTTTGAGCAGCTAGTCGAGAAACGTGTGAATGAAAGAATTGCTGCAGCCGAGGCAGCAAAGCAACAGCCGAAGCAGCAGCCAAAGCAGCAGCCGTAAACACAGACTCACGAAACGGATGCTCATACAAAACTTTTCAAGGATGCAAACTACAGACGTTTAGTGGAACCGAGGGACCAGTCGGTCTAACCCGATGGTTTGAAAAGATGGAGTCCGTTTTCAAAATCAGTAATTGTGCGAACGGAGACAAGTCAAAGTATGCTTCGTGCACATTGTAAGACGGTGCACTTACTTGGTGGAACAATTATGCTAAAGCAGAAGGAATAGATACGGCATATGATATCTCTTGGGAAGAACTGAAAAAGATGCTAATCAAGGAATACTGTCCTCGAAACGAGATCAGAAAAATGGAATCTGAGTTACGTAATCTGAAGGTTATCGGCGTGAATCTCAATAACTATGAAAAGCATTTCATGGAACTAGCCTTGTTGTGTCCCGAATTGGTGCCAAACCAGAAACGAAAGATAGAAATGTATATTGACGGTTTATCGATCAATATCAAAGGAAATGTTACATCGTCCAAACCGAATACGATGCAGGAAGCCATGACAATGGCACACCAACTCATAGACCAGATCACAGAGAGTTCGATTAAGGCACCAATTACCGAAGTCAAGACAACTGAAGGAAAGAGGAAATGGGAAGACTATAAGGGCAAAAGTACTCAACTGAAGAAACAAGAAACTTTTAAAGGTAAACAAGATGGGGCAACTGCAAGTCCAAACTATAAGGGACCCCATCCGTTCTGCAAAAGATGTTACACACATCATGCAGGTTATTGCCAAGTGGTCTGTGATAAGTGCAACAAGAAAGGACATGTGGCAAAAGATTGTTATGCCACCGTTTCTGAAGTAAAGACAAAACCGATCGATGTCAAGAAATGTTTTGGATGCGGGAAGTCTGGTCACTTTATAAATCAATGCCCTGATAAGGAGAAGAACAAAGAACCCGCACGTGGGAGGGCATTTAATGTTAGTACCAGTGAAGCATGTGAGGATCCTAATCTTGTCACGGGTACGTTTACCGTTAATAATCAACTAGCTTCTATTATGTTTGATACGGGTGCTGATAGAAGTTATATGTATAAAGACTTTAGTTCTAAACTAAAATGTGCATCATTACCTCTAGACGATAAATATACTATTGAATTAGCTAATGGTAAACTGATAAAAGCCGATAAAATTTGCCATGGTTGCGAAATAAATCTCGCTGGTGAAACCTTCGAAATCAATTTGATACCTGTAGAATTAGGAAGTTTTGACGTAATCGTTGGCATGGACTGGATGTCCAAAACAAGAGCGGAAGTTGTTTGCGCTGAGAAATCAATCTGCATCCCTCGTAAGGATGAAACGTCATTAATGATTTATGGGGAGAAGAGCAACTCAAAGCTGAACTTTATCAGCTGTATGAAGGACCAGAAACTTATAAGAAAAGGTTGTTATGCTATTCTGGCACACATAAAGAAGATCGATACTGAAGAAAGAAGCATTAATGACATGCCGGTTGTAAGAGAATATCCCGGAGTATTTCCAGAAGAATTACCGGGGCTACCTCCACATAGATGTGTAGAATTCCAGATTGATCTCATACCAGGAGCTGCACCTGTTGCCCGATCTCCATATAGACTTGCACCTTCAGAAATGCAAGAATTACAAGACCAGTTGCAAGAATTATCGGACCGTGGATTTATTCATCCTAGTTTTTCACCTTGGGGTGCTCCTATTCTGTTCATCAAGAAGAAGGATGGATCTATGAGAATGTGCATAGATTACCGAGAATTAAACAAATTAACGATCAAGAATCGGTACCCATTACCGAGGATTGATGATTTGTTTGATCAATTGCAAGGATCAAGTGTTTATTCTAAGATTGATCTACGCTCCGGATATCATCAGCTGAGAGTGAAGGAAGAAGATGTTCCTAAAACCGCGTTCAGAACCCGTTACGGTCACTATGAATTTTTAGTCATGCCTTTTGGATTGACTAATGCTCTAGCAGTATTCATGGATCTAATGAATCACATCTGTAGACCGTATTTAGACAAATTTGTCATTGTTTTTATCGACAACATATTGATTTACTCGAAGAACAAGGAAGAACATTAACAACACTTAAGACTGGTACTGGAGATACTCAAGAAAGAAGAACTGTACGCAAAATTTTCGAAGTGTGATTTTTGGTTACAAGAAGTACAGTTTTTGGGCCATGTTGTCAGTAAACATGGAATTAAAGTTGACCCTGCCAAGATCGAAGCCATTAGTAAATGGGAAACACCGAAGACTCCAACACAAATCCGCCAATTCTTAGGTCTTGCTGGTTACTACCGAAGATTCATTCAAGATTTCTCTAGAATCGCCAAACCCTTAACTGCATTGACTCAAAAGGGAAAGAAGTATGATTGGTCCACGGAACAGGAATCCTCATTCCAGTTATTAAAGAAGAAGTTAACGTCTGCACCCATTTTGTCATTACCAGAAGGAAATGATGATTTCGTGATCTATTGTGACGCTTCGCGCCAAGGTTTAGGATGTGTATTAATACAACGCACAAAAGTTATCGCATATGCCTCACGACAACTAAAAATTCATGAAAAGAACTATACGACGCACGATTTGGAACTTGGAGCAGTAGTTTTTGCACTCAAAATATGGAGACACTATCTATATGGCACCAAGTGTACAGTGTACACCGACCATAAGAGTCTTCAACATATTTTTGATCAAAAACAACTCAATATGAGGCAACGTCGCTGGGTAGAGTTGTTAAATGATTACGATTGTGAAATCCGTTACCACCCCGAAAAGGCTAATGTTGTAGCTGATGCCCTAAGTCGGAAAGAAAGAGTAAAACCTCTTAGGGTCCGAGCTTTGAATATTACAATTCGTACTGATCTCACAAAGCAAATTCAAGCAGCACAGTTAGAGGCTTTAAAAGAAGAAAATGAAAAAGGCGAAATGAGCAGAGGGTTAGAAAAACAGCTTGAAGTAAAAGCCGATGGAACCCTGTATTTTGCTGATAGGATATGGGTACCAAAACATGGTAATCTAAGGCAACTAGTACTGGATGAAGCACACAAAACGAGGTACTCAATTCACCCAGGAAATGGGAAAATGTACCACGATCTCAAGAAGTTTTATTGGTGGCCTAATATGAAGACAGAAATTGCTACTTATGTAAGCAAATGTTTGACGTGTGCAAAGGTCAAAGCTGAGCACCAAAAGCCTTCAGGATTATTGCAACAACCAGAAATTCCGCAGTGGAAATGGGAAAGAATAACCATGGATTTCATTATGAAATTGACAAGGACTGCAAGTAGTCATGATACTATTTGGGTGATAGTTGATCGTCTAACTAAATCAGCTCACTTCCTACCAATAAAGGAAACAGACAGTATGGAGAAATTAGCACGCCTATATTTGAAGGAAGTAGTTTCCAGGCATGGTGTACCCATCTCTATCATATCTGATCGCGACACCCAATTCACATCACGTTTTTGGTAATCATTACAAAAAGCATTGGGAACTCGATTAGATATGAGCACCGCTTATCACCCACAGACAGATGGTCAAAGTGAAAGAACAATACAAACATTGGAAGACATGTTACGGGCATGCGTGATTGACTTTGGAACCAGTTGGGATCGACACTTACCGTTGGTAGAATTTTCATACAATAACAGCTATCATACGAGCATCAACGCAGCGCCATTTGAAGCACTTTACGGTAGAAAGTGCAGATCTCCTATCTGTTAGAGTGAAGTAGGAGAAAAACAACTTACTGGACCAGAAATTATTCATGAAACCACCGACAAGATCATTCAAATACAACAGCGATTGAAAACGGCCATGAGTCGCCAAAAGAGTTATGCTGATGTAAGAAGAAAACCGCTAGAATTTCAAGTGGGCGACAAAGTCATGTTGAAAGTGTCACCCTGGAAAGGCGTTGTAAGATTCGGTAAACGAGGAAAGCTAAGTCCTAGGTACGTAGGACCCTTTGAAATCACAGAAAGAATTGGAGCAGTTACTTATCGATTAAAGCTACCGCAAGAACTTAGTAGTGTTCACGACACATTTCACGTGTCAAATTTGAAGAAATATTTAGCTGAAGAGGATGTCGTAATTCCTCTTGACGGAATACGAATCAATGATAAACTCCATTTTATCGAAGAACCTGTTGAAATCATGGACCGTGAGGTCAAACAATTAAAACAAAGCAAAATACCGATAGTTAGGGTTCGTTGGAATGCTAGACGAGGACCCGAGTTTACTTGGGAACGTGAAGATCAAATGAAGCAAAAGTATCCACATTTGTTCACTGATATCGCTCATGAAACAGGTACTACTCAAAATTTTGGGACGAAATTTTCTTTAACGGGGAGGTACTGTGATGACTCGGAAAATTTCAACTAATTTAAACTAATTCTCTATACGATTTATTGTTTTGACACATTAAACAAAGTCTGTTAGATTGAGTCTCAAAATTTTCGAACTGTTTCATATATACAATTACCTTTGACTACTCTCGACGATTCATGAACAATTATATGTATGTGTATATATATATATATATATATATATATATATATATATATATATATATATATATATACAAGTAAAAACGACTTTCCTACAGTAAAACCCTATTTGCTACAGTAAAAATTACTTTGCTACAGTAAAACACTATTTGCTACAGTAAAATACTATTTGCTACAGTGAAACCGTATTTTGCTACAATGAAAACGACTTTGCTACAGTGATTTGCTACAGTAAACACTATTTGCTACAGTGAACACTATTTGCTACAGTAAAACACTATTTGATGTCGACGAACTAGCAAACAAAAACGGAAAAGGCGGCCATGCTATCGCATGGCAAAATTCATATTTTATTTTCATATGTAATTTAAATTTTAATTTATAATTATAATTATAATTTTAATTTAATTTTAATAATAATAAAGTATACTCGAGGGTGTTTTAATTCGGGTTTCAAACCTCTTTAAGCTAAGGAAATATTGGATATTGTTCGGGGTATTGTTCTTGAATCCAATGCCAACCATACAGTCGTCTACCATCATTACGTCTACGCAATTTGCCAACAATATTGAGTCTCAATATTGAACTGTGAGTTATAGATCCCTTTTTAAATACTTTAAATATTTTTGGGCTGAGAATACATGCAATTTATTTTAAACGCGATAAGACACAAGTACATACTAAATTCTACACTAAGTTAAACCGGAAATCCCTTAGCTTTGGTAACTAGTAGCTGCCAGTACATAGGATATGGACTGGTGGGCGCGAATAATTGTATATGGATCTATAGGGCTTGACATCCCCGTCCGAGCTAGAGCGCTAGCCTTTTAACGGACGTATGTTATTTGAGTTTAAGACACGTTGGTTTGCGTGTATTAAAACGAATGGGGTAATTATCACTATAGCATTAAGTTTAGTTACCAGGGTGCTCTGTTACGTAGAATCTATTGATAAACTTTTGATGAAATCTTGTGGTCTATCTTTATATATGTTTATGACTCGAGCAATTAAACCTATAACTCACCAACATTCGTGTTAATTTTTTAGCATGTTTTATTCTCAGGTCCTTAGAATGCTTCCGCTGTGATGTGCTTGTTGCCTGCATGGAGTCTCTCATGCTTTGTACAAAGTTTATTGCATTCAAAATAAAACTGCGTTGTGTAATAAATAATTGGACTGTGATGTCAACCTGTAAATTAAATACTTATGTATTTCGGGGTTTTGCTTATACCTAAGCACTCGCCCACATGTTTATAACTTTATATGTTTAGAAAGTCACTTATTTTAATGAATGCAATATTTTATTAAAACGTATCATATAGAGGTCAAAACCTCACTGTGGAATCAATGATTAACGTGCCGCGTCAATAGTGATTTTGACGGGTCATTACAACGACCAAGAGGAGTAGACACCTACTACCAACCGGGTGATTTTGAGGATGATTCACCCATTGTTTATCCTGCACTGGCAGGAGGAAACAACCGACGATTTGAGGTCCGACCTCAACTCATTTCGATCTTGCCAACCTACCGAGGTATGGTTAATGAGGAACCATATGAACACATCACTGAATTTAATGAGATATGTGCTACTAATCAGGTAAACGGTTTCACTGATGATGAGGTACGTCTTTGATTATTTTCTTATTCACTTAAGGATAAGTGAAAAAGATGGTTTCTCTCCTTGCCCGCCCGGAGTATTAATACTTGGGCGGAAATGAAAAAATGATTTTTAGAAGAATTTTACCCCATAAGTAAAACTTCAGACATGCGTACGCAAATAAAATCTTTTAAACAATTACCGGGTGAATTATTTCATGAAGCGTATGAACGTTTGAAGGAGTTACTTAGGGCATGCCCACACCATGAGATCCCAAAGTGGGAATTGGTTAAAGTTTTCTATGATAGTTTGGATTCCCAAAACAGGCAATTTCTTTTGGCAGCTAGTGGTGGGGCATTTTTAACTCAGTCTAGTGATGATGAATGGATGTTCTTTGAACAGTTAAGCAAGGGTTCAAAAACCCAAGCTTCAATTAATCGTAAACAACCTAGTACCTCCCGAGTAAATCATGTTTCCGACTCGTGAAGTTCATCTAGGAACTTAGAGCAAGAATTAGATGATTTGAAAATGCTTATATTTAATAACCCAAATCGGGGTCTTGCTTGTAATATTTCGCAGGTTCAGGAAGTGTGTAAGATTTGTGGAGATCCTTCTCATTTTGCATACGGATGCAGAAACGGGGTTCCACCGGTGAATCGGCAATTAGTGGAAGAGCAAGTTAACGAAGTTCAGGGGCGGAGATTTGATCCATACTCCAACACGTATAATCTGGGTTGGAGAAACCATCCTAATTTTAGTTGGAGCAATAACAACGCTCTGAATGCTAACCAAGGGAACCAACTTGGACCACAAAACAACTTTCAAAACCAGGGTAACTTTCAGAACCAAGGCAACTACCAAAAAAACTATCAAAATCCTTATCCCAACAACCGAAACCAAAACCAAAACAATTACCAAAATCAAGGCCAAAACAAAAACCAAAATCAAAACAGTGTTTCACCCAATCAACCATTTAGCTCGGATGCCAAGATGGATGCGTTTATCTCTGAAATGCGAAAAATGATAGAAGTGCAAAATAAGTCGATTGGTGCATTGGCTAAGGAGATCGGTAATATAGCGGAAAGTAAGGGAAACAGGGAACCAGGTACAATTCCAAGCTACACGGTTCTAAATCTGAATCTTAAGGATCAAGGAAAAGGGCATAGTGTTAACATGGTAGGTACCTTGAGAAGTGGAAAGAAGTATGACAACAAGGTTGGTGAAAAAGAGGTAGTGCAACAAGAGTCAAGTAAGTCTCCTATTGTTCTTGATGAGGAAGAGGTAAGTGAAGTTGATGACCAGGGAAAAGGGGTGAAAAATAAGGAACCAATTGTTAATGAGACCGGGAAACTGGAGACGGAATCAAAATCCATCCCATTTCCCAAGGCCTTAGAGTCCCCAAACCAATTCCCTTATGGGAAAAAGGGACCACAACCAGAGGACATGTGGGAAATGTTTAAACAGGTTAAGATAAATTTACCCCTCCTCGATGCTATTAGGCAAGTCCCGTCTTATGCTAAATTTTTAAAGGACCTTTGCACTCAAAAGAGGAAGCAAAGGGCAACTTTACCCAAAAAGGTGGAGCTAACCGAGCACCTAAGTGCGGCTGTTTTGGGTACACTTCCACCTAAGTTTAAGGACCCAGGGACCCCATTGATAGCTGTGACTGTAGGAAACGTGAATGTGAAAAAGGCGTTATTGGACCTAGGAGCTAGCATAAATATTTTACCCTTTTGTCTAGTTGACCGATTTGAATTGGGTTTAATGAAAAGAACCGACATAATTATTCAACTAGCGGACCAGTCAATCAAAATGCCTAGGGGGATATTAGAAGATGTGATAGTAAAAGTGGAGGATTTCTATTACCCAGTTGACTTTGTCGTTATGGATATTGAACCTAGGAATAGAGATGCCCAACCCACTATAATCTTGGGACGCCCATTTTTGGCCACCATTTGTAGTGACCCGAACTTTTCCATGTTTATATATATTAAATGAAATTGATATTTACATGATTAAGTATTTCCAACATGTTAAGCAATCAAACTTGTTAAGACTTGATTAATTGAAATATGTTTCATATAAACAATTGACCACCCAAGTTGACCGGTGATTCACGAACGTTAAAACTTGTAAAAACTATATGATGACACATATATGATTATATATATAGTTAACATGATATTATGATAAGTAAGTATCTCATTAGGTATTTTAACAATGAGTTATATACATAAAATTGTGTTTATTGAATTAAGAAACTCGAAACGATATATATAACGATTATCGTTATAACAACGTCTTACTAATTACATATGAATCATATTAAGATATTGTTACACTATGTTTAATCATGATAAATGATAAGTAAACATGTCATTATGTATATTAACAATGAACTAAATATGTAAAAAACAAGACTACTAACTTAAGGATTTCGAAACGAGACATATATGTAACGATTATCGTTGTAACGACATTTAAATGTATATATATCATATTAAGATATATTAATATATCATAATATCATGATAATATAATAATTTAACATCTCATTAGATATAATAAACATTGAGTTAACAATATTTAATAAGATCGTTAACTTAAAGGTTTCAAATCAACATTTACATGTAACGACTAATGATGACTTAACGACTCAGTTAAAATGTATATACATGTAGTGTTTTAATATGTATTAATACACTTTTTAAAGACTTCAATACACTTATAAAAATACTTCTACTTAACAAAAATGCTTACAATTACATCCTCGTTCAGTTTCATCAACAATTCTACTCGTATGCACCCGTATTCGTACGCGTACAATACACAGCTTCTAAATGTATGTACTATTGGTATGTACACTCTAATGATTAGCTCTTAGTAGCCCATGTGAGTCACCTAACACATGTGGAAACCATCATTTGGCAACTAGCATGAAATATCTCATAAAATTACAAAAATATTAGTAATCATTCATGACTTATTTACATGAAAACAAAATTACATATCCTTTATATCTAATCCATATACTAACGATCAAAAACACCTACAAACACTTTCATTATTCAATTTTCTTCATCTATTTAATCTCTATCAAGTTCCATCTTCAAGTTCTAAGTGTTCTTCATAAATTCTACAAGTTCTAGTTTCATAAAAACAAGAATACTTCCAAGTTTACTAGCTCACTTCCAATCTTGTAAAGTGATCATCCAACCTCAAGAAATCCTTGTTATTTACAGTAAGATATCATTCTAAATCAAGATAATACTCGTATACAAACTTTGGTTCAGTTCCTATAACTATAACTATCTTAATTCGAGTGATAATCTTACTTGAACTTGTTTTCGTGTCATGATTCTACTTCAAGAACTTTCAAGCCATCCAAGATCCTTTGAAGCTAGATAATTTCTTGTCACTTCCAGTAGGTTTACCTACTAAACTTGAGATATTAATGATGTTCATAACATCATTCGATTCATACATATAAAACTATCTTATTCGAAGATTTGAACATGTAATCACTAGAACATAGTTTAGTTAATTCTAAACTTGTTCGCAAAAAAAAGTTAATCCTTCTAACTTGACTTTTAAAATCAACTAAACACATGTTATATATCTATATGATATGCTAACTTAATGATTTAAAACCGGAAAACACGAAAAACACCGTAAAACCGGATATACGCTGTCGTAGTAACACCGCGGACTGTTTTGGGTTGGTTAATTAAAAACTATGATAAACTTTGATTTAAAAGTTGTTCTTCTGGGAAAATGATTTTTTTTATGAACATGAAACTATATACAAAAATCATGGTTAAACTCAAAGTGGAAGTATATTTTCCAAAATGGTCATCTAGACGTCGTTCTTTCGACTGAAATGACTACCTTTATAAAAATGGCTTGTAACTTATATTTCCGACTATAAACCTATACTTTTTATGTTTAGATTCATAAAATAGAGTTCAATATGAAACCATAGCAATTTTATTCACTCAAATCGGATTTAAAACGAAGAAGTTATGGGTAAAACAAGGTTGGATATTTTTTGATTGTTGTAGCTACGGGAAATATTGTAACAATTCTATACAAATCATATCCTAGCTAACTTATATTGTATTATACATGTATTCTAATATATTATGTAATCTTGGGATACCATAGACACGTATGCAAATGTTTTGACATATCATATCGACCCATGTATATATATTATTTGGAACAACCATAGACACTCTATATGCAGTAATGTTGAAGTTAGCTATACAGGGTTGAGGTTGATTCTAAAAATATATATACTTTGAGTTGTGATCTAGCCTGAGACGTGTATGCACTGGGTCGTGGATTGATTCAAGATAATATATATCGATTTATTTCTGTACATCTAACTGTGGACAACTAGTTGTAGGTTACTAACGAGGACAGCTGACTTAATAAACTTAAAACAGTAAAAAAAAGTATTAAAAATGTTGTAAATATATTTTGAACATACTTTGATATATATGTACATATTTGTTATAGGTTCGTGAATCGACCTGTGGCCAAGTCTTACTTCCCGACGAAGTAAAAATCTGTGAAAGTGAGTTATAGTCCCACTTTTAAAATCTAATATTTTGGGATGAGAATACATGCAGTTTTATAAATGTTTTACGAAATAGACACAAGTAATTGAAACTACATTATATGGGTGAATGATTAAAGCCAAATATGCCCCTTTTGCTTGGTAACCTAAGAATTAGTAAACCGATCTACTAATTGACGCGAATCCTAAAGATAGATCTATTGGGCCTAACGAACCCCATCCAAAGTATCGGATGCTTTAGTACTTCGAATTCGTTTATATCATGTCCGAAGGATTTCCCGGAATGATAGGGGATATTCTTATATACATCTTGTTAATGTCGGTTACCAGGTGTTCACCATATGAATGAATTTTATCTCTATGTATGGGATGTATATTGAAATATGAAATCTTGTGGTCTATTATTATGATTTGATAATATATAGGTTAAACCTATAACTCACCAACATTTTTGTTGACGTTTTAAGCATGTTTATTCTCAGGTGAATACTAAGAGCTTTCGCTGTTGCATACTAAAATAAGGACAAGATTCGGAGTCCATGCTTGTATGATATTATGTAAAAACTGCATTCAAGAAACTTATTTTTGATGTAATATATTCTTATTGTAAACCATTATGTAATGGTCATGTGTAAACGGTATATTTTAGATTATCATTATTTGATAATCTACGTAATGCTTTTTAAACCTTTATTGATAAAATAAAGGTTATGGTTGTTTTAAAAATGAATGCAGTCTTTGAAAAACGTCTCATATAGAGGTCAAAACCTCGCGACAAAATCAATTAATATGGAACGTTTATAATCAATATGAACGGGACATTTCAGTTGGTATCCGAGCGTTGGTCTTAGAGAACCAGAAAATTACATTAGTGTGTCTTACCGAGTTTGTTAGGATGCATTAGTGAGTCTGGACTTCGACCGTGTTTTTCTTCAAAAACGATTGCTTAACATTTTTTTGTTGGAAACTATATATTATTAACATATAAATATCATGTGTATATTAATCTCTTAACGTGTTTGATATTGTGTGATAGATGTCTACCTCTAGTACAAATCCCATTGATTCACCTAATAATAATGAACAGTCGAATATATTTTGGAAAGATTCACAAATTCCCGAAGAGGAACCGGAAGAGGAGGAACCGGAAGAGGAGGAACTGGAAGAAGAGGAACTGGAAGAAGAGGAACCAGAAGAGGAGGAATTAGAAGAGGAGGAACCAGAAGAAGAAGAGGTTCCGAAGGAAGAAATATTGATACCTATAGTAAATCGATTAAATAAAAGAAAATCCTCAACCAATGGACCAAAGTTAATAATGGTCAATGGTGTTTCCGCCGAGGAAGCAAAATATTGGGAAGATTACCAATTTTCTGATGAATCGGATCCCGATGAGGATTTCGATGATGTTATAGAAATTACCTCGACCCAATTTAATAAAGCGAAAGAAAATAATAAGGGAAAAGGTATAAAAATAGAGAAACCCGATTCCAACCCCGATGAACTTTATATGTATCGACAACATCCGTATTTCCTAAAATGTAACAATGACCCGGGAACCTCTAAATCACCAGGTTTTTCTAAACCATTATGGAAAATGACGGCTCGTATTAGAGGAACACCATATATTCCTAGAAAATTAGGAAAACGAACCAAGTCCGAAGAAGAAGAAACCAGTGATTCAGATTAGAGGGTTGTAATCATGTTGTGTATTATATGTATTGTAGTGTTCTTGTACTTTTATGTTCTATGTAAAAATTGCTTGTATTGTTTGTTAATTATCTTTTACGAATATAATCCTTGTCTATTTTACAGTATAAAACAAAATGGACGTTAAGGGTAGACAACTAAATATTTTAGAAGACCTACCAGAGGATATGATTGAGGAAATCTTGTCTAGAGTCGGTCAGAATTCATCAGCACATTTAGTTATGTCGAAATTAACTTGTCAAATATTTGAAAGACTTTCCAGAAATGCCTTAGTTTATAAAAGGATTTCCTTTGATAGGTGGGGTATATCACATTGGGGAGACTGTAAGTTACACCGTGTTTTCTTTAAAGCATTAAATGCGGGGAACCCAAATGCAATTTTACGCTACGGGTTAAGAACCTATTTTGACTCAACATATCCCAACATAGGATTTCGTGAATTAGAAAGAGCTTCTAACATGCAACATAAAGAAGCATGTTATGCTTACGGGTTAGTGATGTTCGCTTCTTACCAAAGTGAGAAAAAGAACATCGGATTGCAACTTTTAAATAAAACCTTCCCACAAGTGACGGATTCAGTAGTTGGGGTGAGAAACAAGGTTTTTAGATTATTACGGGGCTGTTGGACATTACGAAACCCTCGTCCTTTTGATGACATTACAACATGCTGCCTAGCCAATGGTCATAACGGTTATTTTCCACAAGACCAAGGATGGGAAGTCGTCTTAGTAAAACCAGAATGCATGACTTATTTCTGGACTTATGAATTACGTGTCTTTATTTCCTTTGCTGAACAACTTGTGTATTAACTAGATTTATCTTCAAAACTGTCCTGTATCATAGTGTACTATATTTCATGTTATATGTAATATAGCGAAGTTGTAAGTTTGAAGAATATTTGTATGTGATATATTATTATAATCAGTTTTTCACATGGAATTGTAGTAGTTGAATTGTATATTAGCTACTAAGTATGAACTTAACGGGTAGGTAGTACCCGAATTTAAACTTATAAAACTCTAATATGAAGAAAAAACTTTTATAAATGAGTTCATATTATGCTACGAAATACTATTGACTACTCTTAATATTCTGTATGATTAACTCGATTTAGTTGGCTATTTTGAAGGAAATGGCACCGACTACTCGACACACCATGAATATGAGCGAAAAGGAATTTCGTACCTTTATTGCTGCAAACATAGCCGCAGTACAGGCTGCGCTACATACCAACAATAACTCTGAATCTAGCAATGCAGCTAACGGTGTAAGAAATCGTGTAGGATGCTCCTACAAAGAATTCACTTCCTGCAAACCTTTGGAATTTGATGGAACCGAAGGACCAATTGGATTGAAACGGTGGACCGAGAAAGTCGAATCGGTGTTTTTCATAAGTAAGTGTACTGAAGAGGACAAAGTTAAGTACGCTACGCATACCTTCACAGGTACTGTGTTAACGTGGTGGAACACCTAACTTGAACAGGTAGGACAAAATGCTGCTTACGCACTATCGTAGTCGGCATTCAAGCAATTGATGAACGAGCAGTACCGTCCTAGAAACGAAGTCAATAAACTCAAGGTAGAACTTAGAGAGTTACGAACACAAGGGTTCGACGTTACCACATATGAATGACGATTCACAGAGTTGTGCCTATTGTGTCCGGAAGCATTCGAAGATGAAGAAGAGAAGATCGATGCGTTTGTAAAAGGGTTACCAGTAAGGATTCAAGAAGATGTGAGTTCACACGAGCCCGCTTCTATACAGAAGGCAAGTCGAATGGCTCATAAACTCATAAATCAGATTGAGGGAAGAATTAAAGAGTAGGCGGCCAAAGAAGCCAACACGAAACAACTCAAGAGGAAGTGGGAGGAAAACGATGACAAGAGTCACCAGTAAAACAACAACAACAATTACAACCACAATCGCAACAACTATCCCAACAACCCAACAACAATCGCAACAATAACCGCAATCCTAACAATAACTACAACAAACATCCCAACAACAACAACAACTACAACAACCGTTTCAATAACAATAACAATCCCAACAACAACCTCAATAACAACAACGGCAACAAAAACCAAAAACAGCCATGTCATAGGTGTGAAGAAAATCATCAGGGGTTTTGCATGACATTTTGCAACAGATGTAAAAGAAATGGTCATTGCGCGATAAAGTGTGAGGTCTACGGACCAAAGTTTAACAGAACTAAAGGAACAAATAATGTCGGAACAAGTAATGCCGAAACGAATAGTGTCAGAGCAAGTAATACCAACGCTGTTTGTTATAAATGTGGAAAACTGGGCCACATTATTAGAAATTGCCCGAATCAGGGGAATACTAATGGGCAGGGCCATGGAAGAGTTTTCAATATTAATGCGACAGAAGCACAGGAAGACCCGTAGCTTGTTACGGGTACGTTTCTTATTGACGATAAATCTGCTTATGTTTTATTTGATTCGGGTGCGGATAGAAGCTATATGAGTAAAGAATTTTGTGCTAAATTAAGTTGCCCATTGACGCCTTTGGATAGTAAATTTTTACTCGAATTAGCAAACGGTAAATTAATTTCAGCAGATAATATATGTTGGGAGAGAGAAATTAAACTGGGGGATGAAACGTTTAAAATTGATTTAATACCAGTCGAGTTAGGGAGTTTTGATGTAATAATTGGCATGGACTGGTTGAAAAAGGTGAGAGCAGAGGTCGTTTGTTACAAAACTGCGATTCGCATTATGCGTGAAAAAGGAAAACCTTTAATGGTGTACGGAGAAAAGAACAACGCGAAATTAAATCTTATTAGTAGTTTGAAGGCGCAAAAACTAATAAGAAAAGGTTATTACGTCATTCTAGCACACATCGAGGAAGTTAAACCTGAAGAAAAGAACATCAGTGATGTTCCCGTCGCAAAAGAATTTTTCGATGTATTTCCGAAAGAATTACCGGGATTACCCCCACATCGATCCGTTGAATTTCAAATAGACCTTGTATCAGGAGCTGCACCAATAGCTCGTGCTCCATACAGACTCGCACCCAGCGAAATGAAAGAATTACAAAGTCAGTTACAGGAACTTTTAGAGCGTGGTTTCATTTGACCAAGCACATCACCATGGGGAGCTCCTGTTTTGTTTGTCAAGAAGAAAGATGGTACATTTAGGCTGTGTATCGACTACCGAGAGTTGAACAAACTTACCATCAAGAACCGCTACCCACTACCGAGAATCGACGACTTATTTGATCAACTACAAGGCTCGTCTGTTTATTCGAAGATCGATTTACGTTCTGGATATCATCAAATGCGGGTGAAAGAGGATGATTTTCCAAAGACTGCTTTTAGGATGCGTTACGGTCATTACGAGTTTATGGTTATGCCGTTTGGATTGACTAATGCACCAGCTGTGTTCATGGACCTCATGAACCGAGTGTGTGGGCCATATCTTGACAAGTTTATCATTGTTTTCATCGATGACATACTTATTTACTCGAAGAATGATCAAGAGCACGAAGAACATTTGAGAAAAGTGCTAGAGTTGCTGAGAAAAGAAAAATTGTACGCTAAGTTTTCAAAGTGTACATTTTGGTTGGAAGAAGTTCAATTTCTCGGTCACATAGTGAACAAAGAAGGTATTTAGGTGGATCCAGCAAAGATTGAAACCGTTGAAAAGTGGGAAACCCCGAAAACTCCGAAACACATACGCCAGTTTTTAGGACTAGCTGGTTACTACAGAAGGTTCATCTAAGACTTTTCCAGAATAGCAAAACCCTTGACTGCATTAACGCATAAAGGGAAGAAATTTGAATGGAAAGATGAACAAGAGAAAGCATTTCAATTGTTAAAGAAAAAGTTAACTGCGGTACCTAATTGTCATTACCTGAAGGGAATGATGATTTTGTGATATATTGTGACGCCTCAAAGCAAGGTCTCGGTTGTGTATTAATGCAACGAATGAAAGTAATTGCTTATGCGTCTAGACAATTGAAGATTCACGAACAGAATTATACGACGCATGATTTGGAATTAGGCGCTATTGTTTTTGCATTAAAGACTTGGAGGCAATACTTATATAGGGTCAAAAGTATTATATATACCGACCACAAAAGTCTTCAACACATATTTAATCAGAAACAACTGAATATGAGGCAGCGTAGGTGGATTGAATTGTTGAATGATTACTACTTTGAGATTCGTTACCACCCGGGGAAGGCAAATCTGGTAGCCGACGCCTTGAGCAGAAAGGACAGAGAACCCATTCGAGTAAAAGCTATGAATATAATGATTCACACTAACCTTACTACTCAAATAAAGGAGGCGCAACAAGGAGTTTTAAAAGAGGGAAATTTAAAGGATGAAATACCCAAATGATCGGAGAAGCATCTTAATATTCGGGAAGACGGAACCCGGTATAGGGCTGAAAGAATTTGGGTAACAAAATTTGGAGATATTAGAGAAATGGTACTTAGAGAAGCTCATAAAACCAGATACTCAATATATCCTGGAACGGGGAAGATGTACAAGGATCTCAAGAAACATTTTTGGTGGCCAGGTATGAAAGCCGATGTTTCTAAGTACGTAGCGGAATGTTTGACGTGTTTTAAGGTCAAAGCGGAGCATCAGAAACCATCAGGTCTACTTCAACAACCCGAAATCCCGGAATGGAAATGGGAAAACATTACCATGGATTTCATCACTAAATTGCCAAGGACTGCAAGTGGTTTTGATACTATTTGGGTAATAGTTGATCGTCTCACCAAATCAGCACACTTCCTGCCAATAAGAGAAGATGACAAGATGGAGAAGTTAGCACGACTGTATTTGAAGGAAGTCGTCTCCAAACATGGAATACTAATCTCTATTATCTCTGATAGGGATGGCAGATTTATTTCAAGATTCTGGCAGACATTACAGCAAGCATTAGGAACTCGTCTAGACATGAGTGCTGCCTATCATCCACAAACTGATGGGTAGAGCGAAAGGATGATACAAACGCTTGAAGACATGCTACGAGCATGTGTTATTGATTTCGGAAACAGTTGAGATCGACATCTACCGTTAGCAGAATTTTCCTACAACAACAGCTACCATTCAAGCATTGAGATGGCGTCGTTTGAAGCATTTTATGGTAGAAAGTGCAGGTCTCCGATTTGTTGGAGTGAAGTGGGGGATAGACAGATTACGGGTTCGGAGATAATACAAGAAACTACCGAGAAGATCATCCAAATTCAACAACGGTTGAAAACCGCCCAAAGTCGACAAAAGAGCTACGTCGACATTAAAAGAAAAGATATAGAATTTGAAATTGGAGAGATGGTCATGCTTAAGGTTTCACCTTGGAAAGGCGTTGTTCGATTTGGTAAACGAGAAAAATTAAATCCAAGGTATATTGGACCATTCAAGATTATTGATCGTGTCGGGCCAGTAGCTTACCGACTTGAGTTACCTCAACAACTCGCGGCTGAACATAACACTTTCCACGTCTCGAATTTGAAGAAATGTTTTGCTAAAGAAGATCTCACTATTCCGTTAAACGAAATCCAAATCAATGAAAAACTTCAATTCATCGAAGAACCCGTCGAAATAATGGATCGTGAGGTTAAAAGACTTAAACAAAATAAGATACCAATTGTTAAGGTTCGATGGAATGCTTGTAGAGGACTCGAGTTCACCTGGGAACGAGAAGATCAGATGAAGAAGAAATACCCGCACTTATTTTCAGAAGATACGTCAACACCTCCAACTGCTTAAAATTTCGGGACGAAATTTATTTAACGGGTAGGTACTGTAGTGACCCGAACTTTTCCATGTTTATATATATTAAATGAAAATGATATTTACATGATTAAGTGTTTCCAACATATTAAGCAATCAAACTTGTTAAGACTTGATTAACTGAAATATGTTTCATATAGACAATTGACCACCCAAGTTGACCGGTGATTCACGAACGTTAAAACTTGTAAAAACTATATGATGAAATATATATGATTATATATATAGTTAACATGATATTATGATAAGTAAGTATCTCATTAGGTATTTTAACAATGAGTTATATACATAAAATTGTGTTTATTGAATTAAGAAACTCGAAACGATATATATATATAACGATTATCGTTATAACAACGTCTTACTAATTACATATGAATCATATTAAGATATTGTTACACTATGTTTAATCATGATAAATGATAAGTAAACATGTCATTATGTATATTAACAATGAACTACATATGTAAAAAACAAGACTACTAACTTAAGGATTTCGAAACGAGACATATATGTAACGATTATCGTTGTAACGACATTTAAATGTATATATATCATATTAAGATATATTAATATATCATAATATCATGATAATATAATAATTTAACATCTCATTAGATATAATAAACATTGAGTTAACAACATTTAACAAGATCGTTAACTTAAAGGTTTCAAATCAACATTTACATGTAACGACTAACGATGACTTAACGACTCAGTTAAAATGTATATACATGTAGTGTTTTAATATGTATTCATACACTTTTGAAAGACTTCAAGACACTTATCAAAATACTTCTACTTAACAAAAATGCTTACAATTACATCCTCGTTCAGTTTCATCAACAATTCTACTCGTATGCACCGTATTCGTACTCGTACAATACACAGCTTCTAAATGTATGTACTATTGGTATGTACACTCTAACGATCAGCTCTTAGCAGCCCATGTGAGTTACCTAACACATGTGGGAACCATCATTTGGCAACTAGCATGAAATATCTCATAAAATTACAAAAATATTAGTAATCATTCATGACTTATTTACATGAAAACAAAATTACATATCCTTTATATCTAATCCATATACCAACGACCAAAAACACCTACAAATACTTTCATTCTTCAATTTTCTTCATCTATTTGATCTCTCTTAAGTTCCATCTTCAAGTTCTAAGTGTTCTTCATAAATTCTACAAATTCTAGTTTCATAAAATCAAGAATACTTCCAAGTTTACTAGCTCACTTCCAATCTTGTAAAGTGATCATCCAACCTCAAGAAATCCTTGTTGTTTACTGTAAGATATCATTCTAAATCAAGGTAATACTCATATACAAACTTTGATTCAGTTCCTATAACTATAACTATCTTAATTCGAGTGATAATCTTACTTGAACTTGTTTTCGTGTCATGATTCTACTTCAAGAACTTTCAAGCCATCCAAGATCCTTTGAAGCTAGATCATTTCTTGTCACTTCCAGTAGGTTTACCTACTAGACTTGAGGTAGTAATGATGTTCATAACATCATTCGATTCATACATATAAAACTATCTTATTCGAAGATTTGAACATGTAATCACTAGAACATAGTTTAGTTAATTCTAAACTTGTTCGCAAACAAAAGTTAATCCTTCTAACCTGACTTTTATAATCAACTAAAAACATGTTCTATATCTATATGATATGCTAACTTAATGATTTAAAATCGAAAAACACGAAAAACACCGTAAAATCGGATATACGCTGTCGTAGTAACACCGCGGGCTGTTTTGGGCTAGTTAATTAAAAAAATATGATAAACTTTGATTTAAAAGTTGTTCTTATGGGAGAATGATTTTTCTTATGAACATGAAACTATATCCAAAAATCATGGTTAAACTCAAAGTGGAAGTATGTTTTCCAAAATGGTCATCTAGACTTCGTTCTTTCGACTGAAATGACTACCTTTACAAAAACGACTTGTAACTTATATTTTTGACTATAAACCTATAATTTTTATGTTTAGATTCATAAAATAGAGTTCAATATGAAACCATAGCAATTTGATTCACTCAAATCGAATTTAAAATGAAGAAGTTATGGGTAAAACAAGGTTGGATATTTTTTGATTGTTGTAGCTACGGGAAATATTGTAACAATTCTATACAAATCATATCCTAGCTAACTTATATTATATTATACATGTATTCTAATATATTATGTAATCTTGGGATACCATAGACACGTATGCAAATGTTTGGACATATCATATCGACCCATGTATATATATTATTTGGAACAACCATAGACACTCTATATGCAGTAATGTTGAAGTTAGCTATATAGGGTTGAGGTTGATTCCAAAAATATATATACTTTGAGTTGTGATCTAGCCTGAGACGTGTATACACTGGATCGTGGATTGATTCAAGATAATATATATCGATTTATTTCTGTACATCTAACTGTGGATAACTAGTTGTAGGTTACTAACGAGGACAGCTGACTTAATAAACTTAAAACAGTAAAAAAAGTATTAAAAATGTTGTAAATATATTTTGAACATACTTTGATATATATGTACATATTTGTTATAGGTTCGTGAATCGACCAGTGGCCAAGTCTTACTTCCCTACGAAGTAAAAATCTGTGAAAGTGAGTTATAGTCCCACTTTTAAAATCTAATATTTTGGGATGATAATACATGCAGTTTTATAAATGTTTTACGAAATAGACACAAGTAATTGAAACTACATTATATGGGTGAATGATCGAAGCCGAATATGCCCCTTTTGCTTGGTAACCTAAGAATTAGTAAACCGATCTACTAATTGACGCGAATCCTAAAGGTAGATCTATTGGGCCTAACGAACCCCATCCAAAGTACCGGATGCTTTAGTACTTCGAATTCGTTTATATCATGTCCGAAGGATTTCCCGAAATGTTAAGGGATATTCTTATATGCATCTTGTTAATGTCGGTTACCAGGTGTTCACCATATGAATGAATTTTATCTCTATGTATGGGATGTATATTGAAATATGAAATCTTGTGGTCTATTATTATGATTTGATAATATATAGGTTAAACCTATAACTTACCAACATTTTTGTTGACGTTTTAAGCATGTTTATTCTCAGGTGATTATTAAGAGCTTGCGCTGTTGCATACTTAAATAAGGACAAGATTTGGAGTCCATGCTTGTATGATATTATGTAAAAACTGCATTCAAGAAACTTATTTTTGATGTAATATATTCTTATTGTAAACCATTATGTAATGGTCGTGTGTAAACGGTATATTTTAGATTATCATTATTTGATAATCTACGTAATGCTTTTTAAACCTTTATCGATAAAATAAAGGTTATAGTTGTTTTAAAAATGAATGTAGTCTTTGAAAAACGTCTCATATAGAGGTCAAAACCTCGTGACGAAATCAATTAATATGGAACGTTTATAATCAATATGAATGGGACATTTCACCATTAATGCTCACATTAATTGTCGAACGAGAGCTATGGACATATCTTTCGGTAATTGCAAGATGATGATTAATATCTTTAATTCTCTTCATACACCGAATGTCCATGAATGCTATCGGATAGATGTGATTGATGAATTAGTGGAAAAACATACTTCTCACCTAATAACCAACGACCCAGTAGAAATATTTTACTTACGTGACGAAGAGGATGTTGAGTGTGAAGAGGTCAAGGCAGTAGAATTAGCAGTAGCAAGTACAATGGATGCTAGGTTGCCACCGTGGAATCATAAATATGAGCCATTACCTAAATCTATTGATACTAATATGAGACCTTTACTAAAGTCACCACCGACTCTTGAGTTAAAACCCTTACCTTCTCATTTGAAGTATGCATTTTTAGGTACTGATGGCACTTTGCCAGTTATTATTGCTTCAGATTTGACAGGTGTGCAAGAAAAAGCTCTAATGGAAGTGCTTCATAAGTACAAGGCAGCAGTAGGGTGGACGATAGCTGATTTGAAAGGGATAAGTCCCTCAGTGTGTATGCATAGGATAGTTACAGATTCGAAGGTTAAACCTGCTCATGATACGCAACGCAGGTTGAACCCGAATATGCAAGAAGTTGTAAAGAAGGAAGTTCTCAAGTGGTTAGACGCAGGGATTATTTTCCCTATTTCAGACAGTCAGTGGGTAAGCCCCACACAAACAGTGCCAAAGAAAGCTGGGATAACGGTAATGGAAACTGAAGAAGGTGAAAAGATCACAACCCGTCCCGTGATGGGTTAGCGGGTATGTATTGATTACAGGAAGCTGAATGCTGCGACTTCAAAAGATCACTTTCCCTTGCCTTTTATTGATCAAATCATCGAAAAGTTGTCAGGTCAGAAATTTTATTGTTTCATAGATGGGTATTCGGGATATAATCAAATACCTATTCACCCTAATGACCAAGAAAAAACAACTTTTACTTGTCCTTATGTAACTTATGCTTTTAGACGAATGCCTTTTGGTTTATGTAATGCACTTGCTACTTTTCAAAGGTGTATGATGAGTATTTTCTCAGAGTTAATAGGCGAGTCTTTAGAAATTTTCATGGATGATTTTTCAATATTTGGCAAGTCTTTTGAGTCGTGTTTGAATATGTTGGAAAAAGTTTTAAAGAGGTGTACCGACACCAACCTTGTCCTTAGTTGGGAAAAGATCCACTTTATGGTAAGGGAAGGGGTGGTTTTGGGACACATTGTGTCTGAACGGGGATTCAAAGTCGATAGGGCAAAAGTGCAACTTATTTCCATATTACCTCCACCAACCAATGTTAAGGGGGTAAGATCGTTTTTGGGACATGCGGGATTCTATCGTAGGTTTATCAAAGATTTTAGCGTTATTTCTAAACCATTGTGTAATTTGTTATTAAAAGACGCACCTTTTGACTTTGATGACCAATGTAAGGAGGCCTTTAACACCCTTAAGCGTAAGTTGACTGAAGCACCCATTTTGCAATCACCCGATTGGACCAAACCATTTGAAATTATGTGCGACGCTAGTGATTTTGCGGCTGGGGCTGTTTTGGGTCAAAGAGTTGATAGGAAACCGGTTGTTATCTATTATGCTAGTAAGACGTTCTCGGATGCCCAGATGAATTATACCACAACCGAGAAAGAATTATTAGCAGTAGTGTTTGCCTTAGACAAATTTAGATCGTATTTGTGGGGGTCTAAGGTAGTTGTCTTTTCGGACCATAGTGCCCTAAGGCACTTGCTGGAGAAAAAAGAGTCTAAGCCTAGATTGATTAGGTGGATTTTGTTGCTACAAGAGTTTGATTTGGAAATAAGGGATAAAAAGGGTATAGAGAATGTGGTAGCCGACCATTTATCTAGGATACCCCCGCCACCGTTTGACCCTGCTAAACCGATCCAGGAGAATTTTCCGGATGAGTGTTTGTTTAGTGTTGTGTAGGTACATTGGTTCGCGCATATTATTAACTATTTGGTTACTAACAAGATACCGGAACATTGGAACAAGCATAAGAGGGATTACTTTTTATCACAGGTTAAGCATTATATTTGGGAGGACCCGGTTCTTTACCGAATTGGACCCGATCAAATCATAAGAAGATGTGTGGCGGAAGATGAACATAAGGACATTCTAGCTCATTGTCATACTTTTGCATGTGGAGGACACTACGGAGCCAAGAAAACCGGGTACAAAGTACTCGACTCAGGTTTCTTTTGGCCTACTATTTTTAAAGACGCGTGTGAGTATGTTAAAAATTGTGCTAGGTGTCAAAGGATGGGGGAAATCTATAAGCGTAATGAAATGCCCATGAACCCAATTTTGGTTTGTGAAATCTTTGATGTTTGGGGCATAGATTTTATGGGACCCTTTTCACCTTCTTTTTGGTTTGAGTATATACTAGTAGCCGTTGATTATGTCTCCAAGTGGGTGGAGGCTGAGGCTACTCAGACCAATGACCACAAAGTTGTCCTAAAGTTTGTTAAGAAAAATATTTTTTGTCTTCATGGTGTACCTAAGGCCATAATTAGTGATGGGGGTTCGCACTTTAAGAACTCGCATTTTGCTAAACTTTTAAGGGATTATGGGGTAAATCACCGAATTGCTACGCCTTACCATCCCCAAACAAGTGGGCAAGTGGAAGTATCTAATAGGGAATTAAAAAGGATTTTAGAAAAAACCATAAATCCTAATCGCGAAGATTGGTCTTTAAGACTAGACGATGCGCTTTGGGCTTACCGGACAGCTTATAAAACCCCTATTGGTACTTCACCTTATCGACTTGTTTATGGGAAGGCATGTCACTTACCTGTTGAAATTGAGCATCGTGCAGAGTGGCTATTAAACAGGTGAACATGAACATGGATGAGGCAGGAAAAGCAAGAAAGTTTGACCTATCGGCGCTGGATGAGTTGAGACGCGATGCTTATGAAAGTTCAAAAATTTACAAAGAGAAAACGAAAGCATTTCATGATAAGAAAATCGTAAGGCGGACGTTTGAAGTGGGGCAAAGTGTGTGGTTATTTAATTCAAGGCTAAAGTTATTTGCGGGTAAGTTGAGAAGTAAGTGGAACGGTCCCTATGTGGTTACCAAGGTTACTTCATATGGGGCAATTGAAATAAAAGATCCAAAAGGTGGGGAACCGTTCTTAGTTAATGGGCAATGATTGAAAATTGCTTCCGGTTTGTCGCTTGATGATGCTAGGGTAGTTGAAACAATTCGGTTTGAACCCATGAAAGTCCATCAACTTAGAACAATTCGGGTAAATGAATCAAAGAATTATGTTAGTAAAGAGAACATTGATGCGTGGCTTGATCAAAATGTTACTATTAGTCGTATGCCCAATTGTGACATTTGGGATGATGATGGGCGATTTGATGATGCACCCGAGGACGAGGTGTCTGAGGTTATTTCAGATGAATGTTTTGATGTGTTTGATGAAAAGTTGTCATTGGAAGAAGATGTTAAGGGAAGGCCGAAGTTCCGTCGTCAAGAAGAAGATCCAGGGGAAGTATTGTTAGAATTGAGTTTCATTGGAGTATTACCCCACTTTGCTAACGATCATCGTGAATTCAAGGTGATTGCCGATACGGGGTCTACAATTAATATCATGTCATACGTGACGTACAAGCAATTATTTCATGACAAATGTTCTTTATGTTCGTTGACTAAATCCAATGCGGTCATCACACTTGGCAACAATACTAAGTGTCTGGCACTTGGTGTACTTCGTGATGTGATGGTTAGTGTGAAAGGTGTTTTCCTTGAAGTACCATTCACCATTTTTGATATGCCTACGGATGAAGATGTTCTATTGTTAGTCGGGAGTGGATTCATTGCAACCGCAGATTGTAAAATAGACCCGGGTGCAGGTTCTATCACTTTTGAAGGAGGAAACGGAACTTTTAGATTTTGTAATTCTGAAAATATGCGTTTTCCTTCGACATATATAGTTGAGAGAGAATTTGATGAGTGTTATTGTATGATGCTTGGGATACAAGAGGTTAACACAAATGAAGTAGTTAGTGAAGAAATGGTAGAGGATACTATAGACATGGACGAAATCTATCAAAGTGTTGAGTGTGGGGGTATTCGCTTCGATTAACGCTTAGACTCCGAGTTAAGCGAAGATGAACGAGCTGAAATTGTGTATGACTCCATGAAATGAAAGTATAAGGAGTTCAAGAAAGCTAGGAGCGACCACAAGTTAACCGAGAAGATGTTGTTTGTGACAACCCGGAAATTTCTGACCAAATTTAAACTTTATCTTTATATTTTTCCGACACGAAAAGCAAAGTTTGTTAAGTTGAATCTCAAGAAGTGTAAACTGTATTCATACATTCATTTAACCTTGACCAAACCCTGACGATTCACGAACCATTATAATTGAATTGGAAAATATACGTATATATATATATATATATATATATATATATATATATATATATATATATATATATATATATATATATGTATATATATATATGTATATATATATATTTTACAAAAATATAATATTAACTTAGTCGTAAAACGTTTTGGATTTAAAATAGTATTATTATAATATATGTTGGTAAATAACGAGACGTCGATTTATAGAAGCAAATGACCAAAACACTCAAATGAATAAGTTACACTTTGAGTGGGATAATTTTTCATTGATTTGAGCCTTGTTATTGATAAAGGTACATTACATGAAACGTAAAGTACCAGTTTTCTAAGCGTACGAAAATAAGTTCGAAAAAACGGAACCGGTACTTAAGTCGAGGGTCAACGTACTACACATCGGTGTAAAAATTACAAACCAACTATGCACGAGAATATAATATAATATTTAATTAATTCTAAAGATTAAATATATTATATATTAAATAATATAAATATATATACTATACTAAATCTAAGAGTGTCGGCAAGGAGAAAATAAAAGATCATGAGCTGTATATGATTGCCATGCGATCGCATGGCCATATAACCTCAAAACCATGCGATCACATGGGAGGGGTAGGTGGCAGAGATGTTATATAACGAAATCGATTGTTGCCCGAATTCATTCATCCATCTCCCTCTGATCTCTATTATACTCTCTAATGTTTATTTAATTTATTATTATTATTATTATTATTATTATTATTATTATTATTATTATTATTATTATTAAAGATTATTATTATTAATCTTATGATATTAATATTAGTAGTATTATTAGTATTAAATATTTTACATAAAATATTACGACGAGGTCATTATTTTAAAACGAGTTTTATGAGCGGGATAGAGCTAAGGAAATTATGGGTTATAACTATGGAGGTTATGGGTATGGTTCATGGGTATTGTTCGTGAGGTCAACCTAGTGTTTATCATCTCCGTTGCGTCTATGTACTTTCCTGCAATATTGAATCACAATATTGATACGTGATCATTCATATCTTATCTTTTATATATTAATAGTGTATCCATGTCTAGTGCTCGAGTATATAAGTTTATGCATGCTTGTATGCTTTAATTTTGTAGTTAGATAGTTTATGATGAATCACGAATTTGATACATATGCTACTGATATAAAGTATATGATATGCATGTTTTTGGAAAGCTGGCGAAAAATTATTAACTTTTCATTTAGAAATCGCGTGATTTCGATGAACGGATTAAAAGATATGGTCAACTGAATTATGGTTAACGTTAATTGAAATTGTGTTTGAAACTGTAAATTAATATTTAAACAACTTGTCTATGAGATTGATAAATTGGATTTTCAAATATTACTAATCGAGTAAATAAGTTTCTATATAAAGCACGTCTCGTTTTGTTGAACAATGCGCAAAGTTGACTGTCTTATCATGTTTTAAAGCTTTATAAACAATATAATCTGATTTTACAAGTATTGAAAAGCTATGTGAAATAATAAAATATTTTTGATTGCCATGATAATTCAAATATAATATAGCTCCTGAAATAAATAATATTTTGAGTTTGATAAACTATAAACTCATCAAGACTTATACTATGATAATAAACATGCATAGATTTAAATATCATATTGGGTCAGGTTGACTGTAGAGATGACTTTTGTTAACTTTTACGTGTCAGTCTCGAGCATTAGGATTGTGATACACTATGATCCGACCTAGCTTGTTAGACATTTATTGACCAACATATGTTCTCTAGGTTGAGATCTATGGTTACTTTGCATTCTGAGTTTCAGTCACATTTCGATGAATGACCTTATGTGCTGCTAAGGTGAGTTTCATTTGCTCCCTTTTTAATTGCTTTTGCAATCAATATTTTTGGGCTGAGAATACATGCAATATATTTAAATGCAATGGATACAAGTACATACTTAATTCTACACTGAGTTTGAACCGCAAATCCCTTAACTTTGGTAACTAGTAGCTGCCAGTACATAGGATGTGAACTGGTGGGCGCGAATAATAGTATATGGATCCATAGGGCTTGACATCCCCGTCCGAGCTAGAGCGCTAGCCTTTTAACTGACGTATGTTATTTGAGTTTATGACACGTTGGTTTGCGTGTATTAAAATGAATAGGGTAATTATCATTATAACGTTAAAATTTAGTTACCAGGGTGCTCTGTTACGTAGAATCTTTTGATAAACATTTCTGGATGAAACAACTGAAATCTTGTGATCCACCTTTATATACAGATTATGTGCAATATTAAAACTATGAACTCACCAACCTTTGTGTTGACACTTTTAAGCATGTTTATTCTCAGGTTCCTAGAAGTGTTCCGATGTTTGCTTATACGTTATACAAGCTATGTGCATGGAGTCATACATGCTTTATTCGAGAAAACTTTGCATTCACAAAATCATCACCATGTATCTTATTTTGACTGCATTGTCAACGGATGTAGTATTGTAAACTATTATTTACGGTGATTGTCTATATGTACAAATCATCAGATGTCAAAGACCTTGGAATTAGATATTCATTTATGGTGTGCCTTTTCAAAAGAATGCAATGTTTACAAAACGTATCATATAGAGGTCAAAACCTCACTATGAAATCAATGAATGATGTATTCCTCCAAATAGATTCGGACAGGTCATCACAGTTGGTATCAGAGCTTGAGGTCATAGGGAACCAGAATTTGCATTAGTGTGTTTAACTGGTAATTGTTAGGATGCATTAGTGAGTCTGGACTATGACCGTATCTGTTTTTACCGAGTTTTGCTTGTCATTTCTTGTCAGAAATTACATGCTTATCATTCTTAAGTCTAGACACGTCTTACTGCATTTACTGCATAGATAGTGTACCGACAAAATTCATATCTTAGCATATCTGTTACTGTAAACTTTTTCTGACATCTTCCAAAAATTTCTCCGTAATTTACGGGATTTTGGTATTATATATACATATGTAAATTATGTATTGAAGAGTACCAATCTAAATTCTATAATCTATTTCATATCAAAAAACATCTCTCTAATTATACAAGATGGATCCCGTATCTAGTTCAAATTCTTTAAACTCTGACAGCTATTCCGATATGGATATTCACCTTAACTCCGAAGACAGTGTAACCGAAATGGATCAACCAATCAGCCATCACCTATTCTGGATGAATTGGGGATGGGTTCGTAGCTTACTTAATCATTGGGGATAAGAAGAAGGCGATCCCTTCCATCCACCACATTGCCCTCTTGGCGAAGAACCTAAAGCACTTACCGGCAAACCTGTTCGTAATATCATTTTCTCTCTCATCTCCAGAGTATCTAGTCATGATTATATACTCTCTCAAATTCTGGATCTTATTCATCCGCTCGTCCGAACTGCCAATCATCCCGGTGTAGTAGAAGAAGTCAACGAGCTTCGCGCTCGAGTATTGGCTTTGGAGAATATGATGCAGAACTTACAAGCATCACAAACCCCACAACCACCAACTGCACCACCAACATCAACACCAACAGTACCATTACCACCACCAACCATAACCGCGTCGTAAACTTCAACTTTACAATCCGTCCCACGAACACCAGTGTCATATGCACCATAGATACCAAGGAGTACCAACAACAATAACCGATGAAGTATTGATTCATAACTTCATTGGAGAAATATTCTGCGGCGATTATGTAATCTCTAAAGTCTTAGAGATTATCTATTCTAGCTGTAACCGTAAATCAGATGAGTGGACTGAAATGATAGAAGGAAGAGTAGAAACCCTGACCGAAATGGTGCACGATTTACAAGCTAGACTTGTTTTACCAGCAGCATCAATAGTACCGTCAGTATCACCAACACCGGCAAAACCTGTAGCACTACAAGTTCCGTCAATTTCATAATCACCAACATCATCACAAATCAACAACGCATATATTGTATCAACGAGTTACGAATTATTAACTCATTCCCTCTGAAGAAATTATATGTATATTTTATATATATATGAATTTTGAGATCAAAATAAATCTTTTTGTACTAAGCTATTACGTGTGAATCTTAACTAGTAGGTACTACTCGGTTAATTCATATTACTAATATGCTATAATGTACATCCTTCGTTAATGACTTAACCATCGTTAACTACAATATCTGTTTCAACTCAATGAATTCCATTTCATAATAAACTTAGTGTATTAATCAACTACATGTTTGATTTTACACTTTTATCTTCGATGTACTTGAAACTTTCTAGAAAACATCATTTATATCTTATGAAGTTCATAAGAATTCCACGAGCACTAACATCATTCACCGAGGAAATATCAATAAAAATGAATAACGAAGTATTGATTCATAATTTCATTTACGTTGAAGAGATAATCCACGAAGATTACGAAATTTCTAAAGTTTTAGAGATTATTCATTTCTAGTTCCAGCTGAAAATTAAATGAACTTAATATGATATTAACTCATTAAATCTGTATTACATTTGAAGAAAATATACATACTAATATTTTCATAAAAATTGTGATAAAATTCTCTTGTACAAAATATTATTTGTGAAACTTTTAACGGGTAGGTAATACCCAAAAGATATATAAATTCACAAATAATATGTTACATTCTTCGAATCTGATTCATCAATCATCAACTATATTCACTACTTTCACAACAATATACATTCTTTCATAGAAATCAAAAAAACCATTCGCATCCAAATTTAATTACATATTCTGATTTTGAAAAATCAGAATCCAAGCCCAGATTTAGCAGAAAACATCGCTCTTAGATTCTTACATCTTTCAAATGCCATACTTTGAATTCAAAACTGTACTAGAACATCATATGTATACATATAACATTCATCTCTTAGAATTATGAGCTTTTATTCTGAAATTCTGAAAAGCAACCAGTCTACGAATCAATACCATGAATGTTGAAAAAGCTGATGAAGCAGCAAAAACTGTAAACGACTTTAACAGCCAAAAGTTTGATGATAAAGAATTGTGTGTTGGCAAAGCTCAGAAAAATAGAAGGTTTAGAACTGGAAAACGGATTGAGCAAACCATGAAGGAGGCTGTGGAAAAATCACAAAGACTAAACCTGCCTTCAAAGAATCCAAATGATTCAGTATCTACTGAAGTCATTAACAAATACCTTACTCCTGACTCTAAACCTTTACGGATAAATCTTCTTTATCATCTTTCGATATTAGAAATTCTAAGATATCATCGTATCTTTCATTATAAATATCCTCGATATTTCTGGAGATATCCTCATAACTATTCTGAAATCATTTATCTCCTCGCGTTATCCGTATTACATCATAAAGGAAACTATTTAGTTTCTATATTCTGTAAACCTTCGAGTTCAAATTATGAATGTTTTTAAAGAAGTGTTGGGAATTGAAGCATGAGTTAGTATAATATAACGACACTTGATCAACGTGGTTATATTACAGTAAGTCATGCTGAGTTTCTAATGAAACATGATGATTCAAAGACTATAACGTCATCATGTGCCATGATACATGACTCTTACATACTATCTAATCTATAAACATATCAAGAACATATTCTTAATAATCATGTATTTCCTTTGAATTCTGGTAATTTGACAAGTCAGATTGTGCTATTACCATTTCTTTCATAGAACATTAGTCATGTTCATCCGAAACTTCATACCTACAAATTCTGAACCATTGCTTGCTTCACACGAGGGTTGAGAAGAGAAGATAAAAGCATGAAGCTTCGAAGTAGCAATGGGGGTATAAATCACAGCAAATTGGAGAGATTATTAACTGTGGATGTCAATGATTATAGAAAGACAGAAGCAGAGACATCGAAATATAAGGGAATATATAAAACCCAACAACAACTCAGAAATTACAAACCGTATATATCGATGCATATAGCAATATAAAGACACGGGAGAACTAAAAACACTATAAAACCAAGAGTATAATAGAAGTAAATAGATTCTTCAGGCGGCAGATGGAAAAGAAGAATGACAGATATGAAAGTTAGGAATATATCAAGAAGCATAACTGGATGAAGCATATTGACGAATGCTTTAAAGTATGAGTTGATAGAGAAAGAATAGAAAGTATGAGTTGTGGAAATATGGAAACGAAGGGGGTGGATTTATAGTAAAATATCCGACAGAGCAATCGAGACAGATTATCGCATTTAATTAAAGAGATTTTAACTTCCTTTTTCACCGAATAATCAAATCTTATAGATTATGAAGATTTTCTTTAAATCCTTTGAACTCCGAAAATCAACACTATCTACGTCAAAAGATATGACGAAATTTTTTTTTCCCATTTCAATTTTCTGTGATAGCTTCACTCGTACTCTTCAACAAATCAAATTGTTTTGTCAATATTATTCAATGATGATAGAACTCTAATTTTCAGCTCGTATGCGTCATGAAAACATACTTATTGTCGGCCATGACCATCCCAATCAAATTTCGGGACAAAATTTCTTTAACGGGTAGGTACTGTGACAACCCGGAAATTTCTGACCAAATTTAAACTTTATCATTATATTTTTCCGACACGATAAGCAAAGTTTGTTAAGTTGAATCTCAAGAAGTGTAAACTGTATTCATACATTCATTTAACCTTGACCAAACCCTGACGATTCACGAAGCATTATAATTGAATTGGAAAATATACGTATATATATATATATATATATATATATATATATATATATATATATATATATATATATATATATATTATTTTTTTTACAAAAATATAATATTAACTTAGTCGTAAAACGTTTTAGATTTAAAATAGTATTATTATAATATATATTGGTAAATAATGAGACGTCGATTTATAGAAGCAAATGACCAAAACACTCAAATGAATAAGTTACACTTTGAGTGGGATAATTTTTCATTGATTTGAGCCTTGTTATTGATAAATGTACATTACACGAAACGTAAAGTACCAGTTTCCTAAGGGTACGAAAATACGTTCGAAAAACCAAAACCGGTACTTAAGTCGAGGGTCAACGTACTACACATCGGTGTAAAAATTACAAACCAACTATGCACGAGAATATAATATAATATTTAATTAATTCTAAAGATTAAATATATTATATATTAAATAATATAAATATATATACTATACTAAATCTAAGAGTGTCGGCAAGGAGAAAATAAAAGATCATGAGCTGTATATGATTGCCATGCGATCGCATGGCCATATAACCTCAAAACCATGCGATCGCATGGGAGGGGTAGGTGGCAGAGATGTTATATAACGAAATCGATTGTTGCCCGAATTCATTCATCCATCTCCCTCTGATCTCTATTATACTCTCTAATGTTTATTTAATTTATTATTATTATTATTATTATTATTATTATTATTATTAAAGATTATTATTATTAATCTTATGATATTAATATTAGTAGTATTATTAGTATTAAATATTTTACATAAAATATTACGACGAGGTCATTATTTCAAAACGAGTTTTATGAGCGGGATAGAGCTAAGGAAATTATGGGTTATAGCTATGGAGGTTATGGGTATGGTTCATGGGTATTGTTCGTGAGGTTAACCTAGTGTTTATCATCTTCGTTGCGTCTACGTACTTTCCTGCAATATTGAATCACAATATTGATACGTTAGCATTTATATCTTATGTTTTATATATTAATAGTGTATCCATGTCTAGTGCTCGAGTATATAGGTTTATGCAGGCTTGTATGCTTTAATTTTGTAATTAGATAGTTTATGATGAATCACGAATTTGATACATATGCTACTGATATAAAGTATATGATATGCATGTTTTTGGAAAGCTGGCGAAAAATTATTAACTTTTCATTTAGAAATCGCGTGATTTCGATGAACGAATTAAAAGATCTGGTCAACTGAATTATAGTTAACGTTAATTGAAATTGTGTTTGAAACTGTAAATTAATATTTAAACAACTTGTCTATGAGATTGATAAATTAGATTTTCAAATATTACTAATCGAGTAAATAAGTTTCTATATAAAGCACGTCTCGTTTTGTTGAACAATGCTCAAAGTTGATTGTCTTATCATGTTTTAAAGCTTTATAAATACTATAATCTGATTTTACAAGTGTTGGAAAGCCATGTGAAATAATAAAATATTTTCGATTGCCATGATAATTCAAATATAATATAGCTCCTGAAATAAATAATATTTTGAGTTTGATAAACTATAAACTCATCAAGACTTATACTATGATAATAAACATGTATAGATTTAAATATCATATTGGGTCAGATTGACTGTAGAGATGACTTTTGTTAACTTTTGCGTGTCAGTCTCGAGCATTATGTGATGACCCGAAAATTTCTGATCAAATTTAAACTTAATCTTTAACGTTTCCGACACGTTAAGCAAAGTCTATGAAGTTGAATCTCAAAATCTTGAACTATTCAATTACCCCTCGATTGTTCTCAATGATTCGCGAACAATTATATGTAAATAGATACATATACTATAACTTGAAAACGTAACAAAGTGTTAAGTAAACGATACTGTGCATTAAACATATTGGTTTGATTATCTGATTGATATATTTAACTATGAAGTTAAAAGATTATGCTAAACGATTGAATTAAAAGATATTTACTGAGTCCCTTAAGGATTATGATATTATTACGGGTCTCTGTTGTAAGGTCCACGTTGATTTGGGAAATCATTCATGTTTAACGGTATTCGGAATTAATGGTAAAGTATTTGTTTAAATGACGTAATTTGGACACATACAATAATAAGGAATATTAACTGTTAGAATTGAATCTATGAACAACTTGCAACGTATATTTAGAACGTGTTTAAGTATATTGAATATATATTTATGAATATATAGCTTCAGGTTATTTGAAAACAATAATAACATTCGGTTATTGATTCAATTGATATTTAGTTATGTTAATTAGAACGTTTGAGAAATAAACGATGACACATAAATGAATTACATGAATTTAAGTTTAAATGTACAAACAATATGCGATATAACAATTTCAAATGATTTTAAAATGTATTTTAATAAATAGCGTGACAATGATTTATAGAAGTAAATGACCAAAACACTCGAAAGTTTAAGATACACTTTGAGTGATATAATTTAGGGATAATTTAAGGCTATATTTTGACAAAGGTACGTGTCCCAAAATATAAATTACAAGTTTTCTCAGCGTACGAAGGGACACTCGAAAAACCGGAACCGGGACATAAGTCGAGTGACGACGTACGACTTATCGGAACAAAAATTTCAAGTCAACTATGCACGAGAATATAATATAATATATAATTAATTAATATAAATTATATATATTATATATTAATAAATAAATATGTCGACAAACAAGAAAACAAAAGTTTGTGAGCTGGATCAGAGGGCCATGCGATCGCATGGCCTTGAAGCACAAATACCATGAGATCGCATGGGGTACTTTTTTAGGCCAAGTCTTTATAAAGCGACCGAATTCAGTTTTTGTGATATATATTTCTTTCATCTTACACTCCGTATAACTTATTTATATTATTATTATTATTATTATTATTATTAAGATTAATATTATTATTAATCTTATTATTATTAGTATTATTAATATTAATTAGTATTAGTATTATACATAAAATACTACGACGAGATTATGAGCGTGTCACTTTCAAAATGGTTTTCAAGCGGGATAGAGCTAAGGAAATTATGGGTTCTTGCCAAGGAGGTTATGGGTAATGTTCGGGGGTATATTTATGAATCAAACCTAGTATTTATCATCTCCGTTACGTCTACGTACTTTCCTACAATATTGAATCTCAATACTGATACGTAAGCACTCATAATTTATCTTTTATATATTAATTGTGTATCCATGTCTAGTGCTCGAGTATATATATTTATACATGCTTGTATGCTAAATTTCGTCGCTAAACAGTTTATAATGAATCACGAATTAAATACATATATTACTGGTAAAAGGTATATGATATACATGTTTTTGGAAAGCTGGCGAAAAATCAATGACTTTTCATTTAGATATCGAATAGTTTCGATGAACGGATTAAAAGATATGATCAACTGAATTATGATTGATGATAATTGAAATTGCTTTTGAATCTGCAATTAAGATTTAAACAACTTGTTTACAAGATTGATAAAATAGATTTTTAAATATTACCAGCCGAGTAAATGAATCCTTATATAAGGTACATCTCGTTTGTTGAACTATTGTCAAAATTGACTTTTTGAAACAACTTTGGATAACTTTTGTATGTCGATATCGAGCATTAGGATTATGATACACTATGACCTGACCTAGCTTGATAGACATTTATTGACCAACATATGTTCTCTAGGTTGAGATCTACGATTATTTGATATTCAGAGTTTCAGTCACATTTGGGTGAACGGCTTTATATTCTACTGAGGTGAGTTCCATTGCTCCCTTTTTAATTGCTTTTGCAATATATTTTTGGGCTGAGAATACATGCAATTTATTTTAAACGCAATGGATACAAGTACATACTTAATTCTACACTGAGTTTAAACCGAAAATCCCTTAGCTTTGGTAACTAGTAACTGCCAGTATATAGGATGTGGACTGGTGGGAGCGAATAACAGTATATGGATCCATAGGGCTTGACATCCCCGTCCGAGCTAGAGCGCTAGCCTTTTAACGGACGTGTGTTATTTGAGTTTAGGACACGTTGGTTTGCGTGTATTAAAACGAATGGGTATTTATCATTATAACGTTAAAGTTTAGTTACCAGGGTGCTCTGTTATGTAGAATCTATTGATAAACGTTTCTGGATGAAACAACTGAAATCTTGTGGTCCACTTTTATATACAGATTATGCGAAACACTAAAACTATGAACTCACCAACCTTTGTGTTGACACTTGTTAGCATGTTTATTCTCAGGTTCCCTAGAAGTCTTTCGCTGTTTGCTTATATGCTAGACAAGCTATGTGCATGGAGTCTTACATGACATATTTTTCAAGGAAACGTTGCATTCACCAAATCATCACTATGTATCTTATTTTGACTGCATTTTCAACGGAAGTACTATTGTAAACTATTATTTACGGTGATTGTCTATATGTAGAAATCATCAGATGTCGAAAACCTTTGATTTAAATATTCATTTATGGTGTGCCTTTTCAAAAGAATGCAACGTTTACAAAACGTATCATATAGAGGTCAAATACCTCGCAATGAAATCAATGAATGACGTGTTCGTCCATATAGATTTGGAGCGATCGTCACAGTTGGTATCAGAGCGTTAGTCCTAGTGAACCAGGTCTTGCATTAGTGTGTCTAACTGATAGTTGTTAGGATACATTCGTAAGTCTGGACTTCGACTGTGTCTGCATGTCAAAAGTTTTGCTTATTATTTCTTGTCGAAAATTACCTGTTTATCAAACTTAAGTCTTGAGACGTGTTTTTGCATTTATTGCATACACGGTGTATAGACAAACCATATCCTATCATATCTACTACAGTGGATCTTATTTGGCGCTTTTCGAATTTCCCTCCGTAAATTACAGAATCTTTTTTACTATATATACGTATGCGAGAAGACGGAGATATCATCCAATATTCAACCCTCAATTCATATCGAGAATCATTTCATAACTTTCTGTGATCACGAAAGATGGCCTCTTCGAATATACCAAGTTCCTCCAGCTCCGAAGACAGCGTGACGGGAGCGCACCGACCGATCAACTACCGTGATTTCTTTAGAAAATGGGGATGGGTTCGCGAAATACTTACCCTATGGAGAAATGAAGAAGGTACTCCATACCATGAGCCGAATTTACCGCCTAACGTCGGAGTACTCAATCCGCTTACCGGCGAACCTGTTCGCAACACCGTTTTCACTCTTTTCGCAAGGATTTTCCGCCTCGAAGGTCGACTCGATGTAGTTAAAGATAGTATTCGTCCTCTACTCCCGAATTCTAATCTGATAGGATTATTGGGCCCGATAGATCTATCTTTAGGATTCGCGTCAATTAGGGTGTCTGTTCCCTAATTCTTAGATTACCATACTAAAAGAGGCATATTCGATTTCGATCATTCAGCCATATAATGTAGTTTCAATTACTTGTGTCTATTTCGTCAAACATTTATAAAAGCGCATGTATTCTCAGTTCCAAAAATATATATTGCAAAAGCATTTAAAAGGGGAGTAATGGAACTCACTATACGATATTTTGTAGTAAAAATATGCATACGACGATACTGAACAATGCATAGTTGGCCTAGGATTCACGAACCTATATCATTTATATATACATTAATACATATACTCGTAATCGAACGAATTTATATTTTATTAGTGATATACTTGTTATTTAAATGATTTATGTTATTCCATTAATAACTTAAATATATTTATTTTATATATTTAAAAAATTAATTTTGTTATGTTATAAGTATTAAATATATTTTCATATATATATATATATATATATATATATATATATATATATATATATATATATATATATATATATATATATATATATATATATATCGTTGGTTTATTAAAATTATAATAATACTAAAATAATATTAGCAATGATAAAAATAATAATAATAATAATGATAATAGAGTTAAAAGTGATACTTTTAATAAAAATTTTAATTTTAATGATAATGAATACTAATAATAATAACTTTAAAAATAATGATTTTACTAATAATAATAATGATACTAATATTTATATTATTAACTATAATGATAATAATACTATCATTACTACTACTAATAATAATAATAATAATAATAATAATAATAATAATAATAATAATAATAATAATAATAATAATAATAATAATAATAATAATAATAATAATAATAATAATAATGAGTAATAAGTAAACTACCTCAAAGAAGTAGCCATAAAAAAAATGCCCAAGTCCGGGTTTAAACCCACGACCTCTCATTACGCCCAATCACCCCTTACCAAAGCACTGCTTCTCCTTTTCTGATTTAATTCCCTTATAATTTTTATTTAACCCATCTTTCCGAATTATTTAAAGCCCAACTCAACAATAGCTTAATTGGCCCAACTAGAATCCGGCGGCCCAACTAAACTGGATTATAGCAGTTCATTTTTAAAATGATCTAGTAGCCCGATAATTAATCCAAGATAATAATTATTCAAGCCCAAGATTGTTGGCCCAAGTTGTTGAGTTAAATAAAAAAAATTACTGCAGGCTGGGATTGAATCTCCGACCTCTCGTTACAAACAACCACCCTGAACCGTCCCTCTGTCTTTGTTTTTCTGATTAACATTACGACATAATTGTATCTAAACCGTATTTTTCTGTTTTCATTTTCTTTCACAACCCACTCGACATCCGTTCTCATCTTCATTATCAATTATCATAATCATCATCATAATCATGATTCATCTTATCATTGAATCACAATCATAACTATAATCATTGAATCATAATCATCATCTTCATCGTGTATCCTCGTCATCATCAAACAATCACCTCCGTCACCATCATCATCTACTTCGTTATCAAACTACTCCATCACTCATCGTTATCACCACACCATTTCGTGATTGTTTTAAACAGAAACAGACGTGTCAACAGCAAACTTTGAATAGTTCACTGTTCATCATCTTCTCAACATCACTTTCTTCGTGTGAGATTTGTAACGGTTCGAAAAGAAAAAAATAACCGAAGCTGAGCTACAGGTTTTGAGGGTTGGTTCAAATAGAAACAAACAATCATCGTTACTGTTTATTGTCATCAACAATGGTCTCGTTTTGTTGCAGGTTGAAAACGAACAAAATAGAAAAAGAATATAGCGAGTGATGTTCGGTTTGTTTACAACAAAAACAGAAAACTAATCGTGGTAATTGTGGTGGTTTGAAAGGAGGACAATGGTGGTTTATTGCAATCAGAAACGAGTAGCAAAAGGTGATCGAGGAAGATGGTGTCGGTTGTATTAATGGAGGTTCACGGTGACAACAAAACAGAAATAGTTTCGAATAAAGGGTGATTGAGGGGGTTTGCGACTGTTTTGTTCATCATACAGGATCATCAAAAAAATATATGTTGATGATGGTGGTTGTTTATGGTGGCAACAATGGTGGTTATGGGGTGGTAGAAGACGGTGGGTGGCGGTGAAGATCAATGGTGATGGAAGGTGGAGTGGAGAGGATTGAAGTTTGTGTGTTTCTTTAACTCTCGCATATAAACATATACATATATGTATATATAATACAGTTTTGTGAATGAAAGCAATCAAACATACACAGTACTCTAAATAGTATAGCAGCCTGCACTTTGGAGTTTTCTACCGACAGTTTATCCCGGATGGCTATATCGTGTCCATTGCTAAACAGTTAGCGTATAAAAGTGTTTCTAAAAATTCCAAAAATTTAAATTAACTATATTTATTTATTTTGGTCATTATGGTGTAAAATTCGATCCTTAATTTGTTAAATAAAAACTACATCAACTGTCCATCTCAATTCTGGGTAAAATATAAAAAGTGCTAAAATTTAATAACTAGATCCTAAATACATTTTAGTAAGCCTAAAATTTATAGAACTCATTTTCGGATCACCGTTTATTTTAAAATAATATAAGTTTGAATTTTAACTTGTGTAATATCTATCGAATGACGATTGAGTGTTACTGTCGTTTACTAAATGAATTAGAAACCATTTATATTCGAATTACATTATATTTAATATGTTTTAATAATAATTTAATTATTTCGTAGATTATAATTAGTTCAAATCATCAATTCATATAACACTTTATTCAATATTTCTAATTATTATTTATATACCTATATATACATATATACATATTCATATTATTCAATATTTCTAATTATTATTTATATACCTATATATACATATATACATATTCATTTACAAACAATTGTTCGTGAATCGTCGCGAATGGTCAAAAGGGCAATGCATTCATGTAAACTGTTCCAAAGTTTTCGAGACTCAACATTACAGACTTTGCTTATCGTGTTGGAAATATATAAAGATTAAGTTTAAATTTGATCGGAAATTTCCGGGTCGTTTTAAATTTGATCAGAAATTTCCGGGTCGTTACAGTGGACTCGCGTAGTTGCTTAGAAGACGTGCTTTTGGATTTGATTAGGATTGGGTAGCGTATCCCCAATCACCATGCTCGGTCTTTATTTTGTGTTAAAACTCACGTGGTCGAAAACTTGTATTTTGTACGAAAGTGGTAAAACGGTCGATGTGGGCCCGGTGTCTTAAAATTCGTTTTATTATTGGAACGTGTTAGTTTTATCTAATATTATATGTTATGAAAAGCGTTTCGTCTAAATGTGTCGGAAAGTGGGAGATCTTTAAATGAAAATTGGAAAATTTGGACAGCAAGCTGTCAGGCCTTGTGCGCGGCGCGCACATAGGGGGCTGCGCGCCGTGCACCCTACTGCTATAAAAAAAAAAAAAATTTGCTGCGTATTCGGTTGGATAACGGGTTGGGTCGTTACGCGCCACTGGATAGATGATCCGGTGTTTAGATTATATATATGCTTACTATAATCTAAATCATAGTAAACTCGTTAATTGTTATAGTCTAGATTATATATAGAGGCCTATTCCTCGCCATAACTGGACAATTCTCTTCTTTTTATGGGAATTAGAGAGTCAGCTAAATGCACATGTAAGCCCTTTTGACCCTTTAGGAGGAAAGCGAGTTAGCTGGTACGGGCGGACCCAGAAAGAAGAGAGGAGGTTTTCACCACCAGTCAAGAAAGGAAAAAGTTGGTTCAGCATGGCAAGCGTAATCTCTCGCCTAGATCGAGATCCTTGGAAAGAAGATCTCAATGCGACCTCTTCGTTATCATATCAAAGCTGCTTTCCACTCTTTTCCCGGGCGGAGCTTCTTTAAACGCAGCAGGCCCCGCGAGTAGTCAAACAAATGAGAGGTTGTCGACGAAGGGGTCAAAGGTTGCGCTTGCGACAATCCGAAGGTTGCGCAAGACCCCTTCAATCTCGCCCGCGTGTTAGCTTGCTTGTACTATCGTTCGCCTGCCTGACCTGCTTTCTGGCTAGCTTCTTTATGGCAAGCAATATAAAGTTATATATATATATATATATATATATATATATATATATATATATATATATATATATATATATATATATATATATATATATATATATATATATATATATATATATATATAGTGGTACGATCAAGAGGGAAGTAACCAATCGGGGGGAAGCGGGGGGAAGCAAAATTTGTTTTTTTTCGTTTTTTGAAAAAACTTTGTTCACGAACATTATAGATTGGATGAAAATAAGAACATTTAGAAAAGACACTTCGTGATAAATGTTATTATTTTGGCGGAAAAACGCTCGAAGAAGTAATATATAACAATTATTGTGTTTTTCGAGCGTATGTTGAGGTTGTAAACATTAGGGTTTAGATATTAGGGTTTATAGGGTTTAAATATTAGGGTTTAGAAATTTAGGGTTTAGGGGGCTAAATTTTACTTCACAAAACATGAAAAAAACGTTAACATTCTTCACGAACAATATTATCTTGAATGTTATTTTTGTCGATCGTTTTCCCGCCAAAATAATAACATTCATCACGAAGTGTCTTTTCTAAATGTTCTTATTTTCATCCAATCTATAATGTTCGTGAACAAAGTTTTTTCAAAAAACGGAAAAAAAAAATTTGCTTCTCCCCGCTTCCCCTCGATTGGTTACTTCCCAATTGATCCTGCCCATATATATATATATATGTATGTATGTATGTATATATATATATATATATATGTATGTATGTATGTATGTATAATATTTTACATATAAATAAATACATATGTTTATATTTATATTTAAATTTATGAGTCAATTTATTAATGAAAATATGTAGTTTTATATTTACAATATTCAATTTTCAATTAATGCTTAACGATAATATGAAAAAAAAAATAAAAAAAAATTCAATGTCCTAATTATTAATAGAAATTAAGATTAAGATTTAAGTACAAATTTCCCTTTAAAATAATCAGATTCAGAAACTTAAACGCATCACTTCCTTTTCCCGTATTCAATAGCTAGCTGCCTAGGTCACTATAAATCTCCGATCACCTTTTCCGGCCTCTTTTTTTTTTTTTTTCATCTAAAAATACGCTTTGTACATCTATATATATCGCCGTTCATAAAAAAAAATATATCTTTATCTATTGCTCCGCATCCTTCAGTTCAATTCACGTATTTGTCTCTATATCTCGACATTCAGCTCTCGAATCGACACATTATTCGCGCAAACGCTTGATTCAACAGTAACGTTATTATCTTCTTCGTGAGTTCGTTTCATATTTATTTAATTAGACTGAATTTGCTTTCAGTTTTCTGTTTCCTAGGGTTTTGATTTGGTTCCGTTAATTGACCTAATATATTGTTCTAGGGTTTTAAAATTCGCCTTGTTGATATAGTTGTGAAAATTAGATAAGTTTTAATATTAATTTAGTACCAAGTACCATAGAGATTGAAATTCGTGACTTCTAATAAACAATTACCTTCAGTGTCCGATTGTATACAATTTATAGATATATTATCTATTATCTATATCTATAAGTTTTTAAGGGTAATAGTGAAACAGTGAAGTGTTCTGTAGTGTGAAATTTTGTAGGGCATGTCATCATACAGACCATTCCCCCCACCACCATTGCCTTCACAATCGAATTTTGGACCGCCACCACCTCCGCTGACTAATCACACGTCAGTTCCACCTCCACCGCTAGCTCCACCGCTACAACCTAATCAGTATTCTCAAAACTGGGGATATTCAAATTCGAGTTTTCAACAGGGTGGTTATGCAGCTCCACCAGGTAATCCTGTTCCCAGTCAACAACAATTTACTTCGTATCCACCGCCACCACCACCACCCGAGTCTGCATATCCGCCACCACCACCTCCTTCCCAGTCTGCACCACCAGGACAAATGTATTTTCCGTCTTCTCAGTATTCTCAGTTACACCAGCCACCTCCACCACCTCCTCCTTCCTCTCCCCCGAGTTCGTCTGTTCCACCCCCACCTCCTCCTCCATCACAACCGTCATCACCGCCTCCTCCTTCGTCTGTTTCAGTAAATAATCAATCAAAGGAAAGCAGACACGATAGCTATAAGAGGTCTTCTAAAGACACTGAGAGTTCTAAATGGCGTAATCCATCACTTTCCCATCATGTGGGCCCTTCTAAACATCATTCTAAGCCTTCTAATTTACCTCCTATGCCAGCTAGAAAATCAAATGGCCCTCCAGGCAGGGTTGAAACCGAAGAAGAAAGAAGGTTGCGTAAGAAGAGAGAAATGGAGAAGCAAAGGCAAGATGAAAAAAACAGACAGCAATTGAAGGAATCTCAGAATAGGATTCTCCAAAAGACCCAAGTGATATCTTCAGGGATCAAGCCACATGGTTCAATTAGTGGCTCCCATATGGGTGATAGGAGGGCTACCCCATTCTTGACTGGTGAAAGGATAGAAAATCGGTTGAAGAAGCCGACTACATTCATTTGCAAGTTGAAGTGAGTATGCCATAATACCAAGTTAGATTATCTATCTATTTATGTCATATGTACTATATTATCTCTTGTTGAGCATTATTGGTGATTTTGGCTATTATAATGTTTTCTCCCAATTAAGGTTTTTTTCTTAACTCTATCTACTTCGTGATAGAACCTGTTTTAGTCTGTGTGTATATGACCCTGAATGTTGTTTAAATTTTCTGTTTCTTGAAGATTCCGGGATGAGTTACCAGATCCAACATCTCAACCGAAACTTATGTCTATAAGGAGAGATAAAGACCGGTATGCGTTCTTTTATTCTGGATTTGTTTTCATTGCTATGTGTTTTAGCATCTAAGTTATATTAGAAAGTATGTGCGTACAACCATAAGCCCCTGACCTGTGTTTTGTACATAACTCTTCCAGCTGTCCATATTGTGATGGTAAAGACTAGATGGTGGATGCCTATGGTTGAGACATGAGACTATCGCATATATAGAACTGAAAAATAATATATTTACTAGCTTTTATTTTTAACTCTCTTTATTGGATGTGAGAAATGTTTGAAATTCAGTTTTTTTGGAAAAGGCTCTTCTTAGGATCGACCCACCCGACAAACTTTCACTTCTATGGGTCTGAAATTGGGGTACTGATGAGAAGCTGAGGCAGTATAACTAAATTGGTGTTTCGAACATTAATCTGACTAAACACCTGTGGATAGTTGGATCATTATTTCTATTGCCATATAGCATTTACTAAACTATGTTGTTATTAGTAGGTCATGTAATAATTTTGATCAAGCGTTATGATATTAGTAGTTTCCGAGGTTGAAAGGTATGTATGTTTGCTTGGAGGGGGAGCGGAAACAAGAGTAATATATACATCATTTGAAATAATGCCACCTATAAAATGTGGTGTTATTGAGTTATAAGTGCCATGATAGTAGACATTTGAAGTATAAATATTACAATAATAAACACTTTACAATGTTCGAACAATACTTGGAAAACTCAGCGGTTCTTGTATTTGCACTACAGCATAGAGCCATAGACGCAACACCACCTTTTAAAATTAGTTGGGTAACTACAAACCATTGCTCACCATACACTTTTCAAGTAACTTGGACATATACCTAAATTTTTCTTTATCTACTTACTTGCCATCTACTGTAACATCTATGGTTTATACTTTAAGTTATTTTAGGTCTTACATATGATAAATTGCAGAGCTGCTAAATATGCTGTCACGTCACTGGAAAAGGTGCACAAGCCTCAATTGCATGTTGAGCCAGACCTTGGGATACCGCTTGACCTACTAGATCTCAGTGTATACAAGTAATAGTTCTTTTATTACTTTTAAATTAGTTTTTCATTGCATTGTAATGTTGATAATTAACACCTGGAACTCTTTTCTGCCTGGTTAGTGCTCCCAAGGGTGAAATGCTACGTATTGCTCCTGAAGACGAGAAATTATTGCAGGAGGATGTTACTTTGACACCAATTAAAAAAGATGGTTTTAAGAGAAAGGAACGTCCCACAGATAAAGGGATGTCTTGGCTGGTCAAGACACAATACATATCTCCTCTTAGCACAGATGCAACAAGACAGGTGAACACAAAGCTTATGTCTTATAGTATTATTTACTCATTTTCATAGGGGACATTCTGGATTCTGGATACCTTTTTATTAACAAATTGATCCTTTCGAATTATGAATACTCTGACATGTCAAATAGGTTAAGTTGCCAAATGGTTGTGCAGCTTGGGTTGGAAGTCATCTATCATATGCAATATATTTAAGTGCATAAGACCTTCTAAATCAATCATTCGAGTTTGGTTTAGCAATTTTATCAGAATAAACCCTAAATATACGGCAATGATATTATTTATATTAAATAATAATAATAATAATAGCATATTTTATGTATGCGTGTAAGTTAACCTCTTTGAAGTTGCGTAAGTTGGCGGTGTCCACCACTGACCACAACACACTAATATTTAACTAATGCTAGTGTAACATTATTAGTTAGATTGTTTAATTGGAAACTGAAAGACTTTGAAGAACTTTACTTGATTTATTAAACGGGAGATTAAAGATTTTCAATTTGTATAATAAATGTTGAAAATGCTTACTATGCTTTACTGTACCACCATATTGGTATGAACCTAAATGAACCTTCCAGAGCAACCCGAAATGAACCTACCCATCATTGTACCAAGTTTTGGAGGTGCCGCTAACTGTGATCACGTACTGAAACGAACCCCCTTCCATGTGACTATTGTCCGTTGCCACCGCTACCGATGTGAAAATGGCAATTATGTGTTTGTTCCGTTGAACTAATAGTCATATTTCTTCAATGCTACTTGCAGTCTTTGACCGAAAAACAAGCAAAAGAACTACGGGAAAAACGTGGAAACGCGCTCCTGGACAACCTCAATAGTAGGTATATATCTGATTCTATCTCTTTGTGAATAAATTGTAGGGTGTATATATTGTGTGACATTTTTTGCCACTTAAATCAGGGAAAAGAAAATTAAGGACATCAAGGCTTCATTTGAGGCTTGCAAGAAACATCCAGTTCATGCAACCAACAAAAATCTGCACCCTGTTGAGATTTTGCCATTATTTCCAGATTTTGAAAGGTATTCACTACAATTTTATGTCAACCCCTAAAGTATTGTGTATGGCATCTAACTGTGTTTAGTATTGAATTTTTGGTAATATGCATCTTCACTATGCATAAACTGAGTGCATCGGTATTGATGTTTTTCTACGTTGATTATTAATATATGTGATTAGTATGACTTTAGGTTCAATTGCTATGAGCAGCTCAAAATATTTGAACATGCAAGTGTTGCACCTTTAGTTGTTTCACTGCAACAGTGTAACTGGACAGTATGTTTTATCAATGCAAGCAGAAGCATTGTATGATTCTATCTCACTAGATGGGATTGGCTAGAAGTGTAATCAACTAAATCATTCAGTTCCTTTTCTGTTTGCTAATAATTGCTGATGTGTGCAGATGGGAAGATCAAATTGTTGTTGCAACCTTTGACGGTCCTCCTACGGTCGATTCAGAAAGCTACAACAAAATGGACAAATCTGTTAGGGATGCTTATGAATCTCAGGTTTGATCTGCTTTGACAATGCTCTGCATATCTGGTACAAGTCGTGTTATAATTAAGTCAAAAGAGGTAGATGTGATGGTTTTGTTTCCTAGTCCTTCTGCATAAAAGGGAAGTAAGGAATCAAAGATTTAGATAGCTGAATCATTGAACTCTTAAAACATTTAGGGTGGTAGTAGAGGTGGAACATCTTCACCCAGTTATTTATAGACAGGTCAATATAGCTAAAAGGTTCAGACATGTTGAAAGTCAACCACCTGGTCAAGTTATAATGTGTGCGGTCTAAAACAGTTTATTTAAAGATTTAGTTTGATATTTTAACAGTATTGTTTTTCTGATGACAATCAACACACAATTATTAAACTGTAAATGCTATTTATCTGAATTATAGAAGGTAAATACCTGCGGGTCAACCTAACTCGGGCTTTACTTTAAATGACCTGCTACATACCTTGTTCACCCTATTTGCCAACCGTAGGTTATAGACATGTAGTCTCTTGCAAATTGGTAGAACCTGAATTTTAAATGTTAATTTTTAATTAGGAGGTAAAAAAACACTTCTGTACCAATGTGTCATTTCTTTCCCCTTTTTCAGCTTTCTGTCTTATATCATTGGATTATTACTGTCATGAAATTGTATATATTAAGGCTCAATCATCTATATCAGTTTCCAGCAATCATCATTAATTTAATTTGAACTCTTGGCTAGTAGTTTTGACTTGAATATCCCATTCCAGGCTGTCATGAAAAGCTTTGTGGCAAGCACCTCAGATTCAGCTAAACCTGACAAATTTTTGGCTTACATGGTCCCTTCGGTTGGTGAGGTAATAATATTTCTGTAAAATTCTTCTCAACATGTATTTGCTTTAGTTCTAATATATCCATTTACTGAACTTTTTGGCAATTATGTAATTTTTTAAGCGTTATTTCATCTCTTTATTGCTTACAATAGGTTTACTAATGTTTTTCAGCTATCGAAGGATATATATGATGATAGTGAAGATGTCTCTTATACGTGGGTTCGCGAGTATCACTGGGATGTATGTTCTGGATATATGTTTACTTTCTGAATTCCAGGGACTCATGTCTAAAATATGATGTGTTATGAACCTAATATGATGTGTTATGAACCTTTCATGTTTCAAACAGGTTCGAGGAGAGGATGTCGATGATCCTACAAATTTCCTTGTGTCATTTGGAGAATCAGAGGCTCGTTACATGGTAATGAATCTGGATTTTGACCCATTTACACATGATATGGTTGGATCGGGTTTTGAATTTCTCTAATGGGTCAAATGGGTAACATCATAATAAAATTATCTTATTAGGAACCAGAATGAAGGTATCCCAAAGCGTACCTTTAATGCATAAAATAAAACTTTTGTATTATTTATCCAAAATATTATATTACTACCAAAAAAGTCGAAAAGTTATAATTGTATCTGAGACACAGATCGTTTATAAAATAATCAAATGTTGGTTAGTAGTCCAATTTAACCCATTTTGGCTTGTACCAGAACTATCTGGTTTACAAACTCTATTTGTTTGTAATGTTATTTATGTTTGAGTTATTTCCGTACTAATTTTTTGTTCTGTATTCAGCCTTTGCCAACGAAACTTATGTTAAGGAAAAAGAGAGCCAGGGAAGGAAAAACAGGCGATGAGGTTGAGCATTTCCCCGTTCCTTCAAGTATCACAGTGAGGCAAAGACCAAACGTTTCAGTTGAAATGAAGGAATCTGAGGTACTTTTATCTCTGAATCTTTCTTAAAATTATCTAATAAAATTCCATTTAATTCATTTGAGCCTAATTACCATCACCAGAGTTGGATATAAAGGTTGAAGGTGGACGGGTCAGGTGGGTTAGATAATAGGTCAAATGGATTTGGGTTGGAATGCACTAGTTTCGTTATGGGCTGGGTTTGGTTGACCCTTTATTTGTGCATTTATAAATTAGCGTGTGACTTTTAACATTGGCCTGACCTGTTTTACATCTGTTATAATCAACTTGTCTTACCTGAATTCGTTTCGACCCGTTATGTTCCCATTCTTTTGGCCACCTCTACTCTGTACAATAAAATTTTTATATGGCGAAAGTTACTATTTCATCATAAAAGACAATTCGTATTTTAACTCCGGCTTGCTATATGAGAATTTGTTGCAGAGTTATGTTGGCTCCAAGGGGAGAAGTTCAAATGCTAGACATGATAGTAGAATGGACATGGAAGATGATGTTAATGAACATCATAATGGCATGGATGATGATGAGATGGACCAATATAGTGGAGCTGAATACGATGTTTCCGATTGATATTACATACGTAAGAAATATGGAAGATAAACAGTGTTAAGGTAGCTGCAAAAGGGGAAAGAAAAAACAGGATATTCATATAATCTTAGTGTACGAGGTAATTTTTTTGTCAGGTTATGTTATCCTCAATTCCCTTTCTTGTGTTTGCATTTCATCCTTACACGCAATTATGTTTGAAGTATGTGTACATTATGTAATGCAGTTTTCAACAAAATCTATTTATAGAAGGAACATTTTTTATTATTAAACAGAAGCAAGCTAAAATGTTGTGATATTTCTTGGTATAGATGAAATTTTGTGATGTTGAATTCTTGATTTTACGTTTTATTGTAATGCCGTTCCGCAACGTGGATCAATCCGGTTAAGCTACGTATACAAGAATATACTGTCATTCTTGAGTAACCCGAACAGATAAAACTTTATCACTTTTAAAATGCCATTCCTAAATAGTTGTATATTGATGATTGAGCTTCAAATTTGTTGTTTAGTCTACAGTACATATTTTGTGCTCTTGACAGCTGACACACTGTCCCGTTGTCTTAGGTGGTATCGATGTAACTCATTCTTCTTGAGTTTGTGAGTTCAAATTTTTGGGTAAGACTACTTTTAAATATTTATGATATGAATATGCATTTATCAAAGATATTTGAGTTCGGAATTCTCGGGTTCGTGTTTCATAGTGTTGTTACTTGTTTTTTGTTATCCCCATTTTGTTTCGATTATTGGTTGAGTATTCTCAAGATGAGGTTCGGTTTAGATACTTTGTATGTTTGCCGGTTTCTAGTTACGAGCCTCATCGGAGTTATCTCTATTGTATCTTTTGTTGAAGGCGTTTTCTATTCGAAAACGTTTTCTGTATTTATATAAGTCTTCGTTATTTTGCCAAAAAAAAAAAAAAAAATTTTATAAAAGCTAATAAATACTGTAACAAACTAAAACTCGAATATCTACTTAAACCTGAAAAACAATTGTCGTTTAACACTAGGATCTTTATCCTAATCTATTTATTGGAAATATATAATATATATTTAGCTAAATAAATTAATGGTTAAAACATAACAACAATACACGAAATTACGAACGCCAATCGGCTCCTAAATGTGAACTTATCATCAACAAATGTTTATATTGACAGTTAAACCCTACAAAGAACTAGAGATTTGCTGATAGGTTAAGACTTATATTTTATGAATGTAAACTTCTAGATAATCATCCATGTTAGTTTGCGACAACACGGAATTATGATCTAAATCCACATATACTACCGTATATACTTTAATCGCAACTAGTATGCACAAATGAGTGGCGATAAAGATTTCTATGATGTCAATTTGGATACGAACTGAAACCAACACATAATAAGTGAGTTAAAAAGTTAGAATCTTCAACTTATCAACAAGGTAACCCAAAACGCGCCAATAAGTTCAGTTTTATATAACTTCAAACCGTCAATTTGTTTTGAACCGTTTCAGTCTAACTAACATGTCAGCTCGAAAACCACCTGCTAACTCGTCAGATTGTTTGATCCAACCTAAATGGGTTATTCGGTTCATGTTACTTTGACAGGCTAAGCTATTTCTCAAATCAGTTCGGGTTCAAGTTCAGTTTGAAACCGTTCACCCGGTTAACACGAATCCACTAACCTGATCTGAATTGCTTTTTTATTCTCCGGCAAATATTTATATTAAAAAAAATCACTAGCAAGAAGCTAGAGGCAAAGAAAAAATTACGTAGCGTTTAGTGAGTCTTATAACCACACCGGCCAATTCACTCTAGTTTTTTTATATCTAGGAGTTTTTATATCTAGGATATAACAAATTAAAACTAGATTCAACAATACTAAACATGACAATTCCGGAATTTTGAAATAAGTGGATTACAGCTACAATGGTGGAGTATTTGGAGATCCAGAAATGAAAACGTTTTAAATACTCATGCTCTTAAAAAGTGTTTTATTCGATTCTAATCATTCTTTTCTTTTTTTCTTTTCTTTTTTTTTCTTAAAAAAATAGGGGTAAATGTGTTTCTTGTTTGAATTCTTGATTATGCAATCCGCTGCAAGTCCCGGTAATTTCTCACTAGTTGGGTCTTTTGTTTCTAATAAAAGTTTGACATTTCAAAAAAAAAAAAAAAAAAAACTAACGAGAACAAAGTTTGTTGTTGAAATGCAAGCAGCTCAATTCTACTTTACACTTCATACCAACTTTACGAAATACATGTTTATTCAGTTATTTTATACTAACATCACCTAAGTTAGGTACTACTGAGTACACAAATAACTTCCTCAAAAATGTTTTCTATAATTATTAGTTGATAGACCCATCCAATGCGCACATACATTTAAACTTTACGATTAATACCCACACTACAAAATTATCACCCAATCAAATCTACCTGACCCGACCATCTAGCCACCACGGCACCACTAGACAGTGGGGTGAAAACCACAGGACAGGATGGTTAATCCTACCAATCAAACTTCACGTACATCTTCTATGGGCCGGACCCAAAATATAAAAATGATATTAAATATTGTAGGGAACAATATTACAAAAAGGCAGCGTAGACTGTAGAGCACGAGCAATCCCATTAAGACTAGATGGAACATTCTACACACCTCCTATATACACACAATTATACAGTAGGTTCTAGCAACATACTGGCAAAAACTGATAAAACTCAACTAATGAAATACATTGAATCTTCAATGGTAAACTAAACAGAGATAGGAAAATAAATGAGCAGAGCAGACAACATTATTTATCTACCTTGAACAAGGCCACTGAATACCTGGCTATTTCCAGCTAGAGTGGCTTCCCATTCAATAGAAGACAAAAGAATATGCGAAAGGGAAATTACAACTTGCTTCATGTCTGGTCTCAAGATTGGATCATCCTCCACACATTGCTTTGCCAACATCGCCATCTGTAACAACGGGTCAAAATGGGTGAATTTATATCGAGGGTCAATAAAAATCTGCTACGGATTTATATTTTGTTACATTTTTCTATAGTTTACATATAATACATGTCTTACATATGGTAACAAAACTATATCATCACAATGATGGACGATGGTTCAAACTTTTTTAATGCAACAGTTTAAAAGAAGCTACGTGTTGTATATTTTGAATGTTAAGATGACTTCCAACATAATTTCCTTTTTAGTTATCCTGTTAATACCTTTAGATACACACTATAAATTCTCACAAGATAAAACCAAGTAGTACCTTGAAAACACAATCATGGGGAAATAAATCCATCAAATTTGGATCGATGTGATCTTTTAAGCTCGGTGTACTTGTAGACCCAGATATATTCTTAAGAGCTGCCAACATCTGCCATTTTCCACAAAAGAATAACAGATTATAGAAATTCATCTACTAACTGTATTAAATACATGACTGTAAGATTTTAACATTCTACTAAACAGGTTAGTTTAATGGATTTTTTAACTTGTGATAGTAGACTTACAACAGATGCCAACGATCGTCTCTCAGAATTTTTTGTAACGGCACCTTCAGTTCTTATTATGGCATCTTTTCCTGATATTATCTCAAAAAGAATAACGCCAAAGGCATATACATCACTTTTAGCTGTGGCAAGACCATCCCTAAGATATCTGTATTAACATAGTGGTCCGTAAGAAGTCAATTATGACATCGTGACATTTGAGCTGCATGCAATTTCGACCAACTTACCTAGAAATGGGTCGATTTAGGTTATATCCTATGGTTGATTTCAGAGAACAGCAACGTCTATAGGTCAATTCCCAATTTGAGCAATGTATTTGTATACACTTCGTTATTTTACTTAAAATAGCAAAATACTACAAAGATTGGTCCACATATAATAGTTTCTATATTCTAAGTGCTGTATTTTACAACAATTATATTGGTCAGGCCAGTTTACAATGAATGTGCTCTTAACAAGTAGTAATATTGTGTAAAAATTAAATTGTCTAAAATAGATAATGGCATCAAGTATACCACTATTGTATGCATTTAACCATACTTTGTCTGAACAAGTCAAATGTACCAAAAATTAAATTCTACATTAATAAGTTGCTGAACAGGACGAATATGTCCAAACTCGAAAAATGTGCAAAACGTATCCATATGCTTATTATCTCCTAATTTCATTTTATTAGAGTGAGATCATAATTATCTTTTCTGTAATTTATGTAACCGTATGTAATGCATCAACCTGACCCAACCTATTTTGACCCAAACCCATCTTGAACTTTTACACGTCCCACTTGAAATCATAAAATAAAAATAAATAGCTGAATAAGAAGAAGGTCTAATGGGTCTAAACAACATGCAAACTATATCCATATGCTTATGATATCCTAAATCCATTTATTATAGCTAGATCATTATTTTCTTATATGTAATATGTGTAACCATATGAGCAAGAAGTATTGGCAGATCAACCACATCCAACATGCTTTGACCCCCAGATCAATCTTGACCTGTTACACATCCCACTTAACCGCCCATTATTCCACATCAAGTTTAAGCTGTGAACTTATGAAGACTTACTCCGGAGCTAAATAACCATAAGTTCCAACTACTCTTGTCACCGAAGCTTCACCATCATTACTTCTTCCAACAAGTTTTGCCAACCCGAAGTCTGAAATCTATATGCCAAATCAATCAGATGTATGAAAATTAGATATAAAGGATCCAATTGTCAGCCTGTGTTAAGTACCTTGGCTTTGAAAGCAGCGTCAAGTAAGATGTTGCTTGTCTTGATATCACGATGAATATAATGAGGTTTAGTGTGTTCATGTATGTATTCAAGCCCCCTTGCGGCGTCAAGTGCGATTTGAACCCTCATAATCCAAGAAAGCGTTGGATGACCTACATTGTCGTCGAGCACAAAATTCGAAAAAAATAGTTATTAATGTGTAACGATCTCAAGTTTGAAGAATAAACATGGCAACACAGTTTGTAATTTATTACCCTTGATTTGAGGATCATGCAAATGACTTTTGAGTGAACCTTTCTGAGCGTATTCATAAATGAGGAAGAGCTCGTCATCACTAGTAGCATAACCAATAAGTTCAACCTTAACATTAAGAAAACCATAC